>NC_045624.1:39357500-39982500 GCF_009829155.1 Mustela erminea | reverse complement strand
TTTCTCCTTCATTATTCATTCATGTTACAGTTAAAACACTATATAATATTGTAGGAGGGTTATATTATCTGTAAACTTTGTTTTAGAATAGTACAAGTGTTACCAAATATTTGGGATAAAAAGTAAGGCTTTGGGTCTCCAAGCCTTGAGACCAACTGAGCTAGTATAGTCACTTTAAAAGAAAGATTTACCAATTATGACATTATGAATAGAAAAAAAATATTCCTATATTTTGGGAGTTTTTTTTTTGTTTTTGTTTTTTTTTTAGGGAGAGAGAGAGTGCATGCACACACGTGCATGTGTGCAAGCTGGCGGGGGAAGGAGGAGAGGGAGAAAGAGAATCTCATGCAGGTTCCACGTTACACTTGATCTTAGCCAAAAGGCTAGGAAGTGATAAGCAGGTTCCATGCTAAGCACGGAGCCCCAGTCAAGGATTAATCTCATGATCCTGAGATCACAACCTCAGCCGAAAGCTTAACTGACTGTGTTACCCAGGCACCCCTATTTTGGGAATACTTACCCTCGACTCGATTCAATTCTAGATTATTTCTTTTCTTTCTGTATTGATTAAAAGAATAAATGCAACCTTTAAGAAAATACATGTGGATTTTTTGTTTTTGTTTTTGTTTTTTTGATAAGACAAAGGCATTTCCCTAAGCCTCACAACTCTCACATTTGCTCATGGTCAATATTTACCAGATTTTAATCCCAGGGATAATGACAATTTTTGAGGCACAAAAAGAAAGATTGCTTCTGGCACCCATTAAAAAGCTTTCTAATCAGCCTTCATTTGTTAATTTTCCTCTGAAAGGTTCTTTGAGTTCTCTTCCTCCTTAACCTGACATAAATTAGGGAAAAAGAAACTATTTTACCTGTAGGTGAAATGAGCTTCATGTAGAATGATTCAAGAAGTGGTAAAAATCCCCCCAAACCTCCTCTAATCCTTGTCAATGGGGCTGCCATTAAAACTGCATTCCTAGGTTAACAAAGCAGTTGTAAAGGAGGGCACTGAGCTGAGATGTTCTTGGTCATGGATTCTTGAGTGGGCAATCAGTGAGGTGAAAGTGTGAATGCCATTTCTAAGATTATGTAGATTTTGCCCACTTAATCTCTAAGAACAGGCGGCATAGACCAAGGACTCTCACATTTACTGGGAGTGGGAAGAACAAGGAAACTCTCTTTGTGATGGAGCTGATTACAGCAAGTTGGAAATACTTGGTAACAAAACCCTATAGTAAAGGGACACAGGGATGGTGGATTTGCTTGGATAAGACTGAGAAGGCTCAAGATATAAAAAGGCATCCACAGATATCCAAAACTAGGCATCAGCTGGACCCTGAGAAGAGCTTTGGCCATTGCATGGCTGAGCCTATTTCTGTGACAAAATGGGCATGCCAGATATTTGACAAGGCAGAACTCAAAAAAATGAGCAAGTTCTATTACCTGAAGGAGTAAATGTATTATCTGAAACTTCCAGAGATTAGGAGCTGGGCCCTAATATCAAAATGTACGAAATGGAGGCTTCAACCTGGGACATATTGTAAAAGCCCAGTGGTCAACACCAGGTGTCACATTTTGGGTAGGATTAGCAGTGGTGGTCAGGATAGAAAAGGTGGGGACAGGGGTGCCTGGGTGGCTCAGTAGGTTGAAGCCTCTGCCTTAGGCTCAGGTCATGATCCCAGGGTCCTGGGACCGAGCCCCACATCGGGCTTTCTGCTCGGAAGAGGGCCTGCTTCCCCCTCTCTCTCTGCCTGCCTCTCTGCCTACTTGTGATCTCTCTCTCCGTCAAATAAATAAATAAAATCTTTAAAAAAAAAAAGTGGGATTACATCACATTAAAAGGCATTTGCATAGTGAAGGAAACCATCAACAAAATGAAATGACAACCTACCAAATGAAAGACAGTATTTGCAATCATATAGCTGATAGGGGATAATATTCAAAATATATCAAGAATATACTACTCAATAGCAACCCCCCCCCAAGCAATCTGATTAAAAATGGGCAAAGGAACTGAGTAGACATTTTGCCAATTAGGACTTACAAATGGCCAAACGGTACATGAAAAGATGCTCAAAGTCACTAATCATCAGGGAAATTTAAACCAAACCATAAAATGAGGTATTACTTCACACTGTTAGAATGATTATTACCAAAAAGATAAGCGGTAACAAATGTTGATAATGATGTAGAAAAAAGAGAACCCATGTGCACTTTTGGTGGAATATAAATTAGTACAGTCACTATGGAAAATAGTACACAGGTTCCTCAAATAATTAAAAATAGAGCTATCATATGCACCAGCAATACAATTTCTGGGTATATATCCAAAGAAATTGAAGACAAGATCTTGAAGAGATATTTGTAACACCACCATGTTCATTGCAGCATTATTCACAATAGACAAGATATGGAAACAACCTAAGTGTCCATCAATGGATAAATGGAAAAAGAAGATATATACAGTTGACCCTTGAACAACACAGGTTTGAGTTAGGTAGGTTCACTTACACATGGATTTTTTCAATAAATACAGCACATTCTGTAAATGTATTTTTTCTTCCTTAGGATTTTCTTAACATTTTTCCCTCTAGCTTACTTTTTGTAAGCATACATATATAAAACATACAACATACAAAATACATATTAATTGATTTTTTATGTTATTGGTAAGGCTTCCAGGTCAATAGTAGGGTATTAGTATTAAGTTGGGGGGAGTCCAAAGTTATACCTGCATTTTTGACTATGTGAGGGGTTAGTACCCCAACCCCTGCATTGTTCAAGGGTCATCTGTGTGTGTGCATGTGTATTTATGTGTGTATGTATGACACCATATAGAGTATGTAGAATCTAATAAAAAAAAAAGTCAAAATTATAGAAGCAGAAGTAGAATGGGGTTACCAGACACTGGGATGGTAGGGAAATAGGGAGATGTTGGGTTAAAAGGTTCAACTGTGAAGCTTTGTAGGATGAATGTTTAGAAATCTAATGTACAGGCATGATGACTATATTTAATTTTTGGACACTGGAAATATGCTAAAAGAGTAGATTTCAAGTGCATTTCTCACAAATACAGTAACTACGTGAAGAGATATGTTAATTAGCTCTACTGTAGTAATCATTCCACTATGAATGTATATACATATACATATGTATATGTATATGATCAAATCAACATGTTATATACTTTAAATATATTTGATTTTTATTTAAAAAAAATCTCTTAATGAGAGAGTGGAGCATGCCACTCTTGATCTCAGTGTTTTGAGTTTGAGCCCCATGTTGGGTGTAGTAACCACTTAAAAATAAAATCTTTGGGACACCTGGGTGGCTCAGTTAGTTAAGTGGCTAACTTCTGGTTTTCGCCCAGGTCATGACCTCAGTCAGGACTGTGACACTGAACCCCAAGCTGGACTCCCCTGCTCAATGAGGAGTCTGCTTCACAATTCTCTCTCTTCCTCTGCGCCCCCCCAGCTCTCTCTAAAATAAATCTTTTTAAAAAAATCTTTACAAATTTTAAAATAAAAAATCTTTTAACAATAGTATTAGCTTTTACCTTCCGTCATATTGAAAATATCATCAATACAAAAGTTTACAAAGGCAAAAAAGGAAAGGCAAATGTTTTCTTTATTGTAACACTAGATGGCAGCCCAAAGTAACAAATTGTATCTTCTCTTCAAAACTTGTTACTTGAATTTTAAGCTTAATTTACTTAAAAACAGGACGGGGAGAGAAAAGAAAATGAAGTAAAAATAATAATTCTTTGGCATTTTCAGAAGTCTGAACTAGATTTTCAGGTTTGGGGGTTTTCTCCTTAAAAAAATATTTCATAGCAACTTTATTTTCTTGTGTAAGTTGGCTGAAAAAATACTGTTAAAATAAATATAGCTCTAGCTAGAAAAGCAAAAATAATTCCAAAGACATATATCTCTACTCCTATGTAGAGAGTTTTGTACTTTATTTTAATAATGGTTTATTGCAACTAATTTTTTGATCCCAAATTAAATTGATTCTTACAAATAACGTGTAGAATATACAATGGTTTTTGTAGAGGATTAGGATTTCAGTGAACTGTTTTTTTTTTTTGTTTTTTTGTTTTTTAAAGATTTTATTTATTTATTTGACAGAGATTACAAGTAGGCAGAGAGAGAGAGGAGGAAGCAGGCTCCTTGCTGAGCAGAGAGCCCGATGCGGGACTCGATCCCAGGACCCTGAGATCATGACCCAAGCCAAAGGCAGCGGCTTAACCCACTGAGCCACCCAGGTGCCCCGTGTTTTGTTTTGAATGCCTACCAATTAGCATAACATATGAATGCTTTTTTCTTTTTATTTTCTATTTAAATTCAATTAATTAACATATAGTATATTATTAGTTTCAGAAGTTGAGCTCAATGATTCATCAGTCTTATAAAAGACCCAGTTCTCATTATATCACATGCCCTTCTTAATGTGTCTCGCCCAGTTGCCCCATCCCCCATTCCTCTCCCCTCCAGCAACCCTCAGTTTCTTTCCTATGATTAAGAGTTTGTTATGGTTTGTCTCTTATGGTTTGTCTCCCCTCTCTGATTTCGTTTTGTTTTATTTTTTCCTCCCTTCTCCTATGATCCTGTTTTATTTCTTAAATTCCACATAAGAGTGAGATAATTGTCTTTCTCTGAGTGATTTTTATTTCATTTAACATAATACCTTCTAGTTTCATCCACATCGTTGCAAATGGCAAGATTTCATTTTTTGATGGCTGAGTAATATTTCATTTCATATGTATCTACCACATTTTCTTCACCCATTCATCTGTCAATGGACATCTATGCTCTCTCCATAGTTTGAAGATTTTAAGACAGGGTTTCAGGAAAGTTCCCTATATTTGAAATCTTGAAAAGGCTGGAGTTTATGAGGAACAAGCCTATACCTTACATAAGTCTTTCCCTCCAATGACAGCCTCTGACTAGCTCTCAGACACCTTTATTCTTCTGGCTTGTACATAGTGTGATGAGATATTTCTCTAACCACTAGTATGTCATTTATGACTGCTGAAACCTATATTAGCAGCAAAAAAATCAATCAATCAATCCAGGGAAGAGAAAGCAAGTTAAGATTTATCCTTTCTGCCACAAAAATAAATATATGGTGTTCACTGGGTGCCAAGTAGAAAAGTATTCATGAGGAACATGTATTGTGATTTCTTTTTTTTAAAAAATAGATTTTATTTATTTATTTCACAGACAGAGATACAAGTAGGCAGAGAGGCATGCAGAGAGAGGAGGAAGCAGGCTCCTTGCTGAGCAGAGAGCCCGATGTGGGGCTCGATCCCAGGACCCTCTGAGCCGAAGGCAGAGGCTTTAACCCACTGAGCCACCCAGGCACCCCTGTATTGTGATTTCTAATGTGAAAAAGTTGGTGGTTGTTGTTGTTGGTTGTTGTTGTTGAGATTTTTCTGACATCTCAAGCTTTCAGAAAAATTACAAATAGAATATAAATAACTTCTTTTTTCTAAACCATTTCAGGATAAGTTGCTGACCTGTTGCCCCATCAATTCCTAATATTTTAATGAAATTTTCCCACAAACAGGGACAGTTTCTCATACAAACCATTATACAAACTTAAAAATCAGGAAGTTAATATTGATTCATGACTACCACCTAATTCACTGATCCCATTTAACTGTCAGGTTTCTTCTGTCTCCTTCACTCTGGAATAGTTCTTTGGTCATTCCTTATTCTCTATGACCTTGACACAAATTCTATGACCTTAAACTATAAACTTGTAGTTTATCTCTTAGTTTGGGTTTGCCTCATGATTAGATTCATATTATGTATCTCTGGTAGTTAAGACCACAGAAATGACAATGTTTTCTTAATATATATCATTAGCACTAGGTGGTTCACAATTTTGATTTGTCCCATTACATTCACTTTGGTCGCTTGATTTTTTTCTTAGGATTTTATTTATTTATTTGAGAGAGAGAGAGCATGAAAGCATGCAAGCAGGAGGAGGGGCACAGGGAAGGGGGAGAGACTGGGGAGATAAGTAGACCGAGCACAGAGCCCAACATAGTGCTCAATCTCACAACACTGAGATCGTGACCGGAGCCGAATCTAGAGTCCAGTGCTTAACCAACTAAGTTACCCAGGTGCCCTGGCCACTTGATTAAGATAATGTTTGCCAGAGTTCTCCACTGTGAAGGTCTTTATTTCTGTTTGTAATTAACTATTCTGTGGGAGCTATTTTGAATCTGTGTAATCATATTCCTCATCAAACATTGGCCAACTATCATGGAGACATATTCAATATCACTAGCATTCAAAGAAAAGCAAATAAAATAACAAAACATTTTTATCATAAGATCTTTTAAAGCTTGACAATACCTCTTGATTGTGAGAGTAAAAGTCGCTGTTGTTCAAAGGTATATTAGTACTGCTTTTTGAAGAGCAATTTATAAATATCTATATGAGTTTTAAAGGTACATCTATCTCTTGGTATAGCAATTTACTTTCATATACCTGTCCTTAAGAAATCCACACATGCACAAATATACGGGATGTACACTGCAAAGGTATCTGCACTGGGGACACACTACAGTACCATTTATATTAGCAAAAAAGTCATAAAGGAACTAAATGTCTTTAAGTGGGGGTGATTACTTAATAAGCTATGGTGTATCCGTGTTTTGCAATTTTATGAATTAAATGAGAATAGAGGTATATATTTCGACTTAGAAGAAAACCTCGCTATTGTTAAGGGGAAAAAGCAAGTTGCATCTCTTCTCTGTATCTCATGTTATATGCACACAACCAGTCTTTAAGCAGATCCTGTCAAAATATATCCAAAATCCAACCACTTCTTATCATCATTATCACTCTGTGCCATCAAGGCAGAGTGATGGCTGCCTTGAGTGGCTCATTAAAGCTTGGTAATTTGAGAGTATATTGAAGGGACTATATAGAGGTGTAAGTAGAGTTAGGAAATTCACAAGAGATAGAGCCCTCATTAGCAAAGGTCTGGTGGGATGAATGGTAGATGTCATAGAACCTGGAAATCTGAAGAAGGCTACTGGGAAGAGCTAGGGTTAGAGGAACAAACCAATTCCTGTGACTCTGCAGGAAGTAAGCCAGGACAAGAGACACTCTCCTTACTCTCTACCCACCCTCCAATTTTTGCCAGCATCCCCCATTGGCTGAATCAAACCAGCCTCCTGGGGCACAAAACACCATGAAGGAAGATAGAAAGTTCATCTGGAGAAGCAAACAGAAAAAGCTAGAACATATGCTCATCCAGGGCCCTATCTTTTCTTGCCATAGCCTCCTAAATGCTCTTAATTGCTCTTAGGGCTTTCTTATTTGCTCCCATATTGCCACTTATGCAGCAGTTAAAGGAATCTTTTATTTCTTTGCTCAAAACTTTTAAATGGCTTCATATCACACAGTAAAATCCAAAGCTACTGGCCATTTCTCCAGCATCATGATGATCATTCCCTAGGTTACTTCACTCCAACCTCACAGGTCTTTTTGCTATTCTTTGAAATACCAACCAAATTCCAGCCTCAGAATTTTACACCTGCTGTTTCTGTGTGAAACACTCTCTCCCCAGATATTTCCATGGTTTTAGCCTCCATTTCATTTACATTTTGTCTAAAGTGCCCATCCTGGGGTGCCTAGATGGCTCAGTTGGTAGAGCACAGGAGTCCTCATCTTGGAGTTGTGAGTTCAAACTTTTGTTTAAGTAAGCAGAGAGCTTACCTTAAAATTAAAAAAAAAAAAAATCTAAAAACAAACGAACAAAAGTGTCATGTCTCCAGAAAGACCTTCACCAATCATCCCACCAAAAATGTATTCCTATTACACTGCATTCCATACCTTGCTTTATTTTTCTTCATAATATTTCCTACTCTCAGGGATTATATAATACATTTATTTAAAATTTTAAAACCATTTTCCCTCTTCAAAATGAATGTAAGCCTCAAAGAAAACAGAGATTTTTTTTTTCTGGTTTGTTTATTGCTGTAAACTCAGGATACAGAACAATTTTTAGCAATACAGGCTTATAAAATGTTGATAAAGGAATGAATTAATGAATCTTTCAGGATGTGGGAGGGAGCAATAACTTCTATAATGTATAGGAATAATCCATTGTGTATCTTTAAAAAAAAAAAGATTTTATTTACTTATTCATGAGAGACAGAGAGAGAAAGAGAGAGAGAGAGGCAGAGGGAGAAGCAGACTCCCTGCTGAGCAGGGAGGCCCAGTGTGGGATTCCACCCTATGACCCCGGGATCACGACCTGTGCTGAAACCAATTAAGCCATGAAGGTGCCCCTAATTCATAATGTATCTTTTGATATATATATAAATAACTACAAATAAAAGCTTTTATTATGGCTTTTATGGCATTATAATATAATTATAAGCCATGAAACAATTTGGTCTGTTTAGAGAGTAAAATATCTCTATAATTTATTAGCCTCAAGTGATAAGACAGCTTTTCTACTCATTTGCTCACAATGGTTATCAAATACAAGCCACTCTGCTATTGATATAGGCCTCTGTGTATCCTGAGAAATGAACACTTCCTAAAATGGTGATTATTATGAACTTATGTAACCACTGAGCTTTAGGAAAAGTATGATTTACTGTTTATAAGCCATTTTCTTTAAAAAGTCTGGCCTGTATTTACTTTTGTTAACGCAATAGAAAAGTACTTTTAACAATTGCCCTTTTGAGCTAAAAACAAGGCTGGAAGTTTGTCATTCAACTGTTCCCTTCCAGTGGACATGTGAGACAGTTCACCTTCTCTTATTTTCCTCAGTGAGCTGAACAATTTTGATAGTTATCACTTTCAAGCTAAATACAAAGAGCTAACTTTATAGAAACATGACATTCATTGAAGGCTTATAATGATTTTTAATATGTCCCAAGGAGATGATTTTTTTTTTAAGATTTTACTTATTTTTTTGACAGAGAGAGATCACAAGTAGGCAGAGGCAAGCAGAGAGAGAGAAAGGAGGAAGCAGGTTACCCACCGAGCAGAGAGCCCAATGCGGGACTCGATCCCAGGACCCTGAGATCATGACCCGAGCTAAAGGCAGAGGCTCAACCCACTGAGCCAACCAGGCGCTCCCAAGGAGATGATTCTTAAATGATAACTATTTCTCTACATTTTTTTTTGTTTAATGAGAATGATTCTTATGTGAAAAGAAATCAATGACTTTATATATTGACTGCGTTTTCTGTTGCTAGGCAATTATTCTTCATTAAAGAATAAAAAGGAAGATTAAAAACTCACAATAGACATTATTCAATTACTTTATATACACTTTCCAATTAAGTTCTCACCAAGCCAAATTAGGTTTTAGGCTTTTACTAAAAGTAGTTTATGATCCCGGGTATTGTTTTAAATGTGCTAGAGATTTGAAGGCATCTGGGTTGCTCAGTGGTTAAGTCTCTGCCTTGGGCTCAGGTGATGATCTCAGGGTCCTGCGATTGAGCTCCACATCGGGCTCTCTGCTCAGCAGGGAGCCTGCTTCCCGCCCCCACCGCCTGCCTCTCTGCTTACTTGTGATCTCTCTCTCTGGCAAATGAATAAAATCTTTAAAAAAAAAAGTATTAGAGATTTGATTAAATTTAGCAATCATTTTTTAAAATACATTCACCTTTGTTATATTGTTTATGATCTTACTGGCTAACACAGCTGCAAGGCACAGACTAAACATAAGTTGCATGAGGCTCTGTGGGCATCCAACATAAAGCTTTTTAACATTCCAGTAAGAGATAATTCTCTCAGGAAGCAAATCCTCTATTACAGATTCATTCAATCAGAGATTTGTTTCAAAGCATCCTGAAATCTGAGCTAGCCCAGTATATTTACCAGTCAAAGCCCCAAAGCTCAGCTCTTGCATTACAACTCAAATATTTCATTATACATAAAGATGTTTTTATTTTCTCTTCAAAATGACAACCAGTAATCAGAAAGTCCTGTTCATTACAGTATCTTAAACATAAAATCAAGTCTTCACTGGCTGAAGACCAGAAATAGTTAGTAACATTAAATTGAAATAACCGTGTTAGCAAGAATTTTTATATATTTTAAAACTGTATTCCCATCTTAGCACTGTGGAGGAGAACAAAGTTGCTTGGGATATACCACTTAGCATGGCAGATTTAATGGTGGCATTTTTCCAGGTTCTTTTTCAACTAATCAGGAATATCACATTATATCTTTATAAAGCTAGATGGAAGGGATATGGGCCACCATTTACATAATAGTCATTGTTCTGGTTATCTTCTGTGTAACAATTCTAACACTTAGTGGTTTAAAACAATAAATATTTTATTATATTTCAAAACTTCATTGGTCAGGCACTGGGCATGGCTTCTTCTGTTCGACATGGCATTTACTAGTCACTTAGTGGCATTCAGCTGGCAGACTGGCTGGTCTGGAGTGTTCAAGATGGCTTTACTTACATGTCTGGCACTTTGGTGGATATGACTAGAATGCTACTATTGACTGAAACACCATCATATGGCTTCTAGAACACGGTGAGCTTCCTATATTGTAACTGGTTTCCCCAAGATAGAGTAAAAGGCCCAGGCACAAGTGCAAGGCTTTTTATGATCTAGCTTTGTTAGTCCCAGAACACCACTTCTGTCACACTTTATTTCTTAAGCAAGTCACTAAGGCTAGCCCAGATTCAAGGTGGGGAGTATGTTCTCTCTCGTATGTATTGATAGGATTATAACAGGCTTGAACAAGGAGTGAAAAAAATTGATGATAGCCGTCTACCATCATAATAGTACATAATAGTAGGGACCAATGCTAAGCAGTGCATCAGCAAATGATTACTTTCTAAAAGAAAAGTTGTCTTTAGGGGCGCCTGGGTGGCTCAGTGGGTTAAAGCCTCTGTCTTCAGCTCAGGTCATGATCCCAAGGTCCTGGGATCAAGCCCCACATCTGGCTCTCTGCTCAGCAGGGAGCCTGCTTACTCCTCTCTCTCTCTCTCTCTCTGCCTACCTCTTTGCCTGTTTGTGATCTCTATCTGTTAAATAAATAAATAAAATCTTAAAAAAAAAAAAAGAAAAGAAAAGTTGTCTTTAAAAATGCTGCAATTTGTAGCAACTGTGAGCTTTAATTTTTCAACTGTAGGTCTGAAATATTTCCAATTATTTTTAATACCTAGATTGAATTATTCCAGCCAAGGTTATTCAAGATCTACATGATCTGAATCTTATTTTTCAGCCCAGTTATAGTTTTGACTGCTTGCTGAATAAAATTTTGTGAGATATTTCAGGCAAACACACACACGGAAAAACAGTGCACTGCAAATCAGAGGTTAGTAGCAAATCATGCCATCTTGAGCCAGCAAGTTATACAAGTTACCACTGGTGCCTTATTTTCGCACATGTAAAGGAGGTTAAAGATGATACTTAACTCAGAGGTCAGTGAATAATAGGAATAAAAGAAGGAACAGACATCATTAGAAGTCCTACAAACATAAAAAAAATGAAAGGATATTATGAATAGCTATATGTCAATAAATTTGATAACTTAGATGCAACAAGGAAAGTCTTTGAAAAACACAACTTCCAATACAAACACAAGATCAAAAAAAATCTGAATAGCTTGTTTCTATTTGAAAAATTGAATTTGTTCTCAGAAACCTCTTTACACACACACACACACATACACATACACACACACACACACACACACACACACACATACACACACACACAAAACCTCCAGGCTCAGTTGATTTTGCTACTAAGAATTTAAGGAAGAAAATGAGATAAATCATGGTCAATACTTTCAATCTTCTAAATAAAAAAGGACATTGACAAAGGCTAAAAAAAACAAAAACAAGAGAACAAAAAAGGGGGGGTTGTAAAAATGAGTGTGAAACAAACTTTCTACAGGTTCTCTTTAAATCCCACATAGGAAATGCAGTAAAACAAGCTTAGGAGGAAGAAATAATCAAATTTGCTAGACACATGTCCCAGGAAAGATAATTCCAAATTATATTTTGTTTCATTTTGTCTTACTCAGAGAAATGTAACTTGCCATAGTTTATGTGGAATTTGATGTCATATTTTAAAAAATAGACACATTTAAAAGAAGACAAAACAGTTGAATTACTTTATAAAATGAACTGATACAAGGTTCAAGAAGATCAGTAAATGAAGCATAGCATTATTCACGTTAAGATGTAACATTCAGAAATCCGAACTGTGTTCAAGTGTATAAAAGTGACTTTTCAAGTCTAAATACTTAAGTGTAGTTCCCAGAACAATCATAAACAGTAAGTATGTGTCACTTTCAGGGAGTTAGCAGGAAACATCCCATGGCGATAAGGCCAAATGGCAGGTTCTCTATAAAGTTCCAAGTATACTTAGTATGCTCTCTCATTCAATTGTGAAACTCATAACTGACTGAATCAAAGACATCTAGAAATAATGAGTCTTTGAAGTTCTTTGAGTTTAAACTTCGTAAAATAAAATCCAAATCAAGAGATAAATTCCTCAAGATGAAGATAACTATCTGGTATAGAATTAAAGGCTTGATTTAAATTTCAGTTTAGAATTCAGGTAAATCCAACATAAGGAAGACAGTAATGGCCAATAAGTTATCTTTAGCACTACTGGATTTTTAGATTTTTGAGTTTTATTTATTTTTAAATCATTCTACACATTGCAGTTGAAAAGAGAAACTTTGGATTAAATATTTTGTGACTTTCCGGGAGGGGCCTCAAATTGAAAACAGTGATGTCCATATTTTTAACTACCTTAAGCTTCTTCTATTTGCTGTTAACAGCTAAATTTGAGATGCTACATATTAGGGCAAAAAAGCCAGCACAAAATTAGAACAGGCTTTGAAACGGAACAATTTAAAATTCTTTTTAAGTTAGTTCTATAGCATTTAAAAGTAACTATATCTAAGCATAAGCCAATATAATTTGTCCACCATCCATCATTCAAATACAGCCATAAGAGATAGTATATTATTATCATGTTTTTCCAAAACTAACTGAGGACCTACTAGGTTCAAAAGGGTTCATGCTAAAACATACCACTTTGCCATAAGCACTGTTTTCAGATGAAGACAACTGAGAAGAAGCAGACACAAAAAACTTCCAAGCCCTCTCTTACACTAGGAAGAGCAGGATAACTCCAAATCATCAGAGACAACTCTAGTCTCTTATCAGCATGAGAGTAAGCTACATACAAAATCTTACTAAAACAACTCTTATCTTCCCCCATATTTTTACCTTCTCACAGCTTTCCATCCCTAGGGACCTCAACTCCTTTTCCTTTATCTTATCACTTTTGTTTGTTAAGATGCTATATAAGCAGGGCACCTGGGTAACTCAGTTGGTTGAGCATCAGACTGTTGATTTCAGCTGCGATCAAAATCTTGAGGTTGTAAGATTGAGCCCTGTGTTGGGCTCTGCACTCAGCATGGAGTCTGCTTAGGAATCTCTTCCTCTCCCACTCTGCTGACCCTACCGCACCCCCACCCTGCCCCTGCCCTGCTCACATGGGCAAATACGCTCTCTCCCTCTCTCTCAAAAAAGATGCTATATAAACCCCAGGTTCTGACCAGCCCCCTTTGAATTCACCACTGAGTTATCCCACATATATGTACCATGCATGTGTTAATGTGCTAATAAACTGTTTTTCTCTGGTTAATCTAGCTTTTATCAAGTTTTTTTTTGCAGGACCATACACTGAATACTCTGAAGGCAGAGAACTTTTTTCCTTCTCTATAGTGCCAAAGATGAGTAAGTGTTGATCTCCACCTCTCAGTAACTTGCAATGTAATCAGAGACTAAGGCAGTAATTATGACAAATAATTAATTAAGCAAGTAAGGCAGTAATTATGACAAATAATGATCTAGGTATAATGACACAGAGTTTGTGAAGACAGAGGAGTGAACAACTATCTGGTGTGTGTGATCACATAGAAAAGGTGACATCTGGGGGGCCTGGGTGGCTATGGATTAAAGCTTCTGCCTTCGGCTTAGCTCATGATCCAGAGATCCTGAGATCGAGTCCCACATAGGGCTCTCTGCTCTGCAAGGGGCCTGCTTTCTCCTCTCTCTCTCTGCCTGCCTCTCTGACTACTTGTGATCTCTGTCTGTGAAATAAATAAATAAAATCTTAAAAAAAAAAAGTGACATCTGAAATCGTTCTTCAGTGATACATAGAAGCCACCCCTTCCCCCGACCCCCCCGACCCTGTCCGCCGCCATGAAGTTTTTATTTCAGTTTTGCCCAGATTAACAAAAGAAGACAGAAAGGAGAAATTTGTGGGACCACTTTATCTAAGCTTGGAGCAATTTCTCCCTTACCAACCAATACTTGTTAAAACTAGGTGTTTCACTCTCTATTCTGAATAGAGGTGTCTCTTCATCCTCAGTATTTCGCTATTGCTAAGGAAGGAGCAGCTTACCTCAATGTGACTTGGACTGGTTTGGCTGTCTTTTTTTCCTCATTAAAAGGCTTTGATTACAGTATTTTTCTTCAGAAATGCATTTCTGTGATGATACCCAGTAATGTGCTTCTGCCTACTGACAAAGGAGACTAGATTATATTACAGTGGCAAGACAGATTTTTCAGTCCTGAGTCTCAGCTCTACGTCCCTCCCATATTCTACCACATATTTTCCCTTCACATTTTCTCATTTCCCAAGTTAATAAAACTAAAGTTGCAGGTGGACCGCAAGTTGATATGCCAACTTTTGATATTCAGACCTCCAAAGCACCAAATTTAACAAAGCAAACCAAATCTCTCTTTAACATATCATTTAATATTCCAAAGAGTAATAGATGAATGCTTTCCTATTTAGTGACTGGGGATTGTTTGGAAAATCTGAATGAAGCACTTTGCTCCTCCACCTCATTCCGTCAAAACTCCTTCTCATATTTTAATATTTCATCATTGAACAGATTGACTTCTTTTTCACTCATAGTTCAGATATGTTCTAGTCTCATGTCAGTAAATTCATTTTCACCTAGACTAAGCAAGTTAGCAAGTTTAATAAAATTAACCTCATTTCACACTTACGATATGCTAGCCTGTTGTGCATATTAAAACACTACACATTTTTATTAATGAAAATCTGAACCATGTGCTAAAAGAAAGATTAGGCTTCCTCTGAAATTGGCTCCTGCTCCATTCCTTCTCATTTGAATTATATTTCAGTAACCAAGATACAAGTGAACTGAGCTTAAATAGTACTTCCAATAATCAAAATACTACTTACATACTCTTTGGTTTTATTTTTCTGACGGTCTATATAGTAATTTAAACATTAAAATTTATTTGTCAGAAAATATGAAATAAGACTAGTCTGAAACTCTTAAGAATTCTGTGCAGAATTTACCCAGCCCACTTTTGGATATGGGCTGATTTTCCTTTTAATCCCAGTTCTACTCCACATAGCTAAATTGGTGTGTTTTTTGTGTGTGTATTCAAATCTAGAACAGAACCTTCCCCATTTTTTTGTTTCAGAGTGCTTAGGGAACCAAGTATGTAAAAAGCTTCTGATTTATGATTTATGGCACAATGTAAAACATATGGTATAATTGCATTGTTTAAATTTTTTGGAGTCATTTATCCCTTTCCTAAAATAATATAAATTATGGTTTCTCTTTCCAGAAAAATGTCTATACATGTAATATTTTACATTAAATTTTAGGGGATCTAGTGACCCTTCTGGAGACTTCCTGCAGTTCAGACTCCAAGTTACAAAACTCAAGTCTGGAAGGAATGCTACTTCACTCTGACTAGGTACTATTTACAGCATGCCAAAGAAAGATTTAAAGTATTACCACATGTCAGAGCTTAGTTTTCAAGTTTTGTGAAATTGATAGAAAATGTCTGTATAGATTACAAACTGCAGACACTAGATGTTGTAACATCTCCAAACTCAAAAAAATTAAAAAATATAAGTAGCATAATTTACATTATAATGAATTTAACAAAGCCTGCCAGAATAATGGGGCCATAATGAATTATGGAGCTGCAAATTGGCTATCTGGTGACTATCTCAATGTGGAGACAGAATTAGATCCAACAAAATAGTTCCTGAAGTATGGTTTAGTACATGACAAGTTGTTCACTTGACAAATATTTATGGAGCTCCCATTCTGTATTAGAAATTGTACTAGGGGCACCCAGGTGGCTCAGCCAATTAAGCATCTGCCTACAGCTCAGGTCATGATCCCTGAGTCCTGGAACTGAGCCCTGCAAAAGGCTCCCTGCTCAGTGGAGAGTCTGTTTCTCCCTGTCCCTCTGCCTCTCCCTGCTCATGCTGTCTCCAACAAATAAAATCTTTAAAAAAAAAAATTGTGTTACACAACGAAACTTAAAAGCTTGTAAAAAGCTTACAATTTGAAGGCATGAAAATTTATACTGGGGGTATAAAAACAAGTAAAGAAGCAATAATGATACTGGAAGATAGGTATTATGACAAGGATAAGTAAAGGTAGCTAATAGACTGAATACAGAGGGCATTTGGAAAGGCAAATGAAGACTTTCTAGATAAAATAATGAATAGGTCAGTCCTAAAGGATGAATAGAAAAAAACCCATTAAGTCTTAAAAATATGCTTAAAAAGTCAGCATCCTTTATGCCTTGTTACAAAAAACTGCAGTCCTTCATTTCTTCAGTCAAATCTTTCTAATGATATATCTATTCTTTTTTTTTTAAAGATTTTATTTATTTATTTGAGAGAGATAACAAGTAAGCAGACAGGCAGGCAGAGAGAGGGAGTGGAGGAAGCAGACTCCCCGCTGAGCAGAGAGCTGGTTGAGGGGCTAGATCCCAGGACCCGGAGATCATGACCCCAGCCGAAGGCAGAGGCTTTAACCCACTGAGCCATCCAGGAGCCCCGATGTATCTGGATTCTTTATGTATTTACCTATTTATCTCAACATGTTTAATTGCTATCTTTAAAGTTTTTGCCTTTAGGCATTATCTTTTGATATTCCATCACGGTTGATGAAAACTTGGCTTTCTTTAATTACATCATCCTACTCCTTGCTCCTGGTCCCAGCACAAACATGAATGCACATCCACACCCTTTCTTCCTAATGTATTGGTGTTTGTATTTCATTTGAATTATTTCTACTATGTAAATACAGTTTGTACTAAGATATGATGGCTAGACCTTTCTACATATTTCGTGTTAACATTTGTTCTGTTTGTATAGTTTTCTTTGTAATTATTATTAATTCAACCCTCAATTCTACCCCAGGTATGTGAGAGTCCTCTGAAGGTGTTAACACATTACTTATTCTATCAGTTTTCATCTTCTTGAAGAACTCTGTCCTTGAGCCTTTTTTTTTTAAAAAGATTTTATTTATTTATTTGACAGACAAGAGATCACTAGTAGGCAGAGAGGCAGGCAGAGAGAGAGGAAGGGAAGTGGGCTCCCTGCTGAGCAGAGAGTCCAATGCGGGGCTCGATCCCAGGACCCTGGGACCATGACATGAGCCAAAGGCAGAGGCTTAACCCGCTGAGCCACCCAGGCGCCCTCCTTGAGCCTTTTGACCTCAAGTTTGACGGAGTCTGACTGCAGTTTGGACTGGTGGCTCTGTAGGCCTGTGATCAGGCTGTTACGTTGGGACCTCCCCTAACCACGAACTTGTAATTCCCTCAGCTTCTTTCTTGATATGGATTTCCTTTTTCTTATTTCTAATCTCTGGAGCAATTGAATGATAAACTACCATCTAGGAAATATCTTTAGAAGCCATTCTCTTGATTTTCTTTAATGGCCTTATTTCTGTAGGATGCATTTCCCAAAGGCTGCTTTAGAGGATACAGAGGCGGCAATATTTTGAGACTCTGGATATAGAATTCTACCTTGGCAATCTTTTTTCCTCAGAATTTTCAGATCATTGATCTCCTGTCTTCTTGCTTCCAGCGTAGCCATTCAGAAATTTGAAGCTGTTCTATTCTTGACCCTTTATGGTTTTTTCCCTTGCTGAAAGTCGGTAAGATCCTCTTTTTGTGTCTGAAGTTCTGATTTTTTAAAAATACTGTGCCTCGGGCACCTGGGTAGCTTAAAGGGTTAAGCCTCTGCCTTCAGCTCAGGTCATGATCTCAGGGTCCTGGAATCAAGCCCCACATCAGGCTCCCTGCTCAGTGGGAAGCCTGTTTCTCCCTCTCTGCTTGCCTCTCTGTCTACTTGTGATCTGTCAGATAAAGAAATAAAATCTTAAAAAACAAAACAAAACAAAAACCTGCCTTAGAGTCCCTAATACCACATTTTAAATTACTAGAGCTCTTTTTATTTTCATTAATATTCATCTTAAAAGAAAAAAAAAAGTACTGCTTTTGTTTTCTAGCATGCAACATACTTCTCAGTAAGTTTAGTATAGTTGGATTCTTTCCCCTAATGTTTCTTCTACTTACATAGTGTTTTCTCTAAATTGCAGCTTTCTTCTTATTTACTACTTTTTCAAAAAATTTAGTTTCTTTTCAGTGTAACAGAATTCATTGTTTATGCACCACACCCAGTGCTCCATGCAATATGTGCCCTTCATAACACCCACCACCAGGTTCCCCCAGCCTCCCACCCCCGCCCCTTCAAAACCCTCAGATTGTTTTTCAGAGTCCATAGTCTCTCATGGTTCATCTCCCCCTCCAATTTCCCTCAACTCCCTTCTCTCCATCTCCCCATGTCCTCCGTGTTACTTGTTATGCTCCAGTGAAACCATATGATAATTGACTCTCTCTGCTTGACTTATTTCACTCAGCATAATCTCTTCCAGTTCCATCCATGTGGATACAAAAGTTGGGTATTCATCCTTTCTGATGGAGGCATAATACTCCATAGTGTATATGGACCACATCTTCCTTATCCATTCATCTGCTGAAGGGCAAGATGGTTCTTTACACAGTTTGGCAACCATGGCCATTGCTGGTATGAACATTGGGGTACAGTGGCCCTTCTTTTCACTACATCTGTATCTTTGGGGTAAACACCCAGTAATGCAATTGCAGGGTCATAAGGAAGATCAATTTTTGATTTCTTAAGGAATCTCCACACTGTTCTCCAAATTGGCTGCACAACTTGCATTCCTACCAATGGTGTTAAGAGGGTTCCCCTTTCTCCACATCCTCTCCAACACACGTTGTTTCCCGTCTTGCTAATTTTGGCCATTCTAACTGGTGTAAGGTGGTATCTCAATATGGTTTTAATTTGAATCTCCCTGATGGCTAGTGATGATGAACGTTTTTTCATGTGTCTGATGCTATCTTTAATATTAACTTTCAGTTTACTGTTGACTGTCAGTTGGCAGGACAATGAGGAAAATCTCTGTACTCAGGGATGTCATTTCCATAAGCTTTACTATAAAGCAATGATTCTCACCTTTTGCTGTATATGAGAATAATTAAGAGAGAAATTTTTAAACCACAGATACTCGGGTTTTATACCAGAATGATTTAGCTAGTTTGGGTAAGGAAAACAATTTTAAAACTTCTCAAGTGATTTTGCTGCAATATAGATGAATTATCACTGCTGCAGTGGCTTAGCTGGACTCAGAATCTCCGATGTGAAATCTGGTTCTTTTCTCATGAGTGTGTCAAAATCCCAAGAGAAAACTATCGGGTGTAAGCTTGGTTGCCATAGTTCTGGAAACCAAGTACGGGAAAGAGGCTGGGTTGGAGCTCGTAATTCAACTTAAAAAACTTCCACTTAATACCTCTTCTCAGTATGGCATCCCTGCCCATTATATTTTCTGAAGAACTTCTGTTTCATCCTCTCTAGAGAAAGAATCTTTTTTGACAGTTTAGAAAAGGCCAAGCTCTGTGGGATGACTTCTTAATATTAATTACATTTTTTAAACATGTCTTCACACCCTCTCCTCAAATTCCAGGGATCTTTTGACTTCAATTACTGTCTTTCACGATTCTGTAATAGAAATAGAGTTGCTTCTTGGCTTCTTCACTAATATGTCTGATGTATCATTTTCTAGAGCTTCTCCATGTGGCTTTGGCTTTTCCAGCATGGTCTCAGGGTTATCACACATTTTGTAGGGCATCTGGCATTCTAAGATTCTATTCCAAAGAGGAAGTGAAAGCTGCTAGGCCAGTTAAGGTCTAAGATTGCCTGGCTGTATCACTTTCACTGTATTTTATTGGTCAAAGGATTCACACAGCCCACCAGATTAAAAAAGGTAGAGAAATTAATTCCACCTCTTGTTAAGGGAATAGAATACACAAGAGAATATAGAATAAGACACATTCTATAGCCATATTTGGACTTACTTCCTTTTTAATTATACAGGATAGAAAGCAGAAAATATTTTGGAGTGGGAATAGCCTTCCACAAGAAAATCAATTCATAGATGGCATAGCAGATACTTGGTAAATTATACTGTCCACTGAAGACATGGAATTTTCAAAGATTATGTGAAGATCTATGTCCTTCCCTAAACATTCTAAAGGTATCAAGGACCCATCTTGTAAGAAGGTTCTTGATTTTAAGTGACAAGAAACAAGTAGGCAAATTCAAAATATTCATCCAAACATTTATTGAGTAAATTATATTGTCAAAGAAACTAGTGATTAATGAAAACCCTGCTTTAAAAAGCTTACAATCTAGTAGAACAGGCACAGATATCTGATACAAAAAAGTATAAAGGCAAACACTGTTACAATGTTATAAAACAAAGCCCTGGAGGAGCAGAGAGAAAACAATTTTGACTGGAAAAAAAGAAACAAAATTCAACCAAAGCTGCAATTCACTGGCTGAATTTAGGTTATAAAATAAGCATGAAGAAAGTCACCTGCATGGCATGTTTGAAAAATGCTACATAAAATGCTAAGTAGTCCACTGTGGCTAGAACACAGGATGAAGCACATCACAGAGGATCATATATGGTAACAAGTTTGGCTTTATTCTGTAGGTATTCAAGGGTAATTTCCGATTTCTGAGTTGGGAAAGTTAAGTAATGAGTGGATGATATAGTTAGATCTACAGCTGAAGTAAAAAGCTGACCACAGAATACAGAATGATATGAAAGGGACTGAAAATATTGGCAAGATTAGTTAAGAGACCCTATAATAATCCAACTAAGAAATAAAGGGCAGAACCCCCAAATATATTTAGAAATTAACAGGTTGGAAACATCTTGAACTGAATATAGGCAAGCCAAGTAAATATCTTAAATATTTATAATTTATTAAGATTAAAGAAACACAACTAGTTTAATTTATTCCTGAGTAAACTACAACCTTTAAGAGAAAACACAATCTAGACAATTAAAAACAGAATTGGAACATTATTTTATAGTGACTTATCAAGGTTATTTTCATCTGTACTATATATTTTAAAGAAGTACTGTAAAATGCAACATGGGAATACTTAAAAACATCTTATTAACTCTACCAATTATCTGCACATAATATGCAAAAATTTAAGGGTTTGTTTTCCGCCCATGGTCACATAACAAAGGTATCTTTAAATCAACATTTGTATTTAGCACTTATTTATATAATACCAATTAATTTTATTAGCTTGAAAAAACTAAAGTGTGGCCAAAAATAATCATCATGAATTTACAAAATAATCAGTATACTATTTGCTACGCAGTCAACTAATATTTATTGAGCACCTCCTATTTTCCAGAACTAAAAACATGTTACTCACAGAATTCTCAAAACCCTCCAAGACAGTTAATAGTATTTTTTATAAAACAAGATGATTAAAGTATGAATCAGGCGGATAGGAACTTGCTCAAAATACTATCAGTAACATTTAATTATATTAACTGCCAATTTTAGAAGATCATTATTTTTCACATTTCTGTTGTTCCAACTAAGTCTGCTTTCACATTTTAAAACATTCACAGGGAGAGAGCAGTATTTTTATTTATATCACCATCATTCCTTTCTACTTGTCTAAGAACATTACCACTTATCTATAATTTCTTGCTTATAAATTTTAATAAAATATATATAAGTGGGCATGTATAATATCAAGTACTACTCTATCATTCTGTAATTTTAAAAATAACAAAAGCACACATTTTAAAAAGCTACACATTAAATAGATAAAAGCTGATTTCTAAAATAGAGTAATATATAGATTTTTAAAAAATTAACCTCATTAAAACTTTTGGTTTACAAATTATAACCTTAAATACAGAATGTTAAGATTAAGTGACTACGTATAATGATGGTCAGCTAAATATAAGGTACTGAAATAACATTGTTTTAAGCTTCAAGTACCTCTCCCATGAACTGGGCTAATGGATGGTTATTTTAGTTAAACTGGAATAAATAATAAAAGGATTACTTTCCTTTATTATTACAAATAACTGTAGTCAACAATCAAACATCACGGAATTCAATTTTGAGGATAATCCAACAGTAAATAACATCAAATACTAACCAACATATAGTATTATGTATGTATATATTACCTTATAAAAAAGTTGTTCTATTAAGAAAGTTATCTTAATAGAAAGAAAAGAAACTAAAGAGACTAGATTTAGTAAGTGCCCTTATTTTACAGATTACAGATTATGACTGAGGCTCAATAGTAATTTGCCCATGTGATATGCCAATGGTAGAATCAGGATGGATACCTGAGCTAATTTGTCTTTCGGGCTCCTTTCACCATATTCATGTTCTCTCATTTAAGGAATCATATTATTTATTCACTCTACTTCAATTTGGAAGATTACCAAGTAGAGAAATTTGTTCTCTACAGCCCAAGAACTCTCTAGTTTTTCTTAAAAATGAACATTACAAGAACAGGATGCAGTTTTTAATGTTAGAACACTTTCTTAGCTTAAGATGAGAACTTATACAGGAAAAAGTTCACTTTACATGTAATTTGGTTTGGCTGCAAAAGCTCATATAAGCCATAGCGTTAAAACTTCTTTACACTCTATAACATAGTAACTTCATATGTTGTGAAATGGTTTTCTATAATCTTGACATTTTCTTCAGATAGCCAGTTTTCCTGTTTTAACTGCCGTATAAGAGCTTCCAAAGACTTCAATCTTCCAAGAGTTTGTTGTTCCTGTAGCTCAAGAAGAGTTATTTTTGAATGTAGTTTAGAGACTTTCCGCCAGAGATGTTCCTTATTGATATCTTGTCTGCAGTAAGAATGTTCAATTTGTAAGACTTCTGTCTCATAGTCTATATCCTTATATAAGGAGCCTTCAGGGTCTAGATCTCCCATTTCCACGCTTTCTTTTTCAGTAGACACAAAAGAATTAACTGGTTTGGAATTTTCTGTGGGTACAAAAATGGCAATAACAGATTCTTTATTTGCATTTAATTCTTCAACTGTTTTAGTAATTGTGCTGAATAAGAATGGACTTTCCTGTGCTGACTTAATTTCCATGGAATTATTTGTAAAGTTTGGGTTAGCAAGATGATCTGTAGTAATTTCAAACACTTCTTGGGTTTCCAAAGATGGCTGAATATCTTCTGAATTTGAAGTTGTCAAAGTAATAGTTGTAGAATTTAGATTCTCAAAAGATGTGTGAAAACCACCTATATCTATGTCTTGGGTAACTGATGTTTCCAAGGTAGATACTGGTTTTTTAATATCTTGTTTAACCAGATTAAGAGTTAATATGTTATTTTGTATACCTTCTGGTTTTGGAGCTGGTAGCTTCACCAAAGTAGATGAATTAAGTAATTCTGTGTGTTCAGGGAGAATATCTGTATTAACTGTATTTTTCTTTAGCTCATTTGATGCAAATGATTCTTGTGACTTGTCTTTTAGGCACACTTCTTTCTCATCATCTAATTTTTTCTTCTGAGATTTTTTTTTTGAAGAATCTTTTTCCTAGAAAATAACATTTTCAAATTCTAAAGATGTCCTCACTAACCTCTTTCTGTTATTAGTCAGTTCTGAATATTTAATTATAACTTTGAGCAGTATATTGGTCAAGTCAATTTACACAGTTAAAAAATGTTCTAAGCATGTAACAACCCATACATACTTTAAAGTGTTTTTTAAAAAGTATTAAGCATATTCAATACATGATGGAAATATTTCAGATCACTCAAATACTAGTAACAAAATCTTAGATCATTAACTTATGTTAATAACTTAATGATTTATGTATGTTATCTTTTGTTCTTCAGTTTAAGTTTTTTTAATGGTTTAAATTTTTTTAATTACCATACTTTTAGTGAGTGTAAATTAATTTTCCTTTTTTCTTAAGTATGTTTTCCCAGCAGTCACCTTTCCCGCTCCCTCCCTTAACCTCATTACCTGCCACCCTGCAACCTACCACCCTGCTCAGCATTATCCCCCACTCCTCTATGTTCTTCCTCCAATACCTGATTGTCTTCAGGCAAAGAAAATATTGTTGGAATTGCAGTTTGTTTCAAATATCGAATACCCCATCTGACGTCAAGAGAGTCAGGAGTAAAATGGTCACTACACAGGAACTGGTATTTACTGGGTACCCATGAATCTCGTTTCATATTCTTTAACCATTTTTCAAGTCTTTCTTTGTCATGTAGAGGAAACCTGAAATTAAAAAAGGAAAACTTTGCTGTATTTTTTGCAAATTCCAGGACTGCATATATAGGTAATCTATGCATTGAGTGCTGCAAAAAAGCAAGGCAACAATCCACACCATGTAAGAGCATCTTCAGGGCATCACTACATTGTCTCTACAGTAAAAATGACTAAGCTATAAGACAAAGCTTTTCAGAAGAATGGCTGGTAAGGGCACCTGGGTGGCTCAGTCAGTTGAGCATCTGACTCTTGATTTCTGTATAGGTCATGATCTTGGGGTTATGGATCAAGCCCCACATTAGGCTCTGCACTGAGCATGGAGCCTGCTTGAGATTCTCTCTCTCCCTCTACCCCTCCCCTTGCTCCTGCATACACACGCACATGCGTGCTCTCCTTCTAAATAAATAACATCTTAAAAAAAAAAAAAAGGCTGGTAAAATATAACAAGTCCCTTCGAGTAAAGTGTTCCAACAAAAGATAAAATCTACTCATATTTTCTGTAGATTATATTTTATTTTTATTTTGTTATATATTTTGCCTGGAACTATATAAATTACAAAATCCCATTCAAATGTAATCTATACTGACACAACAAGTGAAATGGTGTCCTGTCTGTAATTCAAGGAAGTACTAAACTTTAGGCTCTTATTAACATTTAAAAAATAAGAAGTTAGTTCAAACAAGTGATTTAATTGACAATCACTACTAAATCTTATAAAACCACTAATATTCTATTCCCTTTACCACAGTCAGCCTCAATTCTACCCATATGTAATTTAGTCTAGTATTTCTAAACTGAGAACCCTAAAATTCAAGTTTTGAAAGAAAACTGACACAAGAACTAAACACGTTATAAAGAACACTCAGATGTTCTCTAACATGAAATAAATGAAGGAGAAAATAGAGAGATAGGTAAGACGGTTCTTTATATGTGTTGTTCCTGCCAACAATAATCTTTTTTTAGAGTTGGTGCTAACACACTGAAATGTATTTTATAGGCAACACTGGGCCAATGAAAAAATGAGAGAAAACTTTTTCCTACCAGTCTAAAGAGGTTTCAGTTAAAACTGTATTAAACAGTTAACACTATTTGTTTCTTTCAATGATTTTATGAGACAGTCTAATATCCTATTTAGAAAAAACTTAAAAGGTTTTTTAAAAAAAGGATAAAATATTAAAATTTAATTAGGCTTTAAAAGCCTAAAATTTAATTAGGCTTTTAATTAGTATTTAAAATAGGCTTAAGGTAACTTAAGGTTTCTCATACAAAAAGCAGCAATAACACATTCCCTCTCAATCCCGGACATTTAGTTTATGGTTTATAATAGCATGCCTTCTCCCATCCCAGCAAATATTGATAACTTTATAAGATGCTAAGGAAAAGGGAATATAGGTACTTTATAGGAAATAATTTTTAACCCCATACACTTATATGGAAAAATCAATGATCTATCTTTGAAGTTCTCACCTCAGATACAACATTCATACATTGTTTGAAAATTCTTTAACCTTGCACACATCAAGAATTCAGGTTATAAGTATAAGAAACATAACCAAAAAAGGCATTTAAAGACAAAGAGTTTTTTCAGAGGACCTGAACTCTGTTAGCCATAGAAAAGTACATACATTTACTGCTACATCTAAACTGAGAATACGCCCTTTACAATACTTTCACATGTAATCTCAAGTACAAGGATGCTGTCTGTTAATTATTTCTATTGTTCCTATATACTATATTACCAAATAATTTTTAAAAATCACTCTATGAATACCCTTGTTTGTAACTGGAATTCAATGCTTTCTCAGCAGGTAAACCTCTAAGCAATCTTCTGGAATAGGTTTCCCAAACAACTTAGTATCTTTGCAGTAGTTCATTTTGTTCAGTAATTTTGTTTCACCAGCTTATTAATTCCCAAAAAGGCACAAAATAATCACAGTATAAACTCAAGACTATATGCACACATAAGCTGAATTCTCAAATTTATATACAGTACAGCTTGCTACAGTGTTAGCATTAACAAATTCAATTCTTCAAGTCTGGTGCTATTACAGAAATAAAACTGATTCAACTTTTACTTGGCAGATTACACATGGAAATAAAAAAACTCAAAAAAATCCAGTTTCAGTAAATTTACATTTTGAGGAAAAAAAATCTTTATAATTGACTTCCTCTGACATTATTATTTTAACCTCCTTAAAAACGGTAACTATGGAAAGATTTAAATAATCTGGGAGTCAGGGTTTGGTCATCCCCGTACCCCCCGATGAAGGCTGAATAAATCTGGGAAATGGGGCTAAATCAAGTTCCACCTGATTTGTTACAAACCTTCAAGAGCCATAGCTTTCGAGATACTAGCATTTCCCCCCAAATCCCTCTCTGCACCTTGTGGGCTTCAACTGGGAAACAATCCTGGAAATACTGCCACGTGTGAATTATCTCAGGTTATCAGGTTTCTTCCCACTAGTTAAGATAATGGGAAGCAGGGGCGCCTGGGTGGCTCAGTGGGTTAAAGCCTCTGCCTAGGGCGCCTGGGTGGCTCAGTGGGTTAGGCCGCTGCCTTCGGCTCAGGTCATGATCTCGGGGTCCTGGGATCGAGTCCCGCATCGGGCTCTCTGCTCGGCAGGAGCCTGCTTCCTCCTCTCTCTCTCTCTGCCTACTCGTGATCTCTCTCTGTCAAATAAATAAATAAAATCTTAAAAAAAAAAAAAAAAAAAAAAAAGCCTCTGCCTAAATTCAGGTCATGGTCCCAGGGTCCTGGCATCCAATCCCGCACTGGGCTCTGCTCAGCAGGGAGCCTGCTTCCCTTCCTCTCTCTCTGCCTGCCTCTATGCCTACTTGTAATCTCCGTCAAATAAATAAGTAAAATCTTAAGAAAAAAAAAAAAAAGACAATGGAAAGCAACCGTGTCCATCAACAGAGAGCTTCTGGTCTAAAGATAAACAGACTTCACAAAACAGCTGGAAAAAAATCTGAGAGAGCAAAAGACGACCAGGTTAGAGTTAAATGAAATATTTTCACAAACAAGAAAAAAGGAAATAGAATATTGTAAATATGTTGATTCTCATGTATATTAAGCACACACTGAATGTCAAGTGCTCCTTTACCTATTTACACACTACATGAAGTAGGTATGATTAATATCTCCACTTTACAGGTGAAAGATCTGAGGCATACAGAGTTCAAATAATCTGCAGAAAGTCAGTCAGCTACAGAGTAGTGGAGCCAGGTTTTGAACCTATTGAGTCTGGCTCTGGAGCCTGGACTCTAAATGCCTACACAATACTGTTTCCCTGTTCTTCTAAATAAAAATGAGTACTTCTGTGGTTTCACGGAACTATTTCCTGGCAGTAGGAATTTGGCACAACAGTTACCCTGATCTCTGTACGAATAAAGAGTATATAGAGAGCCCTGAGCAGGAGACAGGTTGTAATTCCGGCTCTCTCACAAAACGTTCAATAACCCTTCTGAAAGCCCTTAGTTTCCTCGGGAGAAAAATGTAATTAAGGAACATCTGTGTAACCTCACAGAAGGAGCAGGTTAACTACTAGGTGCACCCTGCCGCTTGGCAGGTTTGAGGTGTACCTTAGTTGGTGGTTAACGCCCTTTATGACACAGGAGATCAGCTGAGGTGGGAAAAACACTCCAAAAACCACGGAGCACCGCCCAAACTGCACATTTTTAAGGGCTTAACACCCCCAAAAGGCCCCTACACCTCGCCAGCAGCCCCGCGACCTTGCTCAGTTAGGACCCATTTCTAGGTAAACTAAATTCGAGCCTTCGCGTCCTCCTCCGGCGCAGTGAAGGAACACGCTGGGAGAGCAAAGGACGAATTTCCAGACACCTCAAACCCTAGCCCCAGACGCCACAGGACCGTGGTCCAAAGGTAAGGCGGACACTTCTGCTCCAGGGACAACTTACGGATAAAAACTCAGCTTCCGGTCTTTGCTGTTTCGTCCCCGACGGTTCTTACAGCAAATCGCTGCGCAATACCGAGGCATCGCTCGGGTGGGGCCCCCCAAATCAGGGCCTGCGACAGGGCCCGGGAACCTCCTCGCCAAGATATAGGGGAAAATCCAGGCCTCAGGAGGCACTGCGCCTGCGCCAGAATCGGCCGAGCGGAAAGGCGTCGCAATCGTCGACTCACTTCCGCTTCTGCGGGCTGCAGCACCGCCCTTTCTGGAGGTTGGGGCCGGAAGTGATGCACAGGCTGAGCGGCAACAACAGTTTTCCACGTGCGCGTAGGGCGCCAGGGTCAGGTGGGGTAGCAAGAGCCAATCGGGAAGCGTTTCGTGTAGGTCTTCTCCGGAGGTGGCGGCAGCTGCGGCCGCCGGCCAGTGAGGAGCGGGTTGAGAGGGGACGCGGCGGCGACTGGAGGAGTGCTAGGTCTGTGTGCGAGCGGGATTGGGGCGCGCGCCGCCTGCGGGAGGCCTCGGAGGCCGGGGCGAAGGGCCGGGCCGTGTGGAGCCGCTCGTCAGTCGGCCGGCGCCTCTTCTGCGGAGGAGCAGCAGCAGTCGGAGGGTGCGGGTGAGGGATGAGGCCGGGGTCGCGGGGAGGGTGTTTAGAGCGTCTTCGAGGCCTCGGCCGGTGTTTGTGGCCTGACCTGGCCTCGGCGTCCGCCACGGTCGTCGCAAGGGCTTCAGGCTGCCTGGTGTTGTTGAGGGTTTAGGAAAAAGGAGATGACCAAACCACAGAAAAGGGCGTTTTGTGTTTTGGGTTGGCAGCCGGCTTTTTCGGGCGTCGGACAGCTCCTCCCCGGGCTGGCCTCCGGGCGGAGAAGAACGTTGAGGGCGGTGCCTGGACGGACCGGACGAGTATCGGTCGTCTTGGGGTGAAGCCTGGACGGTGCAACCCAGCCGGCCGTCGGCTCTGGGCGTAAGGCCCAGGCCGCCGTCCGGTGGGTGGGTCCCTCTTGGGGAGAAGTCAGTATAATACGAAAGTGGGCCTACTCAGAAAGTGTCAGGTAATAAAGTTGAGCAGTGGAGTATGCTTTATTAAAACCAGCAGTGTGCCTCTCCGTCCGTGTTAGACCCGCCCTTTGACTACAGAAGTGCCTGCAGTCCCGGTGGCGGCCCCAGTACTCCCTCGGTTTGCGTTCTTTAAACGAAGGGGTTGTACTTGATCTTTAGTACCCGTGAGTATGAGTAACTCTTTGCAAGGGAGGAATCCTTCTGCTAATTACGCTCAGAAGAGGCCACAGGAGGGGAAGGCAGGCGGTTTCCACAAACCGTAGTGTCTTTCGTCAGCCTTGTTATGTCATCATAGATTGTTAACTCCTCGTACAGAGTTCAAAAAACAGGATCACATTCGTCATTAAATCTATACTATCTAGAATTCCAAGCTGAATTCTTAGGGAAAGCTTATTTAAGGTTAGGGAAATATTTAAATGACTTCGGGGAAGTTTGAACATAAGTATTTAACTGAAGTATAGACTGTGAAAATTTATTTTTCTGGTAGCCTTAGCAGAAATAATTCCATTACGAGTTTTTTTTTTTTTAAGGTTTTATTTTTTTTTTTTGACAAGGGGAGAGAGATCACAAGTAGACAGAGAGGCAGGCAGAGAGAGGGGGAGGCAGGCTCCTTGCCGAGCAGAGAGCCCTATGGGGGGCTCGACCCTAGGATCCTGAGATCCTGAGATCACGACCTGAACCGAAGGCAGAGGCTTTAACCCACCTAGGCGCCCCGCCATTATGAGTTTTTAACAAAACCCATTAATACATGTTTTCTGGTTAAATATTTGGGATCTTACAATGAAAAAATTATTACATTCTATCATATTGTCAGTATTAATATGATTCTGAGATTTTCTGTTTGCAATCCTTGCTGACCTTGCCGAAATGAAAGCTGAAGTTGGTGCTTTCTTAGGGAGGGAGGATTACCAATTCACATATACTGGGCTGTTTATCTTGGTAATATACTTTTTTCCCCCTGAAGTAAATACTTTTATTTTTAATACTTTTAGAATATGCATTCTTGAAAGGAAAATTGACATCCTTTTTAAAATTATTTGGATTTTCTACCCTTTTTACATTGTTTACAAATGATAAGTCTTCACAGTGTCTGTTGGTAAAAAACATTATTGAATACTTTTATTACTGTTCTGTGTATGACCACAGAGTATTAGTGAAAAGGTAAAGTGAAGAAAGACTTTTTTCTCAATTTGGTTGAATTAATATTTGCATTTAAGGAGGTTACAACCAGGGGCGCCTGGGTGGCTCAGTCTTAAGCGGCTGCCTTCTGCTCAGGTCATGATCCCAGCGTCCTGGGAGTCCTGGGATGGAGCACCACATCCGGCTCCGTGCTTGGTGGGAAACCTGCTTCTCCCTCGCCCTCTGCTGCTCCCCTGCTTGTATTCTCTCTCTTACGATCTCTCTCTTTGTCCAAAAAAAAAAAAAAAAAAGTTACAACCAACATAGAGATAATAAAACCTGTGAAATGAAATAACATGGGGAAAAAGCACAGGATAGTTACTATATACTTAACATGTTGATACTACATTAAATATACCTTGTATCCTAAAAGTTCACTGGTTTTCTTTCTTTCTTTTTTTTTTTTTAAGAGTTTATTTATTTATTTAATAGAGACACAGTGAGAGAGAGAACACAAGCAGGGGGAGTGGGAGAGGAAGAAGCAGGCTTCCCGCTGAGCAGGCAGCCCGATGCTGGGTTCAACCCAGGACCCTGGGATCATGACCTGAGCTGAAGGCAGAGGCTTAAGGACTGAGCTATCCAGGTGCCCCACTGGTTTCTTTTAAAAGAAAAAGTCTTAAGAATAGCTTCATGAATAATTTTTTTTTCTTTTTTAGGATTTTAGAAATGGCTACTCCCCAGTCAGTTTTCATCTTTGCGATCTGCATTTTAATGATAACGGAATTAATTTTGGCATCAAAAAGTTACTATGATATCTTAGGTGTGCCAAAATCAGCATCAGAGCGCCAAATCAAGAAAGCTTTTCACAAGTTGGCCATGAAGTACCATCCCGACAAAAATAAGAGCCCTGATGCTGAAGCAAAATTCAGAGAGATTGCAGAAGGTAAGTAAATGGCTATCTCTGAGGTCTCACAGATACTAACTAGTAAGGGAGAATGATAGCTAAGAAGTGTATGTATTTGGAGATACTGCGATGATGGGTGGCAGGATGGGGTCTACATTTAAATAAAGTGAGATTCTTGAGACTATCTTCCTACCACAATTACTTTGATTCAAGGATGGATGGCTGAGTGGTAGAATAAATTTTTATTGTCATATAGATCTTAAATTGTTAAAAATGTATCACTTTATTCTTCTGTTGTATATGAAATTGCTTATTGTTTCCAAGTTAAAAGGAATTTTAGATACCCAGAACTTGGAAGCTAACTTATGGAACAGTTTTTACCAAATATGGAGATTAAATACAAAAATACTAAGTATAAAAAATTTAAATAGACTTTGAAATGTTTTGGTTTTTTTTCTTCACTTGATCTATACTTAAAAGCTAGATTTATCTTTGAAGGAAAAATATTAAACAAATTTTGATTTAAGACTAGTTTTAAAACAAATTAGACCGCCTGAGAATTCAGTAACTAATGGTGGTGAAGGTAATTGAGTAGAGAGTTGGAGATAAACTTTAACACTTCAATTAGTAAGGAAGTGAAAAATCTGAATTCTTGATTGGTTATATTGGACCATTAAATTGTTTATACAAGTAATGTTTTTACCCAAATAATATGAAAAATAACTGCATAATTGCTGCCCACATGCTTATTTGTAAGTGATGGTAGCATTCATTTAACAAATATTTATTAGATATTTACTAGGGGCAGGCATTATTCTGACAGTAGATACTATACAGTAAATAGGACAAAAGCCCTGCCTTTTGTAACTTTCATTTTAACTTTTTTTTTTTCCCTATGTTTGTAATGTTTTGGTTTTATTGGTGGTATGAAATCCTTCCCTAAAATAGAGAGTTGAATTCACTTATCTGAAGAGGTTTGGGTATATGCAATTTTCATTATCTTAAGTTACTAAAGTATTTTTATTTTCTTCAGCATATGAAACACTCTCAGATGCTAATAGGCGAAAAGAGTATGATACACTTGGACACAGTGCTTTTACTAATGGTAAAGGACAAAGAGGTAACGGAAGTCCTTTTGAGCAATCATTTAACTTCAATTTTGATGACTTATTTAAAGACTTTGGGTTTTTTGGTCAAAACCAAAACACTCGGTCCAAGAAGCATTTTGAGAATCACTTCCAGACACGCCAGGATGGTTCCAGTAGACAAAGACATCATTTCCAGGAGTTTTCTTTTGGAGGTGGACTGTTTGATGACATGTTTGAAGATATGGAGAAAATGTTTTCTTTTAGTGGTTTTGACACCACCAATCGGCATACAGTACAGACTGAAAATAGATTCCACGGATCTAGCAAGCACTGCAGGACTGTGACTCAACGAAGAGGAAATATGGTTACTACATACACTGACTGTTCAGGACAGTAGTTCACTATTTTTCTGTTCTCACTAAAGCCAACTATTTGACTTTTCTTCAATACCCTTTGATGCGAAACAATTTTCTGTGAACTATTTTGACAAGTGCATGATTTCACTTAACTTGATATAGATATTAAATGTATTTAAATGTTTTTGACAAATTCAGCAACACTCAGTAGAAAATAGCTAATTATTAATTTCCCTGATAGGAAAGATTCTTTAACAAAGATACTATAATTCTGCCTGGTCTTTTTTCTCTACTTGCCCTTGGGCTTACTTGCGTGGCCAGTTTTATTACCAAGAAAAGATTGAGTTTGCCTGATATATATTTAAAGGTTAAACTTTGAAACTTATTGTAGATTTAAATTGTGTGAACTTGAATGGTTTTTGCAGTGAAACCTTTGCTAATTTAAAATTGCATGCTCTGCGGCATCTCTGATTTGGGTTGCTAAATGTACATGAAACTGTAATTGAGTCATTCAGCAAAGGATAGCAGTATCTTTCCACTGAAAACTTTAGAAAGTAAATAGATTAATATTTACCACAGAACCGTACCTTTCTGCAGTAAAATTGGAGTAAGTGAAATGATCATACTGCTCATAGCCATTTGGCTGAAAGAAAGTTGAAAACTTTTGAAATATTACCAAGAGATTGTTACATGCTTGGTCCCTGGCTAATGATTTTGTAGTGTAGAAATCATAGCTAATTTATATATCATTTCACATTTCTTTCTTTGTTGTTGGCTCTCTAAGTCTTATATGGATTTATGTATTTGTGTGTGTGTGTGGTTCCTCTTCTTTGCACTCATCTTTATCTAGAGATTGACTAATACCTCATTCTGTTTGTAAAAACAGCCAGTAATTTCTGTGCAACCTTATTATGTGCAATATTTTTAAATCCTAAGAAATGTGTGCTTTTGTTTTCATATAGACTTATTTCTTTAGTTCAGCACTTTTTGCATTATACTCCATATGAGTATTAATCCTATGGATATATATTAAAACTAGTAAATGTCTCATACAACATTGTGTGTGAGTGAGAGAAATATAATATTTACAATATGATGTTCTCAGTTTTCATTTTATTGTTAAAAGTTTATTCTGTAATTCTAGAGCTATGGAGGGTATATAAACAATGGGGCTGCTTATGCTGACCATAGACCATATTCCAGAAGTTACTTTTGATTAACCTGAAAACCCTGATACAGCCTTGTTTGTTTGACATTTGGTAATTTCTCTTACTTTCTTATCATCCTCCTTCCCTCAAAATTTTGGTAGCTTAAAGATTTTGTTAATTATAATTTTGTTGTATTTGCTTGCTAAGAGCACGTATTCTTTCCTCTTTTAGGCCTCATTGGGGAAAAGGTGAGACATTGCATAAAGCTATATTTGTTGATTATAATCTTTAATTTGAAAACTCTGAAGGAGATGAAATTATTAAATCTATGTATCTGAATTATTTTCTGGAAGGTATACTTATGCTTTTGTTTGATAACCAGAAAGTAGCCATACCTTGAATTTTGGTCTAAGGATCATCTGAATCCTATCAATAGAATGAATAAGGCAAGAAAAAATATTTTTCAAGTCAGGATTAACTTTATATTATTAGCATCTGTCCCCCTTTTCTTTAGGGCCTGATTATTCCTTGTTTTTCCCATTCTGAACATGTTTTTGAACCCCCCCTTCTCTTCCTCTTTCTTTTTCTCTTTCTCTTTCTTTTTAAAAATATCCCCCTTTTGAGTCTTTTGCATAATTTTTGCAAGGAAAAAATGGACCCTGAGTCATTACGCACTTAAGGTACAAACTAAATATCAAAAAGATACGTAGGTAATCTAAGGATATATGTGGTGTGTGTACTTGTGTGGCTTGATGGATAAGATACTGGAAATTAGACCAGTAATCAATATAGAAGTTTCCTCCATAACTTATGCTTTTTCTTCTGTACTTAAAAAATGACCAATGCAATAGCTTAATCTATACTCCCTACATAAATCAACTCATGAAATCTGTCAGTCTCTTTTTTGCTTCTAGGCAAAACAGTAATATATATAATATATATATATAACATATATTTATATATATAAAACATGACTTTTAGTCTTTGTCTTGAACACATTTCTGTAATTCTTCAAGTTTTTTGGATTGAGTATGTCTTGAATTGGATGCTATAGGGCATATAGTAGACATGAGATTTTTTTGGTGCTCTAGAATTGGTATAATTAACTCCTGATCTGATGGTTGATCTTAGACAGTTTTTGTGCTGTGAATTTCAGTTTCAATTCTGAGATTAGTTCTGTGAAAATTCAGGTTGCCCAAGGACAACGAAAAATGTGTACATTCCTGGAGTTGTTACTTTAATTTTCTGAAATGGAAGTTTGTTTAGCAATTAAAAGAACACACTGGGGGAAAAAGAGACCATTGCCAAACAGAATAAAGAAGATACTGGTACCACTAGTAGGTTTCTAAAGTTTTATATATTCATGTTAATGCTGGTCCCTTCAATTCCAGATGAGAGGTTGAATGTAATCACCAGCCATGATTGTTTCCCCTCTCTCTTGGTTCCAATGGCAGATGATATAAGAGTGAAGTCATAAAAATGCTTGGAAAACAAGAGGAGTTTTGAGATAGTCCAGGAAGGTATAAAGCAGAACGAATTGGATTGAGAGAAAAAATAATCACAGCCAAGGTGTCCTGGAGAAGTTTTAAGGCTCAGATTTGGGTGGGTGGGGATGGGAGGAGACAAAGAGAAGGAATGGGCCAATCCTCAATCGTGCTAATTCATTAAGAATTGCATTGGGTTACCCCCCGACCCCACCTTCTTTCTTCCAGCCAAACTGTTACTGAGATAGCTTTTAGGCTTTACCCTTAGGTAAGTCCTAAGGGTAAAGCCTAAGAGAATAACTCTTTACCTAAGGGTAAAGCCTAAGAGAATAACTCTTCAAAGATACAGATTATTCCTAGGGAGGATATTGAGGTGCCATAGAAAGAATGTAGGTAAAGTGAATTTTCACTTGGGGATGTCGAGGGTGAGTAATGGTAGCATTCCAATCCCAGAGTAAGCCTCCTTACTTGGGCTTGTGTAGGGAACAATGACTTCTGCATGCCGACCACATACTCACTTGTAGGTGCCTGCTGGTTGAAATGTCCTAACAACTTAACACAGAACCATAGCTTCTGTTCAAAATGGATGTCTAATGCAGGCATAGGTAATTGCTGAGGAAATTTGCTTTTCACAGCATCTGCATTTTGATGTAGTCCTTCATAAAAGATGCTTAAGGAATATCAGATATTTAAAGAAAACTAATAGCAGGGAAGAGGAACCCCAACATCCAATCCCGATGAAGAAATATAATTCAGGAGATAATTGCAATACTAGGAAGTAATTTAAAATTTTATCATTACCAGACTTTTGATGAAATACTGCATCAGTGAATCAGGCATAGGTCCTTGTTTTACCTAATCTGCTTCTCCAAGATTTCTTTCCATCTGACGATGGTGTCAGAAAGGGTGGATGAAGCAATTTACGTGTACATCAACTACAACCAAAGTCAGTGAAAGGTAACAGTAGATACGGGGTACATAAGTTCTGCCCTGGGGCCTCTGACCCTTCTACAAAATTCAGATTCTTCTCTTATCTCAACTTTGCAACTCAAATTCCTCCCCAACTTTTCTCCAGACCTTGATCTATGGTGGAAGTATCTAGTGAAAAGCAGAATATGCCACCTTTTAGGCATAAGAATTATCTTACACAGGTGCCTGGGTGGCTCAGTTGGTTAAGCAACTGCTTTCAGCTCAGGTCATGATCCTGGAGTCCCAGGGTTGAGTCCTGCATCAGGCTCCCTGCTCAGCAGGGAGTCTTATTCTCCCTCTGACCCCCTCCCTTCTTGTGCTCTCTCTCAAGTAAATTTTAAAAATCTTAAAAAAAAAAAAAAAAAAGGATTATCTTAGGCTGATTAATTTTCTAAAAAAAAAAATCCTAGGGAGCCTCTTGGAAAACCAAGGTTGCCTTTTGTAGAAGACATTTACATTTGTAAGGAAAATCTCCATTTGTAAGAGTGTCTCCCTCTGCACTAGGAGGAGGAGGATGACTGAATCTCTAGAAACTGACCAATGGAGAAGTCATGGACTTGAACCCCTGTTACAACCTTTACAGTGTGTTACCCAAAATCCTTTAATAACTGGCTCCCTCAACCCCAACATCTTTTATATTTCTCTGGAGATGGTATTTGAGGTGATAGCTTGAACTATTTTGGAGAATTACTTGTGTTTTCCTGGGTATCTCCAATGTATACAGGAGGTATACATGTTATTAAACATCTGTTTGTTTTTCTCCTGTTAACCTGTCTTTTTTTTACAAGATGGCAGGGCGGAGGAAGAGGTATCTCAGTCAACAACCTGGAAAGGAAGAGGGAAAATTATTTTTACTTCTTTACAGTAGATAATTTGTTGTGTCGTCCTGTTTATTGTTACTCATTATAATGTCACAGGGTGCCAGTGCTTACATTCCAGTAGAAGGGGACAGGAAATAAACATAATAAGTAAATTACTACGTTGGATGATAAACTCTACAGAAAAAAATGTAGCACAAAGGAGGATCATAATACTGAGAGGGCAGGAAGGCCAAGCACATGTTGCAATTATCAACAGGATAGTCAGTGTAAGCCTCACTGAGAAGGTGAATTTGCATAGGTTTGAATTGTTTGCATGGAAGATGGAAGCATGTATGACAAGTCCTAAGAACAACAAAAAAGCCAGTGTAGCTTGAGGCCTGTGAACAAGGAAGAGTAGTTGGAGATGAGTTCATAAAGGTAGTAAGGGTAGGGAGCAAGACAGATTATGTAGGGCTTTTTGGCTTTTGTATAGAATTTGGCCTTGCAATGTGATGTGATAGCTGAATTATGAGCAATAAATGACTTCACCTTCAGTACACTTAAAAAAGATCATTGTAGCAGCTGTGTTGATAATGGACTGTGGAGAGACAGTAGAATAGGAATGCCAGTTAGGCTATTTCAGTATTCCGGAATGAGGAATTGCGGCAGTTCACACAGTACACCAGGATGGTAGCAGTGGAGGTGGTAGAAAGTGTTTGGACACCACACATAATCTGCAAGTAGAGCCAGGAAGATTTGCTTATGGTTTGGATATAGGCATGAAAGAGGAGAACAGGATGATTCCAAGCTTGATGTTTATGGAGAACCAGAAAGATAGTTGCCATTAACTAAGATGAGGAAGGCTACAGGTTAAAGACATTTAAGAAGGAAGATCAGAAGTTCGGTTTGGGCATAGCAACTTTGAGACAATGTTGAGAGGGAGGAGAGATATATCTGGAATTTGGAGAGAGAGCTGGGCTGGAAATGTATATTTTGGAATTGTCAACATACAGATGATATTTTTTAAACCTTGAGACTAAATGAAATCACCAAGGGAGTATTATATAAATATAAAAAGAAGCAATCTAAGAACCGAGCCCTCAGGTATTCTCAAAGTACAAGGAGAAAATGAGGACCCTACAAAGGAGTATGAGAAGAAATAGCCAATGTGTTTAAGAGTTTTGTGTCTTGGGAGAAAGTGAAAAAACTCTATCAAGAAGTAGAAAGTGGGGACGCCTGGGTGGCTCAGTTGGTTAAGCAGCTGCCTTTGGCTCAGGTCATGATCCCAGCGTCCTAGGATCGAGTCCCACATCGGGCTCCTTGCTCTGCAGGGAGCCTGCTTCTCCCTCTGCCTCTGCCTGCCATTCTTCTGCCTGTGCTTGCTCTCTCTCCCTCTCTCTGACAAATAAATTTAAAAATCTTAAAAAAAAAAAAAAAAAGTAGAAAGTGATCAACCTTGTGAAATGCTGCCATTAGGTCCAGTAAAATAATCCCTAAGAACTGACCATTGTGGAGTTTGTTTTTTTCTTTTTAGCAATGTAGAGGTCAGAAATGACTTTGACAAGATCATTTTCTATCAGGTGGAAGGGGTTCCTCCACCAGTTTGGAGCAGGTTTAAGAGAACGACAGTCCAACCAAGTACTTTTAAAGAAATTATTTGGAAAATATAGTGAATATATTTCTGGACAGAATTTTTAACATGGATATTTTAATAGAGCTTCAGTTATTACTCCATCTGTATAGCAAATAGCTTGTTCTTCAGAATAGTGTTCTGTAGGATGTTAATAAGTATGTTGGGAAAAAAGAAATCGTGTTTAAATAATTTTGTGAAATCGGGATTAAGAGTCAAACCATATCAAATATGTTTCTTTATAGGTGGGTATAGTATTGTGAATTATACGAAATACTTATTTTGTTATTTAGATGATCATATTTCTCATTTGTATTTGGTTTTTGTCCCCAGTTCCTAGCTCAGAGTTCACAGAGTAACTGTGTCTTTTGTTTTCTTAATGAGATTTTGGGACCACACCCAATGAGGGGGCTGGTTGCCAGGAGAACCAACCAGGTGTTTAGAGAGCTGGAATTTTCATTCACATCCCCAGTCCTCCAGCTAGGGCACAAGGCTGGAGGTTGAATCAATAGCCAAGGGCAATGATTTAATCAATTGTGCCTAAGTAATGAAGCCTCGGTAAAAACCCAAAAGAAGGTTCAGAAACCTTCCTTACCAGTTGGTGAACAGGTGGAAGTTTGGAGAGAGTGGTGTGCCTGGAGAAGGAGTGCAACCTCCATGCTCTATCCCCATACTTTGTCCTGTACTTCTCTTCCATCTGGCTATTTCTGAGTTATATCCTTTATAATAACTTGTAATTTCGTAAGGACAATGTTTCTCTGAGTTCTTCGAGCTACTCTAGCAAATTAATCCAACCTGAGGAGGAAATCTTGGGAACCTTTGATCATGTAGCCAGTTAGAAACACAAGTAGTGGGGATGCCTGGGTGACTCAGTTTGTTAAGTGTCTGCCTTGGGCTCAGGTCATGATCCCAGAGTCCTTGGGATCAAGTCCCACATTGGGCTCCTTGCCCCACAGAGAGCTTGCTTCTCCCTCTGCCTGCTACTACCCCTACTTGTGTGCTTGAGGGTGTTCTCTCTCTCTCTCTGACAAATAAATAAAAATTACACACACACACACACACACACACACACACACACACACACACACCCAAGTAATGCGCTGGGCTTGCATTTGGCATCTGAAGTGGGACAGCCTAGTAGGACTGAGCCCTTAACCCATGGGATCTGATGATTTCTCCAGGTAGCTAGTGTCAGAGGTGAGTTGCATTGTAGGACACCAGCTGGTGTCCAGAGCATGGCTTTGTGGTGTGGGGAGAAAACATGCCCTCATGCATCGGAAATTTGTGTCCCAGAACATACCCTGTTAGTGGCTTCTCAGAGCTTTCAATATACTAGTTGGTATTATGAATTTCTAGCAGATTTACCAATTATTTACCAATTATTATGTGCCATATTTACTAGACCATGGAAACATTTAACTATATCCAAGAGCGAGTACCTTTAATTATATCCATGTATGCCACCAACAAATTTTGGTAAATACTGACCTACCAAAACTGAGTAAAAAATCATAATGAATCTTTTGAACATGTGCATGAACACATATTAAATAGTGATACTTTAAGTAAAGCAAAAATGATATGCTTGTGTTCCCATTCTCTCTCGTGTTTGAATTATGACTGAAAAAGATCCTAGCAGACCGATTATGATTTTATTTAGTCTCACCTACATTTCATCACCATGCTTTTTTTTTTGATCACTGCTATAGCTATTTAAATAATGTTGTTGTTTTTTTTTTTTAGGACTGTACACTATAAAAGTCATCACCAAACAAAATAGGCCAGTACAATTTAATTAAATGAAAGACTCCTTTATTATTCTCCCAAGAAAATGAAAACCAGTCATTGTTTCTAAATTATATTTTAAAAATAGGATAGTATTTGAGAACAGAAGAATTAAAATGTGACTATTAGGATAAAGAGCAAATGATTCTTACAGTGTCATCCTTTACTAATTGGACCCGTATTAGCAGCTAGTGTATCAAACAGGTTCTGACAGTTGAGTAGCAAATTATTCCTCACTGATCAGTAAGAAATAGAATAATCACACCCACTCCTATAGGTATACATACATTTTCTTGGTGAAATATCCTTTGGCTGTGTCTGCAAAATAATGGGGTAAATGGAAACAGATCAAAATGCTAATATAGTGAATAATTTATCAGTCTTTTGAGAATTAGTTCTTTTTCTCTTTATATATGCATAAGTAAAAAATTATTGACCTTATTCCTAGTGCCAACTTTCATAATAAAGTTTCAAGCAAATGCTGGCAAAATGGTCTCATCTTGTAAGAGAATATAAGAGTTAGTTTCTTTCCCAACCCCAACCACACCAAAAAAATTATTACAAAATGGTGAGAGAGAGAGAGAGAATAGAAGACACCAAGTCTAGAAAAGCAGTGTACAGAGTGTTGGGAAGAGCTGCTGAGACATTGGTTGGCTAAGTGGGGTTAAAAAGTTTCCCTACAGAGTAGCAAGAATTAATTTAACAGATATCTGAAAAATAACGGCAGGTGATGAAGTGGAATGGAGCAATGTCTTCAAAGATCTTAGGGAAAAAATACTTTTAAACTTAGAACTTGGTAACCAGATAAATTATTAACAGCAGGTGAGACTAAAACGAAGCCATTTTAAAAATGCAAGAACTCAAAAGATTATTACCCACATATCCTTTATGGAGAAATACTAATTTTTACTTTAAATTACTATGTGCAAGACAGGGTACAGTATGGGAAATAAGACAGCGACAGCTGAGTGTTTATCTTCATGAAGAAATAAAGAAAGCTAGAAAGAAATCAAGAACATACATTAGATTTTTTTTTTAAAGATTTTATTTATTTATTTGACAGAGAGAGATCACAAACAAGTAGGCAGAGAGGCAGGCAGAGAGAGAGGAAGGGAAGCAGGCTCCCTGCTGAGCAGAGAGCCCGATGCGGGACTCGATCCCAGGACCCTGAGATCATGACCTGAGCCGAAGGCAGCGGCTTAACCCACTGAGCCACCCAGGCGCCCCATACATTAGATTTTGACACTTGGGAATTTCTCACTTGGAAGATAAGAATTTTGCTTCTTTCATGGATCTAAGTACTCAATTTACAATTAAGTTGTTTATATAATTATAAATGTTTTTCAGTCTATAAATAATACACAGAATATTTAATTATTTTTGTAGGATTTATGTAAAATGTATCTCACATAATTGGAAAATGGAAAAAGGAGAGATGGCAAGGTGGAAGAAAAGATTAGTGTATTAATTCTATCATCTTTCATGGTAGGTAATCATTTGATTCTATTGAAAGTTGATAAAGACCTGTGATTTAAACATATATTACTTGCAGTTTTAATGACCAGCATGAGAAGAGCTGCTAACATCATCATTTCTGTGGCATAGCACTGAGAGGCCAGGGAAAACTTACTTGCGTTTTACATGAATCTCTGATGTTTGAATTTCTGGTTGTGAATGTATTTTTTTTCCTACATTCTTACATACTTCGAAAAAAAAGGAAAAAACCTGGTCTATCTGTTGGGATGCCTACAGCTAAAAGAAAACTCCTAAATTTACCCAAGCAATAAAATGCTTTTTCTCTTGTCTAACAGAGTCTGGAGGTCAGGCAGCTAGTTCTAGGAGTTTGCCAGAAATCTGGCTTTGCTTCTCTGTAGCTTTATTCCTCTGATGTCTGTGTCGGCTTCATTCTGATGGCTAGTTATGAGCAATGAAACCTTCTTTTGGAAGGCCTTAAAAGAACTTTCCCTCCCATGTCATTGTCGAGAAATGTTTCATGTGGTTACATGTCCACAGATAGACCAGTCACTAACAAGAGGAATGTGACGACCATGATTGGTTTTGGCCAGTCAAGACCACATGCCCTGGGGCTCTTCTCCCCCACAACTTATGGTCTCCTGGAAAAGTATTCACATCCAGAGAAAAAAGTAGTGCTCTATTAGAGAGGAATTGGAAGGATGGAGGGAAAGGGTGTTTTACTTTAGTATTTTCTGGATTACCTATTTCATAATTAAAACCAGAATGAACCAGTGTTTGCTAAGGCACATAATTTTGTTATTTGTATTCATTCTTGTCATTTAGGTAATACTGATTCTCATTCTCTGACACATAGATCAAGAATATAGGCCTAGATAGATCTGGCATATAAGGTAGAGAGAAAAACATTTTTCTTTGCTTTTCAGGGAAAGTTATGATCCATTCATCTCTATTTCTTTTCCTGTATAGGTAGAGGTGTATGTTAGTTGTCTTGGGCTAGTCTATGCTGCAGTAATGTATTAGTCACATTCACATTCTTAAATATTAGCAAAATAAGTGTAGTGACTTTAATAGGAATACAATATATCCGTAAAAGGTACTAAAAGGTACTAAAGTAGTTTTTTGCAAAGTGTATTATTTGTGTGTTTAATAAAAGTAAGAATTCTAGAGTCAAGTATGGAAAACACTGAATCATGAAAGTTTCCTGATTATCCTAAGACTTCTCAAAGTCATTAATATGCTAATTTATGTTGGATATCTCCAAGAAGCAGATGCAGTTTGAGGTATTTCTAAAATCTACGACCAAAAAAACACTCTTTTTCAAGGAGTAGTTTTCTGGACCCATCAAGGAAAAGAATTCTGTGTGATACTCTTTGGAAACTGTGGACTAGATATATCTTTAGGTCTAATTAAAGAACCAATATTTATAGAAAAGACAAACTTCTAAAAACTTTAAAAGCTTTCCATGAACAAGTGCTAGGATTTATGTCCCTAGAGAGCTACTGCAGGAAGTAGAGGAAATTTATTAGAAGAGTGATTTCAAGGGATTTATATTAAAAGTGCAAAGTACAGTGGTGCCTGGGTGGCTCAGTCCTTAAGCGTCTGCCTTCTGCTCAGGGTCCTAGGCTCGAGCCCTGCATCTGGCACCCTGCTCTGTGGGAAGCCTGCTTCTCCCTCTCCCACTCCTCCTGCTTGTGTTCCCTTTCTCACTGTGTCTGTCTCTGTCAAATAAATCTTTAAAAAAAAAAAAAAAGTGCAAAGTACACATGTACTGTTACCTTGCTTTTTTTTTGTATAAATATTAGGAAGCTCCAGATTAAAGTTGGATGTCAGTCATATAGAATACCCGTGATTATGGCAATACATCTCAAAAGGAGTAAGAACCCCAAAGTCCTCCTTTTCTTATTCCCAGAGTGCTCTTTGACTTCTCTATGTTTGTTTGCCATCTGGAAAATGACATAAAAATTATGACTATAGAAAGCCAGTATTGGGGAAATTAGGAACGGGAAAAAATGGAAAGGCAAATGCATCCATATTCATTCATTGCTGGCAACCTTCATTCTTCACTGAGAAAACTCAAGCAATCCAAAAAGAACTTCCCAAGTCTCCCACCATCCTAAAGCACAAAGTTGATTTTCTGTGCCTTTGCATGAGCCCCTTACCATCAAGAAACTCTTCATGTTTCCACTGAAAGCCAACCCTTACACTGTGCCTTGGATCATGTGACTCAGGGCATTCAATACATTGCTCTAGAAATTCTTCCCTTCTTATCAAGATTTGCTTTCCATTCAGTTATTCCCACACACAAACTTATGGCTATTTCTCCCACATTAGAAACAAATTCTTCTCTTGACTCCACTTTGTGAACAAATTGCTGTCTCATATGTCTACTTCTTACGGAGTTCTGCTACACCTCTCCACCCACACATTCTTGTCCGTGTTCTCTTGTTGATGAGCTCCACTTTGCAAAACTGATGTGAAAAATAAATTGATCAGGGACACCTGGGTGGCTCAGTCGGTTAAGCCACTGCCTTCTGCTCAGGTCATGATCCCAGGGTCCTGAGATCAAGTCCCACGTGGGGCTCCTTGCTCAGCAGGGAGCCTGCTTCTCTCTCTGCCTCTGCCTGCCACTCTGCCTGCTTGTGTGTGTGTGTGTGTCTCTCTGTGACAAATAAATAAATAAAATCTTAAAAATAAATTTTTTTTTAAATTTCATTTCTCAGGCATTGCCCAACACACAGTTCAACACTCTCCTTGGTATTCTTTCCTCACTTAGCTCTCAGAACACAAACTTTCAGTCTTTCTTGTCCACCATTGGTTGCTCCTTTGCAGTGTCTCTTGTTGATTTTTCTTGTCCTTTGCACCTTCTTAGTCCTGGTTCTTCCCTTCTTTCCACTTCTTTCTTTTTCTCTTCTCTTTCCTCTTCATCCTTGTTCTTCCTGTTTCTTTTCTTCTATTCTCTTATTATACTTCTTACTTATATGACCTCTTTTCATGGTTTCAAGACTGTCAATATACCTACTGTTTCCACATTTCTGCCTCCAAACCAGGTCTATCCTAAACTCTATATATTCAATGATCTAAAGTACAGCTCCTGTCAACACATCCAAAATACAGTTTGTCATATTCCAAGTGAAATCGGTTCCATCTCCGCTGATGGCAAATCCATCCTTCCAGCTGCTTACTTTGAAACCTTGGAGTGACTTGATTCCTTTCATGCACTCACACCCCATAGTCAGTCCTACTGGCTATACCTTCAAACTAATTCCAGAATCTCACAACTTCTTATCACCCCCCAATGCAGCTATCATTATCATCTCATATGGATCATGGAGTAAAGGTAAATTCCCATCCTTTACCCCTTACAATCTGTTATCAAACCAGCAATTAGTATTATTCTCATAAGGTAAATCAGAGCTTATTATTTCTCTGCCAGAAGCTTTTTATTTACCCCTTCTCATTCACAATAAAAGCTAAGTCCTTTACAAAAGTCTACAAAGTCCTATATAATTTTCCCACCCCTCCCCTTAACTCACTAATTTTAATCCCCTCTTCTCTCTGTTCCTGCCAGAATGGACTCCTCACTTCTCCAGGAACATGCCAAGCATGCTTCTTCTTCAGGGCTTTTGCACTAGTCATTTCCTCTATTTCGGGCCACTCTTCTACCCTAGGGCCAACCCTTTCACCTTCTTCCAGTCTTAGTTCAAATGTTCTTTTTTCAATGGAATTCCTGGGCATCCTATTTAATACCACACCATATCCATCCTCCACACTCCTTATCTCTTTCATCTCCATTTTTTCCCCTACAGCACTTATTTACTTACTTAGTATGTTATCTGTTTCCTCTTGACAGAATAGAAGTTCCATTAGGATAAGAATCTCTATGTTGTTCACTGGGTGTCTTAAGTGCCTAAATCTATGACTGCCGTAGAGTGAATACTCAATAAATAGTGAATGAAAGAATGAATTTGACATCCTACCCAATTCACATATCTCAGCAATTTGATTTTCTGAAACATTACAGAATCCTTCATCTCATAAAAGATTAATCTGAATAGAGTTATTTTGACTATACTAAATCAGAGTGACATCTGTTGATAAAGATACTGAGAATCTGACAGTCATCCATCAATTTTTTTAATCCCAAGTAACATCTCTTTTGTTATTAATTTTTTCTCATTATTTTTTGTCAGACATTTTAGTGTTAGAAAATAATTTCCTGTTCATATGCCATATCCAAACTGTCAGAGATGCTGTCTCATGAGAAATTTTTCTTGAAAGGAGAGAAAAATCAGTTTATATATGGATATCGGTAGCTCTTTAGATATTCAGAAAACTAGGATTCTGCCCCTCCATTATAAGAAGACCAAAGGAGAACTTCGGAAAAACTTACTGAGTTAAGAAGTTAAAGTCAAGTGTTAACTCTTTTTAGATAGACATTCTTTCCTTAAAAATGGGTTGTGGGGTCTTATCTTTTAAAAACCTTTGAAGAATCCTCCTTCTCCCAAACCCTTTGAGCTGTGTGTCTTGGCATAGGCACCTAAACATATAATTTAAATTTCATTTTAAAGCCATAATAAATGGTATACTGATAATTGCCTCTATTTGATAATTATAAACAAAAGAATTTTGTCTTTTCCAATACTTCTAGAATATTTTCAAATTGAGCATGAAGTAGGCCAAAAGAAATCTCAGTGAATTCATGTTTAGATTTTAAAGTGTTTTTTCTTCTTGGGTAGCTAACGGAAAGACTGACATGAACCTGATTCTGCCAAGAGCTCCTTCATGAGAGCTGAAAAAGAGTTTCCACAGAGGATTTCAGGACCTTTTAGCTCTGGATCCAGCTATGCCTGAAGCTAGCGCTCCTCTCAGACTTTTCAGTTGTAGAAGTCCAAATATGACTTCTTTTTGCTTAAGACAATCTGAATTGAATTCCAGCACTTGTCCCTCAAATAAACCCTTCGTCAGGTGACAGGAGCAGCAAGGAATCACACTGAGTTGTCCCATGGAAGGAAAGGGGAAGATAGGACACAGGGAAGGTAATGCTTAGATAAGAAGACAAATATGTGCTGCCCTGGTGGAGAATGATTCCCCGAGAAAGGGAGGAAGTAGGGGTGGCAAGTTAAATGACAGTGAGAGAGCTTCCCCTCTCACTGAGCTCCCCTGGAAGATTCCATGGAGACAGAACATAAGGTGTATGAGTACCTCAGCTTTAACAGCAGGAGTGTGAGCCCCTATGGTCAGTCCTGTGGTTAGGGCAGGCTGCAAGGGTCCCCCAAAATTGTGCTGGGCACGACAGGGTTATCCAGTTCCTGTAAAATAGCCTCAGTATGCTACAGAATATTTTCATTTCCACTGTGTTCCCTGATATAAAAAGAGATTGGGAAGCACTAGAAGAGAATTGCCACGTGGCGCTTCTATCATAGTGTCCATAGTAGGTGGGATAATGGCCCTCCCAAGATGTCCATGTTCATCCCAGAATCTGTGCATATGTTCAGGTCCAGGGAAAGGGGGAATTAAATTTGCAAATGGAATTAAGATTGCTAATCAACTGACTTAAACATAACACGATTGTCCTGGGCTTTCCAGATGAGCCAGATGTACTCACAAGGGTCTTTAAGTGGGAAAGAGAATATGGAAGAGTTGGATCTGAGAAATGGTATCTGGAGGAAGACTTGAGTTACTTTTGCTGGCTTTGAAGATGGCAGGGGAGCCACTGACCAAGGAATGGTGGCAGCCTCTAGGAGCCACATGGGGCGAGAAAATAGGTTTTCCCTTAGAGCTTCCAGAAAGGAATACAGAAAGGAATACAGACTGTGATTTTAGCCCAGTGAGACTCTTTTCAGACTTCAACCTTTAAAACTATAACAAATTTGTGTTGTTTTTAAGCTACTGAGTTTGTGGTAATTTGTTACAGCTGCAATAGGAAATGAACACAGAGGATGATGACAGATATGGACTAAAGGCCAGGCCTGCCCCAGGGTGCTGTCACTTGTTAGCCCAGGATTCCTGTGCATTTCTCAGAGGGTGGCAGAGAACATTGATAATGATGACAATGACCATCCCACTAACAGGTAGGTACGGGATCCAAACCAGATTTAATTTTATCTAGAAAAGTTGGTGCTTGCCTTAGAGTATCATGAAACAAATTTGTACCCCAAAATATTCCTTACCAATTATATAACATCAATTTTGAATTTTGTTCACTTATATTCTTTTGAAGTCACTTTTTCAAGTCTTCACAACTGTGTCTGTAAAACCCCTCACTGTCCTTTTCCTGGAGGATTTCTATTGTTTGAAGTTTATGCCTGTCTTCCTTTTGACGCCATTCTCACCAGCACGACACCCTCTTTGTTGACAATCACCACTAAGCTTTCCTGGTGTCTTTTTCACTTTGCATCTACTTTCAGCAATATCCAGTAACTGTAGTTCTCATTTCTTCTGTTCTTGGCCATGTCTCCTACCTCAGTGAAAGCCATTAGGCCCTTCTCAGTCCTTCTGTTCTCATTTCTGAAGACAGCTGTTGTCCTGTTATCTTAAAGGCACTGATGGTCATGAATGAGCATGAACTTATCCTTTCTTGGGGTTCTAACTAGTTTTGTGTTTTTTGTGTGTTTTTTTTTTTTTTTTTTCCTGTGAACTCTGCTGGTTGCAGTTTGTTGAAAGCTTTCTTTTAATTCCATTCTCTGATTTTTCTTCTGACTGCCATTACCCTGAATTCTAAGCACATTTTAAAAAAATTATCATTTGTCAATCAACTGCCCAAAGCTTTTAACTAGAAGTTGAGTTGTAATAGTTACTACAGGTTCTGCTGTATAATAAAAACATGGGAAAACTCAATTCAGCTTCATTTCATACCACTAATTGGACTAATAAGTTCTTATATTGGTGGTACTTGGTCACATTTTTGCCACTCCCCCCACCCCCAACTACTCTGAGTAGTGATAGGAAGGTATAGACTAAACTCTCGGACCTTTAATTCTACTTGTTGACTGTGTCTTGGGTAGTCAGATGCTAATTTTCAGATATATTGAAGAATTTTCCACATTAAACTACAACATAAAGAGTGACTTTGCCATTATTTCTTATAAAAATCACTTGGTATATATTGGTTGAATTTGATTTCAGATGTATTGTTTGTTTTAATTAGATGGATTAAAAGACATATTGCCCTTAGGTGAAAAGACTTTTTTCAAAATGGCCAGGTTGTTCACTTTTTCCATTATTACTGGTAAAGAAGAAAAAATTAACCTTTATTCTATTTAGCCTACTCCCTGAGGGACAGATTTTTTTTCACTGAGTTTCACTGATTCATTAGCTTCTGTGACACAGCAGAAACTGGAACATTACAAATGTCTCTAATTGTTTGCATTGCTGTAGGGAATATAATGTTAATATCTATTACTGGACTAAATGAATGAATTAAGTAGCCAGAAACAAATATGATTGTCAAGCATGATTTAGTTGGCATATAGCTTTAGAACAGCTGCCAAATTTAATATGGAGGGTGGAGGAGGGTTTCCTAAATTTGCAGCTAACATTTGCAACATTTGGATACTTCTTCTTCCCCACTAGATGGAGGCCTTGCTTTGCTTTAAAGCTGAGGACAGCATGGGCCCTGCGGTGAGCTGTAAAATGAATAGCTTTCTACAGAGTTTTTCCTTTTCCTTCTGTGTTCCATTGCTCTTTCTATTGTTAGCCATCAATTGTGCATTGTTCATTCTTTCGTCCTCTGGAGAGGGCCATAAAGAAAGAAAGGATCAAGTCAGAAGCGGGGACAGTAGGAAAATCAGAGGGCAGAACTGCTACTAGCACAAGCTCCACTGTGAGGAAGGCTGGGGTTTCCCTCCATTTTCCCCAACACATCACCTCCTCCAGCTGCCCCCTGCTCCTGGACACAAAGGATACTTGTATGTCATTCCTGATCTATATCAAGACATACCTTTTCAGGGGCGCCTGGGTGGCTTAGTGGGTTAAAGCCTCTGCCTTCCGCTCAGGTCATGATCCCAGGGTCCTAGAATCAAGACCCCATATGGGTTTCTCTGCTCAACAGAGAGCCTGCTCCCCGCCCCTCCCCCCCGGCCTGCCTCTCTGCCTACTTGTGATCTCTGTCAGGTAAATAAATAAAAATCTTAAAAAAAAAAAAAAAAAAAAAAGACATACCTTTTCAGTGTCCCGTTTTCTCATTTGGATCCATAGGAATATTTGGTTTATTTAATACTCTGCTTGTTGAACAGCTTTTATGCATTGGGCTTCCCCAGTGCAAGTTTTCTGGCCTTAAGGACAGGTCCTGCAGATGGAGGAAGCGGCGGGGCGGGGTGGGGTGTGTAAAACTGGTTAAAGACTAAAGTTTTGATATTTAATTTGGTCAGATATTCTGTGGCCCCAAATACTTAGAGGACTTACATTTTTATGATAAAATACATGTAATAGAAAGTTTTCCATTTTATCCATTCTTCGGTGTATAGTTCAGTGGCATTAAGTATATCCACATTGCAACCATCACCATGTCCATTCCCAGAACTTTTTCTTCATCTAAACTAAAACTCTGTACCCACCAGACAATAACTTCCCATTCTCTCCTCCATCTTCAGTGCCCTTTTAACTACTATTCTACTTTCTGTCTCTATGAATTTAACTATTCTAGGTACACTTCATATAAGTGGAATCACACAAAATTTTCCTTTTGCGATTGACTTATTTCACTTAGCATCGTGTATTCAAGGATCATCCACGTTGTAGCACGTGCAGGAATTCTCTTCCCTTTTCAGGCTAAATAATATTCCATTGCATGTGTGTACCATCTTTTGTGCTTTTTGTTTGTTTGTTTTAATATTTTATTTATTGATTTGACAGACAGAGATCACAAGTAGGCAGAGAGGCAGGCAAAGAGAGAGGAGGAAGCAGGCTCCCTACTGAGCAGAGAGCCCGATGTGGGCCTCGATCCCAGGACCCTGGATTCATGACCTGAGCCGAAGGCAGAGGCTTTAACCCTCTGAGCCACCCAGGCGCCCCATGTACCACCTTTTGTTTATCCCTTTAACTGCTGATGGACACTTCAGTTGCTTTTGCCTTTTGGCTGTTGTGAATAATGCTATGAACATTGGCCTACAAATATTTGAGTTCCTATTTTTTAACTCTTTTGGATATACACATAGGAGTGGAATTGCTGGATTATGTTGATTCTGTTTGGTGTAACTGCCAAACTGCTTTTGATAGCAGCTGCACCATTTTGCATTCCCACCAGCAAAGCACAAGGGTTCCACTTTTTCCACATCCTCACCAACACTCTGGAGGACTTCTTTTTTTTTTTTTTTTTTAAAGATTTTATTTATTTATTTGACAGAGAGAAATTACAAGTACACTGAGAGGCAGACAGAGAGAGAGAGAGAGAGAGAAGGAAGCAGGCTCCCTGCTGAGCAGAGAGCCCGATGCGGGACTCGATCCCAGGACCCTGAGATCATGACCTGAGCCGAAGGCAGAGGCTTAACCCACTGAGCCATCCAGGTGCCCCATCAGGTCTTCCTTCTTAAGAATGAAGAGCTAGGTGGCCCAAGAGCTCTGGGTCTTATTCTACCTCTTTTATCTTCCATGCCTACAGGTAGACAAAGTGAGTAGAGCCAAGGCCTGCAAATATGTTCTTTATTTTGTATAGATTTGTCTTTTGCCGTCTCAAAAATTGAAGTTAAAAGATTCAAAGCTGGGACAGCTGGGTGGCTCAGTTGGTTAAGCAGCTGCCTTCGGCTCGGGTCATGATCCCAGCGTCCTGGGATTGAGTCCCACATCGGGCTCCTTGCTCTGCAGGGAGCCTGCTTCCCCCTCTGACTCTGCCTGCCTCTCTGTCTGCCTGTGCTCGCTCTCTCTCTCTCTCTCTCTCTGACAAATAAATAAATAAAATCTTAAAAAAAAAAAAGATATTCAAAGCTATAGAGATAGACTCTGGCAAATCAGAAATTCTCAACCCTCTTTTTCAATTGCAGTGCTTATCTCCAATCCTTCTCCCCACCACAACGCCCTTTCATCACATGGCTTGTTTTTAGATCAGAATGAAGAGCAGTAAAATCGACAACTTAAAGAGTCACGGTTTCTTTCCTTCTGATTGATCAAATCTGTCATTCTTAGAGTTTCCTATAGAGCCCGTGATGGTATCTAGGTGCCATTTCCAGCTTCCTCAGTGGTAGAAATTAGCTCTAATTTCATACCTTTTATGAACTTCCTAATTTGTTCATAAAATGTGTTCGTAACCTTGTACAGTCATGGTCCACAGTTAAGCAATTAAATATAGATAAAATGAGCATTTTCGGGCCGGTAATGACTGAATGAAGTAGCTAAGGGCCCGAGGTGAAACTGAGGCTCCCTTACCCAGGATTAACCAGCAAAATTAATTGATAATCCTTAACAGTTATTCCTCAGCATTTTGTGAACATTAATTAAACCTCACAACACTCTGTGTGAGGCAGATATTGTTATCTCTGTTTTTACAGATGAGGAAACTATCTTAAAAAGACCGAGAAACAAATTGCAGAAAAAGTATCTACCTAAGCCTTTGACTTTTCACAGTCCTGTAAGTGGGGAAAAATGGGGACAAATAAGTTCTCTTCCTCCACCTTCCTTCCCTCAACTGAAAGGCTGCTTGGAATTTCAAGGACGTTTTGAAACAACATTACTTTTATTTTACTTTTTCCCCCTTTTTGCCCAGGTCTTTGAAGAATTTAGAAATCAAGAAAAATCTATTCCTGTAATTAAAATGTGAAAGCAAAAGCTATTTGTAGCAGAAAAACATCCCATTAATGTGATTTCCTTGTGGTGGATTGACAAGTTCAAAGCAGGAATGTATGTTGCCATGGGCACCAGATTCTATTTGCTCTGCTGGTTCATTTTACTTAGCTACCGAAGGAGGAGGGTAGCATTCAGCTAGAAATCACTGAGCATTGTTAGAATAGATTTGTAATTTTTAGGTAACACCTTCTCTGTATAGATCTATACAGATAACAGCAGCAAACTGTTTACAATCACTTTAGGGCCAGAGTTTTCTGAATCTTTTAGGAACATAAACCACGGAAGCAGTGGTGGTAGGGGTGCCTTTTCTCCCTTCTCAAACATCTCATCCATAACAGGCTGTAAATAACTATTTGTCAAGGATGGGGGGCACAGACGAACGGAGGACTCATTATCCTGCACTAGCTGCCTGCGTTAGACTTTGGGTTTGTGGGGAGGGAGGTTGTGAAGAAAGGGAAGGGGGAAAGGGGGAATGTCAGGAGGAAGAAGGTAGCAGACATTCTGGATGGCCTGTAATCACTCAGACACAGGAAGGCAGAGTCAAAGCTGTCCTGCAGGGAGAGAACAATGAGGGAGTGAGAGATTGGTGCTACTTTCCTAAGGCTACTGAGGTCAAATACACAAAAAGCAGTTAATTTTTATTAGCCTGATGATGTTCCCAATGTCCTCTCTCTTCCTTCACTAGGCTGATAAGGTCTCACAGCAAGTGAGAAATGGTGGGGGCTGGGCTGGGGGGTCTCTCTCCCTCTCTGGAGGGACAGGAGTTGTTCCCTGGCACTGAACCAAAGAATGAAGTTTTGCTTCATTTGTTTCAAGTTATCAGGGCCAGGTGACTTTCCTTTTGAATTAGGCATTTTCTTGCCCTGACAAATGAAGCCCCTGCCAATGCCTTTGAGTCAGGAAAGGCTCTGCAGCAGCAAGCGTTTCACAATTTAGAATGATGGTTCCAGAATTGCAATGGAAGTGGCAATATTTCATCGTGATTTTTCTCCCTTCCTTCTCACTCTTACCCCATGTTCAGTGTTGTCTAAGCAAATGCTGGCAGTGTCTTTTGTATCTGCAGGATGCCTAAGTAAGCAAAAGGCCGGATAAAGCAAATGTCTTTCAAATCTCCATTTATCATGAACACAGATTGTGGTTTCAGCTCTTTTGCTTGATGCAAATCAGCTGACAGATGTATATCAGCAGCAGCAAATCTTATGACTGAGAGAGCGCTGTCTGCTGCTGAATTTATATCTGTATTTTTTCCAGGAAGGGATAAAATTGTGGAATAAAATTATTTGGTGTTCATGCTCCACTGTTCCTCTCTAGCCCCAACATTCACCACATCAGAGCTCTAGTCCCCCAAGAGATGAAGGCCTGGTTGCCCCCAGGGTTCAGGTATCCCCTCGCAGATGCCCTTCCAGTTCCAGATTATTCTTTCTCTCCTTCATGCCTTTCCTCCTCCACTCCCCCAACCACTAACTGTCCCCAATTACATCCTTTTCTCACTTATTCCTTGGCCCTCGTAGGTAATTGTTTCATCATGATTTCTGATAATTTGATACACCAATTCACAAGTATTAATGCATAGTAATAACGAAGGGCCCAACTTCTCAAATGTTCCCACTAAAATCACAGGACTGGGAAGTAGGGTTATAGGGTTAGGGAAAGGAAGGCCAGGGGAAACTGCTTCAAAATCTATTTTAAGTTGCTTACCATTTGCTATACCCCATCTGAAATTCCTAGCAAAATTCACCCTTTTAAGGGCTTGTTTATTCTGTGCTTTTCCAAATCCCCAGCACACTGCTGTGCACTTCTGAAGGCAAGCAGAGGTCAATCCCTATTTCTGAATAAATCCCAATGATCATGTATCCCATCCTTTAAAAAAATGTCATTAGTATAAATATATATTACAAAAGTAATATTTGCTTAAACTCTTCAAATAATACAGAGAGTGTGAAACAAACTGTCCCTTCTTCCTAATTCCATTCTTTTTAGAGAATACCACTGATAATAACTTGCTGGTTGTTCTTCAGATTCTTTTTGGTGAATGCATATAATTATATGCTCTATAACTTATTATAAATTACTTACATATGCATGTTTGCTTTAATCAGTACCTTAGAGCTGATTAGCTTGCCTTCGACATGCACTGATCAAGGTAAACATTCAAGGGATGGTCAGTGACCATTGAAACACTAATCAGAAGACCACACTCTGGAAGAACTACTATAAGCTCTCCAATCATTTATTTTTTAGCATATAATGAATATTAGAAATAATTTTTCCTTTGTAAAATCATTAGTATTCAAGATGTGTGAATTGGCTAAAAATACTATATAAGCATACCTGCAACTGATGAATAGGGAGAAAGAATTTATTAAGTCCTGTCCTCTACCCTAGCCTGGCACACTATGTTGAGGATTCCATTCTGTGCTGTGTGCACTTTGAGCTAAGAGAAGTGACCATGCTTGTGTTTGTACATGCCGGCTAGTAAATCTTTGTGTCCTATGCAAAAGTCCTTCCGAGACCTGTGTTCATTGTATCACATAGCTCCTGATGGGGCAGCTGTGGGGGAAGAGACCATTATTATCACCTACTTCTAACCTTTGGAGCTCACGGCCATCTATCAAAAAGAACCTAATGTTTGTGATCCAGTTGGGCTGGGTCAGTTCAGGACACACTTATAATAATACAAATAAATAAAAATAACTAGATATTAGAATAGATACTTATTTAAAAAGACAAAAAAATAGGATCATGCAATATATATTATTTGCTCAAAATATGTTGTGGAGTGAATTTCTAACTATAGGAATTTGGGGTACCTGCAGGATACTGGCAGAAGAGATTTGGGATGAAATGGACTTTCATTTTTCTTATTTTTGTTTAAGATTTTATTTATTTATTTGACAGAGAGAGCATGCAAGTGCAAGTAAGGGAAGAGGAGGGGCAGAGGGGGAGGAAGAGGGAGAGAGAATCTCAAGGAGACTGCACTGAGCATAGAGACCTCCCAACGCAGGGCTCAATCTCAAGACCCTGACGGCATGACCTGAGCCAAAACCAAGCTTTCGACCCTTAACTGACTGAGCTGCCCAGGAGCCCCAAGATGGACTTCTAATAATCTTAAATTTGTATCACATGAGTGAATGTCCTACTGGTGAGATGAGTTATCTCTTCAGAGCAGGCTAGGCATTTACAAACATTGATTTATTTATTTTTGACTTTCATACTAAGATACATTAATAATGGAAAGATTGAGAAAAATCAAGAAGGAAATGAAATCATCCCTAATGTTCCCATTTGGATACAACAGTGTCATTGACAATTGGATGTGTTTCCTTTCTGTTGTGAGTGTGTGTGTTTGTGTGTGTGTGTGTGTGTGTGTAGACATCTGTACATACTCTCATAAATAATACTAAAGGTATAGTTTTGTTATTATGCTTCTTTCACTTAGCATGATACAGTGAGCATTTCCCTGATCATTAAAATGACTTGAAAGCATAATGCTATGGTTATCTGATAATTCCACCATATAGATACAGCATAATCAAACCATTTCCCTGTCATTGGATATTTGCATATCTGGATTTTTGTTTTGTTTTAGTATTATATTTTGACATATTTTAGAACTTAGAGCTTTGCTCTCATCTCTGATGCTAGAATCCTGCATGTTGTTTGGAAAGCACAGTTTATGTATAACCTATTTCAACCTTCTCATTCATCTGTCATCCTCCAAAAACAAACAGAAAACTCTCTGGCCTTGTGCTCTTTTATTTAGAAACATTTGAAAGGTTTTTAGGGAAAAAAAAAAAAGATTGCTGTAACAGAATTGTTAGTGTTACAAGCTATGTTTTGTTTTGAAAAAAGAAAAACCTCCTCATTCTCTTTCTGACGGCTAGTTCTGGGAAGCATGGCTCTAGGATTGCAGCCTGACTTAACCATCAGAATCCTCCTCCTCTGGGTTCTGTTCCAGCTCCATTCTCTCCCAGTGGATCTCACTTGTCCTGCCATTAAAACCCACCCACTGAGGCACGGTTCAGTCACTGAGTTCAGATGATTCCTTCCTCCTCTGTTCCTGTTTTCTTGGGGGGTGAGGTGGGGTGGGGAATAAACATTTAAGGCTTTTGTGTTGCACCCAACAGATGCCAGTGACATCCGTGGAGCATCCCAGCCCCACACTCTAAAAAGTAGGAGTGAGGTGGCACTAGCCCTCTTGTTCCACGGTGAAGCAGAGAGAATTCACAGCTGTTCTCTGGCAGCCCTCTCATCTCGTGAGTCTGTGAAGTGACAGTTTCCATGGGCTCCACATAGATGTTAGGAAGCTTTTTAGAGTCCTCTGACCCTGGAAGCTGCTAATTAAAGTGCCACCAAGATGCTTTCATTGGCTCTGAGCTAGTTACACGTACATTTTAAAGAGCTGACCTCTCTCCTTTCTGCCTCTCGTACCCCATTGTGAGTGCCGTGGGTGGCCAGCAAATAATAACAGATAATAACCCTCTCCTATTCCTTCAGACCTCAACAGAAATGCAAATCACTGCCTTCAGAAGGAAGCACACAGGCATATGAATTTTATATCAGCAGGGATTACCAATGAGTCATGCTTGATGCTGTTGTAAAAACTATTCAGGTGGGAAGGCTAGCACTGCAGTAGGAGAATACGATGGGGAGTGCCTCTCTCTCCTGAATGTGCAATTATCACAGAGCACACAACACATACACAGCCACGCACTAGTCCCATCCTACAAAAACAGGTCATTATAAAACTGTATACCCAAATCTCCACAGGACGGGAGGCTAAACTCTCCAAAATCAAACGGCTGTTACAGTGCAGAAGAGAATAAATCCGGAAGATGGTGAGCAGAGTTAATACCTCAGTGAGTAGCAGAACTCATGCACATGTGTGTTATTTATGTCCTTAATTGTTATTTCTAGTAGGTGTCTGGCTGCCAGTGCACATGAGTTAAGTACTGTAAAATAACAGATGTCCCATATCACAAGAACAACAGGGAGTCAACATAAGGGGTAGTGTAAATCTGATTATTTTAGATACAAGGGAAAAGACGAGAAAGTACAGAAAAGCAGATGAGCCTGTGGCTGCAATTTATAAAACAAATTATCCCATTCAAATATGTTCTATACTAATTATGTATCTGCACGGAGTTCACTAAGGGAGAAAAGCCATCTTGGAATAACAGCCTATTTGGGCAGCAAAGTTTCCCTTCATTCGTAAAAGGACAAAGAAGAGAAAACGAATGACTGAGAACAAAGGGAAAGAACCAGCCAGCCAGCCAGTGACATTTTCTAGAGAAAGGCATATGGATGCAAGAAAAGGACTGAAAAAGTCTTGGATGTAAATTCTAAAAGCATCATTAGTGATCTCGCAGAGAGAAGACATGCAATGAAGCTTACAATACGGCAGCAAATGAACGTGCTAACACCACAGACCAAGAGAGTTTACAAAGACATAAGGCAGCTTGGAGATTTGAGCAAAAACACAAGAGTCAACTGAGGAAAAGTGAACGCAAACACATCTGGGGAAAATAATCTTAAATAAAAACACCCAGATGGAGAAGCAAAGGTGTAAAGCCTGGACCTGGAGTGATAGCAGAGAGCTAATTCGATTTGAATTGCAAGGTATTACAACAGCTCAGAAAGAGGAGAATTCCTTTGGGATTTTAAATGCAGAAGTGTCTCATTATGAGGCATTGACAGAGGAACTCATGTCCCTTATTACATATTGGAATACATGAACCTTGTTCACAATACAAGATACAGTTGGGGCCATGTAAATATGCACATATGGCAGAAATTGTTCTCTCATTTCTAGTTGAAAGATAGAAATTTGATTATACCAACATATGATTTTCAGAGCTTAAGGAAATATGCAATAATAATAACACTTACCACATTCCAGACATGGTTGTAAGCACTTTACATATTTAACTAAATTCTCATAACACACCCCAAAATAGGTACAGTTGTTCTCTTCCTCAACAGATGAGGAACCAGCATGCAGAGAGCTTAATGAAACTTCCCAAGGCCATATATTTATTTAATCAATGGTGAGTCTGACACCACCAAGAAACAAATAATCCCATTTAAAAGATGAGCAGAGGGCCTGAGTAGAACTTCTTCCAAAGATGGCCAACAGACACTTGAAGGATATTCAACATCACTCATCATCAGAGAAATGCAAATCAAAACCACAGTGAGGTATTATCTTAAACCCATCAAAATAAAAAAGACAAGAAGTAACAAGTGTTGGTGAGGTTGTAGAGAAAAGGGAATTGGTGGAAATGCAAACTGGTACAGCCACTGTGGAAAACAGTATGAAGTTTCCTAGAAAACTTAAAAATAGAAATGCCATGTGACCAGATAATTCCACTACTGGGTATTTATTAAAAACACACACACACAAAAACAAAAAATATTAATTTGAAGAAGTAAGCACCCCTGTGCTTATTGAAATATTATTTATAATAGCCAAGATCTAGGAAACATATGTAAATATGGAGTATTATGCAGTCATAAAAATTATGAGATCTTTGCCATTTGCAACAACATGGATGGACTTAGAGGTTATTATCCTAAGTGAAACAAGTCAGACTGAGAAAGATAAATACCATATGATCTCACTCATATGTGGAATTAAATAAATGAACAAATAAAAAACATAATCAGACCTATAAATAAAGAGAAAAAACTGACAGTTGCCCGAGGGAAGCAGAGGAGTAGAGGGATGGGCAAGATGGGTGCAGGGGAGTGGGAGATAGAAACTTCCAGTTGCGGAATGACAAAGTCATAGAAATAAAAGGCAGAGAATAGGGAATATAGTGCTCTTGTAACAGTGGTATATGGGGACAATAGCTACACTTGTAGTGAACACAGCATTACATAGAGATAGAAATGTTGAATCACTATGTTGTACACCTGACACTAATGTAACCTTTTGTTTAAGTATACTCTCATAAAAAATAAATAAATGTGATTCTAGACTTTGGACTTAGACTATCTCCTAAGTCATGTCCCTTTAGCACTACTTAAGGCTTCCTATCTATGGCAGAAAAGGAGGCTTACTTGATAATTATCTTCATTTTGTAGACAGATTTTATCTCTGAATAGGACTAGAAGGACTGACAATGTATCTTTGGCCATTTATCCTGATGTATGCCTTCTTGTCTCCTCAGGATATGGGGTTAGAGGTTGAATTTTATGATTCCAGCACCTGGATATCCCTCATTTCTAACCCATTGAGCTGTAGTGGTGTCTAAGAGACCTAGACATGCTAGAGAATAGGAAGAGTCTATTTAGATCAAAGGATCCCACATGACTTTTGTTATTGAGAAATTAGAACTGTAATGGGGTGACTGGGCAGATCCATTGGTTGAGTGTCTGTCTTTTGATTTTTTGGCTAAGGTCATGATCTCAGGATTGTGAGATTGGGCCCTGCGTCTTGTTCTGTGCTGGGAATGGAGCCTGTTTGAGATTCTCTCTCTCCCTCTCCTCAACTTCCATCTTTTTTTTTTTTTTTAAAGAGAATTCTCTTCATTTTATGGAAAAATTTAAATCTACAGAAAAGGAGAGAAGATAATAAAATGAATCCTTAGATATTCACGTCCCAGATCCAACAGTGAGCCATTCATAACAAATCTTGTTCATCTATAAATTCAAGGATTATTTTTCCCTCTCCTGAGTTATTATTTTTTTATTATGTTCAGTTAGCCACTGTATAGTACATCATTAGTTTTTGATGTAATGTTCAGCGATTCATTAGTTATGTATACACCCAGTGGTCATCACAGCATGTGCCCTCCTTAATACCCATCACCCTGTTACCCCCATCCCCTCCCCTCTGAAGACCTCAGTTTGTTTCCTGGGGTCCTGGTCTCTCATGGTTCATCTTCCTCTCTGATTTCTCCCGCTTTGGATTTCCCTCGCTTACCCTATGGTCCTCCATGCTATTGCTTATGTTCTACATATGAAAGCAACCATATGATAATTGTCTTTCTCTGCTTGACTTACTTCACTTAGTATAATCCCCTCCAGTTCCATCCTTGTTGATGCAAATGGTAGTATTCATCCTTTCTGATGCCTGAGTAATAGTCCATTGTACCACATCTTCATTACCCATTCATCTGTTGAATGACATCTCAGCTCCTTCCACAGTTTGGCTCTTGTGGACCTTGCTGCTATGAACATTGGGGTGCATGTGCCCCTTCTTGTCACTACATCTGCATCTTTGGGGTAAATATCTAGTAGTGCAATTGCTGGGTCATAGGGTTGCCCTATTCTTAACATCTTGAGGAACCTCCATACTGTTTTCCAGTGAGGCTGTACCAACTTGCATTTCCACCAACAGTGAAAGAGGGTTCCCCTTTCCCTGCATCCTGGCCAACATTTGTTTTTTCCTGTTTTGTTGATTTTTGCCATTCTAACTGGTGTAAGGTGGTATCTCATTGTGGTTTTGATTTGTATTTCCCTGATGACTAGTGATGTTGAGTATTTTTTCATGTGTCTGTTAACCATAACCATGTCTTCTTTGGAGAAGTGTCTCTGTTCATGTCTTCTGCTTATTTGACTGGGTTATTTGTTTTTTGAGTGTTGAGTTTGAGAAATTGTTTTTCGATTTTGGATATTAGACTTTTATCTATACTGTCATTCGCAAATATCTTCTCCCATTCTGTGGGATCCCTCTTAGTTTTGTTGACTATTTCCTTTGCTGTGCAGAAGTTTTTTGTCTTAATGAAGTCTTAAAAGTTCATTTTTGCTTTTGTTTCCCTTGCCTTTGGAGATGTGTCTTGATAGAAGTTTCTGTGGCAGATGTCGAAGAGTCTACTGCCTATGCTCTCCTTTAGGATTTTGATGGATTCCTGTCTCACATTGAGGTCTTTCATCCATTTTTAGTTTACCTTTGTATATGGTGTAAGGGAAGGGTCTAGTTTCATTCTTCTATATGCAGCTATCCAATTTCCCCAGTACCAATTACTGAAGAGACTGTGTTTTTTTTTCTTTCATTGGATATTTTTTTCCTGATTTGTCAAAGATTAGTTGACAATAGAGTTGAGGATTCATTTCTGGAGTTTCTATTCTGTTCCATTGGTCTATGTGTCTGTTTTTGTGCCAATACCATTTTGGTGTTGTGTCAATACTGTCTTGGTGATCACAGCTTTGTAATATAGCTTGAAGTCAGGCAACGTGATACCCCCAGTTTTGTTTTTCTTTTTCATCATTCCCTTGGTGTTTTGGGGTCTTTTCTGGGTCCATACAAATTTTAGGATTGATTGTTCTAGCTCTTTGAAAAATGCCAACGGTATTTTATTTTTTTAATTTTTAATTTTTTAAAAAGACTTTATTTATTTATTTGACAGACAGAGATCACAAGTAGGCTGAGAGGCAGGCAGAGAGAGGGGGAAGCAGGCTCCCTGCTGAGCAGAGAGCCTGATGCAGGGCTGGATCCCAGGACCCTGGGACCAGGGCCTGAGCCAAAGGCAGAGGCTTTAACCCACTGAGCCACCCAGGCGCCCCCTAATGGTATTTTAATAGGGATGCAATGAAAGTGTAAATTGCTCGGGGCAGAATACACATTATAGCAATGTTTATTCTTCTGATCCATAAGCATGGAATGTTTTTCCATTTTTTTTTGTCCTCCACAATTTCATAAATATTCTGTAGTTTCTGGAATATGAATCCTTTACCTCTTCAGTTAGGTTTATTCCTAGGTATCTTATGGTTTTTGTTGCTATTGTGAATGGAATTGATTCCCTAATTTCTTTTTCTACAGTTACATTGTTAGCATATAGAAAAGCAACTGATTTCTATGCATTGATTTTGTATCCTGCCACATTGCTGAATTTCTGTATGAATTCTAGTAATTTAGGGGTGGAGTCTTTTTTTTTTTTCCCACATAAAGTATCATGTCATCTGCAAGAGGGAGAGTTTGACTTCTTCTTTGCCAATTTGGATGCCTTTTATTTCTTTTTGCTGTCTGACTGTTGAGGCTAGGACTTCTAGCACTATGTCGAACAACAGATGCCCCTGTTGTGTTCCTGATCTTAAGAGAAAAGCTCTCAGCTTTTCCCCCATTGATAATGATATTCACTGTGGTCTTTTCTTAGATGGTTTTTATGATACTGAGGAATGCTTCCTCTATCCCTGCACTCTGAAGAGTTTTATACAGGAATAGATGTTGTACTTGTCAAATGTTTTTTTCTGCATCAGTTGAGAAGATCATATGATTCTTGTCTTATCTTTTATTGCTGTGCACTGTCATATTGATTGATTTGCAAATGTTGAACCACCCTTGCATACCAGGCATAAAACCTGCTTGGTCATGGTGAATAATCCTCTTAATGTACTGTTGGATCCTATTAGCTAGGAGCTTGTTGAGTATTTTGGTATCCATGTTCATCAGGGATATTGGTCTGTAATTCTCCTTATTGGTCTGTAACTCTCCTTTGATGAGATCTTCACCTGGTTTGGGGATCAGGGTAATGCTGGCCCTATAGAAGGAATTTGGAAGTTTTCCTTCTGTTTCTATTTTTTGGAACAGCTTCAATAGAATAGGTATTATTTCTTCTTTAAATGTGTGGTAGAATTCCCCTGGGAAGCCATCTGGCCCTAGACTTTTGTTTTTTGGGAGGTTTTTGATTACTGCTTCAATTTTGTTTCTGGTTATTGGTCTATTTAGATTGTCTATTTCTTCCTTTTCAGTTTTGGTAATTTGTAAGTTTCCAGAAATGCATCCATTTCTTTCAGGTTTCTTAATTTGTTGGCATATAGTTGCTATAATAATTTTTAATACTTGTTTCTATTTCCTTGGTGTTAGTCATGATCGCTCCCCTTGCATTCAAGATTTTATTAATTTGGGTTCTTTCTCTTTTCTTTTGGATAAGTTTGGCAAGTGGTTTGTTGATCTTAATTTTTTCAAAGAACAAGCTTCTAGTTTCATTGATCTGTTCTACTGTTTTTCTGGTTTCTATTTCATTGATCTCTGCTCTAATCTTTATTATTTCTCTTCTTCTTGGTTTAGGTTTTATTTGCTGGTCTTTCTCCAGCTCCTTTAGGTGTAGGGTTATCTTGTGCATTTGGTATTTTTCTAATTTTTTGAGAGATGATTGGATGGTTATGTATTTCCCCCTTAGGACCACCTTTGCAGTACCCCTAGGTTTTGGACTGATGTGTTTTCATTCTCATTGGTTTCCATGAATTGTTTAAGTTCCTTAATTTCCTGGTTGACCCAGTCATTCTTTAGTAGGATGCTTTTTAACTTCCAAGTATTTGAATTCCTTCCATTTTTTTTTCTTGTGATTGAGTTCCAGTTTCAAGGCATTGTGGTCTGATAATATGCAGAGAATAATCTCAGTCTTTTGCACTGGCTGAGACCTGACTTGTGACCCAGTGACCCTTGTGGTCTGTTTTGGAGAAAGTTTTGGGTGCTTTCAAGAAGAATGAGTATTCTGTTGTTTTCGGGTGGAATGTTTTGTATATATCTATGGAGTCTATCTGGTCCAATATGTCATTCAAAGCTCTTGTTTCTTTGTTGATCTTTTGTTTACATGATCTGTCCAATGTGGAGAGTGGAGTGCTAAAATCTCCTACTATTAATGTTCTATTGTTGATCTGATTCTTTATTGTGGTTAACAGCTGGCTTATGTAGTTGGCTGCTCCCATGTTGAAAGCATAGATATTTACAATAGTTTTTCTTGTTGGATAGACCCTTTAAGGATGATATAGTGTACCTCTGGATCTTATTACAGTCTTTGGTTTAAATTCTAATTTGTGTGATATACTAATTGCTACTCCAGCTTTCTTTTGAGGTCTGTTGGCATGATAAATGGTTCTCCATCCTCTCACTTTCAGTCTTGAGTATCTTTAGGTTCAAAATGAGTCTCTTATAGATAGCATATGGATGGGACCTGTTTTTGTATCCAGTCTGCAACCCTGTGCCATTTCATGGGAGCATTTAGGCCATTCATGTTGAGAGTTACTACTGAAAGATATGTATTTATTGTCATCATATTGTCTGTACAGTCCTGTTTCTATGGATTGTCTCTGTAAATTTCTGCTCACTTTTATATTACTTTTGGGATCTTTCTTTTATAGAATTCCCTTCAGTATTTCTTGCCAGGCTGGCTTGGTGGTCACATATCCTTTCAGTTTCTCCCAGTCCTGGAAGCTCTTTATCTCTCCATTTGTTCTGAATGACAGCCTTGCTGGATAAAGTATTCTTGGCTGCATGTTCTCCTCATTTAGTACCCTGAATATATCTTGACAACCCCTTCTGGCTTGTCAGATCTCTATGGACAGGTCAGGCATTATTCTGATGTTCTGCCCTCTGTACATAAGGAATCTCTCCCCCTTAGCTGCTTTCAGGATGGCTTCCTTCGTTCTAAGATTTGCAAGTTTTACTATTACATACCAGGGCATTGACCTGTTGTCCTTGATCTTGGGAGGGGTCCTCTCTGTCTCTAGGACACAAATGCTTGTTTCATTCCCCAGATTAGGGAAGTTCTCAGCCAGGATTTGCTCAAATATATCTTCTAGTCCTCTCTCTCTACCTCCTCAGGGATCCCACTAATTCTGACTTTGGAACATTTCATGGAGTCATTGATTTAAGTCTGTTCTCATGGATTTTAAGCTCTTTGTCCCAGGCCTCCTCCTGTTCCTTCCTTTCTATTAGTTTATCTTCTAGATCACTAATTTGATCTTCTGCCTCATTTATCCTAGGTGTTAGAGTATCCAGTTTAGACTGCGTCTCATTCATAGAGAATTTGCTTGAGATTATTTCTCTCCCTCTCCTGCTGCCCGTCTTTCTAAGAACAAAACAAAACAAAAACTAGTTAATTTTAGGCAATTGTTTAAAATAACTGCAGTAGATAATTTTTTAAAATTATCCCAGAAAAACACATAAAAGTATATATTATTTATGAAACACTGGCCTCTTTGGGGGCACTCTTTCTGCCTCTAGAATCTTAAAATACAGATAGTTGCCCTGTGACCATATTTTGAAGGAATTCCTAAGATTGTAACTACTGAAAAAAGCATTTCTCATTGGACTGTCATGGTGCTGTTCTTTTTTCCCTTCCTGGCTTGAGTCTCTTATCATTAGAGTCATGACTTTTTAATTAGACAACAAAACCACACAGCCTGTGGAAGAGCATCATTTAAATCCATGTGCAAAGCAGGATGCATGTCTTGTAACTGATCAGGGTCCTCTCTCTGTGTTGGCAGCTTTTAGCCTCAGAGGTAGGGGTGGGACCCAGCTTTGATATATGTCTCACTCTTTATTCTCATCATCTTTCCTATTATCATTTGCCCCATTTCTGGACTTACTTATTATTTTACTGTTATGGCCTAAAATTCATATGATATAGACCTAACTCCCAGTACTTCAGAATATAACTGTATTTGGAGACTGGGTCTTTAAAGAAGTAATTAAATAAAAAAAAAAAAAATTCATCAGGGTAAGCCTTCATCCAGTATGATTGATGTCCCTATAAGAAGAGGAAATTTGAGCACAAACCTTACAGAAGGAAGACCATGTGAAGTCACAGAGAGAAGATGGACATTTGCAAGCCAAGTAAAGAGACCTCAGAAGAAACCTATCTGAACTGTGAGAAAATAAATTACTGTTGTTTAAGCCTCCAAGTCTGTGTTTTTTTTTTTTTTAAGATTTTATTTATTTATTTGACAGAGATCACAAGTAGGCAGAGAGGCAGGCAGAGAGAGAGGAGGAAGCAGGCTCCCCACTGAGCAGAGAGCCCAATGTCGGGCTTGATCCCAGGACTCTGGGATCATGACCTGAGCCGAAGGCAGAGGCTTTAACCCACTGAACCACCGAGGTGTGCCAGTCTGTGGTATTTTGTTATGGCAGCTGGTTATGGGCTGAATTGTACATCTGCCCCCCAACCCCAGAGCCAGGAAGATAGGTCCTACCTGAAACCACCCCTGATAGCACCTTGATCTTGGACTTCTAGCCTCAAGAACTGTGAGAAAATAATTTTCTTCTTAAAATTATTAAACCCTCATTTCTCTGAGTGGTGCCTTGGGGTAAATAAGCCAACAACAATGAAACTCTGTCTTTGAGAAGGAGTGGGTAACATGGAGCAGATAGATCAGGAAATGGAGCCTGAGGTCCAACCTGACACTACTTTGTCATAGGAACCTTTCTGTCATTCAGTGCAACAGACTGAATGTTTGTGTATTCAAGTGTTGAAATTCCAACCCTCCATGTGGTGGTATTAGGTGGTGGGGCCTTTGGGAAGTAATTAGGTCATTAGCCCTCATAAATAGGATTAGTGTCCTTATGAAATAGATGTCAAAGATCTCTCTTGCTCTTTTTCTACCATGTGAGGATAGAATGAGAAATCAGCAGTCCGCATTCTGGAAGAGGGTTCTCACCAGAACCCAGCTGTGCTGGCACCCCGATCTAGGTCTTTCAACCTCCAGAACTTTGGGAAGTAACTTTCTGTTGTTTATAGACCGCTCAGTCTATGTACTTTCTTATAGCACTCCAACTGACAAAGACACACAGGAACCGACTGGACTTGGCCTCTTTAGCTCTCTCAAGGGAGCCTTGGTGGTGACCCAGCCCAGTAACAGTCCAAAAAGAATAATTTTAATGCGAATCTGCTGCCAGCCATATCCACCCAGTGGCAAAATGCCCTAATCACAAGAAAAATCTTCCTTGGGACTGAGAGAAGCAAAGAATACATGCAATAGAGGTTTGGTACCACTTATTGATTGCCTTACTTCATCTAAGAAATAACTTCTTTCCCCCTTTCAAGGGACTGAGATTGAATTCTCCATTCAATAGGTCTATGCCATGAAGTCAAGAAGATTATGCTCAACATTCTATCCTTGCTTCTGATCTGACTCGCTCAGAGATCATCCAGAAAAAGAGGCTGGAGATAAATTGATAAAATTAAAATGTAGCACGTGACATATACACAGAAAAACAAGTTCTGAGACAGAATTATGTGCCCACTTACCTGATTTTGCCTTCTATGGAAATCTTCAATCACTCAGGTAAGATACCTGGCATAGGTATTCAAGAATAATAACTAGATTTATTATACAGTTATTATGTATTTGGCTCTGTGTTACAATGTATATTAGTCAGGACTCCTTAGTTATAAGTAACCTAACCAGTTCTTGCTAACTCTAACAAAAAATGAATTTATTGGAAGGATTCGTCACAGAATGCATGCATCACATGCATCACAAAAATGTGATGACTTCCACACAACCACAGAATAAGAACAAAAACCAAGGCAGTCTGGCCAGTCTCTCAGCAGTGGAAGGTATCTGGCCATCTTTTACAAGCTCTGCTCCAGAATGAACATGCCCAAAGATTTTTTTTTTCAACAAAAATTACTCCTCTCCAAATCCAGTATATGTAGCAGCTCTCTCAATATATTCAGCATACAGGGAGGGAGTCCTAGTCCATGACTTTGCCCAGTCTCTGGTTAAGGTAAGGTAGCGTTCCACTAAGACTTCACAGAGAGTTGGAGAAGCAATTCTCCTAAGGGGTACTAGAATAGAAGGAAGGAAGAGGGGCGCCTGAGTGGCTCAGTGGATTAAAGCCTCCACCTTTGGCTCAGGTCGTGATCCCAGGGTCCTGGGATTGAGCCCTACATCGGGCTCTCTGCTCCGCGGAAAGCCTGCTTCCTCCTCTTTCTCTGCCTGCCTCTCTGCCTTACTTGTGATCTCTCTCTCTATCAAATAAATAAATAAAATCTTAAAAAAAAAAAAAAAGGAAGGAAGGAAGAAATCTTGTTAGGTCCACCAGTAATAATAGCAATGACAACAATAATGACCGTTGTCCACTGGACTCCTTGCTTCAGATCTAGGGGTCTGTCCAGGGTGAGTCCTCTGCTGAGTGTTTCAGGCTGCTCTTGGCACCCTGTCTGCAAGAGCATTTCTCCCTCTTGCTTTAGTATTTATATTGCTAATCATAGAGACTTGTTAGCCTTCAGTTAAACTCTGGCCCAGAGCACAGTTTTGAAGGACTAAATTACCATCTAGTAATTTTGAGGGCAGAGTGTCTTTTCAGTGTCTTCTGGGAAATGCTGGATGCTGGCTTTGCTAGTTTATGGAGGAAGCAGGATCATGGAGGAGCTGCCCCACCGCGTCTCGCCCTGGGTCTGTGTGCTGTTAGCACACGGCTTCCTCACCGGATACCCAGGTTACTCTGCCCCAAGGCTATGAAAGGAAAGCTTTCATACCTTGGTAGGAATGTCATTTACTGTTTGGAAGCTAAGCTGAGGCAGGGTTTTGGTTTAATCACAGCCTGCCACATCCCATAAGCTAGCATATGTTACTTGGGAAGGAAGAACATTCTGAGGGTTCACAGTATTAAGGAATGATTTCTCTCTATTCAGCTGTCACTTTGAAGGGAAGGTATCATAGTCATAAGCTGTGAGTGGATAGGTGATGACAGAAAATATACAGGAAGACCAACTGCATGGGTCCCCTGGCAGCCCAAGAACACAGGGCTCTAGAATGGTAGGGCTTCCTCGATGGACCGTCAGAGCATTTATATTCTCACCCCCAGCACTTCCCTTTCCTTTTTAAGTACCCAGCGTCCTCATGCTCTTTCTCAGTTCTTGTCAGAACAGACGGTAGGTAGTCTAATCACCATCAACATATACCAAGGTGCCAGGAACGGGGTGGGCTGCCCCTCCCAGGGGATATTTTAAACCATTTTAATCATTTAAAAATGGTTAGGGAAATTTACAACATAATGGAATCAATTTTATTTTGTGGATTTGAAGTTCACATAGACCTTTGGGATCTTCTTTACATGCTTAAAAACACACGTTGTGGACCACTTTCCACTTCTGCCCAGGGGCAGTCTTAGCTGACAGCCATACAGCTGTTGTCGAGAAAAGAAAAGGGGCCCAGTTTCACTTCGCTACACAGCAAGTTCTGTGTCTTCGAGAAAGGGTTAGTGGAAGAGCCGACTGAAAGGGCATTTAGCAAATAAAACACCCTCTCTTAGTTCTCTTTAACTGCAGAAGAGATCACACACTTTCTTATACTTCTTACAATCGTACAAAGACCTCACCGGTCAATATACACTTAGGGAACCTATGCAGATAAACCATAAACTGAGGACAATGATTGTACTTTCAATTCCTTTGTATCATACACTTCATGCTTTTCTATTCAATTCATTTAGGAAAAACCTATTGATCACCTACTATGTACTAGGCACTATGCTAGATGTTAGTAGTTCTACGTGATTTAGATGCTGTTCCTTTCCTCAAGGAATTCAGAGCCTGGGTGAGAAAGACAGGTGGGCACACAATAGTTACAAAATAATGTGTGAAGCACATTCCCAGTTGTAGGAATAAAGCACTATCTTAGCAGTAAAAAGGAAGAATTAATTCTGTCCAGCTTTAGAGATACACCGACATTTGAGCTGGTCCTTGAAGGACAAGATGGGTATCTCATTAGCTCAGCATCCTGAGTATAGCTACTATTTAATAAATGTCATTGTTTAACAATCTTAGAGATGAAGGAAACTAGAATTCTTTGAAGGTTGGGTCCATTGCTGTTTCTCCTAGTTTTGCTTGGATTAAGGTTGACTCTCCTAACTGGTTTACCTTCATTAATCAGACTCCTGTGTGGTTCATCATTTGGCCCATATAATCAAACCTTCTGAGATCGTCACACAGACACCATATAGGAGTTGACAGCTCGAATGCAACATGAATGCAAACATAGTTGTTGAAATTGCCATTTCTTCCTTTTTTTTCTTTGACTTTTGAGGGCTTTATATTTTAAGTTGTCAGTCTTGACACCACACTCATAACCCCAGTAATTCAACCCAAAATACACTCTGATCAATGACTGATATTTATTGCTGTGATGGCACTTAATCTGGCACCATTGAGAAGTCAACTCTGCATCTATAAATTTCAGATTGTATAGTGAAGTTTTGACTAAACAGGGCTTTTTTTTTTTTAATTCTAGTGTTAGTTATCCATTAACTAGTGCAATATTTACAAAATATTTGTTGAGAAGCCGCCAAAAAATTCTCTGTATTTAACAGTAACGATTGCATTATTCTGATGCATTGATTTTCTATACTCAGGCACACTAAAGAATTAACAATTTAACGTTGTTTGAAAAAAATATTGACTGGCCACTCCCATCAGTTGTTTTTGTCTGCATCTAGGTAATTCCACGTAGCAGGATGAAAAGGAACAAATTCTTCCAATCATCAGGTATTTTAAAAAGTTCTGAATTTGGGTGTTATAGAGGAATCAATGAAATAATTGGCTGACTTTGTTGATTTGCATTTAAACTTGACGCTGGGCATAAATCCATCTTTGGTGTTCCCTCTGTCAACCTTTAGATTTTAGAAATAGTAAAAATCCTAATTTTCACCACAAGGGGGAAGTAGAACACCAAAATTGTTATCAAAGGGAGCCTAATGAAAAGGTGTAGTATTATTCATGTTAAGGAAAATTGTACTCTAGCAAGAAATAAGAACTTTAAAAAATGTTGACTAGAATTTGCAACCTTTGTAACATCGTGTTCACATTGATTTAGCTCTTCATACTTTATAAATTTCCTACAAATGTCACCTTTGCGAACATACGGTTTATAAAACGGACAAAGAAAAGAACTAACAATTGTCAGTGAAGGAAATACTTCACATTTCATCTTGAAGGACTACATGTGAAATCTCAAGTATTTGGGAGTGATTATCAGTTTTCTTAAGATAGCTGACTGGCTGCCTGGGGAGTATATATTTTTGAGGCTGAGATATCCATGGAAAAACAGATCAGCCAAAGTAGTTGCATGATATGGTTTAGTATTTAAACAGAACCTAAACTTATTTGAAAAGGTAAATATTTAGTCTGGTTTTTCTTTTTTCTTTCTTTCTTTCTTTTTTTTTTTTTAATTTTTTTGGTGTTTTCTGTTTTTATTTTGTTTGTGTGTTTGTTTGTTTTTGGTTTTTTGGCCTGCTTGTGGAGCTTTCCGTCAAGAGAATATCAGGCAAGCCTTCTATTTCTTCTCAAGTCTGACTCAAGATTCTCCTCCTTCAAGAAACATTCCTGATCTCATTCCACCATAAGCAGCTGTCTCTTCTTTAATGGGCTTCAGAATTCCTTGGGAACGTCATGAAAACACATTGTTGGGCTCCCCTCCCAGAGTTTCTTTTTGGGTGAGTTGGGGGAGGGGCCTGAGGACACGTACTTCTAACAAGTTCCAGGTGCCGTTGAATTTTGGGCTTGGAACCCTGCTCTTCCCCTGTATCCGCTCAGTTTATGCTACCAAATACCATCATACCAAAGTCTAAAGAATGTTCCTTGTTTATCTGGTATGCTGGGATTTGGTTTGGCTACATATTGTTTGAAACCAGGCAGCTGTTGACTGTGGCTCAGGAAGTTTCCTCTTAGCAGTTCTGCAAATGGATTTTATTCATTAAGATTTGACCTGAATATTGGCACACACTTTTGGGTACACTGGTTTTTCAGGACATTTTATATATTGTGCCTTTTGAGCACACTGTCACTTGAAGTGGGCCTGGGCCTTTTGTCTCTGTGCTTGCCCGCCCAGCCCTAGAGAGCTAGTGGAGTGCTTGGTCTGTAACATGTGTGCACTCAAATCTTAATAACAAAAGCAAATTAAAGTACCAGTACTGGGGTGCCTCGCTGGCTCAGTTGGTGGAACATGCAATCCTTGCTCTCGGCGTTGTGAGTTGGAGCCCCACATTGGGTGTAGAGATTTCTTAAAAAATAAAATCTTAAAAATAAATACCAGTACATATGCTATTTAGTAAGAATTTTTTTTTTTTAAGACTTTATTTATTTGACAGAGATCACAAGTAGGCAGAGAGGCAGGGAGAGAAAAAGGGTGAGGCAGAGAGATGGGGGGAGGCAGGCTCCCTGCTGAGCAGAGAGCCCAATGTGGGGTTCAATCCCAGAACCCTGGGATCATGACCTGAGCTGAAGGCAGAGGCTTTAACCCACTGAGCCACCCAGGAGCCCCCCTAGTAAGTAATTCTTGACAGAAATGCTCCTACCGGTGTAAAATGATCAGGAGAGGGTTTGGTCCAAATCATTCAACCTGTGTATCTATAATGATTAGTAAAAGAGAAACTGGCTAAGTGTCCATATTTTTTACCTTTTGCCTAAGCGAAAGAAAAAATGGGGGCGAAACACTATGCTGGGTGTCAGCCTATGACTTCAGATCCATTGAAAAAGATGACCAGCAGCAACAACAAAATCTTTTGTAAAGGTCAAGTGTTATATGTATATTCAGTAAAGATAATTTCATACTATGGGTTTCACAGGTCAGATCTATTTCTCTACAAACCACACTTACAGAAACAGAAGGATTATAAACAAATGTATAGATCCACTGAGGACCATAGAATATAATGGCAACCATTTAAAGGTACTGAAGATTAAAGCTGGCTCCTCACAAGCACGATGTAACGGGTGTAAGATGTTACATGGCACCTGTTCTAATTGCTCAACAAATCCGCGCAGGCAAAGCAGTTAATCTGGTAGACCCCGCAGACTCTGCTGCCGATTCCTGGATTCACAATAAGCAACACACTCATCCTTCAGTGGTTCCAGAAACGCGTGTAATATCTACCCCACAAAGTAAATAAATAAATAAATAAATAAATAAATAAATAAATAAATAAATAAAAATCCGTGAGATTCCAATTTCTAAATCACCATTGTTTTTCTCTCTACCCTGGGTAGAAGAGCAGAATACCCCTCAGGGCCGTAGAAATACACTGGATTCTTCTCTAATCTTCCAGCCCTCCCTTCAGGGCACTGAGTAATGGATCCTTTTCCTAGGGTCACCGTGAGAGTGCTTGTGAAATGTTCCGAGCGTCTCAGATGCAGACATGCTCTTCCACATTAGTACCCTCCTCTCAAGCAAGGTTTACAGATGGGTTTTAAAATAATCGCTTTCCTAAAATGTGAGGAGACATGAAAGAATTCTATTTGACCTGCAGAATTTGCTCTTGAATTACCCATACTTGCCAAAGTGGCTATTTCTAGTTATTCCTGCCTGCGGGGGATCGTAATCTCCAGTGATTAGAGGGAGACCGACTGTAACTGTTGGATGTGGCCGGGAACAGGCTTCCAAAGCAGCCTCACACATGTACCTGATAGGGCTCAGCCACTGGAACGTGCGCCCTCTGTCTCCTTTTACCCCTCCTTCCATGTTTGGCTGATTAATTCAGGTTCATGTTCATTTTGGCTATTTCCTCACTTCTGGCCAGTGCTCCCGAGAGATTCTAGCAGAAGTAAGAACGCTGATGTTAGATTGCCTGGATTTAACTTTGATTCCTCCACTGGCTTTCTGAATCAGTTTCCTTCTTCCTAAAATAGGGATTGAACTTAGCTCCAACGTTGTTGTCAAGATTTGCTGAGATAGGGGCGCCTGGGTGGCTCATTGGTTAAAGCCTCTGCCTTCCACTCAGGTCATGATCTCAGGTCATGCTGGGATCGAGCCCTGCATCGGGTGCTCTGCGAAGCGGGGAGCCTGTTTCCTCCCCTCTCTCTCTGCCTGCCTCTCTGTCTACTTGTGATCTCTCTCTGTCAAATAAATAAGTAAAATCTTCAAAAAAAAAAAAAAAAAAGATTTGCTGAGAAAATATGTACCATTCCTGACACATATTTATGCTCCGTATGTGCCAGTTGTTATTATTATTAGGTGTTTTTGCTTTTAGCTTGATCCTCTGTCACTGTGGCTCTGTGACCTGTTGCTGCTTTTTTCTGCTTCACTCTGTGGCACTAAGGTCCCCGCCCAGCTTTTCTTGAGCTGGGGACAGCCTCTGCTTCTCCTAGGGTCCCCTTGCTTCTTCCCTTAGAGACAAGGCTCCTGAGATTAGGAGAGCTCCTACTTTTCTATTAGCACCCATATCTTTATGTTCTGATCTCAAGCAAGAGCAAGAAGTCTTTGAATCTGCCACTAATGTGCTGGGTGGGCCTTGGGACTGACTTGTTGGTTTTGTCACCTGAGTAAACACTACAGACCACCTCCTGAATGACTTGGGTTTAGAAATCAATATTCATTATCAGGGTGGGTAAAGTGACTGAATCAGTTGGCTATTGTTCCACTCATTAGTCATGGATTGATTTGATGGTATGATCTCAGAAAAATCCCCATTTCATGAACGATTATTCCAACGATAGCTAGCAAAGAGGACATTAAACGTCTTTTTGTCTCCAGCCAAGTTTTAGGTTAAACCATTGTGCGTTTTAATTTTCTATGTCCTCACTTAGAGAAATCTCATTCAGTTATTAGGTTGAAATATTTTCTGCTCCCCCAAAGCCAAGTATTTGTGCCCTTCTGTAGGTTAGAGAGGCCAACTCCTGGGGCCTAGAGGAGGAAGGCAATAAAGCTCGAATAATTTATTCCCTGCCCATACAAAAGTGGTGGGTGGAGGATTTGCATCTTTGTGGGATTTCATAGGGCACATTTGACATTCTTTAGAATTGGTTGGGGAGAAGTGGGATTAAATAATGAAGAAAATTGCACACTGTGAGCAAAAAAAGCTTAAAAAAAGATTTTTGCCTATAGCATAAGGTATAGAAAAATGGCTCTATTTTCAGATGAATCAATCTTAGCCTTTCCTTTAACAATAAGTAAATGAGGAACTTAAATCTCCATTAACTCTGAATACCCCTGCTCCATCACTGTAACCAATGGTTCGTTCTTTTGTCCCACGAATGAGCTGAAGACAAGGCCTCACGTTAATATGAAATACGCTGATTTTGTTGGATTCTATTACATTCTCACGCTGTTAAGAAATCTTTTCATGTTCAAATTCCACTGTGTTTTCAATGTCAGGTTTTTTCTTTGAAAAGGAAAAGGGTCCCCTGTGGAAGTTTATGAAAGCTGACACATTTTCTTGTAAAATATCCTTCTGAGACCATATGGTTTATCGGTAAGCACAGATTTTTGGACCTTTTAAATGAGTATTATGAAATTAACGTGAGATGTTTTTAGAAAAGTGAATGCCATTGACTCTGTAGGGCAGAATGCCTGTCTCCTTTGTGGTTGTTCCTCTTTATAATTCCCTGCAAAAGGTGTTTTCAGATAATTAAAAAAGGTATTTGGAGCAAAAATATTCATCAAAAGAGGTTATATAACAAATGCATGGCAGACAGTTGTCAAAGTTAAAAATACCCATTTCTTTCCCCCCAAAGCCATTAGATCTATTACCACCTAATTGCTTGGAAAATTCATTTTCTTTTTCTCTAATCGCAGCCTTAATTGAGGTCTGAAAGCTCACCAAGTGCCTCTTAAATCCGTAAACCTAACTTTTTTTAAAATTCTTCTATAATTTGTCTTTGTGGCCAAGAGCATATTTTTTTCTTTAAGACAGTTACAGCAGCTGGTACTAGTAGAAAAACTTCTTTCTTGGAGAAATAAGAGAACTGGAATCATGTTTCACTGTTTCTGATAATGCATATTGAGGGCAAGAGTTCACAGCAAAGTGAACAGATACTGATGCAAGCATATTATTTAATCACACTGAAACCAAAAGATCTTAACCATTTTATGTGGGTATTTTATCCTAAATGTCAAGATGAGAAACGCAAATCTGCCCTTTAGGTAGCCATCAACAAGAGTAATGTGTGTAATATATACAACCTTATTCATTATGCAAACCTGAGGAATGTATATAACAAGAAAAAAGTTTTCAACTTTGGTTTATGACATATCAAGGATCAATGGTAATTAGAGCATCTAAACCAGTGTCTGAAATCAGAATTATGTTAATTATACAAAAGAGATGAAAAGAAATGGCGTTTAAAAAAAAAAAAAAACGAACATTGATGGGGCACCTGGGTGGCTCAGTGGGTTAAAGCCTCTGCCTTCAGTTCAGGTTGAGCCCTGCATCAGGCTCTCTGCTCAGCAGGGAGCCTGCCTCCCCCTCTCTCTGCCTGCCTCTCTGCCTACTTGTGATCTCTGTCTGTCAAATAAATAAATAAAATCTTTAAGAAAAAAAAAAAATGAACACAGAAGCAATCATTCAGGTTAGGGTTGTTGTTTTAATGAATTATCTTGGGAATTTAAATGAGTTTGAAAAATTCTATCTATCCTATTTTCAAAATGTTTTTGAAACTCCTCTATCAGAATTGTCTCAGAGTTTGTTTATGATCTACTTCTCCTTACTACTTTATTACTTTGTTTGTGTTAAGATTTTATTTGAACAAAAATCAGTTGGAACCAGGAGCACCAAACCTAAAGTGACTAGGAAATCTCCATCGTCAGGAGCTCAGGAAGAGACTTTTATCGAGAAAAGGCAGAAGTGAGGAATTATTGATTGGCTATAATAGGACAGCCTCGTGGGTGGTTTGTGATTACTCTTCCTTAAGCTTTGATTTCTCAACATTGAGGTATTTCAGGCCTTCGATTTTGGTTTGCTTATACAGGCTGCCATGAGATTAGAGCCACATCAGTCTAATGGTCTCCTTGTTTAATTAATTTGCTAATTCTCACCTTTTGGTCATCCTCTCATACGTGAGAGATTGTCCAAAGATTTGGTATTAATGCAGCCCTCAGTCACTGTCAGAGTTAAGTTGATCTTATCTCATTATGAAACTCATAGGTTGTGCTGTCCAATCTGGGGAAGAATGGCCTTTACGGTGCATCTCATTGTTCATCTTGTTTCTGTTTCTTCATGTATTGTGAGACCATCCACGTACTGCTGATGCTTATGAACATGCATCTAAGACCTATAAGAACACAGTGCATCAGGGAGACTACAAAGATAACTATTAGGAAGATCATACCAAGAGACTGACACCTGCTTCTGAGTCAGGACCCCCATCAACCATGCTATTTAGTATGAAATAACACAAAATATGAACCTAAAGGAGCATCAGCTTGTTTTAACGAAGTGGCTCGTTTGTTGATTTCCTGTATTTATTACAGTACCAGAGGCCTCAATCCAGCTACAGCGGAAGGTGTTTGCCGCAGCACTGACTTCTCCTTGTTCAGCCAACAGGCAATCTAACACATCTCCAATCTAAGCCCACTTTAGGAAGAAAATGGAGGGACTGTTGTGCAGCTCCAGTCTTATCAGAAGATTCAGCAATAGTTGCCAAAGTTAAGGAGCAACGTCTTCCCATGTGTGAACAGAGAGGAAAAGGAAGTAGCAAAAAGGCAGAGGGAATAAAGGTTTTGTATTAGAAATAAAGATCTTGATCTGTGATCTTGGGAGAGCTGTCTACTTGAAGAAGCTGTCTGGTTTTGAAGGGAGACCTCGCTAATCAATTTACATGTTATATCTCCAGCTAGTGTGTAACTGAAGGAACCCTTTTTGAATGGGGTATGTGGACCCAGGGTTCAACTACTTGCAGTCTGGCTGCCGTTTGGGTAGTGAGGAGGACTGGGTTTGGTTCCTTCTAAAGTGTTCAAGGGAGGGATTTGTTCTTACTGATTCCAAATCAGAGAGTGGAAGCCAGAAGTGTTAGTGTGGAGAGATGTAGGATATTAGAGGAAAACAGAAGAATTACTGATCTGATTTTGTTTATAGATATATAACCAAAACTCAGAGACAACGAACAGGACTAGGATCTGGTATCTGCAAAGTTGTGCTATAATTTTTTACAGAAATATATTCTTTCCTCTAAAATCGCTGTCATTCCTATCAAAGATAATCACAGCAAGGCTAATTTGTTTATAAAATAAGTCTGTTGGCCTGATTATTTACATAAGCGCAGCAAGAATTGTGATCATCCCGTTAGGCTCTTTTTAAATCTGCTTTGCTGGAAATTTTCATAAGGAATCTTAGATTGGACTTTTGAAAAGCCTCTTTAGGCTTAGAAGCCAAGCCAAGAATTCACCATCAGACTTTGCCTGGAATACCTATAGATTTTGGTGAACTCCCGTCCTTGGGAAGTTGCCTAGGTTGCCTGAGGTTCCCGGGGTTGCCAAGGAGTGACTTTTCATAGTCAGCTGGTAAGACTGTTGGGAACTCTATATGCAAGGTACAAGACCAGTTTTTTTCAAGTGGCTTTTATTGGCTCCATAATGTCAACCCTAGTTCCTTAAAACTGTCTTGTTATGTCTGATTTCATGCATGTTCTCAAATATGATATCCTAGTCAAACCTTAGTAATAGAACCAATGTTTTCAGTTATATGTCCTGTTATAAGGACAAGAGATTCTTACTGAACTTCCACAAGTAACTATGTTGCCATGAAAATAAGAATCCTCAGTAAGTTTCTAAATTCTAGAGAAATCAGGAAGGGAGAAAAAGTAAATTTTATCTTTTAGTAATCTCCACACCCAACTTGGGGCTTGAACTCACAACCCTGAGATCAAGAGTCACATGCTCTTCTGACTATCTATTTTACAAGGTGAGACAAATCCTTTGAGATTTTTTCAGAGACCCTCTGGGAAGTCTCAAAGTTACTTTGAGGTAAAAAAGACTCCATTTGGAAAGTTATTTTAAGAAGATGTCAAAATGTCAGGGGGTTTGAACACCTGAGTACAAAGAATCTCGGCTCATTATGAAAAGATACCTATTTAACTAAAGTGACAACAGAAGATTTTGAAGGCAAATAAACAAGGTTACATAGTTGTGAATAAAATTTAGCTCTTAATATTGAGAAGATTGACTTTTCTTAGTAATCAGAGACTGATACAGACAACATGAGATGCAGTGAATTATTTTGGTAAGACACAAATCTTGCTTTCCAGGTAGATGACATAAATCTCTTATCAAGAGCTGACCAAGTTACTGTCATCTTTTTAATTTTTAAAAATTTTTAAAAAGATTTTATTTATTTATTTGAGAGAGAGAGACAGAGACAGAGTGAGAGAGAACATGAGAGGGAAGAAGGTCAGAGGGAGAAGCAGACTCCCCATGAAGCTGGGAACCCCATGCGGGACTCAATCCCAGGACTCTGGGATCATGACCAGGGCCAAAGGCAGTCTGTTAACCAACTGAGCCACCCAGGCACCTGGAACCATCACTTTTTTAACAGAGGGAAAACCAAATTCTAATTTTGCACCAATGTACCCTTGATATTAAAACTCATTCTTTAAAAACTTCAATGGGGCACCTGGGTGGCTCAGTTAAGTGACTGCCTTCAGATCAGGTCATGATAACAAGGTTCCTAGGACTGAGTCTCTGGTCAGGCTCTCTGCTCAGCAGGGAGCTTGCTTCTCCCTCTCCCTCTCTACTTGATGCTCTCACTGCTTGTGTTCTCTTTCTTTCTCTTCTTCTCTCTCAAACAAATAAACAAAATCTTTAAAAAAAAAAAAAAAAAACTTAAATTAATTCCAAGTTTAGTTACCTTGACCACACTTAAAATTCCTTTTCAAAGATTCCTTGTCCATGTACCTTCTATAATTTTTTTTTTTTTTAAATCCAGTCAGGTTTTGTGTTATATTTTTTTTTTCTTTCTCATTCCAGAACAACCAGTTGTTTGTTCTATTTTACTTACCTACATTTCATACAGAGTTGTTTCCTTTCACCCTTATTATTTCTATTCTTAACATTTAGAATCCTTTATTTCTAGGGAAAACTAAGAAGCAAGCAATTGTGGGCTGTTACTCTAGCATTCTAATAGACTAATAACTAATTTACTAATAGAATTTACTAAAAATTTCTAGTTCTTCTGTAAGAAAGGAAGCCAACAGCAGATAAACCTGTGTTCAGCAATTAATGCTTCATTATCATTTTGTAAGTTTTGTAGGTTTTTATCTTACTTGGAAATGCTCTTGGGTAGAGTCTGTGAATATCTATCACTCATCTTACCTCAGGGTACGTTTAAGGTTTCCAGTCACCAAGAAGATTTTGGAGATTATTGTTAAGTAGACATACCATAAAGCATAATAATTCATGAAAAGTTTATTTATAAACCTTTATTGTTCTTACACCCATTTAATTTACTTGTTCTTAACAATTATATTTAGAGAACTCATGAAAATTTCATGAGAATTAAACAATTAACCATTATCTTAAGTTATTTTTTTGCTAAAACAAATCCTGTAAGTAGCATTTATTTACTGAAGATTAGCCTAGATCATATAAATTTAAAACAAACATTGGGATGAGATTCTATATTTCTGAGAGTATACTTGATTCATTTAAATGCTTGTCTTTAAGTCAATTTAATAGAGCTCTTTACAAATTAACTTTGGCAATACCATCCAGAGGTAGAAAAATATCACATATCTGTAACATATATACACACAGATCTCTTAGTTTTCGTTTAAGAATTTAACCATCTTGGTCTCCTGGATGGCTCAGTCAGTTAAGCATCTGCCTTCGGCTCAGGTCATGATCCCAAAGTCCTGTGGGGGAGCCTGCACTCAGCTCTCTGCTCAGCGGGGAGTCTGCTTCTCCTTCTCCCTCTGCCCTTCCCCCCTGCTCACAGGCTCTCTCTCTCTCCCTTTCTCTCACTCTCGCTCTTGCTTACACTCAAATAAATAAAATATTTAAAAAAAGAAATTTTAGCCATGAGTCAGGTATGATGATGATGCAAAACTCCCTAGTTTATAAAAGAATGATTGGATGACTGTATTTCTGGCAGATTGAATAAGTTAAAGTTAACTGCTCAGATGGCTGAAATTTTTTTTAGAGTTACTCTTTTTTTTTTTTTTTTAATGCAAGTATAGTTGGCATGATATACATTAGTTCCAGGTGTACAACATAGTGATTCTACAGGTCTGTACTTATGTTGTGCTGACCACAAGGGAGCTACCATCTGTCACCATACAGCACTATTACAATGCCATTGACTCTATTCCCTGTGCTGTACCTTTCATCCCTGTGACTCATTTGTTCCATAACTGGAATGAACCCAGTACCTCTAACACCTTTTCACCAAGTTTGCCCATCTCACTATGCCTTCCCCTCTGGCAACCACCAGTTTGTTCTCTGTATTTATGGATCTGTTTCTGCTTCTTATTTGTTTTGTTTTTTTTAGACTCTATGTATAAGTGAAATCATATGGTATTTGTCTTTCTCTGACTTATTTCACTTAGTACAATACTCTCTAAGTCCATTCATGTTGTCACAAATGACAAGAACTCTTTTTATGGCTGAGTAATATACTATTCTATATATATACAAAAGATATATATATATTCTATTATATATATCTTATTATAACATACTCTATCACATATATTCTAATATTCTAATAATATAATATTCTATTTTTTATATATATATATACATATATATAAATAATCTATTATTATATAACACATCTTCTTATCCATTCATCTGTCTGTGGGCACTTAGGTTGCTTTGTAAGGGCCTATTTAGCCAGAGCGGCCCCACCTTGGTTGAACAGCTATTTTTTTGTTTATACAGTAAAACTTAAACTGACCCTGTTCTCCGCCCACTCCCCCCTAGGGGAACTTACTTAAAAGCAAGTCTGGGAAACCAGTTCTAGATAACAAAGCCCAAATACAAGGGTGGGTCAGGTAAGGTGGAGATAACAGTGGAATGAGGGATGAGTGGGGTCAGGGGGAGACATCCAGTCAGTAAAGCAGTAAAGCGTACATACTATCTCCCTAGCTACCAAGGAGTGTGGGCCCCGCCTTTTGGCGTCTTTTGGGCGCCAATTCTGACTAAGGTGATAGGCTAGTTCAAATAGCTACTATGGGGTGAATTGTAATTCAATTGGCCACCCGTGTGTAACTTAGCATGACTGTGCAGCTTTCTCTGTGTGTTACAATCTCATTTGCCACCTGTATGTGGCCAGGCCCAACCACATGGTCTTTGCTCTATAAAAGTTAGTCTGTGAGGCAGGGAGGGGTTGCCTTCTCTGTAAGGGGTGGCTCCAACTGGTCTGTTTGATGGTCGGTTTGATTCTTGATGCTTGGCTTGAAATAAAACTTTGCTTGACTTTCGCTTTGTATCAGTCTTCCTCCTTTGACCATGGACCCATTATTGGGGGACCCAACATTGGGAACCCAACAGCTTTATATCATGGCTCTTGAAAATAATGCTACACTAAACGTAGAGGTGCATAAATTTTCATTGATTGGTGTTTTCGTGGCTTTTTTGTAGGGAGGATACCTAATAATAAAATTACTGGATTGTATGGTGTTTCTATTTTTAATTTTTGGGGGAAACTCTATACCACTTTCCATAGTGGCTGTACCAATTTGCTTTCCCACCAACGGTGCACAAGGGTTCTTTTTTCCACAGACTTGCCAAAACTTTTGTTTCTTTTTCTTTTTTTTTTTTTTAAGATTTTATTTATTTATTGGACAGAGAGAGACACAGCAAGAGAGGGAACACAAGCAGAGGGAGTGGGAGAGGGAAAAGCAGGCTTCCTGCTGAGCAGAGAGCCCGATGCGGGGCTCAACTCCAGGACCCTGAGATCATGACTTGAGCCAAAGGCAGAGGCTTAACCCACTGAGCCATCCAGGTGCCCTGAGTCTAACCATTCTGACAGATATAGGTGATATTTCATTGTGGTATTGTTTCGGATTTCCCTAATGACCCTGATTATCTTGATGACCCTGATTTCCCTGATGTTGAGCACGTTTTCATGTATCTGTTGACCATCCTTCTTTGGGAAAATGTCTCTTTAGATCCTCTGCCCATTTGTAATCAATTACTTGGGGGGTTTTTGATGTTGAGTTTTATAAGTTCTTTATTTTGGATGTTAACTTCTTGTCAGGTATGTCATCTGCAAATATGGTTGCCCATTCAGTGGGTTGCCTTTCATTTTGTTGATGGTTTCTATCACTATGCAAAAGCTTTTTGTTTTGGTGTAGTCCCAATAGTTTATTTTAACTTTTGTTTCCCTTGCCTGAGGAGACATATCTAGAAAAGTGTTGCTATGACAGATGGCTAAAAATTTTACTAGTATTTGTGGGAAAGACTTTAATATTTTTTATTTGCTTAATTTCCAAAAAGCTTTTTTATTTTTCTTATAAGAATGACCTCTTAAAAGTTTGCTTTTTGAGAGATGGCTTTGAGTTCCTATATACGATCTGGTAGAACATTTACACCTCAAAGGCACAGAGAAAAAAAAAATGTGAGTTTTTTCCAAGAAGGGCTTTTATTTCTTCAATTTAGAACTTTTACAATATCTGCAAGCTTTTTAAGATAAACAGAGGAGTTTTGAGGATTGGTAAAAAAGGACAGGTGGGGTTTGGATTCTTTCTAGAGCTACATTTCTGTTCTCATAGAGATTCAATTATAAGACAAGTACAATTATTTTAAATTCTTGAAAGAATTGGGTTGCAACCTGAATGATATCAAGACACAGACCTAACCATCATACTACATTTAATCCTCAATTTGCTTCTTCATATTGGGGAGAAGATTTTCAACTAAGATAGAAATCAGAAGATTCCTGTGTTCTAGATATAAAGCTGTGTTTCTTTGGAAAGTTTTAGTAAAGTCTTCCACAATGGCTTCAGAAGGTTTTTCTTCCCTTCTGGGTACATAGTTTCATTTTAGCTTAGGGGAAAAGTCCTTAAAAAAAAAAAAAAAAAAAAAGTTCTTATCAGGCTCTGAATATTAGTTCCCAATGTGGGCAACCTTCTACTTTTAAGAGGCACTTAAAAATAAAAAAAATCCATGTCAAGTTTTATCTGGGAGAAATGATGTAAATATTCCTGGCAGTATGAACAATTCCATGGACACACAGGGTTCCCCAAAGAAGGTCCCAAAGATACACCCTTGCAAGATCCAGAGCCACTCCCAAAGATAACTGAAAGAAAGACTTAGACACTTTCTCTAAGTGCTGGGAACATTTGGTAAGATTGTAGTAGCAAATGAGGTGTGACCCACAGTCCTGTCTTGTCCTACTTTGGGAGCGCCCCCCCCCCCCCCCCCCCCCCCCCCCCCCCCCGCCCGGCATGGCAGTTGGCAGATCTCAGGACAGAAAATGAGACAAGGAACTCAGCAGTTGTCCCTGGGAGAGAAAGAATCGATAACCAATGTTTTTTCCCTGCAATTTGAATTTGGAAAAGAACATGAAATGTTACTTTCATCTCTCAACCAAGCACCACAGAGAGAAATCTTGAAAGGGGTGATTTTGGTAAGAATTTTTACCTTTAGCTGTCTTCTGCCAGTTTTCCAGGACGCTGTCTATAGTGAGTGAGGTGTCTCAGTGGGTCTCATCCTGGTTATCAGAAAGTATATAGACAAAAAAAATTTTTTCCGCTCTACCCTTTTTAGGGAGTGCTTGGCCGAAACCCCTTTTTAGCTAGGATGCCTCATAAATGGATAAGCATACCTGAGATGGTTAAAACCAAGATTATTTTTGGTTAAGTTTAACATTCTTTTTTTTTTTTTTTTGAGATTCTTTTTTTTGTTTGTTTGTTTATTTGACAGACAGAGATTACAAGTAGACAGAGAGGCAAGCAGAGAGAGAGAGAGAGGGAAGCAGGCTCCCTGCTGAGCAGAGAGCCAGATGCGGGACTCGATCCCAGGACTCTGGGATCATGACCTGAGCCGAAGGCAGCAGCTTAACCCACTGAGCCACCCAGGCGCCCAAGTTTAACATTCTTGTTCAGCATTAAAACAAAATTTTTTTCACCTGAGGCCTCACACTAGCCTCAACCCAGTTTAGGTCAGACCTAGTCTGTTCTCAGACCCAGTCCCGTTTCTAAGTGGGTTCCAGCCCAGTTTCTAAGTCAAAACTGGTCTATCCCTGGACCCAGTCCTTGCTGGACCCCATCTGGCTTGAAGGGTAGGACCCAGTCTGACCTTGGATCCAGTCCAGTTTTTAAGTCGGACCTTGGCCATTTCCAGACCCAATCTTTTTTGGGCCCAATCTGGTTTATAAATTGGACCCCACCTGACCACAGATCCAGTCCAGTTTTTAAGGTAGACCCTGTCGGTCCCTGGATCCAGTTCCTCCAGGTCCGAATCTGGTTCCTAAGTTTGGAGCCGGACTAACCCTGGACACAATGTGGTTTTATTTTATTTTAAAAGATTTTATTTATTTATTTGACAGAGATCACAAGTAGGCAGAGAGGCAGGCGGGGGCGGGGGCGGGGGTGGGGGTGGGGGGGGGAGGCAGGCTCCCTGCTGAGCAGGGAACCCCATGTGGGGCTTGATCCCAGAACCCTGGGATCATGACCGGAAGGCGGAGGCTTTAACCCACTGAGCCCCCCAGGCGCCCCTCCCCCTCCAGTGTGGTTTTAAAGTCGCATGGAGCCTTATTTCCTTTTGGTAGGGTTTCTAAGTCGGATCCACTCCAACTCCAGACCCAGTCCGAGTGTGGCCAGTTCCTGGAACCAGTCTGGGGCAGGGGCGTGGGGGAAACCCAAATAAAGTCCTAACACTCCTAAGGCAAAAGCTTTGGAGCTAGGATCCAAAATCCGGAAGAGGCTTTTCCGCCATCTCCAGAGGCAGCAAGGAAGCAGGGGAGCTCAAGGTACCTACATCTTGTTGCCTTTTTTTTTTTTTTTTTTTTTTGCTCCTGGCGGCTGTTGGCGGGGGGGGGGGGGGGGGGGGGGGGGGGGTGGGGGGTCTCCTTTGGTCCCGTTTTCTGACACCAGGACTGGTGAAAGAGAAATTGAGGCGTCTTAAACATTTTAAGAATTTATTTGTCCCCAAATCGATACCCTTTGGGCGGTGCCAATCGGAAGTGGCTAGGAGCAGCCCTTCGCGCTTGGGAGTTGTATTTTTACTAGGGAGGGTGTTGCCCTGCTTGCGTCCTCTACTCCAGTCCTCCAGCTGGAGTCAGGATCAATTTGTGTTTGTTTAGAAGTGTGCAAGGCTGAGGTATAAGTAATCCCCAAATATTTTGTGTAGCAGCATCGTCTCTGGACTGGTCTTCTCGTGCCTCTTCTGTGGAAGATAACTTGGATAACAGGCTAACTTGGATTTAAAAGGGAGAAGGCCGCTCAGTGATTAATACACATTGTTCCGGTTTCATCTTCCCAGAAGTCCTATGAGGCAAGTATTATCCCTGTCGGCCAGATAAGGAAACAGAATCAAAAGGCTGAGGTGATTTAAGATCCCTTGGAACGAATGTGGAGTTGGGATTTATTTGGCACTGAAGTTCTGTTCTTTTTATACTCGCTGTTGTTTCCTTCCAGTGTGACAACGTCATTTTGCAATTCTAAGTTCTGTTGTGTTTGTGAAAATTCACATTACTTTTTAATTATGTTACATGTAAACCTATCTGCGTAAGCTTGGGCCAGTGCATTAGAGCTATTTTAATATCGCTTGTGATTATATAGCTTTGAGAGATGAGGAAAGGTGAGGAATGCCATCTGTTTATGCATAGCAAGCACTATGATGCAAAGCCAAATAACACTGGGCACTGTTGACAGTAATAATATTTTACCTCCTAGTGTTACAAAAATTTGCTTCATTAAACAAAATCAAACAAATGAGCCAACAACGAAGTAAGCCTATTTCTAACAAGCGGGCCTGAATGAACCAATGAGAAATGAGTTGGTGATTTTAAGTAAAAACCTTGGGGAGGATGAAATGGAAGTGATTCAGGCCTCTATTTTGCATACGTTTGAAGACTAAAGAATCCATAAGCACACTGATTAGGCCTCTTGTCGGATGAATGGTTCAGGTGGTATGCACCCTGCTCAAATGACTTGACTTTTGGAAAAGTAACAGAAATTAGAGATCTGTGACAACAATCTAGTTATGGTCCAACAAGAACCATCTTTCTGTGCATCATCAACTCCATCAGCCAGAAAAAGCAACATGCTTTCTCCTGTTTACTATATGCCAAGTAAGGTAACCAGCTTATCCTGGGGTTTGCTTGAAACTTTCAGGTTTAACACTGAAAGTTCTGCGTCCTGGGAGCCCGCTTGGGCCTGGGCAAGCCAGGGCCATTGGTCATCGATATCAGGTTCTGTACTAAACACTTCATGATTAGTAACACATTTATTATTTATTATTGTCATTTTTTTAATTATCCTTATTTTAGAGAGGAGGATGCTTGCATGGAAAGCCTAAGAAACGTGCCCAGGGTCTCAGAATCAGGTAGTGACCGGCAGGATTTAAAATCAGGCAGTGTGATTCAGTGTCAGGCTGCCTCTGAGTGGACTGCCTCTAAGGGTGTTCTGCTTCAGGATAGAGAGAGGAAATTGTTGGAGATAGAATAATGGCTAAAACCCCAGTGCTACTCTCATGGTGTGTTATGTTGGGTATATTGGCAAGAAAACAGGCACACATGGAGTCTGAAAGAGAAGTTCTTGTCAGAAAGAAAGTAGAGTGAGCTCTTTCAGCATGTGAGAAGTTTAATTAACCCAGCCTACGTGGCCAGGGAAGGCATGATGAGTAACTGTCTAGAGGACCCAGACTCCTGCTTACCCTGTGGTTGGTTCATAAGCCTCTGATAGTGGGACCTGTAGGAGAAGGAACACCCGTGACAGTGGCTACAGAAAAGTAGAAAATGTTGCAAAGGAAGAATATGAACCACTCAGGACCTCCAGGAAAACAGAGGACAGGATGGGAGATTTGAGGTAGAATCAATCACCTTGTGATTATCTGCAAGGCTATGGTAGGATTGGTCTGCAGCTCTGTGTGGACCAAGAAAGCCTGGGTTAAATGAATACATAGCACCAAGGACTTCCTGGCTGGGAGATTCTTAGACATATTCATGATGGGCTCCCAGTATATTAACAACAACAACCCCCCTGGCCCCCAGCCCAAACAACAAACAGACCAATTTAGAATCATTTTTTCTGGAGGGTAGGAATGATCCTGTTACACAGGAGTTAGCAAGTTTCAGAGCTTTCCCTGATTTGAAAAACAGTAAGGCCTGTCTTTTCCTGCTGTTTTTGTGTGATGCTTTCGATTGGACAATCATGCCCAGCCTTGGGGGCATGTGACATTCTTCTGGGAAGCTCTAAGAAATATCCGTATCCAGGCCTTTCTCAGACTCTGGTTGTTTTGCAGGCGTTCTCCAGGTGATTTAAGTGTGAAGCCCAGGGTTTGACCCTGAACCAGATCATTAACTTAATGAGGAACTATGACCTGGAGTTGCTGGATATCCTCTTTCTGTCTGTTGTAAGCAGGAGCCCAGGACACAGAGGGCTATGGGACATTGTGACAAGGATTAGTTGCTCTGGCTTAGTGGAGAGCAGCAGACCATTGTACCAGACTTGTTAGAGGTATTAGGTAACCCAGAACAAGCACTCTGTGGAGTTTAATATCTTTCTGGAAGAGTTAGTGCTATGGGTGCCAGTTAAATGCTTGTAGAACTTAGCACGTTACAGACGTGTACACCATCAAGAGGATATAGTCTCCTTAAGAAAGGAAGGGAGCATGTCTTGAGAGGCATACTGAAGGAAGTTGTCCACCTTCCCCGAAGAGTTGTACTGATCTGTAAGCACTGTGGACACAGCTCACTTTGGGAGGTGACATCTTGTCTCTCGTCTTTCCTTTGGCTTCACTTGTAATGGGCCCTGGCTCTCTTATTATTGGATCAGCTATTGGTTATCTGTGATGCACCGCCTTCTTCCAACTGACTTGCACAGCCTGTGGGATTTGATTCCTGCTTCTGTCTTCATTGTGCTAATGAAGGCCCTCTCGTGTTTGGATCTTATGATCTGGAGTTCCGGTGGCTACAGGGAGTCCATGCTTGCTGAGCTTGGGGAGGACTGGCCAGGCCCTTCTCTTTGTTGCTTGGCCCACTTGGAATGTTCTATGTTTCAGCTCAGCTTGCCAGGTCATGCCCACCAGACAGCGTCTAGGCTGGATGAAATCAGAACACCCTGCTTTCTGCAGCTTTTGTTGGCCTCCTCATCCTTTGCTACCTATGAGCACATTGAGAACTGCCTTATTCCAGGAGGAATGCTTTTCCTGACTTCTTACCTCTCTCCCCTTCTCTGAGGGTTTAAATCGATCATAGGCAGAAGTTAATTGGAGATAAAAGTTTACAGTTAAGCAGGCAGGTGGTAGCACAATATCCATATAATCTAAAGTAACTGGGGTTCTCTCAGGGTCATTGAAATGTACAAAGGGATTCTTCCAATGCATTTTTTAAAACCTAGATAAATTGTGTGTCATATAAAATGCATTGTTAAAGTTTCCAATTGAGTCATTGGATTAAATGAACCTTTCAACACCTTTCAGAGGAAAAGAGATGGTATTTGGTGTGATGAAATAGTCAATCCTTGGCTTCATACTTATGTGGTGCAGCAATCTTCAGGGAAGACTTTACTTAAAGTGAAATATAAAAAGAAATAAACCAATGAACTCCTGACTCTGTATCACATATAATTTTTTTTTTTTTTTTTAATGACAACTTCTGGGGTATTCCCAGGAAGGAAAATGATTTCTCAAGCTCTTGCCTTTCTTTGATCCACCATTAAAATGATTTCTAATCTTCCTTCCCTGACTCAACATCCACTACTACCTACTAAATGATTAATTACTCTAATGCTAAAAGCTGTCTGGATTTCTCTCTCTCCTTCAAAAGCAAGCGTTACATTTTGCTAATGTCACAATTAGCAGGAAGCTGGAAGCCAATCTCTGACCTGTGAACTAATAAAGAAGAGGAAGAGAAGGTGTGATTAGTGTATTAGAAAGGGATTAGTTTTCTTTTCTCTTTAATTTTCTTTATTCTGAACCTATGTTTTAGAGGACGGTTTCAAAGATTCTGTCGGTTTGGACTGCATTTGGATAGTCTCATATTTGAAGAAGAGCTTAAGGTCACTCTTAGAGATGCTTAATGTCCTTTGAATAATGTTGTTCTGTTACCTTTATGGAGAATATCTAATGACAGAAACTCCCTGATCCTACTTTGCCTGCATTCCAAAGTTCACTTGTGTCAGGCCTTGGCTTCCCTTATCTCACTCTCAGACTGTTCCTGTGTCCTGACCTTCCTGCTGATTTAAAGGTTATATTTTGTTAAAGTATTCTTGTCTACTTGTTCCTCATTTCCATCTATACTGTGATTATTTTTCTTAACATTTGTAGTCCCTGCGGGTGGGAGCCTTTTGCTACAATGGTGCTCTTGCTTATTCCTCATTCATATATCTCTATCATGATTATTTTTCTTAAAATTTAAAGTATCTAAGGGTCAGGGTCTGGTTACTGTAAAATGATGATCCTATAAAATGGATGGTGATGACGATAAGTTAAAACAACTAAGAAATCAAATTTCTATGTGTTAAAATGGTTGTAAGAAACATTGACATCTTTGGATAAAATTTGTATTTTCATTTAGTAAGACCTTCTTGAAAATGATATTGCAGGCACTGGTAACATTAAAATGTATAAAAATTTTCTTCTTAGAATTTATTTTAATTTTTAAAAAAGATTTTATTTATTTATTTGACAGAGAGAGTCAGCGAGAGAGGGAACACAAGCAGGGGAGTGGGAGAGAGGGAAACAGGCTTCCCGCAGAGGAGGGAGCCTGATGTGGGGCTCGATCCCAGGTCTCTGGGATCATGACCTGAGTGGGGTCTCAATCCTAGGACCTTGGGATCATGACCTGAACTGAGGGCAGACACTTCATGACTGAGCCACCCAGGTGCCCCTCTTCTTAGAATTTTTATTGAGCATCTACCGACTTTAGCTTTCCTCAAGCTCTTTTTGTTTCAGTCCTATTTGGATGGAGTCCCAGATTATCTTGCAGGCCCCGGTTGGGGGAAGTGGGGGAGAGTAAATGAGGTGATATTCTGGGATGCTAAGGATTGCTGTGGCAAAGTGGAGGTGTCCTTATAGCTCAGAGTCATGGATAAAACACCTGGGCCAGGACCAACTCCTTCAATGAGAGAAGATGGGCTTAAATCAGACCCTGAAGGAGTGCTTAAGGAAACAGAAAGAGGGCAGACCATGAATCCTGCTTCCTGCTGCCTGATTTAACAGCAGAACACCCAGGGACAGGCTCAGTGGTATGTCTATGATTGCCAGTCCAGAGAAAAGCACGAGGTTGGGGAATATAAATCCTAGACCTCCCCTGCTGTCAGGAGGACACAGGAAACACACCTTGTATGCCCAGATGTTCCTCTTGCAGGAGAGAAGGAAGAGAGGACCTGTGAAAGGCTGGCCATTTATCCAGAAAAGACTGGGCTCTCTAGAAAAAAAAAAGCAGATTAATTTACAAGATTGGAATAAACTCAGCTTTTATCACTACTTAGCAGGTGGGTACTAATGAGAAAGATTAGATCGGTTACAGACAAAATAAAGAAGTTGAAATTTCTCTGCACGTTTGTGTGAATTGAGTGATATTTTGGTAGTCTTTGCTGTGTGTGTGTGTGTGTGTGTGTGTGTGTGTGTGTGTGTGTGTGTAGGTGAGGTAGGGCAGTCACTGGGCGAAGGAAAAATTTGGAACTGGTCGTTGGGTGGTTCTGGCAAGCGATCACCAGCGTCCCCCACTCCCCAACTTTCTCCCATTGCACATGAGCACTGCCATCTGTTAGACAAAATAGAATGAAATATGGGCTGGCCAGAAATAAAAGTAACACACACAGGAAGTGTTATTAACATGATTTTAGGGGATCATGAAAGACTTGATTGAAGAAGTAGTCTTTGAGCCGTATCCTGAAAATGAAGTGGAATTTCAAAAGGAGACCATTCAAGTGCTCAGAAGCAAGGGAATTGAAAACATGCTCAGGGGAAAAGGATAGGTCCGATTTGTCCAGGGTTGGAGAACACGGAGGGAGGGAGTTGAGACGTGTGGAGGAAGAGGTGTGGTATGTGGCCGAGCTGGGAGGACCGGGCTAGGCGTTTGCACTTTATTCTACAGATCGCAGGGCTCTGTGCCTGGAGTAGATAAGTTTGGAAAATGCCCCACATCAAATTCTCCTCTTGGAGGTACACAGAATACATTTGCATGTTAAAAGTGCTAAAAAATCGGGTTACTGTAAAATGATGATCCTATAAAATGGATGGTGATGGGGCACCTGGGTGGCTCAGTGGGTTAAGCCTCTGCCTTCGGCTCGGGTCATGGTCCCAGGGTCCTAGGATCGAGCCCCGCATCGGGCTTTCTGCTCAGCGGGGAGCCAGCTTCCCTTCCTCTCTCTCTGCCTGCTTCTCTGCCTACTTGTGATCTCTCTCTCTCTGTCAAATAAATGAATAAAATCTTAAAAAAAAAAAATGGATGGTGATGGCGATAAGTTAAAACAACTAAGATATCAAATTTCTATGTGTTAAAATGGTTGTAAGAAACATTGACGTCTTTGGATAAAATTTGTATTTTCATTTAGTAAGACCTTCTTGAAAATGATATTGCAGGCACTGGTAACATTAAAATGTGTAAAAATTTTAATTTTTACATTAAAAATTAAATGTAAAGAAAGCTCTTCGTCACTGTTGATGTTTTTAAACCCAGCACGTGCTGGCCCTATTAGATTATGGAATACTTTTTTTTTTAATGCTAATGCTTATTAGCAAGCCCTGAAAATAGTGCTTTGCCTCTTTGACTTATATCGCTCCAATTCCTCACATGAAAATTGCAAATTCTTTAAAATCTGGTCTTTTGTGCAGTGAATTTCTTTTCTTTGAGTGGTTTCTGAGCTGCAGTTTTTCTCAAGACTCACCTGTTACTTCCTCTTTTGTTTGCTGACCAGGGAAAAATTTATTTGGGTGATGGTAGGGGCTCTATCCCAGGACCCTGACATCATGACCTGAGCCAAAAGCAGATGTTTAACCGACTGAGCCACCCTCACACCCTTAACAATTTTATTTTTAAGTAATCTCTATACCTGAGATGGGGCTTGAATCCCTCAATGATTGTTGCCATCAATGGACCTACACTGGCACATCATTCTCACCCAGGGACTATGATTTACATTAGGGTTCACTCTTGGTGTGGTACATCCTATGGCTTTTGAGAAATGTATGATGACATGCCCTACACATTGGTTTTGAACCATTTCTCACATTTGCTCAAGCAGGGTTCTTTTGTGGACTGATAGGAAAGGCCAGTGGGTCCCAAATTCAGTTTCAAGAAATATGATGCTCTCAGTTCACTTAGGAATAATGAGCTCCTGGTGACTGACTTCAGGCTAACAAGTCTCATGGTTTTATTTATGAACAAGCGCTAACTTACCAGTCAGTGGGGTTTTGCCTTTCATGTCACTAGAAAACCCTCACTGAAGGCAGCCCTTCCTATTATCGAACTTCCCAGGAATGCAGGCTGCTCATCAAGGCACTGAGAGGCAAACATGAACCTGTGAGATGATGGTACAATAAGTTGAGTAGCCTTGAAGGATATTTCTTGGGGTTGTGGCAGAAACTAGAGAATTACTCCTGTTTTATTTACCGCTGAGTATGTATTTCTAATGACCTGTTCTCCAGGTCTCTCTGAATAAACCCCCACAAATTATTCTTCTTCGTCTTTTCATTTTCTCGACTTCATGCACAATTCCGCATCATTGTGTCTGCATTTATTATGAGCATGGAGTCATCTAGGTTATCCAAAGTCGAAGCCCAGGCTGTAGTGATTTATATGTGAACTGGGGACCTAAGGAGATTTAGAGACACTCTGATCTTTTGCACAACTCATTTCAGAATGCCTCTCGATGGTCACTCCTGCAGAAGGCTAATCACGTTCATTCCGCATTAATTAATATAAACTTCACTTGCAGAAGATGACTTTTCTAATTCTGTTCCCATTTTTTATGGGTGACTTTTACTTAGGCCTCACAGTTTATTATGCACTGATTATTCAAAACGTCAGGGGGACCAAAAATACCATCTTGTCATTCCTTTAACAGGGTTCCTCTGGGACTAGGAAGGTGGTGATCACATGGTATATACGTATGACAATGAGTATGTGTTTCAGGTTCATTTATGTTTATTTAGAGTCTGGAATGAATGTCTCATATAATAAACTAATAAAAAAAATCACTTGGAGAACTACAAGTGTTAGAAAAATTAAAATAGCGAGAAATACAAACATCAATCCCGTCATTTCCCTCAAAATCCCCCTTGCCCGGGCTTCACCCTGGCTTCTGACTTAGGCTGCGTATGACATTTTGACAAAGTGAATTCCACCCTGACCCAACCTCAGTTGTGTGCCTCCTGTTATCAGGGCAGTATTATTCTCTCGGGTTCCTAAAATCGGGGTCTGCCAAATTAAGTGTCACTTTCTATTGAATATGGGATGTGAGCCACTACCTTCAAAGGGACCTTGTGAGAAGAACTCATTTCCCCAGGCTTCCAGGTGATAAGGCTTTTGTTTGTCAGCTTTCAATTAGCACATGCAAGGTCTGAACATAAATAAAAGAATGAAAGTCTGTCACCAGTGACTGTGGATTTGTTCCAAACATTAGTGGTTTTCTCTCAGGCTATTCTTTAATTATGACGTACAGCAATTGAGACTTTTTTCAAACAGACATCAAAACTCTCACCTTTACCTTCTGGTTAAACTTCTTTAGTTTAATGCTGTAAAATCTGTGCTTGATTCATATCCCCAAAATGTAAATCTTCTTGAAGGCCCTTACTTTTAAAAAATATATTGCTATCTAATGGGGAGAGGGGAATCCAAGTTGGTTATCTATTTTCTAGTGAAAATTCTTTCTGATTTTGAGCAGCGCAATATATGAGCAGCGCAATATAGTCATGCCAGTTGGAAAATTGGTCTGTTCTACTTTCCAAGCACAAAGGTATAGGTTTCCTTAAATACGTCCCTTTTGAAATTAGTGTCAAAATTGATGTCTCCCTTTCTTAATCACTAAGCCAGACCGGTATTGAAAAAACAGGGGTCCTTCATTGTATGCCTCTTCTCTTTTCCTTAAGATGCAGGGTCAAATTAAAACTGTAAAAATGATGATCAGGAAAATAATTGCATGGGTTGCCCAGGTGGCTCAGTTGGTTAAGCACCTGACTTTTGATTTTGGCTCCGGTCATGATCTCAGGACTGTGAGATGGAGCCCCATGTTGGGCTCTGAGCTCCTTGCCTGGTGTAAAGCCTGCTTAAGATTCTCTCTCCCTCTACCCTCCCACTCCCACCTCTCTAAAATAAATACATACATATGTGCATACATATACTGCTCATTGTTCTTGCCTGAGGAGGGATTGTAAGTAAACAAAAGAGAACCCAGTTCTTCCCTGTGGTAGGGTTTCCCTTGTGTGTGTTTTCCTTCTTCGTGCAGACATTAGTTGAGGTAAATCCCATTTCGCTCAATAACTATTTGGATTAAGGAAGTTTTCTGAAAAGACTAATTTACATAGAGTATGCTGATTTGAATAATTGGTTCTAGTTTAGATACTGAAAACAAAACACACACCTGCAATTTTATAACAGATTTTGGTATGATTGGCATGCTTCAGGAGTTTCTTCCTATATGAAAGGTTCAACTTTACGTACGATATTTATGCATCAGGAGAGAGGGCTGTAGAGCAATTTCCATACAAATAAATTCTTTGGCAACTAGTTGGGAGGCTTTTTGCCTTAAAGTCTATGCTTCCTTAAATTACAGAATTATGAAGCCAAAGATAGAAGGAAAAACTTAATCTGAAACTAAAGATTTAATGTTTATCTTTACAAAATCCTATACAATGGCTAACAAAGTTTCATAAAAATGGGTCAATATTAAGAATTTCTTTATATTTGGAAGTTAAATACTTTTTGTGATGGTCAAATAAAATTTTATGAGAATTATTTCATTCAGTTTTGTCAAAGAGCCAAGATGCAGTAATAATGTATAGTTTATGTCTAGAGTTTCATAGCATTTAGGCAGAAGTGCCCACATTGTCTCTGTAAATACCAAGTACCATCGTGTCTGGTAACTTTTTTCACCTTGTCACTCGGCCAAAAGAAATACCTAGCATACCTGTTTCTTAAGTATTTATGCCCACGTAACTTAGTAAGTATTTATGCCCTAATGTCATGAAGCCATTTGGAAAAATAATACACATAGAGTGAAAAGAAAAATAATATTTTATTTTATTCTTAACTACCTACAGTTATTTCCTAAGAGTATGTGTCTGACTTTTGGGCCCTGCATACCTTCTCAAACTGTAAAGCCAGATGGAACTACCACCCTCCTTTCTGGTTTTGCTCTGATCTTGTTTTGTTCTTGCTGTTTATCACAGACACGTTTGAAAATATTTCACAAGGATACGATGGTATCGCAATACATCCATATATGAGAGCTTCATGAAGTACACCTAAAACTAATGCAGTTTTATATGCTGATTGTATCTTAATCAAACTGGGAAAAAAGACATAACATCATCAGGAGGAATGTAAGCAGATCTGACATTGAAACTGACTTATCTCAGAGCTGCAGTTTGTATGGTGTCTGACAGTCACCATTGTCCCTGTGTTTCCTCTGACAATTAAAATGTGCATTGGCATCTCACCAATTACTTTGGCTCCCCTGGCTGGCTCTGTACAGTTTGGGAAGGGCAGCACTTAGGACAATATATTTTTAAAAGTTTTATGATACATAGTAATATAGTTTAACTATCTAAAGCTACATTTCTTATAGCATTCTCAGTTCTTGCACTGGTATTAGTCATTACCTGCTGAAGAAGGTATTGGCTATGTTCATACACTTGCTAAGCATCCTTCTGCCATAATTACTTCAGTGTATTGCAGGAATAATGGTAATGTTTCACAAGATAAATATTTTTTTTTCTATTATGTTCAGTTAGCCAGCATATAAGTATGTCATTAATTTTTGGACGTAGTGTTCAACGATTCATTCATTGCGTGTAACACTCAGTGCTCATCACAACACATGTCTTCCTTAATGCCCATCACCCAGTTACCCCCTCCCCCTGTAAAAATTTTCAGAAAGGCTGATTTTAACTTTCCAGAAAACCAGTACATAGACAGCCCTTAAAAGGATTAGAGACCAGGATGCACCCAGTTGGAGACTGGAAGAAATGACCAGATGGAAGGGTGATCCCAGAAAGCCCCATTTCCTAAAGTATTTACCTGACACACTGCCATGGCATTCCTGTTTTCTGTTTTCTTTGGAATGCTTGTGCTTGGAATCATACCTTTGTGAGCATAAGAAATTGTATGGAGTTCATGAGATTAGTACTATAAAGGAAACATCTCGTCTTAGAGAAGAACAGAGAGCATACAGTGGTTCTGGTCCTCTGCCTGTATTGCTTCATGCACTTGGATATCAGATTAACTGTCTCTTATCTTGAGAAGACCAGAGTTGTGAGGACCGGCTGAAGAACAGAGGTGAACTTGAGAGTGCAGGATAGTCTTGGGGATGGCAGGATTGGTCAAACACAGAACAGGCAACTTGGGCAAGAATAAGATCGGGGAAGATGCCAGAGATGAAGAAGGACGGAGTCTGCAGGTGGAATATGACCATTTGAATGGAGGAGATGGGTTACGAGGGATCGGCTCCTTCCAGTTGCTTCCTAAACAATCCCATTCTTCACTCAGCACTTAACTAGTGGGATAACATTATCATACTTAAATCTTTGTGTACCTCTCCAGTAATTTCCTTAGGACAAATTTCTGAATGGAGAATTGCTAGATCATAGGACATAAGTGTGTTAAAACTTTTGATACACTTTGTCAAAGTTTTCCTTAGAGAGGTCCTAACAATTGAAAGTCCTTCATTAGTGTATGATTCCTGGAGTCTTTGGGCAAGTCCCCAACAGGACAGTATGTAGCAAGAATAAGAGGGATTCTGCCACCTCTTAAAAGGCCTCTTAAAATTGGTTCACTGAGAAATACTAGATTTACACTAAAAAGAAAGCAATAAATAAAGTTAATAATTTATGGACACTTCTGAGCATTTGTGAATACAGTGAGATTCTGGCTACAAGTTGTCCTTCCTCCCAAAGAATGGAATTACCAAGCCAGAGTGGCTGAAGGCCTGGCCTGCCTTTGATGTGGTCAGGATACTTCTACCTTGTTTAATAGAAGTGTCAAAACTGAGCCATTATTTTACTCAAAAGTCTGCTCTTCTTTCTCTGTCCCCATTTTTGCAAATGAAATTACTATCCTCACATTTGGCCCTCCCACACTGGGAAATTATACAAAAATACCACTTTAGGCCCCCACACAGACCCAGCAGCCGATTTTTACCAGTTCCCACCCGTTGTATTCCCTCTCGTTCAAATACGCCCCAATTCTAGTGCCCTCATTTACCTCTTTGTCATTTCTGGTTTCTTAATGTCCTTGTTACCTTCGGCTAACTTGACCTCTTCTCCAATCTATTATACAGACTCTAGAGTGAAATCTCTAAAACACAAATCAGATTGTGCCATGTTCCTGCTCAGGAGTCTGAATGACACTATTGCCCACAGAATAGAAACTAACACTTCCGTGCTCCTGTTAGCTATAAAGCCCTTTGCTATGCCATAGAGCTTGGATCATAGAACACCCATGCGCTGGTCCTAGTTTACATCCTGAAGTGATTGCCTGCTTCCCTTTGAGGTGTCCTACTCTGACATGGGCCTTGTCCCTCACATTTTTTTTTTTTTAAAGATTTTATTTATTTATTTGATAGACAGAGATCACAAGTAGGCAGAGAGTCAGGCAGAGAGAGAGGGGGAGGCAGGCTCCCCGCTGAGCAGAGAGCCTGACGACGTGGGGCTTGATCCCAGGACCCTGGGATCATGACCGGAGCTGAAGGCAGAGGCTTAACCCACTGAGCCACCCAGGCGCCCCTCCCTCACACTTTTTTTTTTTTTTTAAAGATTTTATTTATTTATTTGACAGATCACAAGTAGGCAGAGAGGCAGGCAGAGAGAGAGGAGGAAGCAGGCTCCCTACTGAGCAGAAAGCCAGATTCGGGGCTTGATCCCAGGATTCTGAGATCATGACCTGAGCCGAAGGCAGAGGCTTTAACCCACTGAGCCACCCAGGCGCCCCCTCCCTCACACTTATAATGTCTGATTTATTTTCCTAGGTATAGCCTCTCTTTCACCTTCCCACCTGATGCTCAGCACCGTGTCTCTAGCTTTGACTTATTATACCCTGCCTTGCCTGTTATCGAGAATCTCCCTCTGTCCTTTTTGTTCTCAGCTATTGGGGAGATAATTAACAAGAGTTCTACTAGAATCGGTGCAGCAGTTCTGAGTGAAACTCTGTTCCAAGTCGAGGGGAGGGTTGGGGGGAGGTGGGGCAAAACTTTCCAGAGGGTGTTCAGGGGTTCAGTTGCCTGAGCATTAAGATTTAGGGCATCTAGCACCAAGAATCAAGAGTCCCTTTGACTCTTAGGGACAAAGTTCCATCTCAGAGTTTTGTCTTGTTTGCAGTTCTTTTTTTTTTTTTCTTTTTCCCCAAGAAAGTGATCAGACCAGTGCTGGAGAGACAGTCAACTTTTAGAAACAGAATTCCTTCTGTGGATTTAGAAAGAATGGTTTCTATTTGCTAAATTATTTGCAGTGGAGAAATAGTTTAGGGTTTGAAAAAGCAGGAATGCACCATTTCCTGACTGATATCTTAGCCTATTAATAAATAATAAGGCAACAGCTGAAGTAAACTGGCTATCCTAATTTTAATGTTTTTCATGCTGAAATGCAATTGAATAATGAAAGGAAACAAGAACATTGCTTAGGACAAATAAAACAGACACATTTATCTTATTGAAATACTTTTTAATCATTATGGTTAAAGAAAATACTCAGTTTAAAAGCATTTTAAGCAAATAAAGAATTGACACTAGTGTTATTTACCTTAGTAATATGACTAAAATATTTATAATTCACCTGTTGAGTCTGAAGTGTTTTGCTGCCAATTCCTTTACAAGAACTTATTTTTGATTAGCTTTTCCATGAAAATTATGACCATGAGAGACTATGGACTCTGAAAAACAACCTGAGGGGTTTGAAGCGGCGGGGGGTGGGAGGTTGGGGTACCAGGTGGTGGGTATTAGAGAGGGCACGGATTGCATGGAGCACTGGGTGTGGTGAAAAACAATGAATCCTGTTATGCTGAAAATAAATAAATAAATAAATAAGAAAATTACGACCATTAAATTTTCTTACGTTCATAGAAAATAAATGCAAATATTGAAATAAAGCTGAGCTATAAAATGTGTAAATAGACCTTCAAAAATCAAATGTGTATTTATATCTTTGTTATGCTTTTAAATATCACATATACAGTATGCTTGTGTTTGGAAGGTTTTCTTGGCTTTCAATCATACTGTGTCTGAATGAATGAGGATGACTTAATTGGGAAAGTATCTGGAGTTCCAAACAGGTCATAGGGTCCATTTTTGTTAGAGAAGCGTGGGGGGCCACAGAAGGGGATCACAGAATGGAGAGAGAAGGCAATATTCATGAGGCGCCAAATCCCAGAGAAGCCACACTAAAGAGATGCTCTCAAATTTATGTAAATATATTATCTATATTTTCACTGAATATCAAATAAATATTCACCAGATTAATAGTTAATAAACTGTCAAAGAGTAAAAGATTGGAAGGTATGAGATTACATTTTTAAAATGGGAAAACAGAGAAAATACTTATGTTTAGGCAAATGTTGATTATCAAACATATTGTGAACTTTTTCCACATCAAAATAATTACCTCTCACTAAGAAAAGCATTCATTGACACCCCATCTTGAATAATAAACATATTGTAAAACCCATTCAACTGATTGATAGTTTTTGGCTTTTAGGAGAGTTTTCAATAAGATAAAGAGACTGAAGTGTAATGAAAGGAGGCCATCTGTTTCAGTGTTGAATGTAATTTTCTATTATTAATATAACAATTAGCAATTGGTAATTATTCCAGATAAGGGCTGTGTTCATAAATATTTAAAACAAGGCAAGTGAGTGGGTTGATTGGATAAGCTGAAGGGGATTTGGATCGATGAAACCAGAATTTAGTGGTTGTATACTTTGTGTTTCTTGTTAAATTCTGAGTGGTATTGAGATCTAGAACAACATTAAATTAATTTCTTTTTTTACTCTCGTTTTCATGCAATTTCTCACATTATACCCTTTGCTATAAAACATGCCATGTTCAATTAAGGTATGCTAGCATGTTGAAATATTTTTCAACAACTCTGTTGAAATCTCATGAATGAGGTCAGCTCACAGGGTCAAACTAATACATGCTAAATACTTGTATGTAATTTTTTAGCTTGAGACAGGCTCAGAGGCATTTATTTGACGAACTCCTAAGAATAATTGGTTCTCCAACAACCTTGGCAGAACAGGCTGTTCAAGAATAAAATGGTCCTCTTTCATTCCTTTACTGTAGCTCATTTTAAGTAGCATCTTACAACAATACCAATTTTAAAGTTACTTCTAGTCACCTAATGAAGGTAACTTGTTTCTTATGATCCTTTTGGTCCCTGCATCTCTAAATTGCTTAGAGCTGTTCTCTTAAACTGTCACTGTTAATCGTGCACATTTGTTTTCCCTTATGCTTTTACTACGTTGGAATACTAACTTCTTTGGATGATCCTGTTATACTGATACACTTAACATCTGCCATAAATGATTTATTAAGATTTAGTCAAAATTATATTTCAACATATTTAAGGAGTAAACTTCACTTGAAACATTAATGGTTTACTCACATTTCAGTACTCTCCAAACCTTTCTAATTATAATTCAGATACCATCTTATTTCATTTTTATTTTAGAGCCCAAAGTTGTCACAACTTGTCTTTCCTTTTATGCAGCGTTTTCCCCTTAAACACATTCAGAAAACTTTCATTTTATCCAGGTAAGTATAGGCCTTTGGTTGCAATTACTTTTTAGATCAGAGACATGTTTTAGGATATGGGAGATTTTGTGATTTTCAGAGTAATATGAAGGCCTAGGTTAGGAATTTAACCCAACAGATGGAACACACACACACACACACACACACACACGCACACAGAGTGGAATTTGATGCTCATTTTTTTTTTTTTATTATATTGTTCACACCAAAGGTTATTTTATTCAAATGGGTAAAATCACTTGGGTCACCGAAGCTAATGTAGTAGGTCTAGCCTTTTATGTTAAAGCATTAGCTTAATGGATTAATATGTCTCTTCTGAATAAACAGCCCTCTTGAGATTGTTTCAGCTTGTGAGTTCAATAAATTTACCATCCCCCAAAAAGCATTAGGCTAAAATAGAGTTCTACTCCCCTGGGACGTCAGCCTCACCAACTCAAAATCAGACTTTCTTTACAAGGGCCGCCCATTGCATTTCCTTGCCCATTTCTTTCCTTCCTTGCTTGTGTTCTGACTTGTTTTGGGAGGCCTTGCAATAAAGGAGACTCAGTTGTATGGGTTTAGAGCTGTAGCAATTTTAACTCTATGATTAGTGACTAGAGAATGCTGCTTTATTAAAGGCAAAAAGTACCATTTAACTTTGGGCAACTCAGTCTTTTGGAACCTGAATGACTTTATCCTTATCATAAGGGAAGGACTCTTATGTTTTTGTGGGTAAAATGGTTATAAGGAATATCTCCAGAGCTGCTGTGGGGAGGTGGGTAATGGAAAAAAAATTGTCTTTTTTTAGCGAAGGCAGTCAGTTGACCTGAATCCAGTAAATATTATCTAGTGTTGTTATTACTGTTGTTAACAAAATAAATTTGCAATGTCTTTCCACTTCATGGGTCTGGAGACCACGAATGACTACAACAAGGTAGAACACAGACAACACAGGATATAGGCACATATTAGAAAGAAACCCCATTTCAGTATTAGTAAATAAGATGTTTTAGTTTGGGTCTTCCTTTTGAAGAATGCATTGAAGCAAACATCCATAAAATTCTTTAAATAGGGGCGCCTGGGTGTTTCAGTGGGTTAAAGCCTCTGCCTTCAGCTTAGGTCATGATCCCAGGGTCCTGGGATTGAGCATCTGGCTCTCTGCTCAGCAGGGAGCCTGCTTCCTCCTCTCTCTCTCTGCCTGCCTCTTTGCCTACTTGTGATCTCTAGCTGTCAAATAAATAAATAAATTAATTAAAATCTTTTAAAAAATCCCTAAATAAATGTGTGTTGCTCAAAGCATACTTTGATCAATCATTAGTCAGAGTTAAGAATTTATCTATAATAGTAAAAACAAAACAAAACAAAACAACAAAAACAGCTGCAATCTGGAGGTCCATGAGTGAAAATTTCCCCTTAATATGTTTTGCCTGTCAGGATGATTTAAAAATGAATTTGAAATAAAAGTGAAAACACTACTTTTCCAGATTTGTAGGCAGCTGCAGAGCAGTCCTTAGAGGGACATTTATAGCTTTGAATGAATATATTAGAAAAGAAAAAAAATCTGAAATTAATAATCTGTTTCCACTTTTAGAATATTAGAAAAATAAGAGCAAATTCCTTCCAAAGTAAGCAGAAGAAGAGAAATAATAAGATTGTAGCAGAAACCAGTGAAACCAAAACCAGGAAATCAGTAGAGAAAGATCAATGAAACCAAAAGCTCGTTCTTAGAAAAAAGAGCAATAAAATTGTTGAACCTCTAGCCAGTCTAACCTTGAAAAAATGAGGAATTAGAAGAAAAAAGTTGGGGGACTGATGCTGTCCAACTTCAAGACTTACTATAAACACAGTAACCAAGATAGCATGGCATTGGTGATAGAATAGAAAAATAAATCAATGCAGGAGACTAGAGAGCCCAGAAATAGACCACATAATGTAGTGAACTGATCTTTGACAAAGGAGCAGATGTAATACTATGGAACAAGGGTAGTCTCTTTAACATATGGTACTGGAGCCAAATGATGTGCATGTGCAAAACAGTGAGTCTAGACACAAATCTTACACTGTCTACAAAAATTAAAATGGATCATAGGCCTAAATGTAAAGTGTAAAAGTATAAAACTCCTAGAACATAACCATAGAAAACCTAGATGACCTTGGGTACAGTGATGCCTTTTTATATATAGCACCACAATCCATGAAAGAAACAATTGATAAGCTGGGCTTCATTAAAATTAAAAACTTCTCTATGAAAGACAATGTCAAGAGAAGTAAAAGACAAACCATAGACTGATGGGAAGTATTTGCAAAAAACACATCTGATAAAGGACTGTTATCTAAAATATAGAAAGAACCCTTCAAACTCAACAATAATAAGAAAAAAAGCTGAATAAAAAAAGGGCCAAAGACCTTAGACAGTTCACCAAAGAAGACATATAGATGACAAATACACATATGTTTTTGTGTATTTGTATTTTTGTGGAGAGTTGATCCACATGATACATCATCAGGGAAATGTAAATTAAAACAACAGTGTTGTTTTATTATACACCTATTAGAATGGCCAAATCTGGAATCCTGGCACCACCAAATGCTGGTGGCGGTGTGGAGCAACAGGAACTCTTATACATTGGTTGTGGGGACTTAAAATAGTACTGCCAGTTTGGAAGATAGGTTGGTGGTTTCTTATAAGACTAAGCATACTCTTAGCATATAACCCAGCAATTGTGCTCCTAGGGTTTACCAAAGGAGTTGAAAGCTTATGTCTACACAAAAATCAGCACGGGGATATTTATAGGAGCCTTATTCATAATGGTCAAAGGTCAGAAACAACCATGATATCCTATTAAGTGAAAGAAGTCAGTCTGAAAAGGCTAACACTGGTCTGATTCCAGCTATATGACCTACTGGAAAAGGCAAAACTATGGACACAATAAAACAATCAGTGATTATTAGAGAAGGGGTGGGGGAGATGAACAGGCAGAGCACAGAGGATTTTTAGGAAAGTGAAAATACTCTATATAATATTATAATGATGGATATAATCATTGTACATTTTTCCAAAGCCATGGAATGTTGCTCATCAAGAGTGAATCCTAAAGTAAACCATTAACTTTATAGAGATTATAATGTGTCAGTGTCGGTTCATCCTTGGTTAAAAAAGAAAAAGTACTGGGGCACCTGGGTGGCTCAGTGGGTTAAAGCCTCTGCCTTCAGCTCAGGTCATGATCTCAGAGTCCTGGGATGGAGCCCCGCATCGGGCTTTCTGCTCAAGCAGGGAGCCTGCTTCCTCCTCTCTCTCTCTCTGCCTGCCTCTCTGCCTACTTGTGATCTCTGTCTGTCAAATAAATAAATAAAAATCTTAAAAAAGAAAAAGTACTATTCTAGTGAGTGATGTGAATAATGAGAGAGGCCATACATGTGTTTGGACAGGGGTATATAGTAAATCTCTGTACCTTCCTTTCAATTTTGTTGTAAACCTAAACCTGCTCTAAAAAAATAGTTAAAAAAAAGAAAAGTTGTCTCTGTAATATAATTTGTCTTTTGTGATTAAAAGAAAAAAACCACACACTTGAATTAAAGTACTTTTGTCCAGGTTGCTATAGACTCCACTACTTCCATTGTTTTCCTGTTGGCAAAGTTTGTATCTTTATATCCCTGTCTGGTCTTTCTAGGTGATTGAGTTGATGCTGTCTGATAATCTGGCGTTTGTAGTGAGGGCCCTTTTATCCCGTCACAAGGATGTGTAAGAAAAGACTGATGCTGAGCACTAATAGGAGTCTATCTTATTTTATTTTCTTAAAGATTCTTTGTTTTTAAAATTTTTTTGTTTTAAAAAAGATCTACACCCAATATGAAGCTTGCTTCAACATCTGAGCCAGCCAGGTGCCCAGTAGGGGGCTCTTTTAAACCAGTAAAAAGTTTCCAGAACAAAACAAAGAGAAAACTTCTTTAGCTCTGGCTCAGTATTCTCATTTTTTTTTTTTTTTTTTGGGTCAATATTCTCAATTTTGAGGAGGAGCTGGAGCTTGCTGCTGTAATTTTTCTTTGGCGTTATCTGTAAATGCTTAGAAATTATTATACATTACCACTATTAGTAAGTCTAAGTTGGTTCTTAATTTTTCATGTAAACCTAAAATTTCTCAGTGATCCAATTTCTGGCTTTTAAGAGGTAGCAGAATTCCCCTGGCTATTGCTATGTTCAGATAGAACTGTCCTGCATGGATCTCATTCAAGGATTCCAATGCCATATCTGGTGTTCATGCCCAGTACCTCATGGTGGACTTTTAATTATTACTACCTTTCTGAGGGATACTTTGGCAAAGTATATCAAGAGTCTTAATACACTTATATCTGTGATCTAGCAATTGGTCTAGGAATTTGTTCTGTGGAAGTTATATATCTTGTGCATAAAGATATATGTTTAAGGATGTCCACTTCCCTCTTTAGTTTGAAGAGGGGAAGTCACAATCCAAGTGTGCCCAAATAGGTATTTATTAAATAAATTCCCGTATTGTAAATTGGAATTTACTTCAGGGATTTAAATTCTTTATTCTTAATGTAGTAATATGGGGAGATACTTACAACAAAGTATTCTGTGGAAAAAGTACATTATGTGTATGCTCATGAACTCATCTGAACCTTTAACAAGTCAATATGGGGTCACAGAGTAAGTTTAGAACTGTCCCATAATGTTAACAGTGTCTCTCTAGATGCTAGGTGTATGGTTACTTTTTATTTCTTCGCTGTGCTTTTCTGTGTGTTGTAAATTGTATTGTTTTTGTAATGAGAAAAATACCGAAAATAACTTTTAAAGAGGTATTCTGGTGCTCTGATGACTAGGACTAGGCAAGCAGCACCCTAAAGACCCTTCAACAAGGCTAGTTTTTGGCTATGCTCCTTGCCTAAGCCAGAGAGGACTTGGGTCAGATCTCTGAAGAGTCTTTTCAGCTACATGGCCTAATTCTCTGATTTTAAGATAATCATGATTTGTAGATCTCTTGTCGTCTCGAGCAACTTTTCAATTGTAGAGGAATTTAGAAGCTTTTCACTGTCAGAGCTAATGGTCCATACCAGTACTGCTACCCTGTAGAATAGTTATGTTTTTAAGGGGAACATTCTCTGTTACCCTGTGATGGTTAAGTGCAGGATTGTTCTCTTCATTTCAAGAGGAGTGGCTCTAATTTAATGCTTCTGAATGATATTGAAGGGAAAAGGTATTTGTTCTCAGAGGGATCTTTTTAATAGGATCCTGCCTTGAAGCAGTGTTCCCTTGGAAACTGCCTGATGTTATGTCTGTGAAGCAGGGGTATTAGATTTTTAGAAGGTGGGTACATATGTATGTATGTGAATTTATATGGAAATGAGTGAAGAAAAATATGAAAAAAGAAATGCATTCATATCCTAAAATCTCAAATTAAATTAAAATTGTATAATCATTATTTTTCAGAATAGGGAGATAATGAAATGAAGAAAACATTCAATTATTATAATGCTTTCAACTGTTTATGTCATGGGATAAATTTATATCTAAAGTACTCAACTACCAAACTCATACTAGTTTTCAAATTCTCCTTAGCCTCCATACTATGGGTTATATGAAGAAATTAATATATGTCACTGCAAAGTTGTTGGCTTGACATAAGAGCACTTGCATGTACAATATTTTGAGGGTGTGGAAGGGTAAGTTAATATGAAGAGTATTAACATCTTGTGCTTTGATGGATATTCTAAAAGGAAAAAACCCGAAATCTTATATTCAAGCGGCATACACGGTTGCTTTAGAGATACAAAACAATATTTCAGTTAATATGTTCAGATAACAATCTATAGGACTTAAACATACCTACTAAGTATTTAAAGGGATGTTGGAGAATATCTGCCTCAGTGGTCCTGATTGTCCAGTGTGCATGTTTGTCAGGGATGTACAACAGGGCTTGAAAAGATAAGAAATCAGTTGCTGAGCATTTCAGATTGCCAAAGTCCTCCTCTATCCTAAGGGGTTCTTTCAGAGTTGCTGGAGGAGTAGGAGGCACGTTGGTTCTGAATTCTGAAAGATTCTCAGGAGTTTCTGCTTAAAAACCATGCGCTTTAGCTTTCTAAACTTATGAATGGAAATACCAGAATCCAGAGAACTGAAGTGTCATTGCATAAAATTACCAAATCAGTTTTTGAGAAAACTGAGATTGATTCTTCATCTAGCAGATAAACTATTTTAATTTTTAATGCACAAATTGAAAGGGGGGTAGGATTAAACAGTAGATTTAAAATTTAGTGCTTCTCAAGTTACTTCCTATTTTCTTCCCCAATTCAAGGCAACACTTTTCTTGTCACTTATTGATTGGCTTAGTTGTCATGACTCCTACTGCCCCAGCTCCGTGTCGTAGCTGCTCCGTTGGTAAAGGAATGAATGATTTGAGAAAATGGTCTCAGTGACGTCAAGATGTAAACCTGATTGGGGAGCGAGTAAAAGGAGACATATATGTATAGACTATTGCTTCAGGAAGAAGAAAGAGTGATAGTGGTAGCTGGGTGCTAGAGAAAGGATAAAACTCTTTGTGAGATGTTGTGGGGTAAAAAAATGGAGAAAGTATTGTAGCAACCTTTCTACACGGTATTGATGCTATGTATGAAAATACCTTCAGACTTTTGTTGCAGTTATGCTGCATAACAAATAATCCCCCAGGGGTGCCTGGGTGGCTCGGTGGGCTAAGTGTCTGCCTTCAGCTCAGGTCATGATGTGGGGCTAGATCCCAGGACTGTGAGATCATGACTGGAGTTGCAATCAAGAGTTGGACCCTTAACTGACTGAGCCACCCAGGTACCTCAGTAGGACTTACTTTTAAAGCCTTATTCTGGTTGTCACATTGAGAATACCCCATAGGAAGATGAGGGTGGAAATTTGGAGACTGGTTAGGGGACTATTATTATACTCCTTATAAGAGAATCTGGTGACTTGACCCAAGGTGATTGCAATAGAGTTGATGAGGTCAGATTCTGGACATATTTGGAGGTAAAAGCAATAGGATTGGATGTGGTATGTGAAAGAAAGTCAGTGATGACTTCAAGGTGCTTTTTTTTTTTAAAGATTTTATTTATTCATTTGACACAGAGAGAGAGAGTGAGAGAGAGAGATATCACAAGTAAGCAGAGAGGCAGGCGGGGGGTGGGGAAGCAGGCTCCGCCGAGCAGAGAGCCTGATGCGGGGCTCCATCCTAGGACCCTGAGATCATGACCCGAGCTGAAGGCAGAGGCTTCACCCACTGAGCCACCCAGGCGCCCCGACTTTAAGGCTTTTGAAGCAACTGAAATGATGATACTCTCCTTTGTAGATGTGGGGAAAATTGTAAGAGAAGCAGGTTTAGAAGGTAAAATCAGCTTTGTCCACCTCAAGTTTGGAGATTTTTATTTGACCTGTTTATTGGAGGATGTTGAATAGGGAGTTGGTGCAGTAGGTTATATCCCTTGTTCAAATTTCTTCTTTACCTCTCAGTCTTTATCACAGCTTCCCTGGGGTGGAGTATACTTCTCTGACTCATTGATGCTGGACTTGGCTACGTGACTTTCTTTCACCAGTTAAATGTGGGTAGAAATAACAGTGTGCCATTTGAGCCGAGGCTATAGGTGGTATGGCAAAAAGGTGATAATCCCCTTGAAGAAGCCTCTCTCTGCCATGCAGTGAGCATGACCTTGAGAAGCTGCTATTCTGAGAATAAGATACCTGTGGAATAGACCAGAACTGGTTCTGGAGCCTGAAGCACAGATGCCTTGGGAGTCCTGCACATACATGGGCAAGAAATGCATCATCATAAGTCACTGAAATTTGGGGGGTTATCTGTTATAAAGCATTGTTAAAACAGAGCATGGCAAATGCAGTTAGATAATGCAGTTAAATAGGGACTTTATGGGAGAGGTCAGGCTAAAAATATAAATCTGGGAGTCATCAGCTTGTAGATTGATAAATCATAAAGGAAGTAAGTATGGGGTGCCTGGGTGGCTCAGTCAGTTAAGCAACTGCCTTTGGCTCAGGTCATGATCCTGGAGTGTGGGGATCGAACCCCACGTCGGGTTCCCTGCTGGGCAGGGAGTCTGCTTCTTCCTCTGACCTCTCTCTCCCCTTTTATGCTCTCTCTCTTGCTCTCTCAAATAAATAAATAAAATCTTAAAAAAAGAAAGAAAGAAAGAAAGAAAGAAAGAAAGAAAGAAAGAAAGAAAATAAGTATAGATAGAGAAGAGATCCAGAGATGGAGCTTTAAGGCCCTTCAGTGCTATTGTCAAAAAGGGGAGGAGGAGCCAGCAAAGGAAACTGAGGAGTTTCCCATTGGTAGGAGAGAAATCAGGAGAGAGTGGTGTCCTGCAACCTGAGTGAATAAAGTCTTTCAGGGAGGAGGATGTGATCAACAAAGTCAGATATTGCAGACATGTCATTTAGTTTGAAGAGTGAGATCTAATTTAGAAAAATGGAGGTGACCTTGACAATAGAAGTATTGGTGAATTGGTGACTTCATGCTTAACAAAATGACCTAGTAGAAATGAAGAAAATCATGAAAGAGAGGACAATTTCTGTACCAATGGCAGTTTACTTGAGAAATTATGGGGTCCAGTGCTCAAGCAGAGGAGTTGGCTCTGGATGAAAACACAGAAAATTCACCTATAGTTACAGAAAAGGAAGTGGAGTATGTGCCGTTGGGGTGGGTAAAGGTGGCGGCAGTATTTTCTAGAACTGTTCTTTCCATGGTGGCAGTATTTTCTAGAACTGTTCTTTCCTTAGAGACATAGGAAGCAAAACAGTGAAGATGAGGAGATTCTGGAGTTTTTAGGTGAAAGAAGAGGTGTGAAAAAGTCAGGACAGTGAGAAAATGAGCAGAGTAGAGAAATATCGTTTAAAATTAAATGCTCAGAGTATCTGCGATTAATGATCATGATTTAAAGATCCAGTGAGATTATTTTTCCTCAGCTACATTTCGATTCTTGGGTGTCAGGACAGAGCAGGTGTGTGTCAGATGAACTGTGATTAGAGTTTTGCTAAGTTAGAACCATGGGGTAAAAGGAGGGAAAAAAGAGTTGACATTTTATGTAAAAGAGAGATGATGGTCTGTGGATTCTAAACTACATAAAGAGGATGTTAAATATATGAAGAGAATGTAGGAGAAAGTGAGAGGTCAGGGTTGGGGTTGGAATATTGGAGAACCAGAGGCGGTGGTAGGGGAGTGGGACGCTTGATACTGAGCTTACGAGAGAGTTGCTGTTTTGGTAATGACAAGGTGGCTGGCTTAGGTGGAAGACAAGATCGGTGGAGGGGGTGAGTTCAAATGGATTGAAGGATCATCAGGTGGGTGTTGAAATCACCCAGAATAATGACAGGAAGAGTGCTGAAAGAGAATAGTGAGTTAGGAAATTAATTCTTGAAGGAGTAGAGAAGGCCCCATGTCTGTCAATCATTGGGACAAGGAGGGGTAGTGGGTTGATAGTCTGAGGTGATGAATGAATGCCATATTCTGGGTGGCGGTTGGGGGGGAGTCAGGTCAAGTTGATGATATTAAGATATAAGGGATTTTGCTGATGGTTGATGTTGGGTTTTAGAGGACATGTTGGAAGTGATTTAGGACTTGAGGATGGGTGGGAGATGAATTCATAAGAAGGTAGAGACACAGCCATCTGGTAAGGAGAGCCCAGGGATGAGGGCCTATGTAAAGAGGCGTAGTATGAGCTTCTACAGGTGATAAATGAGTGAGGAATAAAGGGTTTAGTCTGAGTCTCAAGGCAGAGAGGTGGTGAGAGTTAATATAGGAGGGCTTTATCTGTAGCTTGGAAAGTTAAGAGACCTTCCTCTTCATGTCAAGGTTACTATGGAAATGGGGGAAGAGTGGTTTTTATTGGGTGCTTGTAGGGCGTGGAATAAAGGTGGAATTGAGTGAGTGGTTGAGGTAGTATGTAATGTTAGAATCACCAGTATAATCAATTAACCAGGGCTCGCTCTTTTCAGGGCCTTTTAGATTTAGCACACGGGACTCTTCTTCCTCATCATAATGACTTTTTTCCTGAATATGTCATAAAAACTGTGGTTCAATAGCCAGGTGTTTGACATTTGAGTTAAAAAAAACCCAAAGCAACATGTATTGAGAGAATGCATACATGCTTTCTAGCATTGGAGGACTAGTTTATCAGTCTTTCCATTTCTTTATTTGTTGTGTGGACGTACAATTGGGGGTGACACTATCTACGAATAAATTACTGAGGGGAAACAATAAACCAGGCCCATGAATCCCCTTCCTTCTGTTTCTGACCATCTTGCAGCCCTGAGTCAACTTTAATAGTTTACAGGGGAGGAATATGTAATCTGGTAAATTGTCCATCTTTATTTTTAAGGTACTGTACATTTTTTAAAAAATAAGATTCTGCAGAATAATACCCTTGGAGAAGATTAATTTCACATATCTTATACTGCAAAGATCTTCTTTCCCCCAATGGAAAGCTAGAAAAGATTGATGAGGTCATTTTGGCTGTTTCAGAATAAAAATTTCCTTTATTTTGCTTAGCAATTAGGACATAAATATATTTTATTTTTAAAAGGTACATTTTCACAACTACTTCACTTACAATGGTTAATTTTATGATAGAATTTGAACTTTTTGCCAACTTTAATTTATGGTGTTAAAGTGTTGCATTTGAGTACTTTACTTAATTGGCTTCCAGAGAGTGACGGACGGGCATGGCTTAAGTTAATCAGCTCTGAATCTCTAGAGCAAATTTTCTTTTACCTTCTTTATTAATTTTATACTTATGGGTTGTCAGGAAATAGTATAAATTCCTTTGGGAATCCTACATTCCAGAGAATCTAATGCATGAAAAGATAATAAACTGTGCTTTTTTTGTACTTGTGCTCCTCCAGGATGGGATTCTGGGATAGTTATGCCTTCATAGGTTGAGAAGCACCACCCTATTGTATTTAAAAATGAACTACATTTCAGTTCATCAAAGCATCCTTTATTTTGGAGTCTTGAGGTAGAAGCTGGAGATACCTCGTTCATTTCTTCCTTTGTCTTTCTTGAGAAAACCACAGCAGATTGCTACTTCTTCTCAATATCAGATGGAGGCAAAATGACCACTAGAAAGAGGATAGAACACAACCATCGTAGTCCATTTAAGACTCTATGACAAAACACCACAGACTGAGTAGCTTGTAGACAACAGAAGTTGACTGTGCTCAAGGTCCTGGAAGCTGGAAGTCCCACAATAGAGTACCAGCGTTAGAGGGGTCTCTGTCAGTTTGCAGAATTCTTGGTGTGTCCTCACATGGTGGTAGGGGCAAGGGAGCTCTCTGGGATCTTTTTTTAATGAGAGCATTAATTTCATTCATGAGGGTTCCACCCTCCATAACCTAATTACCTCTCAAAGGCCCTACTTCCTAAAGCCTTCACCTTGGGCATTAAGATTCCAATACATGAATTTTGAGAGGACCCCAAATTCAGACCATAGCAATAACAAATTGAATGTTGAGAGGGGTATCGTAGTTTTGTGGAATTTTATTTTTCAGGTGAAAATGTTAGCGATTATAGTGCCTGACATAGTTTCTATTAGATGGTGAAATTATGCCATGGCTTTATTTGATCTAAATCAGTTGTTTTCAAATGGTCACTGAGCTCACCCATATTTTTAAAACTTTGTAGCAAATTAAAATGTAGTTTTCTGGTAATTTATATAGTTTATCTATATGCTTAAGGGAATGAAGTTTAACATCACAAAATCTATAGGATTTTCTTCTCTCTCTCTCTCTCTCTCTTTTAAAAAGATTTTATTTATTTGTTTGAGAGAGAGAAAGAGTGGGAGCAAGTCATGGGAGGGGCAGGGGAAGAGAATCTTCAAGCAGACTCCCTGCTGATCATTGAGCCGGAAGCAGGGCTCAGTCTGAGGACCCATGAGATCATGACCTGAGCTGAAACCAAAAGTCAGATGCTTAACTGGCTGACCCACCCAGGTGCCACACAAAATCTATAGGATTTTCTAATTAACTATGCATATTGTGATTCCAGCCAAAAGATACCTAGTTGAATGAGATAGAAGAGTTATCTATGATGGGAAGGTTATCACTAAGATTATCTAGTTTTTCCTAAAGTTGTGTGTATTAGGGTTTCCAGGGAAACAGAATCTATATGTTTGCATTTATTTATTTACTATGAGAAATTAGCTCGTGCATTTATGCAAGCTGAGATGGAAATCCTTTCATAATATGTGTGTATGTTGAATTATCACATTATACACTTAAGTATAATATAATTTTATGTGTCAGTTATACCTCAGTAAAGCTGCAAAAGAAAAAAAAATATATTGATAACGGTGATAACTGTACCACTATCATTCAACTTAGTGGATATACTAACAACCTAGCTGTACACTGGGGTTTTATGGTATGAGTTATATTTCTTTTTTTTTTTTCTTGGTATGAGTTATATTTCAATTAAGACATTCACAGACAATAACTAAAAAAAATTACTGGTATCTACTATGTAACTGTTGTTAGTGCTGGGGGTTCATTAGCAAATGCATGAAACATAATTTGAATGGAATTAATTAATTCCATTAATTTGAATGGAATTAATTCTAGTGGACGTCATAGTTCAAGGAAGTGTCAGTGGAGAGGATTGAAAAGAACTAAGCACAATTGTAGGTAGCAGAAAAGCAGCCGGCAGCGGAGTTTGATGCTAAGAAAAGTGTGAAAGTGTTACCCTTGGAAGGGAATGATGCTTTCCAGAAATGAATTGGAATGCAAGTTGGTGCAGCCACTTTGGAAAACAATATGGAGAGTCCTTAAAAAATTAAACATAGAGCTTCCCTATGACCCTGCAATTGCACTACTGAGTATTTACCCCAAAGATGCAGATATAGTGAGAAGAAGGGCCATCTGAACCCCAATGTTCATAGCAGCAATGGCTCAGTCACCAAACTGTGGAAAGAACCAAGATGCCCTTCAATGGGTGAATGGATAAGGAAGATGTGGTCCATATATACTATGGAGTATTATGCTTCCATCAGAAAGCATGAATACCCAACTTTTCTATCAGCATGGACAGGACTGGAGGAGATTATGCTGAGTGAGATAAGTCAAGCAGAGAGAGTCAATTATCATATGGTTTCACTTACTTGTGGAGCATAAGGAATAACATGGAGGACATTGGGAGATGGAGAGGAGAAGGGAGTTGGGGGAAATTGGAGAGGGAGACAAACCATGAGAGACTGTGGACTCTGAGAAACAAACTGAGGGTTTTGGAGGGGAGGGTTGGGTGAGCCTGGTGATGGGTATTAAGGGGGGCACGTATTGCATGGAGCAGTGGGTGTGGTGCATAAACAATGAATTCTGGAACACTGAGAAGAAATGAAAAAAAAATGAAATGGGAGAAAATAAAGAAAAGGTAGGTCTAGATATTGAAAAAATTTAACGGAAGTACAGGAACTCAGTGGTGTCTCTGTCTGGAGGCATTATCTCTGTACATAATGATGGAATTTCATTTCTGTATTGACTGACTTTTAATGCACATAAGGGAAAATAATCAGTTTAATCGTCACAGGACTTCAGCATACTTCACCCCAGACTTCGCATCGTTTGGAATCTAGGTTGTTGGGCCCTTTTGGTCACAGGTAGGGATTTCCACCTGGGCAGCGGTCCCTGTCCAAGGGTTTTTTTTTTTTTTTAAACCATTAGAGGACCTGACACGCAGTTTTCAGCAGACTGTTTGGTTCTTCTCTTTTAGGTTGTAAATTTTCACTGAAACAAGCTCTATTTTCAAGTGCCCTGTGTCCATGCTTTTCATAATCGCTCAATAAATATTTGATACATGATCACAGTTTTTTTTAACAGCTACTTCATTTCCAGAAGAAGAATGAATGCGGTTGCTAGGGCGTGTATTCTGTTTAGTACTTCAGTTACTAGGAGGTACAGTAGATATTTCACCTTTTATTATGCTTATAGTGAACTCAGTACAACCTAGCGGTTAAGTCTGAGGAGTGATTTGGAAGGGATTCTCCTGGGTGGAAATATCCCAGAAATCCACAAGAGGGAGATAGATTGCCACTGACGGAGAGAACGGAGCTAATGAGATACCAACTTCAAACTTTTCAGAGCAGGATATTGTAATGTATTTCCCCAATTGAAAATGAGAAAAGGGTATACTTTCTAAAGTTTGGCTGTACTGCTTTCTTTTGGGGATGAGAGATCAGATTCCTGGATGTTCGGTTACTTGCAGTCTCTTGGAATAGGCATGATATGTCAAGGTTTATGACACTTTGCAGCTTCAATGAACATATCCAAAGGCTTTAAGGATTTTTGTTTGTTTTTGATCCAATTGTGGCTCTTTCAAGGACCAATTGCAAAGCTGCCTTCTCTCTGCCTCCTCTTTTCATTTCTGTGGCCGTGGCAATGGGGAGTTAGCACTGGCCATAATGGAGGTTTAATACCCTCCATTATGGAGGGTATTAAATGGGAAATGCCCTCAATGATCTCTGTCTCCTTTGGGCACAATGTCCCAGCAGGATGAATCGTTTTGGTTTTCAGTGGCCCTTACCTACCAAAGGCAAAGCTGAAGTCCAGGTAACTATACAGAAGTGGAACAGAAGGAAACTTTATTTTAAATAACATACGTTTGTACTTTGAAAGTCATGCCCATTGCCCCACCGCCTCGTGTTTATGTGGTCACTGGGGACAGAAACCCTCTATAATTTCAACATGAATGTTCATAATATTGTTACTGGATGGCTTCTAAATTTTATTTGGTTTCTTTTTAGAGAATTTTCTTTTCTCCTCCTGTGTGTTTACAAATGATGGGGTAATGATATTTTCGGTGTTTGACATTCCCTATCCCTCCCTAATTCTTTTTTTTTTTTCTTTTTAAAGATTTATTTCATTTATTTGAGAGAGAGAGAGAAAGATAGCCTGGGTAGAGGGGCAGAGGGAGACAGAGAAAGAAACTCAAGCAAGATGCCACACTGAGGTCGGGACCCCACCTGGGGCTTGATCTCAGGACCCTGAGATCACTTACTCACAGGTGCCCCTGACACCCCCCGAATTCTTAAAACTATTTCTTCCCTTGGCCTTTCCATTCCCTTTTTTAGCTTCCCATTCTCAATATTCTTCAAAGGATCCTTTCCTTCCTCTCCCATCCTTGCTCTCCAGGGTGCCACAGTCCCCATCCTGTCTGAGGGAGACGATATCATTTAGAGATTTAAAAGTCCAGGCTGGAGACAGTCTGCCTGGGTTCACATCCCAGCTGGTACTGAGGAGCGCCGTGTGACCTTGGGCAAGTTGCTTATATTAACTGTGCCACAGGCACTGTGAACCTATCAGTTAATACATGCGAAGGATTTAGACCAGGGCCTGGCACATAGGAAGCACTCTTCACACGTTGGGAATTATCACTGTCAGTCTCTTCCATCAGAGAGACTCTCCTTGCAGGAGCTCGTCTACACTCAGAGTCTCAAGTATTCCCTAACTATCTTTTCTGAGCTCCATACACATTTCCTTGGGCTCTCTGCACATTTCCACAGGGACCGCCCACGGCTGCCTCAGACTCGGTGAGTTCAAACCTGAACTCACCGACTATCACTCTGCTCTCTTGGCCAACCTGCTCCTTCTGTTCTCTCTCTCAGCCGGTGGTACCGTTTCCTGCCTGGTCTCCGAAGCCAGGGAAGTGAGTTCTCCTCGCCTTCTGTCGTTGACCTCCATTTCACTTGGTCACCAGATTAGGACAGTGCGCCTTTTCAAACGTCCCCCACACTCAAGCCCTTTGTTTACCACAGGGGCCCTGTGCCCATCTCCTTGCCCCTGCCCGTGCCTTGTTCTTTCCACCTTGGCCAGGATGATCATTAACAAATGAAAGTCTGACCCCATACCTCCTGAAATGAAACATTTCTCTAGTTTTTATAGCTTTGGAGGTTATGTATGGTCTGACACCCAAGATCTTCTGCAGTCTGGCCTCTGCTTGCTCTCCCTTTGCTGCTGTCTGGCTGCTGTCGGCCACATAGAAAATGTCATCCCCATGTCAGCTTGGGGGCACAATGGGGAAGCCTCATTATCCATGCAGCAGAGAGGGAAGAATACCTAAATACTTGTGTTTAACAAAGACCCGTGTTTAGGGCGCCTGGGTGGCTCAGTTGGTTAAGTCTCTGCCTTCGGCTCTGTTATGATCCCAGGGTCCTGCTCAGTGGGGAGTCTGCGTCTCCCTCTCTCCCGCTGCTCCCCTTGCTTGTGTTCTCAACCCCCCCAAAAAAATAAAATCTTTAAAAAAATGCCTGTGTTTAGTAAAGCACATGGTAGATACTAAATGCATGCTGATATCTTTACACATAAAGCCTTGACTCTGTATGAATGAGAATTCTTTGTTGCTCATGGACTTTAAAACTGTCCTGAATGTGTTGATTGGAATCAGCATATTCCACAGCATAATTAAAATGTGAGAAATGTTTCTAGCACATCAGTAATAGAGACACTTTCAAATAATGTCTAAGGAAATGCAGGCTCAAACTCACAAATAGCCTTTTACATAAACAACACTCAGAGGTGCATTTTCCCCTTAATGCATGTACATAACTTCCATTAACATTCTTTGCCTCCGTGTTTAGCTTTTATTTTTATGTCTGTTGTATAAATCTGAGTCTTGACACTTTAATGGAGAGATCCTGGTTTGTGATGACATCATATCAAATGTAAAGATGGTTGGATTGTTTGGGAAACTTTCACCGGACAGTATCTACAAGTAATTCTGAAGAAAAATTATTTTAAACCTCTGCCATTCTGCTTCTCAGGGGGACCTTCTCCAGATCCCAGGACCCACAAGCCTCCTTCAACCCCTCCAAATTCGATTTCCTCTATCGTTTCTTGTGTACCAGTGTAGGGAAAATGGCTTCTTGTTGTGGCCCAAGCCCACTTGAAAGGCAGAGAGCTGAGGCTGGAGGGAAATGGTACAAGTTGTTGTGGCTTCTGTAGGGAGGGGCTGACACGCTCTGGGTGAGGTGACATGGAATGGGTCACGGGAGGAGAACAACTGAGGCTTGCTCTTTATTTCTTTTCTTCTTCTCTCCTTCCTTCCTTCCTTCCTTCCTTCCTTCCTTCCCTTGGTCTCTCATTCCCTCCCTCCCTTCCTTCCATCTTTCTACATTTCTTTTTTGGTGTTAGGGTAGTGGTTGGCCCATGATTGGCATTCTAGAAACCACTCTGGTGAGCCTTTGTCCTACATCCTATAATCTAAACCTGTCCCACAAACTTTGGGGCAAGTGAAAGGTTTGATGGTACCAGAGTTTCCTGTTTTCTTATGTTGTTCCGGGACCCTGAGAAACTGGAGGTGAACATCAATCTCTTCTTCTTCTCACAGTTGTCTTTTAGGGCTTCCTGACTGAGGGTGTGGCCCCTGGACCCCGCTCATCATAAATGGAAGTCTGAAGCCCAGCAGTTTGCCTACGTTACCTTCACTCACTTCCCACCCCACCTACCCGTGCATAGAAACTGCCCTGATGAATGATGTGTGGCTTTGACCTTCATGCTGAATTGTGACCCTAGCTTTTGATTCTAGTACTTTGTTCACTGGATCAGATAGAAGATGAGGGTTTTTATCCCAGGGTAATACCTCTTCTCCAAATGTGAACCTGAATGGATATTTCAAGGATCATAGAATATAAAGTTGGAATCTAGGTCGTTGTCCTCTTATTAGGAAGAAGAAACTGAGACTCACAGAGCTGAAGTTACTTGCTCAAGACAGATGTAGTGGCAGAGCCAAAGGATAGAGCTCAGTTATCTGACTTCCCCACAGACCCCCCCCCCATTCCGTGTTTCTCTCATTCTCTCTCTTTATTCCTTCTTCCCTTCTTCACTTCTATTTTATTTGTTATATGAGAACATTTTCCCAATGTGGAAGGCACAATAATTGCTATATCATAAGAGCCCTGACAGCAGTCTCTTAAATGACCACAAGGGATTATTCAAAGCCGTGAAAAGATGGACTTTCTATTTTGAGGTTTTATTCACTATCAACTTTTCCTAAATCAGAGAGTTGAGTCCTGTTATTTTCGCTTTCAGTCTGCTCAGCTAGTGAGGTTGGTTTGTTCCCTTTCATGGCTCATTTTTTTTTGTAGCTTGTAAGGGCAACTCATTGTCTTGCTCTTAGCTCAGCCAGTTCTTTTGTGTCATTTAATATCACCATGGCACTTCTCTCCGCTGACAGGCAGACACTGGCTGCAGTCATTATTTTTCATTTTAATTTAAGAGATATTTCAAGCATACAAATAAGAACAAAAGAAATATAACAGAAGCCCACAGTTTTCACTCTCCAGACTTAATGCATATTAATATTTTGACATAACTTCTTCAGGTGCTTTGAATGAAATACAGCATGGCAGATAGGAAGGTCCTTTAACTTCCTAATGTCCTCAGGGATAACATTGTTATAAAGTTAATGTGCCTGTTTTTTTAAGATGATGTCTCCAGCAGCCATGTGTTTTTAATCATTGAAGTAAACATTGAAGTAAAAGTTAAGTGTCTGACTGGATTTTGGCTCAGGTCATGGTCCCAGGGAGCCCCACATCCAGCACTCTGTGGAGAGCCTGCTTGAGATTCTCTCTCTCCCTCTTCCTCTGTCCCTCCCCTTCTCTCAAATAAATAAATGTATCTTTAAACAATTAATTGAAATAAGCAGAATCATTGTGTAGGCACTCTCTTGCAACTTTCCTTTTTCATTCAAAATTACTTTCTTTCGATGTATCCATATGGATAAAGTAATTTGTTTTCATTAATCCATATGTTATGCATTTGGCTGCTGTGTATGATGTCATTTTCTTTAGAAATAATAATTTTATCTACTCTACTCTTAATAGATATTGAAGGTGCATCCAGTTTTTCCTACTGTAAACTATGCTGCAGTGAACACCATTGTATGTATTTTTTAGCGGACTTGTGTGGGAGATTCTGCAGGTCACCCACCTGAGGGTGGAAATTTTGGTCTGTAGAGCATATGTAACAGTATGTGCTAAATGATTCCCCGAAGTGGTTTTCCAGCTTATGTGCTCCTCCACAGTGGACGGGAGCTCACAATTCCCTCCATTCTCTCCGCTGTAGTAACGAAGCGGAGTTCACCGGCGACCTCTAACTCTCTGCCTTTTCGGCATGTGGTGGCTTGCACTCTTCCACCCCTTTTGAAATTAGGCACAGTCATGAGATTTTTTTTTTTTAAAGATTTTATTTATTTATTTGTCAGAGACAGAGAGAGAGAGCGAGCACAGGCAGACAGAGTGGCAGGCAGAGGGAGAAGCAGGCTCCCTGCTCAGCAGGGATGCGGGACTCGATCCCGGGACACTGGGATCATGACCTGAGCCAAAGGCAGCCGCTTAACCAACTGAGCCACCCAGGCGCCCCCGTCATGAGATTTGTTTTGGGCAATAAAATGTGAGCAGACTCTAAAGGGCCAGTGAGACATTTGTCACATTCACTGACTCTGCCTCAGCAAGTTTTAATGATCTGCGTGGTGACTTCTTCACCATGTTGGGTCTCAGTGAAGATGATGTCCCCAGTTGACTTGCAATAAAGTGTGAGTTGTAAATAAATCAGTGATGTAAATAAATTACATCAGAGATTTGAGAACCATGTCCTATTGGCCAAATGTGGCCCACTGCCTGTTTTTGTAAAGTTTTATCAGAACAGAGCCATGCCCGTTTGTTGTATTTTGTCAAGGCAGAGTTGAGTAGTTAAAGTGGAAACCCTGTGTCCTGCAGAGTTGAAAATATTTACTATACCGTTTTTTTGCAGAAAAAGTTTGCTGACCTCTGTTTTAGACCAGAGATTCTGAGCTGGTTTGTTACTGCTGTATAACATAGCATATCCTGACTGATCTGTTCACCAGCGTGTTGTATTAAATGACTATAAGCTTTTTGCCAAATGAATAGGTATCTTAAAATATTTCTTATCAGGGAATTAAAGAATTCTTTTTTGAAAGCTATAGATATTGTTTACTGACCAACAGGTACCTTTTTTCTTTTTACAAATCCACCCATACAATAAAGTTCATCCATAAAATGCCATAATTCTTAGTAAATTTATAAAGTTGTTGCAATCATTACTATCCAGTTTTAGAGCAATTTCATCATCCTCAGGGGTTTTCTTTTGCCCATTTGCAGTCAGTGCCTACTCCTACCCCTAATCTCAGACAACCAGTGATCTGCTTTCCACCTGTCTGTATCCATTTTCCATTACTGGACATTTCCTCTAAAGGGAATCATACTTTTTAAAGAATGTAAATCTGAATTGAATCATGCAGCCTTGCATTTTTTTCTCTTTTCACTTAATGTGTTTTTAAGATTCATCCAAGTTTCAGCACCATTCTGTAGTTTGACCCTTTTTATTGCTAACTAGTATTCCATTATGTGGAAATTCCATTCACAAGCCGATGGAAATTTGATCTGTGTCTGCTTTGTGGCTGTATGCATAATGCTGCTGTAAGTGCTTGGGTACCCGCCTTTACAGAGACATATGTTTTCATTGCTCTTGGGGAAATGTCTGGGGAGAGAATTGCTGCATCAAAGGGGAAGTTTACGTTTCTCTTTTTAACGGAACTTCCCAACCGTTCTCCAAAGCAGCTGTACCATTTTGCATTCCCAGCAGCAGTGTGTTTGAGAGCTCTGGTTTCTCCACATCCTCAGCAACTCTTACTGCTTTTGTCTTTTTGGTTATAGCCATTCCGTTGGGTGTCTGGTGTTATCTTAGTTTAATTTTGTTTTCATTTCACTCATTATTAACGCTGTTGAGCACGTTCCCCATGTCATATTTATGAAGTATCTTTTCAAGTATCTGCCCCCCCCTTTTTAAAAAAATTTATTTATTTATTTATTTGACAGACAGAGGCAGGCAGAGAGAGAGGAAGGGAAGCAGGCTCCCTGCCAAGCAGAGAGTCTGAGGTGGGGCTTGATCCCAGGACCCTGGGATCATGACCTGAGCTGAAGGCAAAGGCTTCAACCCACTGAGCCACCCAGGTGCCCCAATATCTGGCCCATTTTAAGATTGCATTCTGTTTCCTTATGATTAGTTGAAAGAATTCTTTATGTCTATTTGGGTCCAAGTCCTTTATTAGATAATATGATTTGCAACTACTTTCTCCTAGTGTGTGGTTTGTCTTTTCATTTTCTGAATGGTGTCCTGTGAAAGCAAAAGACTTTAATTTTGGTTAAACTCCAGTTTATCATTTTTTCTCTTTTTTCATGTTTTTGCTCTTGTTTCTAAGAACTCTTGCTCCACCTGAGGTCCTGACAAGTTTCTTCTGGGTTTTCTTGTAGAACGTGTATAGTGGTACCTCTTACAATTAGGCCCGTGATCCGTTTGGGTTGATACTTTTTTCGGTGGCTGGTGGAGGGGATGGGAGTATCAGTGGTGGAAAAACCCGACGCTTTATAGAGTTAAAGAAGAGAGTCAGTCAGAAGCCAGAGAACCCATTTTCCAACTTCCAAATATGAAAATAGAAAACTTTTTAAGTATGACAATGTGCTTCTTCCGTGGAGTATACATTTGAAAACATTATCAAATGTTTATAGTGCCAGCGAATAATAACGAGAGCTCTCTTTATGTGTATAGAGTTGTGGATATTTGAAAAGAAACTTTAATTGAAGCTTATGCAACCTTATCTTTCCTTCAGGTTTTACAGACTTCAAGAGAGTTAGGTAAGTCTAGAGAGACTTAAGTTTTCTTCAAAGATTCCAGGACATAACTCGACTCAGCAAGGAACACTTTCATAATTCTTTCATAAAACGGGGGGGAACGCAGATGTCTTTGAGTAGGACTAACACTGCTCTCTGTAGAGATGTAATTGTACACATGGAGATAAGCCCCCCGCCCCCACCCGCCCCGTTTCTGGCTGCCACAACTTGAGGGCAGAGTGGGAAGTTACAGTGTGTATTGAGCTGCAGAATTACGCAGGGAGAGGGCAGTATTTCCCTTGCTCCATCACCCTAAAGGGGCAGGGCTTGGATCATAGCAACAGTAGCAACATCAAGAAGGATCCTCATAATGTCTGTCTGGCCGGAAAATGCCCTGTCTCCTGCTCTCTCCATGGTCCTGCCTGTCGGGACAGAATCCTAGGTGCTGTTTGAATGGTCTGTGCTGTGGCTCTGTCCAGGGCTAGCGGATGTCCAGCTCCGAGTGCTGTCTTCCAGGTTCTCCTGCTCTCTGCCCACAGCACCCACAGGCCTGGGACTCAAACAGGCTCGGTTTGAATCCTGAATCTGCTGATGGCTCTATGACCACAGGCAATCATTTGCCCTCGTTGGGCCTCAGTTTCCTCATCTGTAAGCATGGGATAATAACATACAACTTTCAGGATTGCTGTGTGGATTAGACACAATAGAAGGTCCCTAGCACAGGGTGTACATGTTCCTGAAACTTCTCAGCATAGGAAAGAATGTACTGAGCACATACTATAAATTGCAGCCCAAACAAAACAGAACCAAACCAAACCAAACCAAACCAAACCAAAACAAAAACAAACTAGTTGTGGCAAGAGTAGGGTGGGTCTTCTCTTTCTTCTTCCTTCTTCCCTCTCCCCTTTACCATGTGACAGATGACATCAGTGCTGCAGAGGTTTTGCTGAGCCCCTCTGTGCTCTGAAGCTGAGCCATGTGCCATTGTCACAAATGTCCTGTTGTCTCTGGCTAGCTCTTACAGCCACAATGTCTGCCATCTCCCTGTGACCCTCCGGGTGGGGCTATACCCACCGGTGCTGGCAATGCCTTTCATTTCCGTGTAGCCCTGAAATGTTGCTAGCGTTGTAGGGCTAAGGCTTTTCAATCACTTGTCTGGGAGCACGGCACCTCTTCGGCAGCCTGACTTACGGATCTGCAATACGGAGTTTAGAGTGGCTGCTTTATGTGCGGGAAGCCCAGGCTTCTTTCCAGGGGGGTCCTCTGGCTATAGTTCTCTCCTCTCCCTCTTTCCCCCTGGGGCAGGGACATTTTTTTTTTTTTCTCTCTGCCTTGGGATGGCAGTTTCCTGTTTTTCATTAACTGTGTTCCCCATGGATCTTTCCCATGAGCATCAGACAATGCGTCAGTATTTACTATGATTACGCCACTACTCTCGCTTAACATCTTGCTCCGGCATGTGCTCCGGTCTCTGTTCCCTTGCTGGAAACGACTGAGTGCAAGTGTCATTATCAGCCCACACTGTGTGTCCTCCCCGTCGCTGCTCCTCGCATCCCTGACTGCTTGGGCTCTGTCCCTTCCTCTCCACTGATCATTTTTTTTCATTGAGCTCATCAGTCACCTCCCTGTTGCCCAATTTAACAGTGAGTTGCAGACAGAGCTGGAACCAGGGTGAGGCTTTTGTGGTGTCTACGGTTTGAACTTTAAGGAGGCACACACTCTCCAGGTCTGCCAGTGCCAGGCAGGCCCCACCTCTGCCCCACCACACTCTGACCCCGGTCACTTCTCTGTCTTCGTCTGACTTGGCAGCAGTTGACACAGCTAAACTCTCCTTCTTTAAACACTTTTTTTCTCTTGGCTTCCATGATTTCTCTTCTCAGTCTCCTTCGCTGGCTGCTTCTTTGCTCTCTGATCTATGCATGGTGTGCCCCAGGGCCCCGTCCTAGATGACCTTCCATCTCATTTCTCTCATCTAGTCTCACGTCTTTATGCGCCGATGTGTCCAAGATTTTATTCATAATTCCAAGCTACCAATTTCAAGAGTCATAAATCTAACCTTTGTTTGTCTACTCCTGCAATGAACTAAATGTTTGTGTGTCCCGCAAATTCAAATGTTGAAATTCTAACCTGCAGCATGATGGCATTAGAACGGGAGGCCCTTGGGAGGAGAGTGGAGCCCTCCTGAATGGGATTACTGTCCTTATGAAAGGGACCTCGGAGAGAGCTCTCTCAACCGCTTTTCCTTCGTTATGTGAGGAGGCAAGAAATGGGCAGTCTCACCCAGAAAATGGTTCTCCCCATAACCTACCGTGCTGGCACCCTGGTCCTGGACTTCTGGCTTTCCTAACTGTGGGAAATAAAGATCTGTGGCTTGTAAGCCAGCCAGCCAGTGGCATTTTGTTACAGCAGTCTGGACTGACTGAGGATGTCTCTCCTTCTGTATCTAGAGGCATTTCAGAGTAGTAGATTCCAAGAAGAATCCTGAATCCAGGATTCCCCCAGACTAGTTCTTCTACTTCTCATGTCAGAAAATGGCCCTTCAGCCAGTTGCCAGTGCCCCATTCAAAATACACGCCAGCTCAGTTTATGTAGCTGCTTTGCTGCTGCCGCAAGGCTTGATTCAGGCCAATGTCGTGTCTTTCCTGGCCATGAGTCTCTTTACTGCTGTTTCTGCAGCCCCTTTTGAACCCTATAATGTATACTGCGTTTCATAGCCAGCGAGATCTTAAAACATAAATCACACCATACATTATCCTACCTAAAACCCTCTAATTGCTTTCCACTGCTGTTAGCATAAAATCTGAACACTTTGTCATGCTTTCACACAGTTCTGTGCATCCTGGCCCCACTAATCTCTGCCAGCATCCTCTACTTTCATCTGCTGCATTCGAGCCCCGCGGAACATCTTCCCGTTCTTTCGCCTTGCCCAGTGTGCAGACAGCTCAGGATCTTTACATGTGCCACTTCCTTTGCCTAGAATTCTTTTACCCTATATCCCCTCATGAGTGTCTTTGTTTCTTTATTTAGATTAAGTGTCTTAAGAGAAGACTTTTCTGACCGCCCACTCTGAAGAGGTGCCTCCATTCCCTTACTCTGTTTTATTGCACTATCAGAGTTTCAGTTACGCATTAATGTATGTATTTATTTTTTATTTGTTTGATGTCTGTCCCCCCCACCCCCGCCCCACCAACTACTAAGTTAGCTTCAGGAGAACAGACCTTGTCTTACTCCTCCCTTTATCTCAGTGTATAGAACACCGCCTAGCGCATGACTCTTAATATTTGTTCATGAGGTGAATGAGCAGATAGACATCCAGGACTGCTTCTCTCCCTTCAGACCACTTCCAACTTGCTTAGACGTTTCGCTCCGTGATTTCTCTCTCTTGCCTCTGAGGAATGTCCCATCACCTTCCTCTGGAGAGGAGCTGTTCATGAGGAGTAGGTCCGGCCGCTTATTCCTTCAGTTTCTGAGTTAGGATTCCAGCTTGGGTGCCTCCTGTCCATAATCCGAGCTCCTGCACATAGTGGTAGTCTGGTTTTTGAAGAGTGTTGGTGTCAAAGACAAAAGATTGAGCTGTGAAAATCTGTTGGCTCAGTCAGGAAAACCTAGCTGAAGCGTGAAGCAAAGCTGCGCATTGGGATTTTGGTGGGTGGGAACCTGTGCTGAGGAGAGCAGTGTTGTGAGGCGTCCCAGTGGGAGAGTGGCCTGGATGAATTCCAGAGTTGGAGCATGGATTCCGGAGGCCATTCCTTAGGGAAGCAGAACATGTATTTAATGTTGCTAATTTAGGTTTGTTTAAGGAATTGTAATGCAAAAAGCTTTCTGTGGAGTTTCAGCCTCCCTTTGGGACCTGCCTTATGTGGGTTTTTCATGCTCCCTCTGCATCTTCTTCACTGAGGGAGACGTTCTACTGCTTTCCACAGTAATACCTGTTTATTTTCTTTAAAGCATTCTCCAAATTTTCTGTCCTTGGAACAGCAGAGAAATGTTGTTTCATAATCACATTTTCAAAAGTGACCCTTGGACTCAGTTTCCAGGTACACGTAATCTTTCTGACCGACCATCGCTGGCCTGTGAGAGATCTTAGCCTGCCATCTATAGGATGTGTTTGTTTGAGGCCATACACAGAAACGTCCCTTAAGAAAACAGAACCTTTCGGATAACAGAAATTTGAGCTCACTAATCCTAACACATATACCAAACGTGATTGTGTTACAAAACAATAAATAGTGGCTATGACTGATGATTCAAAATAATTAACTTAAAGGAATGAGATAACCATATCACACTTATGCCCTAAAATACAGAAACTGTGCAAAAAAGCCATTACCACTCCTAAAGTAGAGTATCTATGGGCTTCTCTCAACTCTTTTCCTGCCAGAGACAATATGAATTCTGGTTGCATTCACCCATTGACAAAATTATTGTTTGCTTAAGGCAGCATTAGAAATTTCAGTTTCCTGGGACGCCTGGGTGGCTCAGTTGGTTAAGCAGCTGTCTTCGGCTCGGGTCATGATCCCAGCGTCCTGGGATCGAGTCCCACATCGGGCTCCTTGCTCAGCGGGGAGCCTGCTTCTCCCTCTGCCTCTGCCTGCCATTCTGTCTGCCTGTGCTTGCTCTCTCTCCCTCTGATAAATAAATAAAATCTTTAACAAAAAAAAAAAAAAAAAGAAATTTTAGTTTCCCTCAATTATTACCTAGAGAAGTATCACCTAGCAGTAGTAACTCCCAAAAGCTTCCTTTCCTGGACTAGGCTTTATCCTTTGTGCTTACGACGACCATGGTGGGTGCTATTGTGCCTGTTTCACAGCTGGGGAGATGGACAGAGCAACCGAGCTCTTACAAAGGTGGCTAAATCTTCATAAAGTAAGTCTTGCTTTTTGAATAATGGCTGTACCTTTTATTTCTAATGGAAATCCCAGCAGGTTTTTGACTTCACCAATTTTCCCAACGAGAAGGGAATTCCAACAATGATGTGTCTGAAAGTATGAACAAGAACTGTTAACCCTGCGGTTTTGTAGGAATGGAAAGATGTGAGAACACTGACTTATAGTTGTTTTTCTTAATGCATTGGAAAAGTCTATGGAGAATTTTGGGTATGAAAGAAGTTGACTAAGAAGTGTGAGTTTACTATGTTGTTCTCAGAAACATGTTTGTTCTTCATCGTCACCTCTCCTTCTCTCCCGTGCTCTCTTCCATTTTTTTTCATGAATTTGTTTTCTGACTGTGAGCTGTCTGGCTGAAATTGACTGGGTGCAACTATATTAAAATGATTAGATTAGAAACAACAACAATAATATTCAGAAAAGAAAAACAAAAACTAAAATATTTTGAATGTCCTTAGATACTATTAATGTTCTAATAGTGATTTGTATTTATCCAGATGAAAATTCCTATAGGGCTTGAAAATGATCATTGAGAAGAAAGTTGGTTTCACTAACACAGAAGATATCCATAACCTCCCAAACTTCCTGAATATTTGATAGAATTTAACCATCTATTTTTCCTGAAGTGATAGTTTGAGAAGGTGTCTCGATAGATACATCTAATCCTACCTCACACAATTGAGTTCTTTTTAAAAATGTTGAAGAATGATGGAGAGTTTCTGGAACCATTAACATTTAGTATAGTTACAAGTTCAGAGAAAAAGGAGATATTGACCTCTTCCTTGGAATTCACCTGCTTCAACTGTTGAAAAGCAATGAATCCATATCCATCTGAACCAATGAATCCATCTGAGGAGAAAGAGGGGGAAGGTTTTAAGATTCTGTGTTTTTGATTTGAGGATCAGTTAGAGAAAATGTTGGAGGGGTGCTCTTACTAATTTATGGAATGTTTGGTAAACCAAAGTACTTGGAGCATGGGAAGAAAGCAAGCAGAACTTCAGGCGTATGGGTATGAGTCTGTTAAAGTGAGTTCCACAATGGAAAAAATACAAAGTGAGATAGATGATCAGGGGCCATGGAAACTCTTGGGTGAGTGTTAAGAGAGAACTGGGAAGAAGAATGCCTGGCAAGAGAGCTGATCAGTTAGGTCATGACCTAGGGGTAAATTCAGCCTCTAAGCATGATTTTATTTATTTATTATTGTTTGAAAAAGATTTTATTTATTTATGTGACAGAGGGAGACACAGCAAAAGAGGGGATACAAGCAGGGGGAGTGGGAGAGGGAGAAACAGGCTTCCTGCCAAGCAGGGAGCCCGATGCAGGGTTTGATCCCAGGACCCTGGCATCATGACCTGAACCAAAGACATACGCTTAATGACTGAGCACCTAGGCGCCCCTCTAAGCATGATTTTAATCCAGCCAATGGACTAAGAATCCAGAACATGAGTTCATGAACGTAGCTGCTCTGAATCAATTTCTTGGTAACTGAAGTTTTTGTGAATCACACAGACCTTCTAGAAATGCTTTGAGATGTATCTCTGATTAAATGTAGAATGAGAACAAGTCAGGTATCATCTAAGAGCTAACCAATCCTAATGAAACCTAAGTGTATTTGGTGTCTTAATCTCTGTTTCCCTCTTTTTTCAATAGACTAAGATTTCAGTTCCACTCAAAGGAAGAACTAAAATGACTAACACTTTTAAATCCAGTGATTAGAAGTGATATTTCCTTTCTTTTTATAATTCAGCAGCAACACTCATAGAGGCTTTCTGGGCAGGTTATCATGGTACTTCCTTCTTATTTGAATTTTTCAAAATCATGGTATTGATTTCTTCTTGTAACACTAATGTCTTGTTGAAATGAAAAAGGGATTAATCTCATGAAATCGCCTAAGTACTGTGATTCAGAAGCCAATCTGATCTAAAATTTGGGGATAGCACTATAGCGAGAAGAGTTGCTTTAGAAATAACAGTTGCAAGAAGGAAAGAGGGAAGCCTTACTGTCAGCTAACTTACTCTCTAAGAATAAACAAATACAAATAAATAAGTTCTCAGTGAGCTGAATTATATAATACATAAATTATAAATATATGTATATATAATACATGTATAAATATATTCATATGTAACATTCAAATAAGTAGCCTGTTTTATGTTCAGAATTTTGAAAGAGACCTTGATGGGTATAAATGAATAAGTATACCATATTTCAGGGTTCTTGTCCTCATCAGAGCTGTACAAACTGATTTCTCTTTACCTCTGAAACTATCTCCTCTGCTTCAGCTCTCTGACTTTTACTCCCAATTCTTTTCTGTAGGTAACAAAATAAAGGTTCTCTAGATCTCTGAGAATAAAAAAAAAAAAAAAAATCAATATGTAATTATAAGAGATAATATGTTTCCCAGATTCAAATCTAAAAGAATAAACCAAGCTTAAAGGTAATATAATCAATGGTATTAACATTGCTAAAGGAAGAATTTACCAACAGAAGCAGGCAAGAGCATGAAACCAAGGAAAAATGAGGAGTAAGAGCATCATCTTGGAGAAAAATTGCTTTGAAATTGCCTGGGGATCTGGTCCATGAATCACGTTTGCATATATAGATGAGATGGAAGCATCCAGCTCTCCATGCTTGCTGTATTATCTATGGAAATTGTACAATTAGTTATCCTTGTTCTGATTCTTTACACTAAACGCTTGACCACAATCTGTATTCCCATAAAGCTTTGCCCCAATGTCAGTGTGGTATCTGACACACTAGGCTGGTACGCCCTTTGTCAAAAAGGCATTCTTTGACATTCTGACCCGTACTTTAATATTATGTGGGTCCAGTTATTGAGAATTATCTGAGAATTGAGCAGCTGATAATTGATACTCTCCAACACGTAAAATGGAAGGTCATGGTCTGAGGTGTGGGGCGCTCACTAAGCAAATGCCCTCACAGGAAGCTCTGACCGGGATGCCAGGTGGCTGATGTTTTTGCCAGTAGTACTTTTTGCTTAGCTCACCTCTCCTTTCAAATTACAGTGCCTGACTTTGTGCTTTCCATTCCCCCCTTCATGGTGTGCTTTCTTCTATTCATCCTGACCTGATCATAGAAGCAGTTCAAGGTTTACACCTAATGGGGCAGTGGTTCTCAGCTGTGGCTGCTCATTAGAATTACCTGGGGAGTGAAACAATTTTTTAATGCCTAGCCCACACTTCAGACCGATTAAAATAGAACATGAATAGAGGGAAATCAAAGTAATTCTAATGTGCAGCCAAGGTTCAGAACTACTGCTTTAGAGAGAGACTCTGTTTTCCCTCTCCCCAATTCCATTTGCCCTTAATCTATTTTCACATGTCTTTTATTCTTTCGTCTTTCTCATTTGAAAATATGGAATCATTTCTTTCTTTTCCTCTCCTTTTCTTTCTTCCTTCCTTCCTTCCCTCCTTTCTTTCTATTTTATTATTACTTTTTTATTAGAGAAAGAGAAAGCACACAGGCAGGGGGAAGTAGCAGAAGTAGAGGGAGAAGCAGGCTCCCCACTAAGCAGGGAGCCCGACTTGGGGCTGGATCCCAGGATCCTGGGATCATGACCTGAGCTGAAGGCAGATGCTTAACTGACTGAGCCACCCAGGGACCCTATGGAATTATTTCTTAAATGAATTTTACATATAGTTTGTTGAGTTACCTTTTCTGTACAGCAATACTTTGGTAAATACTGGACTTGTAGTCTATCTTATTTATAATAAATTATTCTTCTCCTTGCTTAAGTATATTTTGAAGTTGGTAGGATACAATCCACATTTCTTCTAATTTGGTAATCCCAGTCTGTCATTTTTGGCACAAGTTATATGGGAGAATATGTGAATGTGTGTATGTGTGTGTATAAATTGAAATCTGTTGAAATTCCAAAGCAGCATATTAAGTAGTAGAGTGGAAAGCTGATTTTATTATCTTGTATTACTGACAGCCATTTTTCATGATCCTATTTTTTTCCCCACTCAGTATAATCAGAAACTTCCATTTTTATTAGAATGTACTAATGTGCATCATCAGCATGTCACTCGAGTCCTAGGATGTTGTCCTAGACAAGCTAGGCTGGCAATTTAACTATATGGTAATATGTTCTTATATCCCACATATGAAAACCAAGATGATGACATTCTGAGTTCATGAGTAGACCAAATAAGACTGTAGCCTTTTAATAAAAATGTCTATCTCCAGATTTTAGCGGAGCTCAAATAAGTTCACATGATGATTTGACCCACGTAAAAGGAAAAGTTCAACAAACTCTTTTGGAACTGTTTCTCACGTTCATGTTTTGCTCTGTATACAGCATCAAGCTTTTGGGAGTATGACTAAAGGGTGACTTTAAAAAGCTAAATAAATAACCAAGGTGTTGAGTAAACGCAGCTCAATCTGGTGGGGTTTTTTCCCCTTTGATTTCCTTTGTTCCCCCTGTTCGCCATGATTCATGGTGGTCACAACTGCTTGAGAAATACAGGGTCAACTATTTTTGATTAGCATGATATAAGCTGGAGGTATTTATAATTTCTCTAAGATGGGAACCCTAACAAAATATCCAGTTCAGGCTTTTAAAAATTAATTAGATTGGAAGATTCTTTATTTTTTTCCTTGTAGAGTTATGTCAGGGAAGCTGGTTACTGATTCGTGTTCTCCTATGTACAATGAGCTACTTAATGGCTATAAAATAATGTTAGAGGCTGCTTTTAAGGAAAACATCCTTTCAAAATGGAGGGGTTGAAGAACTTTGAATTGCTCACATGTGACTGTGACAAATTGCTTTGACCTTTAGCTACTCTGTATCACTTCTGACTCACTAAAGAATTGCAAGCCAAGACTGAAGAAAGGACTACATTTTGTTCCTGAAAGAAGCAATTATATGTGAAATGCTTTTAAGCTTAACAGTTATGAATATTAGCATGTGATGTCAGGCAGTGCCTAGTATATCTGGATTTCCTTTACGATCAAGTGTGACATTTCATGCTAGAACTCAGAGTTTTCGTTTCCTTAAAATCAAGTCTACCCAGGTATCACTTTCCGGGCTCATTCCAAGAAGAGGCACCTTGAGGAACAGTTTGTTCTTTCCCATTTGTATACCTCATGCCACGGCACTCTTGTTGATTAAAGGTAATTTGACAAATGGACTTTAAAAGAGGATTATTAAAACAGCTGGCAAATAATGCAGCCCCAGGAATTCTGGAAACCTACAGAAATGACTTCTTAAATGTATTCTTTAATAATTTATATTTGACATTTTAGATTCTGAGCGGTTCCTGAGTGAGAAGAGAATTGGAACAGAGATAGTACCTTGCCTAAGATCTGACTTAGCTGGATGCGTTTAGACAGCATTTAGACAGTAAATTTTGGGGGTTCCATGGCGATGAGGATCTCTGAGGACTAGAGACATTTACACTCATAGGGATTCCACAGTAATCCTATTCAAGTGTTGAGCTCGGTTTGATTTAAAGCTACATGTTGTTATTTATTATTGGTCAGGATTATATTGGTAGCAAGAAGCAGAGACACTTCTCAAGTGTGCTGAGCACAAGTAGGCTCTCTCCTAGCACAAGGAGTCAGAAGAGGTCTGGGTTTCACTAGTATGGTAGTTTTAGATTCAAAGCTGCCCGTGAACCTTAGTGGCGGGAGCTCATGCATTTTTTTCTTTGTGCTTAACCATTCCTGGGATTGAGCGGCACTCCAAAAGTCCGTGTCTTTCTGTCTTCAACTGTGGGTTGGGAGAATCAATGGCCTACTGTCCATTAAGCAGGGGCAATGGTAGGAAATGATTCTATGATTATTTGGCCGAGGTATCATCCTCAAACATATTATTATCAATAGTGTTACTGGGAACAAATGGGGAGTGAATTTGGAGATGAAGTATCTTGGGGGAGAAGGCGTCACATTGAAGTTGGTCTGTACTGAACCGGAGATGACTGTACACATCTAAGGGGGTATATGTAAAAAGGCACTTGAGTGGTTGAGTCTGAAGCTCAGGGCAGAGGGCAGGGCTGGAGAACTGGCTTTGGGTTGTCCTTAGCACGTAAGTCAGAGTTCCTATCATTAGCTCAAAGGAGCCTACCTGAGGAGAGCATAAGGTGAGAAAGGCAGTGCGCAGAAGAAGTGAGAAGAGAGCAAAACCCTGTGGAGCATCAACTTTTAAGAAACAGGCAGAGGAGAAGCAAAAATACCCATGTAGGAGATAGTCATAGAATAGTCAGAGAGGGGAGAAACCTCGGAGAAAATAATACCATGGAAACCGAGGATATATAGTTTTAGAAAGGTTTGGGTCTCTATCGTTCTCAAACGGGACAGAAGGGACCCGTAGTATAAGAATAGACAATTGGCAGTTTGGACACTATGAGGATCGTTGGTTGCCATTTCCAGAGCAGTTTTTGCAGCGTGGAGGCAAGTGTGGGGTGGGTAGGAGGTGAAAACCAGCTTTTCGTGGTCGGGAGAAAATGGGAATGGGAAGCGAGGATGTGGAGAGAGTTAGAATAGAATGTTTTTCAGACACGGCTGAACAGAAAGCAAGCACAGAGTTAGAGGTAGGCATCAAGCAAGGATACAGTTTTAGGATGGAAGAAATCTGGGTGTGTTTATTAGCCAGGGGCAAGAGACCGGAGGAGGCAAGGGGACTGAAGGGTTGGAAAAAAATTACGGTACTAATGAAGCCAAGAGAAAGTAATGTTGAACAAGATTCCACGTTACTATGTTTTTCAGTGTAGGCAGTTTGTTTTGGCAGATGTAAAACAGAAACACATCCAGAGAGATGGGAAAGGAGATGGGGCAAGGCTCCCCTCCACCAAGTGAGGATCCCGTAGCTAGACCAGCAGAGTGGGAACACTTGACTGCAGCCACCTTGAGCCCCTTGGGAGAACAAGCTCCCAAACAAGAGGGCTCCTGACATCCTGGGGGAGGGGAGCAACTCCCAGAAGCTGGCACGGGCTGCGTCCCACTCCGGGCTGCTTCACTCCTGCTCAGCACACACCTCGACAGCTCAGAATGAGAGGGTGTTAGGGGTCTGTGAGTTGGATACCAGTAAGTAACTATGAAGTATGTATATGTATATGTAAGGCACATTGCCTAATTAACTTTTAAATTGGTTTATTAGGTCATTGATCTCTGCCCCAAGTCTGTCTCTGATCTCCTATTATTGTGATGGCATTTCCTTTCCTTTTCCTTTTTTCTTATCTATGGTGTTTTTTTCAGACAACCATGTTGTGGGTATAATGATGGCAGGAACAAATTGAAATCCCCAAATAGTTCATTAAAAACTATTTTTAACCTACTTTAAAAAAAAAAAAAACCTACTTTTAACCATTTGGATCTGCCTCATGTTTTAGTGAGATTCAAAATACAGTGTCATTGATTGGCTTATGTTTTTATCTTTCTTTCCTTTCCTTCTTACCCCCAGGAAAAAAATTCTAATGAGAAAAAAAATTTCCAACATCTCCTCCAGCAAAAAGATTTAACAAAACGCTCTCCACCTCCCCCAGCTCCAACCAAGTGATTGAAGTGGCCTACATAGTAAGAAGATTAAAGTTTCTATGATGAGGAGCCTCCTGCAACTTAACAAGTTATAACCACTTCCTTCTAGTGTTGGAGATCCCAGACTGGCCCTTCCTAGTGGAGCTTAATCACACCATGTCCGCAGAGTGTGAGAGCAGAGACGGGACTCTGGATGAGACAGCGTGGGACATTTATATAGAATGATTTAGGAGATGTAACCATGCGCCATCTGGCCACAAAATAATTTACAGTCTCAACACAAATTCCTGATATGGCACCTTCGATTCCTTGAGACGTGAAGTCAGATATAACAGTTAATTATTTTTTGAAGTGTTTGTCATTAACAGCTTCACTCAGCTGTGCATGTTGTGATCAAAGCTCTAAGGATGTCTGTAGACTTGTAGCAGCCAACATCTCTCTTTTTCTGTTCAAGCAGAGAAAAAGAACTCTGTAGCTCAACCTGACATCCTGAATGTTTCACATCTACTTCATTTGGTGCTTCTGAATTGAAAAATGGATGACAAATAGTATATGCATTGTTTCCACTGGGAAACAGTTACAGAGTTTCTCTTTTTTGTACACGGATGACTCAGAATTAAAATTTTAAACTGGGGGAAGATAAAAACCTCAAGTAATATTTGAGCAGAGCAAAACTATTGAGAGCAGGAGAGGCAAGTAATAAAGCCTTGAAAGTATTCTGCAATGTTATGAAGAGAAAAAGGGATTAAAAATAGGTCCTCATATCAGACAAAGAGATTGGGATCAGGCAGTGAGGTTTGGCTGTAGGTTCAGGCACTTGCTAGCTCTGTGACCATGGACGGATGGTACAGGTCTAGAAGCCCCAGTCAGTCTATCCATCTGCAAATGGGTGGCTGTGCGTTTTCCATGAAATGTGAGGTGATAAGCATGGTGCTTGGCCCATGAGAGTTTCTTAATCAGTCATTGTAATTAAAAAGAGATCCTTAAGGGCTATGTGAATGTGAAAGTGGGTCTGGTGAATAGATGGAAAATCGTGTATGTTAGAACCAGGCTGAGAACTATGGGTGGACTGAAGGGAATGTGGGTAAGCTCTGAGTGAAGGGAGCTAATCGCTGGCAGCACTAGCGGGGGGCAAGCAGGCTTTCCTCTCTTTCGCAAGTAAGGCACCTGTTTGGTTTAGCTCAGCGGGGAAGAGCAATGGCTACCTGGAAAGTTTAAAAAATATATACATATTCCCCAACTGCCTAACTCCCCCCCCTACTTAAATATCAGTGCAGGAGGGCTGGGGTAGGGTTCTGGAATCTGTACATTCGATGTGATTCTCAGTGGGTGTGGTTCCTTAGTTCACAAACCACTGGGCTAGGGAATGAGGCCCAAAAGGACAAAGCGAGTTTATACAATCCCTACGTGGCAATGATTTAAAAATATCAAGGGGGTCTTGAAGCTCTCTGAAAATCTGAAATAAAGGCTATGGGGCCTTTTTAAAAAATGTAACCTTACCCACTCATGAAAATTTGAATGTATTTCAAAGTATTCACTTACCTCTGAGGCTCAGCCACACCAGGCGAAAGAAAACCCACTGTCAGTAATTATTTATGGAAACAGAACTCTTTGTGGCACCGATAACAACTCGTCAAGTAAAAGGATTGTTTCCACTGGTTCCTAGTGGGTTGTGGCAGTGAGAGCTAGCTCTTCATCAAAAATGTGTGTCCTTGCTGTTCTAGTATAAAGCTGTTGCTGGGAAACAACTTCATTTGTCCCAGCCTCCCTTACATCTAGGTGTGATCATGCTGGTGGCCTTGCCAATGAGATGTGAGCAGAGCTGGCATGTGTCCCTTGCAGGAAGAGCGAGGCAAGCGTGAGACACACCTTCTCCATCTCCTCTTCTTCTCACCTGCTGGCTGGATGAACACCCCTGGGGCATCCTTGGAAGTTATGTTGAAAATAGGAGAGGGGCACCTGGGTGGCTCAGTGGGTTAATCCTCTGCCTTCGGCTCAGGTCATGATCTCAGGGTCCTGGGATCGAGCCCCACATTGGGCGCTCTGCTCGGCAGGGGGCCTGCTTCCTCTTCTCTGCCTGTGTCTCTGCCTACTTGTGATCTCTGTCTGTCAAATAAATAAATAAAATATTTTTAAAAAAAGAAAGAAAATAGAGCAGTGAATTGGATGAAGGTAGCTGACCAGGACTCATTTTGTTTTACCGTGCAGGAAAGATACGCTTCTGTGTTAAGCTGCTGAGATTTCAGGGTTTCTGGTTTGTTGAGTAGCTAGTGTTATCTTAACCCACCACGGGGAGGCTTTGAGACTACTCTAGAGGGTTTAGCCCTAGACCACGATTTGAGAAATAACCCATAGGGGTATAGTCTTCTGGCACAGGTCATCAGGTTCAATTTTCCCTCTTGTGCGCAGCGGATTTCGCAGATGGTATACCGTGAAGTAAGCAGGAAATGAAGCCAATGGTGACTTCTCTCCTCTAGTGTAAGCTGTGTTTTCAGCTCACTGTGTTTCATTCTGGCAAGTTTGGAACACCAAACACTGAATAGCCTCGAGCCTGATGGTGAGGGAGGGGGAGATCCCTTTTTTTCTTTTTAATTGTGTTGTGTTAGTCACCATAAAGTACATCATTAGTTTTTGATGTAGTGTTCCATGATTCATTGTTTGTATATAACACCCAGTGCTCCATGCAATCTGTGCCCTCCTTAATCCCCATCACCAGGCTCACCCATTCCTCCCCGCCCCTCCCTTCTAAAACCCTCAGTTTGTTTCTCAGAGTCCACAATCTCTCATGGTTTGTCTCCCCCTCTTACTTACCCCCCTTCATTTTTTCCCTTCCTTCTCCTAATACCCTCCATGTTATTCCTTATGCTCCATAAGCAAGTGAAACCATATGATACTTGACTCTCTCTGCTTGACTTACTTCACTCAGCATAATCTCCTCCAGTCCCAACCATGTTAATGCAGAAGGTGGGTATTCATCCTTTCTGATGGCTGAGTAATACTCCATTGTGTATATGGACCACATCTTCTTTATCCATTTGTCTGCTGAAGGGCTCTCCCTTTTTTGCTTCTGTTATCAGCACACTGTCTATACTTTAGCTTTCCTGTTTAGAAAACGGGAGCTAGGGGTGCCTGCGTGGCTCAGTGGGTTAAAGCCTCTGCCTTCAGTTCAGGTCAGGATCCCAGGGTCCTGGGATTGAGCCCCACATCGGGCTCTCTGCTCAGCGGGGAGCCTGCTTTCTCCTCTTTCTCTGCCTGCCTCTTTGCCTACTTGTGATCTCTGTCTAATAAATAAATAAATAAATAACTTTTTTTTTTTTAAAGATTTTATTTATTTATTTGACAGAGAGAAATCACAAGTAGACAGAGAGGCAGGCAGAGAGAGAGAGAGGGAAGCAGGCTCCCCGCTGAGCAGAGAGCCCGATGCGGGACTCGATCCCAGGACCTTGAGATCATGACCTGAGCCAAAGGCAGCGGCTTAACCCACTGAGCCACCCAGGCGCCCAAATAAATAAATAACTTTAAAAAAAAAAAAAAAAAAGGAAACGGGAGCTATTTTCTTTCTTCTTGTTTCCTGGGCATATGTTTTAGGGGTTGAAAGAAAGGCTTAGTGCCCCTGTGGCAGAGATTTCTAGATATTTCCCAGATCCCCGTTCTCTTTTTCTTCATGAGCAAACAGCGAGGCTCATTTCCCAGCCTCTCCTGCAGTTCAGGAAGCTATGTGACTGGGTTCTTGAGCTCATAGAATGTGAGGAGAAGTGATACATGCCATATTTTTTCGGCCTTGAAAAATCCTCCAAGGGTGATCTTCCGTGCTGTTTTTCTCTTTTTGGCTGGCTGGGAGGGAGATGGCCATGAGAGCCCCGGAGGCTCTGTATTGAAGATGGCAAAGGCTCTTGTCATTTTAGGTCCCTGAATGACTCTGAGGAGGACAACCCCGCTGATCTGGTCACCTGCCCAGCAAGAAATAAAGTCTGTTGAGCTTGAAGCAATATACAATGTGGCAGCTAGTATTACTCTGACCAGTATAAACAGTAACTAAACTTTGGACCATACTTTCCTCGTAAAGATCCTTGAAAAGTTTATACATAAATAAATATAGATATATGTGTATGTGTATATATGTAATGGATGTGTATGTTATGTATAGGAAATTTATACAGATACAGTACACAGACAATTACTCATAAACACATATGTGAAAGGAAAATGTTGATGATATTTTAATTGAAATGACTGGAATATGAATAGTAAGACCAATCAGGACATACTCTAGAGACCGATTTGGGGGGCAAGATATTTGACATTGGGGAAACCCTTTAACTTATCTTGGATAGGACCCCATTTTTAATGGGAAGTAGGGATGGCTTTGAGGTTGAAGTGACTTTCATATTTTTCTTTTTTTAGCAGTGACTTGTTTGTTCAAATTAAAATTGGGGGGGGATTATCTTTAGAATTGCTTCTTTTGAACAGAGTGTGGAGGGCTGCCTCCCGTCAGATTAGATTAAAGACGGCTCTGTAAAAGCTTCCTAGAGGACCTCTCACAGCATATTCTGGAATATTTTCAGTTACACGAGCTCTAAAGTTTCTTTTGGATATAACATATTCTCGTCCTCCTGGAAAAACCTGAGTTTTTCCTTTTTTTTTTTTTTTTGGTTTCCAGCTGTGTTTAGTTGACAAATAACACTCTGTTCTGCTTCCACTTTCCTTTTTGATTAATAGTAACCTAACTAGGCTGAACTGATGGGAATCCACTGACATTTTATCTTCTTTTCCAAGGGACTTGCATTTGAAAACAAGCTCCCAGGGGGCTGACCAAATTGCAGTTTAGAATCTGTGTCAACACACTTGTAATTGCTTTTGTAGAAGAATCTTTGGTATCTGCTGTTAATGACAGAAATATTGTTACTATCTCTGTGAGCTCTGAGTTGGATTTTATTCCTAACTCTGAGTGTATGAATTTGTACTGTGTGTATGTGTGTATGTGTTAAATGACTAATGTGTATAGCAATGATCAATGGCATCTTTGATTAGGGTCCTCTTTTAGCTCTATGGTGAGATATATCCATTTGTTAGCTTATGGTTTTAAGCCTTATTCTAAAATATTATTAAATGAAAATATTGACTGAGTCTATCAGTCAGTGTCCCAGCAGAGAAGAGATAGGGTACTTAAACGGAATAATAAATAGTGGTGGCAGTAAATACCTGAGAGCTAGTTAACTGGGTGGTGCCATCACCAACTATAGGCCAGAAGAGGCAGAAGGAAGGCTAGTTACCAGAACCTAGAGACAGAAGGGCAGGTAGGTGCCTGAAAGCAGCTGTGACTAGTGTTTGAGGGATATTGCTAGCCTATAGCTACCTTACAGGAAGGGAGGGTTAAGTCAACAAATTTCGCTCTGCTTCTTCCCTTCCATCTGCAGGAAATTCCCAGTTATCAACCTTCAGTGGAAGCCAGAGGGCAAAGGAATCCATTTATATAATCCTTAGGCATCAGCCTAAGGGCCCAAAAGTGTTAAAGAGAAGGATAGAGGCTCAATTGGGAAGGGCAAACAAAATATCCAGCCCAGTGGCCATGGGGCTTTGTTATTAAATTCCAGAGTATTTATAAAAATTAGAGTAATTAGTTCTCATGGTTTAAGATCTCATCATTTATTTGAAGATGCTATATCATATATAGGATCATTCTTAATACTAAAAATATAATAGCTCCTGTTCTTCTGTGTCCAGTCTGAGGAAACAGTCACGCATGGCCACTTAAATTAAGCTTAGTCAAAATGAAATAAAATTATAAATTCCGTTCTGCTAGCCACATTTCCAGTACTGGTTAGCTTCTTGTTAGCTAGGGACTATTGGATTGGACACCACAGATGCAGGACGTTACCAGAACTGCAGAAAGTTTTCTTGGCTAGCATTCCTGTAGTTATTTCATTATTAAATTGCCCAGATTCACTTTGACTTAAAATGAAAGTAAAATGACTTTGGTGATTATTCATTTTTCCTGGAATTCTAGACCCCCAAAGTATTATGTTAATATCAGAAATTATAACATCTTATTGAGAATGAATTGGAGTTATTTGGGTACATGCAAAAAAAAAAAAAGTCAGCTCTAACCAACTCAGTAAAAAATGAGATATATTGGAAAGATTTGGTGGAATCCTAGAAGTGGAATGGGAAATGAGCGGAGGCTGAAGAACCAGGAAAGCAGAAAAGCCAGGAGTTAAGGACATGAGGGCCCTGGGATGGTCTCCTTACATGCATGCTGAATGAAACCCCAACCCCTTTTTAAATTGCTCACAGAGAAGGTCTACTTGACCACCAGATGCCTGCACCTTGACTGCCAGAAAGTGGTCACCTTGATATATGGGTCTGTTAAGGTTGCACACAATGAAGAAAGGGCCACTCTCCAAAGGAAATCTGGTTTGCTAGTACCAAGAAAAGTGGGGAATGGATGGAAGTGCTCCTGACCCCAGAGCTGTTCAGTCTAGTTCATCCTTTGGCTACTTAGCACCCACGTGTATCCTTCCTTGTATAATATAGCTTGCATTCTAAATGAAGCTGAAATTACTTTCAAAGGGGCAAAATTGTTGCTTAGGTGGAAGGGATATTAGTTCTTTGTGGTAGGCTGAATATTTGTCATCAGTGCACAAGATATGCATGTTCTGATCCCCAGAATATGTGACTGTGTGACCTCACCTGGTAAAAAGGGACTTTGCAAATGTTGCCTAAGTTAAGGATTTTGAGATGGGGAAATGATCCTGCATTATCTGAGTGGGTCTAGTGTATTCAAAGGGTCCTGCTAAGAGGGAGAAGCAGGAGGCTGAGTGTGTGATGTGATGACACAAGCAAGAGTTTGGTGGGAGTTACACTGCTGGATTTGAAGGTGGAGGAGAGAGCTAGAAGCCAAGGAATGCAGGTAGCCTCTGGAATCTGGAAAAGACAAGGAGACACATTCTTCCCTAGAGCTTTCAGAAGGAACAGAGACCTGCCAGCATTTTGGTTTTTAACCCAGTAAAACTGATTTTGGTCTTTGGAGCACCAGAACTGTAAGAGAAAAAAATTGTGTGTTATGATGCTACCTTGAAATAGTTTGTGCAGGATTAGGAACCAAACCAGTGTTGTAATGGTTTGTGGTTTGCCAAAGCTCAGCCCTACATCACAAACTCTTATTGCTTACTATTTAATTTCTCTCTTTAGGGAAGATTTAAATTAAATTTAATTTTTCTCCTTGGGAGTGATACTAATAAAAGGTTGAGAAACACTGGTAACAAAGTTTCAAAAAATGATTCTACCTCTTAAGGTTATTTATGACCTACACTATATTCATTCATTTCCCTGAAGGAGACAGCCTGAAGTTGTAGCTGGTTCCTGCATTTCAATGGGGGTGTGAGATGTCTAGGTGGTGTTTTATTCCTTGTGGTTTCCCTCTGATCTGTCCATCCTGATATTACCCACATTATGGACTAAATGACAAGGTTAATCACCATCACTAAACACCATTTTGGTGGAGGGCACCGGCAAAGAGAAGGGCGATTACTGAAAAACAGATGACCCAGCAATGAAGGGAATACGAGTGAGAGTTAGGGTTTCTAGTTCTTGCACTCAGGATTTCTGCTCCACTACCCATTTACAGTTCCCTTTGCCTGTGGTAGGGTTTTTTTTGGTCTGGTGATTATGTTCCAGGTATGCCTTCTTTAAATGTCTGAAACCCTGGCCATTGATTCTTCATGGCCATTGATTCTGTTACTAGCTTTATCAAGGTATAAACAAAAAAGGTAGAACCAAAACAATGGCACCTGCTTAATTTGTGTGAGTTCAGACATAGGCATACACCTTGAAACTGTCATTACAGTATCACAATGAAGGTAATAAACATATCTGTCATGATGTAAAAAGTTACCTTGTATCCTCCCTCCCCTTGCCTTTTATTTTCTTTTGTGGTAGGGAGGCTTAATGTAAGACCTACCCTCTTAATAAATTTGTAAGTGCACAATACCCTGGTGTGGACGATAGGCACGGTGTAGTACAGATCTCTAGAATTTATTCCTCTTGCATAACTGAAATTCTGTGCCTGTTGAACAATAGTGTCCCATTTCTCCCTCCCCCATCTCCTGGCAACCACCATTCTGTTCTCTGTTTTCATGAATTTGCCAATTTTAGATGCCTCTTATAGGTGGAATCATACAGCTTTTGTCCTGGCTTATTTCATGTAGTCTGATGTCCTCCAAGTTCATCTGTATTGTTACAAATGATAGGATTTCCTTCTTTCCTTTTCTTTGTGTTTTTTGTTTTTTTTTAATTTGAAGATTTTATTTATTTATTTTGCAGAGAGAGAGAACACAAGCAGGGGGAGCAGCAGGCAGAGAGAGAGGGAGAAGCAGGCTCTCTGTTGAGCAGGGAGCCTGATGCTGGACTTGATCCAAGAACCCTGGGATCATGACCCTAGATGAAGGCAGATGTTTAACCTACTGAGCCACCCAGTTGTCACAATTTCCTTGTTTCCAAAGGTTGAATAATATTCCATTTAGCTATATACAGGTAGGTATTCCTGCTTTTTGGAAGTTTGCTTTATAACACTTTGCTTTTACGAAAGACCTGTATTAGTAGCTGCTTTCACCAACAGAAAGAAATCCAGAAAGGATTTTTCACTCCTAGGAAACGAAGTGAAGAGTGTTCAGTGTTTGCTTTGCAATGAGCCATAATAACGAGACACACATCCCGAGCCCCAAGAGTGGCCCCACAAGTTCCTTCCCCAAGAACTCAGCACTTGAGCATCGAGTCTTCATAGCTCTGAACTGTGTCTGTGAGCATCTGGGCTTTATCTCAATCTATTTTGTGTATCTATTAGCAAAATATGTCCTCAAGTCTCAGAAAAGCCTAGGAGAGGTTATTTTGGGGGTCAGGGAATGTTAAAAATTTCCCCGTATAAATTAATGGCAATTGCTTCCTTGATTTATGAAAGGTTTCATAGGATTGTTCTATTTATAATGAGGGAAACCTATAGCACATTTTTTTATTCATTCATCTGTCAATGGATCTTTGTTTTGTTTCCATATCCTTGTTATTGTCCATAATGCTGCAATGAATGTGGGGGTGAAGATCTCTCTTCAAGATCTTGATTTCAATTTATCCAGAAGTGGGGTTGCTGGATCATATGGTAGTTCTGTTTTTAATTTTTAAAGAAACTTTCATATCATTTCTACAGCAACAGTACCATATTACATTCCCACCACTAGTGTACAAGAGTTTCAATTTCCTCATGCCCTTGACAATACTTATCTTTTTGTTGTTGTTAATAATAGCCATCCTAATAGATGAGAGGTGATATTGTGGTTTTTACATGCATTTCCCCAATCCTTAGTGCTCGGGAGCACCTTTTCTATACCTGGTAGCCATTTGTATGCCTTCCTGGAGAAATGTTTATTCAAGTCCATTACCCACTTAAAAAATCAAGTTATTAATTTTTGTCACTAAGCGGTTTGTAAAAAAATGTGCCCCAGAGAATTATCTGGGTTTCAGCCATTCTCCCTGAACTTACTTCCTACTAGTAACTACTCTAGGGTCTTGGTCAACAAGGTCTTCGGCTTATTTTCCCAATAGTGAGGATCCCAGCATGGTCAAAAGCTTCCGTTTTCAGGGCATTGTTCTTGGTGCTCTGCGGTAGAAATTCTTCCCTTGGGTAGGAATTTGCTTCTTTGTGTGGTAAAAACCTTTAAACAACTCTGATATTTGGGGCTAGGAGACAAAACACTTTGGGTGTGGGTCAGTATATGTGACTGGAAGGAAAGTGAACAGAGTGTGACTTTTAAAAGACAATGGCATTTTTAGAGCACAGGAGTGATCTGATTTGGAATTTAGGGCTGCATTTGGAAAATAGGGCTGCATTTAATTTACTGTCTGAATTATTCTTTAATTAGTTCGTGATCAATACACCTCAAAATAAGATTTGCAGTTATTTTGCCAGTTCCCTGGGACTCTACCAACTTGAACCACCATAAATTAAAATTTCGTCTTGAGAATTTTTTCAGATCACATAGGTAGTGTGAACTCAGATTGCAAATATGGGTAGGGATGGTTTATTAGGAATTACTAGGGTAAATATATATATATTTTTCCCTTTAAGAGAGCTTAGTTGGCATAGGTAAGTTTCTTTCCTGTTCCATTGTAGGCAGTGGGGTTTACGTGTCCCTCACCCTTACGCGGTGGGGGACGGCAGGAACCACCTATTAGATTAGTCAGGCTTGAGGAGCCCTGGGCTTTATCTTATATCCCTGCCCTCATATGTAGTTGTCAAAGTAGAAGCTTGAGGTCTCACAACTTCAGTAAAAATCTTCAGCTCAAAATTAGGCCTAGGCATTGTTTTATCTCCTAGAGTTTCTGGGTTACTTCATTTTCGAGGCTGAGACCTTTATTACTTTTGTGTTAGCTCAGTGATGCATTTTAAAAAATACTTAAAAATTTTTACCTGAAATTTTATCTTATTCAAAAGGTGTTTGGGGTACCTCATCTGTCATACTGTCAAATGGAGAAGTCCTTATGCCTTTCTTTCAAAGGTAAAGAAACGTAGACTCAAAATTACCATGACTTTCCTAAATCACACAGCACTTTGACAACCAGATATCCTCTGTTGGAAATTAACTGTAAGACAAGGCCAAAGTCAGCCTTTCTGACAATGCCTGGCACCTTGCCTTTACCTCTGTACTTAAAAGAGATCAATGTTTGAATCAAATGTAATTTGACTATATGAAATAGAACCTATTAAAAATATGCTGTGACACCCCTCCCCCCCCCAAAATGCCATGACAGAAGGTGGATTTAGTAGATCTTACGGAACTCAAAGGTAGGATATGCAGTCTGACCTCGGGAAGGGTTGGCATTGAATGTGAAAAATCATGCAAGGGCAAGGCAGTCACTATCTCTGGCTCTCTTGTCCTCAGGGTCTCCCAACTCTCCAGTTCTCTTGTGTTGGCTTCATTCTCTCACGTTTTTTTGTTAACTGACTCTCTTAACATCATTTTGAATTAGGTGAAAAAATGGCCATTCCAATATTTTAAAGTTTATTTCATAGCTAAAATATTCAAGAGACTGACTGGGGTCTCTTAGTTCTAACTTAAACGTGATCAGTGGGAACCATGTAATTGGCTTGGCTTAGGCTTTTTCTTTTAGTCAGCTTTGGCCAGAAAGGCACATTGGGATGTAGCAGACTTTATGAAAATGTGGTATGGACGTGTGTGTGTGTGTTGTGTGTGTGTGTGTGTGTGTGTGTAGCTATTATATTATAGGTAATAGTATTATATATGTGTATGTACTATACTATGTATGTAGGTGTAGTATTATATTACATAAAATACTTCTATAACATAAATATAATTATATAATATTTAAATTATCTCTATCTCCCTCTCTCTATATATCTTTACTAGGCCATGAATTACTGTGGAATATCGGGGTACACCAACAACTTGGGTGTTTTAAAATAACATGATGGCTTCTTATACCTTTTGTTAATCAAAAGTAAGACAAAAAAAAATCTTTGCCTTTATATTAACCTTTGCTCTTTAATATGCTTAGAAGAATGACATTTATTCCTTTTCAAGGTTATTGTGAGTCACTAAATGTGATTTAATGCTTTGTTCCAACCAGTGAATGCCAAATATACGCTGAAAAAAATAAGAGATGACCTTTTTGAGCCTCGCTCCTTGTAGAGGGTAGTCACCAGAAAGAAGCCAGCTCATAGGTAGAGTTAATGAATGGGATGATTCGTCATGAATAGGACAAGACCTACTTGAAATTGTTACTGTTTATAAGCCTATTTCTGATGTTTTATTCAACTAAGAGTCTATAGATCTGTTCTTTCCTTGGTTTATTTTATTTCTTGCAATTGTCATATCTGAAATTCAGGTCCTTTTGAATACTGGTCAGAGACAAAGAAGATAAATGCAATTGTGTGTGTGTGTGTGTGTGTGTGTGTGTGTAAGAGGGATAGTTATTTTGAATAGTCAAGGGAAATATCTTTTAAAGATTAGAAAACTAGATTTGCAGGAGGTGATTTGAGCATATACTTTTTACATTTTTTACACACTGATTTTTTTTTTTGTTTTTTAAAGATTTTATTTGAGAGAGAAAGAGGAAAAAAAAACGTGAGGTAGGGGAGGGGCAAAAGGGAATGACAGAGAGAATCCCAAGCAGACTCTGTGCTTAGCAAAGACCCTGATGCAGAGCTCAGTCTCACAGCTCTGAGATTATGACCTGAGCCGAAATTGTGACTTGGATGCTTGAACACTGGAGCCACCCAGGTGCTTAAACATTGATTTTTTTTTTTTTTTTAAGATTTTACTTATTTATGTGGCAGAAAGAGAGAGCACAAGTGGGGGAGTGGCAGGCAGAGGGAGAAGCAGGCTCCTTGAGGAGCAGGGAGCCCAATGCAGGGCTCGATCCTATGACCCTGGGACCATGACCCTGAGCTGAAGGCAGATCCTCAACTGACTAAGCACACAAAAATAATTGCATATTTGGAAGCTCTTTAGAGATCCAGATCAGTTCCTGGAGAAGCACTATGGGAGTTAATCGAAAATCTAAGGGCAATAATAAATCTAAACATGGTTTCAGAAGGGAGAAGAAAAATTAGGATGGATCATTCTCTTTCTATCTTCAAAGAGAATGGTAAGAGCAGTGTAGGGGATTGGAAAAGAAATAAATGGAACAGTCTAAATATGTTACAGTTTTCGTTGAGAAGATAGAAGATAGTCTGTCTACTCCTTTAAAAATGCCCAAACTACCAGAACTTACAATTTTGTCTTTGTCAAATAAATCAGTTGTGGATTTTCTAGTCCTTGAACCACATGGTGATAACCATAAAAATATACAATTAACTCATTTGAATTGAGCTACAGATGAGGTTCTTCCCTATAACCTTTTTTTGGTTGTTTTGTGATATTATGTAATTTGACTCCACTAAAATAAGCTTATAATAATTTTCATCCTGAGAAATAGTTCTTTCTCCGCCCCCCCGATATAGTTTTAGGAGATAATAAGTGTCCTTTTTTGAGAATTTACAAACTCTTATAAAGAAATGTGGTATTGTGATGAACATCAGGTGATAAGTAGAATTGTTAGATCACTATTTTGTACACTAAAACTAACATAACATTGTATTTTTTAAATTAGTTTTAAAGGTAGAATTTAGTGATTCGTCAGTTGCGTATAATACTGAGTGCCCATTCATCAAGTGCCCTCTTAAAGCCCATCCCCCAATTGTCTCATCCCCTCCCTTCACCCCCAGTCCAGCAACCCTCACTTTGTTTCATAGAGTTCAGCATCTCTTATGGTTTGTCTCCCTCTTAATTTTCATCTTATTTTATTTTTTCTTCCCTTCCTCTGTGCTCATCTGTTTTGCTTCTTAAATTCCATGTATGAATGAAATCTTACAGTACTTATTTTTCTCTGACTACTGAATTATTTCCCTTACCATAATACCCTTTAGTTTCATCCACGTCTTGCCAATGACAAGGTTTTATTCTTTTTGGTGGCTGAATAGTATTCCACTGTGTGTATCTATAACACATTCTCTTTATCCATTCATCTGTTGATGGACACCTGGGCTCTTTCCATAGTTTGCCTATTGTGGACATTGCTGCTACAAACATTGGGGTACAGCTGCCCCTTCAGATCACAACGTTTGTGTTTTTTGTGTAGATACCTAGTAGTGCGATTGCTGGGTCGTAGGATAGCTCTATTTTTAACTTCTTGAGGAGCTTCCATGCTGTTTTCCAGAGTGGCTGTACCAGCTTGCATTCCCACCAACAGTGTAGGAGGGTTCCCCTTTCTCTGCATCCTGGCCAACATCTGTCATTTCCTGACTTGTTAATTTTAGCCATTCTGACCAGTGTGAGATAGTATCTCTTTGTGGTTTTGATTTGTATTTCCCTGATACTGAGTGATGTTGAATATTTTTTCATGTTATAACACTGTAAGTTAACTAACTGGAATGAAATAAAAACTTAAAGAAAGAAATGTGATAGAAATGTACTAAGTTTCTAAGAAGTCAGGGACTGTAATAGTCACTAACATAGACTCCATTCTTAACTAATAAAGGGTCTGTTACAGTGTATTTACTCAATTATTATTTGCTGGATGAGTGGACAAGGTACATGTTCTGTTGGTTCCAAAGAGAAAATGACATGATATACTCTCTCGGGCTTTTCATTTTATTTTGCAGGGTATCATCAGGTGAATAAAATAAAAATAAATGTGATATCAAATTGATTTGTAATTCAGGCTTGGAAATCTAGGAGTTTCTGGATCATAAAATGATGGTTAAGGTTGAATCTACATAATCTACATTAACTGCTAGTTTGTCCCTGAAAACTTGTCCAGGGCTCACTGACGTTAAAGAGAGCAAGAATTATGAACTGTAGCCTTCCTGGACATATAATTTATCTCTTTTTGTATAGCATTTACCTTGAATAGTGATGAGTATATTTAAAATATCATAAATAATAAGTCATATAAGCCTGTCTTATTTTGGAGCCTTAAAATTAAAAAACTTAGGGGAGAAAGGATGCAATAATGGAGTGAGTTGGGCTATGAAAAAACATTTTTTAGCAAAATTAAAATAAAATTTTAATAAAGATGGAGACCTCTTCATATTTTCTCATATGATTAGAACTGGAGAAAATGGTAACTGACAATTTGTGCTATTTTACTCTTGATAATCTACTAAGTTGAATCTCTAAAGTGTGGGGATAAAATCCTTTTTGAATTCCCAAGGTCTAACATAAAGCCTGACCTCTCCCTTGAAAGAGAAGTGTAACTAATAATAGTAAATTCTCTGTTAATTAGATAACTCCACTATATTTGGCTGAGAAGTCACCTGCTAAGATCCTTGTGCACGGTTTGTGGGTGAAAGTACTTTACAGCACTCCTTCAGAAATCCACCTCCGACTTCTTCCTTTTTACTAATAAGATGTTACAGTACAATGAGGCTTTAAAAAATGTTTGGGCCATTTGAATGGCAAGAGTATCACCAAAAATATTATATAAAAATTCCATTTTCCACTGGGGCCAAAGGCCATAGTACTAAAGACAGAGGCTTAAATTTCAGTTTTGAACTGAATGTGTCTTGAAACACGAGGCAATATATCCTTTGTTGACTAAGGCAATGTGTAAGATGAAATACCTTTTATAGAATCCATCTTCAAAAGTATAAGCCAATGACAGGCAATCAGTTGTTTTTCCAGATGAGATAAGGACATAGTTAAAAGCCTTAATGTTGATGAGAAATGGGCTTGCTGGTGCTTTAGGGGATTGAATACGTTATCGGTAGGAAACAAGCTTTAAGTTTTCAGGAAAATTGTAAGTGCAATAAGATGTCACTGAAACAACATTTTAGGGAATGTTAAATCTTTGGTTAGAGCAATAGGCTCAGTGATCACTTTCTCAAGCTCATCTCTGCCTCCTTCTACAGATGAAATGATACCGTTTTGTTTGTAGTCACTACCCTCTCCTACTCTTATACTTTAACTCCTGTATGTGCCACTGAGCTCTCTGTAGCCAGCTTTGCTCTTTCCCTCAACCTTGACAATCATATATACACATTTCTGGCAGATAACTTTACTTGGATATCATATATGGCCTGAAATTCACATTATGATGATCTTTCTTCACCCCCCCCCCCCCCGCCCCAGTGTTAGCTTCTCGCTCCTCTTCTAGTAGATCAGTCACTGGTGCTATTAATATTCATCCAGTTGCTCAAGACAGAAAATTGGGGGTTACCCTAAACAGGGCTGCCGCTTGCCCAAGCTGTGCTTTTGTGACAACCAGAAGAAGCTGACTTTTCTCCATGCACACACACACCCTACTTGATAAGTAAAGATCAGGTTGAATTTCAGTCAGCGCCTTCCCCCTCAGTTCAAGGCATGACAGACATTAATTGTGTGGGACAGTCCTCATTCTAGATACTTCTCCCTTCTTACCCACTTATCTGATCAATTTTGAACACTCAAATATCCTATAATCTGCAACTCCTCTTTCTTATTTCTTTTAAATCAGACATTTAATACAGAAAAAAAGTATGTATGTTATTTTATGTGTGCTTCCTCTAATAATAGAGAGAACACCAGTGAAGCCAGCGCCTTCCCAAGAGCCAGAACGTTAGCGGTGTGTTGCCCTGTCCTTTTTGATCCTGACTTTCTGCCCTGTTCATGCTGTCGGTTGATATTCTTTCAACTGTTGCACACCTCCAGCCCTAAACCACATCACCAACTTTCGATCATTTCACTACACTGCTTGAAACTCTTCTGTAGATTCTGATTCCCTAGAGAAGAGCCTCGAGGTTGCCCAGCATGGCAGAGAAGGCTGTCTCAGTTCTGTCCCGCATGAGACAGAAGCTCCATCTTTGGGCGCCTGGGTGGCTCAGTGGGTTAATGCTCTGCCTTCAGTTCAGGTCATGATCCCAGGGTCCTGGGATCTGGCCCCACATTGGGCTCTCTGCTCAGCAGGGAATCTGCTTCCCCCCGCCTCATGCCTGCCTCTCTGCCTACTTGTGATCTCCGTCTGTCAAATAAATAAAAATCTTCAAAAAAACCCAAAAAACAAAAAAACCTCCATCTTTGGCCAGTTCATAGTTCAGAGAGAACTAATATCGGGTCTTCAGACGGCTCACTCCTCTGTTCACTCTGCGTGAGGCCCCGTTCTGCCGCGCCTGCTTGTTCCTTTCACATTGTGCTGAAATTACCTCTTTATGTCTGTCTGCCTTATTAGATGACTAGTTCTTTGAAGACACCAAATCTGTCTTATTTATTTTTGTTTCTAATCCACTTTCCAATTTCTGGATCATAGCAGGGTTTCGAATATCTGAATCAAAATGGTGAATAAAGTAGTTCATCTTAATGTGTTCGTGGATGATGCCAACTCTTCGTTCTGAATTTTTGTTTGAGATCAGCTGGTCATAGAGACATTTGTTCTGGGTGTCTTTCAATGTACATTTAGTAATTTTCTTTTTGCCATCATGTCAGCACAACCTCTGAGTTACCTGGGGATGAAATTTCTTAATGTGAATCAGGGAATTTGACAGGTAAAACAGTCTGATGATAATACTGATTTTCCCCCCACTCCAGTGTAATAAAGTCTGAACCCAAAGAACTTACTTGGCATCATATAAACTCAGCTTACAAGAATGTTGTCCCAGGGCCCTGTCAGGTGAGGTTTTAGAAGTTTCATTAGCACCCCTGTATCTTCTCTTTTGCTTCCCCGTTTCATCTGTGGCATCTCTTCCCTCCCCAGTTCCTAACATCCCCCCATTGTTTTTTAGGGTCAGTGGCAGCTCCCATCAGCAATGTGTTCCCAGAGCAGTTTCATTTGTTAGAGTTTCCTGTCCACACTCTTCGATTTTTAAACCTTCTTTTTCGGCCAACAATTTTTACTTGCCATCAGAAGGGATGCAAACTCATTAAATTAATTCAATTAGTATATAAATAACTGTTACTTAGCTTGATCTGTGGACGCCTCAAATGTATCTAAATTTTAAAAGAGGATACCTTTTACCCCACAGAAATGAAGCTTGAATGATGTGTTATATTTAGTGGGTGGTATATTTTGATATTTTTCAAATCATACCAAATAATGCACGTGTCTGTTCTTTTTCCCACAAATTTGCCCTGCTTGGATGCAAAGATATTCAAATTGACTTTTCCATGAAAGAAGTGATAAGCTTTGTAAGTATTATTTAACGGCAAAGTCAAACATATGTACAAAGCATTTCGGAATCAACTTGGGTAGTTATTATCTGCAGATGTCAGCCATAAGAGAAAAATCTCAGCCTCTATATGTGTCTTTGAACTTACAAGAAGCAGGTTTAGTTTTGACTTCTCTTTCTACTTCCACAAAAATCCCATAGTGTGAGAAAGCTTGGTTAGTAATGTAGTCTCTTCTCTTTTCTCTAGACCACATGCATGCCATGATGGTAAGGGATGTTTGAAACTTTAGTATATTTTTCAAAGTGACAAATATTTTTTTTTGGAAATACACTGTTTGCAAGGCAGTGTGCAGTGAATAAGACATCATTCCTGTCCTCTCATAGCTTATTAGAGGTCCTCCTGCCTAGATAGAAGGCCAGATGTGACAAGTATTATATAGGGAGTACAAATAGCCTCCCTAAGTTCCCAGGAGAAGATTAATTCCATATGGCAAAGACTGAAAAGATTTTGCAAAGGGCTGGCATCTGAAGAATAGCTGTAATCTTAAAACGTAGATACGTGGGATAGGATGCTCCTGATAAAGGGGGGAATGTGAGCCAACATGCAAAGGCGGGAAGGCAGACCTGGGCCATGTGGAGCTGGAGAGTCTGAGTGGGAGAGAGGTTAGAGAACTCATGTCCTACTTTAGGTTTTGACCCAGTCAGACTCTCAGCACGCAGTTCTTTTTTATTCTTGGAGAAGCAGCTCAGGGTTGCTCCTATTTGCTGCCTAATATATTTATTGTTCAATTGTTTTCATTTTCAGTTGGTTTGATTTTGGGGAATCATAAAAACTCCTTTTGCTATCAACTAACAGAAGAACTTAGGGAATTGTTCCACATTTTGATATTTAAATGTTACATCTTAAAACCTCATATTGTTCAAGGAGTTTTACATTTTCTGCAGTTGTAGATTGTATTAGACGCTGCTAATGACTTGTAACAGGTCTAATTATGAGTTCCAACTGCAAACCAGATGCTAGTTTTGGTGCTGTGACTGAGAGGAAATCTCTGCCCTCATGGAGCCCACCTTTTAGCCAGTGAGATAGACATTAAACAAGTAAACATATACATAACTCATGGATTGATAAATGCTTTGTGTTTTTGCTACAGCAACAGAGAATGATAAATTCACCATGCCTTAAGGAAAGGACATTTATTTCAGGCTCTTAGATCTGGGGTTACTGTCATGATTTTGTTACTATGAATGGATTCTGGTTTGTTCCATGTACATGTCATTCCGGGACCCAAGATGAAGGGGCAGTGGCTGCCTCTAACAAGCTCTTCCCATGGGGGGTGGGAGCAGTGGGGATTAGGAGCACAAGAGGGTTGATGAGAGTTACGCTCCCTAAAGCTCACTGTTACTTTCAGCTACACATCAGTGGCTGAAGGAAGTCATATGACCAAGTGTCAGATCAATGGACTAGAGAAGTGCATGTCTTTCACAGGGAATAGTGTGGCAAAGAGTGACTCTTTGCTGAAAATAATTGAATCTGCCTCAAAAACTAAAATGAGTGAGTAATAATTTTTTTTTAAAGATTTTATTTATTTATTTGACAGACAAAGATCAGAAGTAGGCAGGGAGGCAGGCAGAGAGAGAGAGGGGAGGAAGCAGGCTCCCCGCTGAGCAGAGAGCCCAATGCAGTGCTCAATCCCAGGACCCTGGGATTATGACCTGAGCCAAAGGCAGAGGCTTTAACCCACTGAGCCACCCAGACGCTCCAAGCGAGTAAGAATTTTTGAGAATGATGTTTATCGCAAGGAAAGTAAAATTGGGCACGTGGGTGGCTCATTCAGTTAAGTGTCTGACTTTGGCTCAAGTCATAATCTCAGGGTCCTGGGATAGGGCCCTATGTTGGGCTCTCCGCTCAGCAGGGAGTCTGCTTGTCCCTCTCTCTCTTCTTCTGCCCCTCCCCCACTCATGCTCTTTGTCTTTCTGTCTCTCTTTCAAATAAATAAATAAATAAAATCCTTAAAATTAAAAAAAAAAAAGATAATCAGGCAATCTGATATATTATCTGGATATAGAGGAAGAAGCTCCTTTAGGTAAAGTGGTCAGACAAGAGGTGACTTTAGATGAAAGCTGAACAACAAGCAGAGAAAATCATGGGTAGAGTTGGAGAAAAGGCAGTCCTGATATAGGTAATAATAGGTGCAAAGGCCCTTTGGCAGAAATGAGCCTGGATTGCTCAAAGGGTGAAAGATGGCCAGGATAGCTCAGGCATGGTGTGAATAATGGTGATTAGAATGAGACTCAGCATGGCAGACAAGAGCATGATCATACAGGACCTTATAGGCCAGGTAAGGAGTTTGGGTTTCATTCTTATTGCAGTGGGAAAACATTAGTCTTTCAAGGTGAAGTAGTGACATCATATAATCTATGTTTAAAACAGTTTCTCTTGCTGTTCTGTGGGTTGAGGACTGTGGGAGTGAGAGCAGGCAAGTTTGGAAACAGGAAGATGAATTAGAAGACTATAGGAGAAGTCCAGAGGAGAAATGATGGCAGCTGGAAATAGTGAAATGGGAAAGAAAAGGGAAAAATCGAATATGGGACATATTTGTAAGTATAATTGGAGTAGTATTTATTGACTTTTCTCTTCAAAGGGGTAGTGTGCTTTTCAGCAGTTGAACAAGCACACAACGTGGGTGGAGGGAAGAGCATGGGACTTGGAGTCAGAAGATTTTTCTTTATCTGGGCTTTGCTTCTTAGGACATATTTGACCCAATGCAGCTCAACTGTTCTGAACCTCAGTGTCCCTAAGTCCACTAAACAAACAAACAGATAAATGCATGATCGAATAAATAATGGATATGAGAATGACCAAAGTCCTATAACTTTCAGCTCATTAAATATAAGAAATGAATATAAAATACCAATAATCCACATGGGTCAGGCTTATATTTCTTCCCCTTCATGTAGTCATTTGTTGGCTTTCGAAAAAAAAGTTCTAGGTATAGGCCGTTTCTTTTCTTTCTTTCTTTCTTTCTTTCTTTTTTTTTTTTTTTAAAGATTTATTTATTTATTTATTTGACAGACAGAGATCACAAGTAAGCAGAGAGGCAGGCAGAGAGAGGAAGGGAAGCAGGCTCTCCACTGAGCAGAGAGCCCGATGCGGGGCTTGATCCCAGGATCCTGGGATCATGACCTGAGCCGAAGGCAGAGGCTTAACCCACAGAGCCACCCAGGTCCCCCTATAGGCCGTTTCTTAAGTCATGCATCCTAGCAGATGATACAGTGATGACAGTCCTGGCTTGTAAGTTTCCTTAAACTCTTACACAAAACATCAGTGTTGTTTCTCCCAGTCTCCAAGTGAGTGCAGTCCCTGGGAAACGCAGGAACTGCTGAAGCTTGAAGTTTTTCTAAGCGTGGATTTATGATATATGTTCTTGCGAGTCACCCTCTCATGGGCTGACCTATCCGCTGCTGCCAGGGATAAGGGATGGTGCACCATAAGCCTTATCAGTTAATACAGCAGTTTTGCCTGTAATGGAGTGATTAAGCCATTGTTTTGGTGAAAACACCTTAACGTCGAATTGAGCTGTCAGGGACTTGCAGGTAATGTAGCAATTTTTCAGACAGGGTTCTGGCATTTTCTGATAGCATCGCTGTTTTAGATGTAATTAATACTACTTCTATTTGACTGGTGTTTCTGAGGCATGAACTTCAACTACTTCATAAGTCCAGGATTGGGGAGAGAGGTGACACTTTCCCAAGTACCCAAATCTGGTTTTCTCTGATTCTCCCCCGCTTTGAGCTGGTCTTTATAGACCTATGTCTGCTACTCCTTATGATAAAAAGCACAAGCAATACCCCAAGCAAACTTATATAACTATTTCCACTTGCTGTTTCTACTAAAGATTCAGCTAATTACAGTTATGTATACATATACCATTGCCGCTTCAAGGGTATATTTTTAATCGAGTCACCTTAATGTTAGTATTTAGTTGCTATATGCATGGGCCAGTCAAGTTCCAGAAGAAAAAAAAAATATATAAATCTGTTGGTTCAAGCGCCACTTATGGAGGGTGAACAGCATTAAGGAAACAAATAAGGGATGTCAGGGCACCCAGAAACTAGCAACAAAGGAAGCCATTTGAGCACCAGGGAAATAGCATTACTTAAACCTAGTGAAAGTTGGAGATTCAGAGAAGGGATCAACTAGTATTAATTGTAGTCCTGGAGGAATATAATTGGCAGAAATGTGGTCCAAAGCAGAGAGTGTGAGGGGGAGAAATAATACTGGTTTCTCTGTCCTCCCAACCTCTGGTTTCCTTCCGGTGATGCCCATGGGCTGAGCTCTATTTAGGCCAGACCACAAAGGAGCTAAGATGCTATGGGCCATCAACACAGGCTTCCAGTGATACAGAATGGAGGAGAAGAAATAAGAATGAATTTAAGGGTCTAAATGAAGAATAACTGCACAATTTATAATTCTCAGCCACCCTGTTAGACTTTGGAATATGCTCCCAATTATCCGAAGGGTTCTTAAATTTTTCTAAGTGATGATTGAAGTCATCTTGTGGGGTAATATTAAAGAGGCCATCAATAGTCTTGAAACTCTAAGTTTGGAAATCACTGGGTCATGAGAAACAATTCCTCCACGCTATTTTGGTTTTACCACAGACCATGCCGAACAGGGCATTGGGAATTTTGAACTTTGGTTCCACCACAAAATAAGCACACAACTGAGCTTAGTCACAGTGACCCCTCAGACGTCTGTTTCCCCATCTATAATATGAGGAAGATTCTTTCTTTCTTTCTTTCTTTCTTTCTTCCTTCCTTCCTTCCTTCCTTCCTTCCTTCCTTCCTTCCTTCCTTCCTTTCTCTCTTTCTTTCTTTTTAACTTGTGAGGATCGTCATAACCACTGCTGAGTCACAGATCACTTCTGGAGTATGCATTAGGGAAAGGCAAATGCATAGCCAAAAATTTATATAATAACGAAAGCCCTGTATATGTGATTTTAATTTTAATGCTGTTTGGGATTATCCATACTATCAGACTTAAAACAGCAAGGTTAGTTGAAAGTTGACATAAATACAGATGTCTTTTGGATGTTCTGCTATAGATTTGTGATATGATATTAAATGCATATATTTGTAACCAATGAAAAAATGAAGCAGGAGAGATTGTTGGAATTCTGATACCACAGAGATGACTATTTCTGTGCTTCCTGTACAACACATACTTGCAAATAAGCATCTGTGGAAGATCAAAGACAACACTCGTGAAGCCATTAACTGCTTTCTATGAGGTCTCTACCCTTAAACACAATACAGCCAGAGCTGAGTCTTTGTCTCTTGGTCTTCATGGGGCAAAGGTTTCTCTTCTTCCTGGCTCTTTCCCCCCCTCTTTGTATGTTCCTTTCCATATTCAACTTCTTCTTCCTCTTTTCTCTTTCAAATTCTGTATTTTTGTCTGATTCTCATGCTTTTGTCCTAAGAGCAGGTATAATTTGGCATGTTGTAGAGGCTGAGGGGGTCCTTAAGAGCTGTCAGATTAGGGCTCCTGGGTGGCTCAGTTGGTTGGGCATCTCCCTTCAGCCCAGGTCATGATCTTGGGGTCCTGGGATCAAGTCCCGCATTGGCTCCCTGCTTGGTGGGGATTCTGCTTCTCTCTCTACCCCTCCCCCCACTTGTGCTCTCTCTCTCACATAAATAAAAAAAAATATTTAAAAAAAAAGATCTGTCAGATTGCGGTGAAAGAAAATAAGGGGAATCAAAGTGTTTGCTGATCAAGAAAGTTCAAAGTTAGAGGAGTTGCCTATTGAGAGAGAAATTGACTATAACAAAAAAAAAATGCATGTCTGGTAAGTGTCCTTTTTGTTACAGTTGTGGGGAATAAAGTGTATGTTAATCACATGATATCATGAGTCAGGGTTAGATGACCTTCCTTCCACTCCCCACAAACCACTTCTCCTGTAACATCTCAGTAGATGGCACCCAAATGTACAATATACAATCATAGGAGTCACTCTCCCTAAGCCGTCACACCCAGTCATCCACTGCATTTGGCAGAATTCTACTGATAGCATTTCCTAAATATCTCCTGATGTATTCTTCATTCATCAGCTTGTTCATTCCATAAGTATTTGTCAGGCACTGTGCTGGATGCTGGAGATAGGTCAAAATATCTTTATGGTCTTAATCTCACGGAACTGATAATATAGGGAGACTACATTATAAAAGGGACCCTAGAGAGGTCTTTTGCCACTTTTGCTGTACGAGAACACAGCAAAAAGATGGCTATCTATGAACCAGGAAGTGGGTTATCATCAGACACTGAATCTGCTAGTACTTTAATCTTAGACTTCCCATTCAGAACTGTGAGAAGTAAATTTTTGTGATGTATAACCTCCCCTCCCCCTAGTCTATGGTATTCTGTTACAGCAGCATGATTGAACCAGGACAGGAAGGGTCAGGAATTAGTAGACATAGGCAGGGTTAGGAGTTTGCATTTTGTTTTCATTGCAGTGGGAAGTCATTGAAAATTGGAGAGTAACATAGTCAGTCTCCCATTTCAAGGAGGTACCTCTGGTGTTGGGTAGAGAATGGTTTGGAGGACATCAAGAATGGGGGCAGAGAAAACCAAATTCAGAGCTAACATGTTGTCAGGGTGAGAGATGATAATGGCTTATAATAATGTTGGTAGCAATAAAGAAGGAAGTGAATAAATCTCGATGTAGAGGACTCTGTGCTGTGCTACCCAGAGACCCCCTTTAAGACTGAGGCACTTTCTCCTAGCTACTAGGAATGTTGACTGCTAACAATTTAGAGCCTACTTGGTTTCCAGGACTTGTCCTTTGCCCAGTTGGAATGTCTCATTTAAGTCCATGCCTTTGGGTTGGTTCACACCCAGTAACTGGTCAATAAAGAAGAAGAAGAAGGCTCTTACCTTGAGTCAGGACAACATGGGAAGACCATTCTAGTTCCATAGGTGCCTGTAGGATCAGCTGAGGCTTCTGGTACAGCTACATGACAGTTTAACTTTTGCCTCTGCCCATACTGCTTCCCTGTTCCTTTAGAAATATTGTCCTGTGTCATCCCCAGTAGACTTTTTTTTTTTTAAAGATTTTATTTATTCATTTGACAGACAGAGATCACAAGTAGGCAGAGAGGCAGGCAGAGAGAGAGAGGAGGAAGCAGGCTCCCTGCCAAGCAGAGACCCCGATGCAGGGCTCAATCCCAGGATCCTGGGATCATGACCTGAGCTGAAGGCAGAGACTTTAACCCACTGAGCCACCCAGGCGCCCCCCCAGTAGACTTCTTGTGTGCAAATCTTTCTGAGTTTCTTTCTATCATGAACCAAGACAACGGAAATTTAATTTTGAAGGTAGAATTAATGGGATTTGTGAACAGAGTGGATAGGGAGCTGGGGATTGGGGGTGGAGGGGGATAAAGAAAACAGAAGGATCTGTTATATCTCCAAGGTTTCTGACTGCCACTTCCAGGAGGATGATTATGCCTTTTATTGGACTTGAAAAGACTGAAAATAATTTGTAGCATTTTGAATATGCTTTGCTTCTGAAGACCCCAAGACCCGCCTGCGCAAGCAGGAAGTGTCAAGTGTGTAGAGTGTCGTCTTCAGATCTTCGCTGCCACCTCTCTGATCTTGGCCATCCCCTTTCACCTGGAGCTCTCCAACAGCTCTTGACTTATCTTCCTGGTTATGATCACATTTCTCTTAAATCCTTTTTACAGTTTAGGTTTCATACTCAACTACTTCCATGGTTATACATTATCCTGAAGACATAGTTAAGATCTCTCTCTTTTTTTTTTTTTTAATATTTTTTATTTATTTATTTGACAGGCAGAGATCACAAGGTGGCAGAGAGGCAGGCAGAGAGAGGGAGAGAGGAGGAAGCAGGCTCCCTGCTGAGCAGAGAACCCGATGTGGGACTCGATCCCAGGACCCCGAGATCATGACCTGAGCCGAAGGCAGCGGCTTAACCCACTGAGCCACCCAGGCGCCCCATACTTAAGATCTCTTAATTCAGTTTATGAGGCCTGCCACCTGGACTGGTTCTAGATTGTTGGCCTCATCTCTTTTCCCTCCTCTCTTTCATGTGTATCACTCTGAGCTTTTTTCGTGCCTTGAATGCACCTTCTTTTTTCTTATCTTGGGATTTTTGCACATGGTGTTTCCTCTAAGACATTCTTCCCACTTCCAGTCTCCTTTCAAAGGGCCAACTCCTAATCATTTATTTGTCAAGACCAAGTTTAAATGTTAGCTTCTCAGGAAGGACTCTATCCTGGAAGACCCCTTGTGACATATTTTCAGAGATTACCATGATTTCCTTATCATAATCCTCATTCAATTTGTGTTTTGACAGGTCTCTGGCAACTTATTTCAGCATTAAGGGGAAGAAAAGTGTGGTTTTAAACTCACGTAAAATTCTGTTTGATTATTCTGTAGAGCACCATCCCTTCTCTTAGTCTCTTTTTATCATCAAATCAAAAAGCACTTAAAACTACTGCCAACCCCTTGTCTGAGACTTTGGAGTATAGGTTTCCTTTAAAATTGGCTTCTAGGTCAGATAAAACTTAATGAACTTGTCTCTTTACAACTCACCAACCCCTGCTCCTGGCCATACACATAGCAGAACCAGGAACCCTAATTGAACCCTAATCTTCTTGCCCTACTAAGGAATCCTAGGAAGAAGGGGAGCTTCTAGCACCTGGCTTCTTTGCTTTCCTTTGCTGAGCTTGGCTCTGCATGAAAATATTCTGGCTACAAGTTCTGAAATCTGTTCCTAATTGCATTTCTAAGGTACACCAACCACCTCTCTGTTTAAAACTATCTTGTTCAAATGCATTATATCAATTTATTTTTTACCACTGATTAGAAATTTCTTCATCAGAGGCTATCCTTTTCAGACATTTAATCTCTGAAATGCTGAGTGTGGGAATGAGGGCAGAGCACCAGGGATTTCTGGCTGTTGGCATTTGTACTTGAGCATGGATTTCAATCTCAAATCCTTCATGGGTTTCTTAAAAATCTCCAGGGCTCTCTCTAGAGGAGACTTATGGGTGAGTAAGGGCTTAACATTCAGTATTGACTTCAACCATTGAAAATGCCATGGCTGCCTGTTGCAGTATTAAAACATGCCCTTGATGTTTACTTCCTGGGTGGCAGTATTGACTAGTCATAGTTGTCAGAGATCATATCTAGACCCTGTCTCCTAAACACCAGGGTCTAATAAGAGTGGGCTTTGTACATGCCAGTCAACATTGGCGGCCTTTGCTGCATGCATTTAATGGTGACTTATGTTTTGCATTTAGCAAATAATCCACTTAATGGGCGAATTTCTGAGGGCTCTGCTTTGGAGATCCAGAGGACAAGATTATCATGGATTTATTTGGCCAAGAGGTAGATTAGCCATCCCAGTTCTTAGGTTGCACAAATTGATTGCCTGGCCACAAGCAAAGTTAGCAGTCTGGTTGGCTGTATTCATACACAAAGACTTTGTTCATGAGCCCAGGTACCATTCACAGGGATGAATCCATATAGACTGTGGTCCAGTAAGTGCGTTTTCTTCAAAGGTGACATCAGGAAGCTTGTAGCAGAAGTTTGTAAAACTATCAGAAGTTCTTACCATTAGAAGCTAAAGTGTAGAATAAGATGGACAGAGACAGATTTTTATGGACAATCTGTAGAATTCACTGGGTTCTCAGGAAACACTAGGGCTGCTGGCAGCCCAGTTAGATGTTCTTCCCCTGTAGAAGTGAGATCCTGTGGGTACGGCCAATGTCTGAGTTATCACTGCTGTGATAACTCATTACTTAGCAGCGTGTCTGCCTAAGAAGTCACTCAATAAATATTCATGCACCAAGTAGTGGATGTCTGACCTACAGATTTCAATAGGATACATCTTCATTCATGTTCACTCTGTTGGGTCTGCTTTTGCAGTTGGGCATTTTGTCTCAGCCATTCCTCCTTCTCACGCTCTTGAAGTTCTGCCCTTTCTTCTCAGCTCTGTGCATCATCAGGGAGAGGGTCTCAGTTTGGATCCCTGTGGTGCTTGCTCTCCTCGAGGTCTGGATTGAAGTCCATGCAGAATTCTGTCTGTTCTCTTTCCCTACACATTATTGTAGCTATTGTCTTAATCAGCTCAGGCTGCCCTACCATACCATAGATTAGGTAACTTAAACAATAGAAATTTACTTCCTTACAGTTCTGTAGGCTGGAAAGTCCAACATTAAGTTTCTAGCAGCGTTCAGTTTCTGGTGAGTGCTCTCTTCCTGGCTTGTGGACAGCCACCTTTTTGTTGTGTCCTCACATCTCGTACACACACACACACACACACACACACAAAGAGTGCTTTTTTTTTTTTTTAAATAAGGCCACAGTCCCACCCCTATCTCCTCATTTAACACTAATTGCTTTTTGAGGACCATATCTCCAGATACAGTAGGGCTTCAACCTAAAACTGTTGGGGGGACACAATTCATTTCCCATAGCAGCTATTTTAAATGTCTACCTTCTGCAAAGATTGTCATTTCACGAAGGCATTACCATTGGCTATGTCTTGCAGAGTCCTGACATACAGAAAGAGCAAAGGAAACCTTGAATTCCTGAAGGGACTGGACATTTCTAGCAAATGAACTGAATAACCTTGGGGAAAAATCCTTTACCATTCTAGGCCTAAATTTTCCCTTCAGAAAAATGAAAGGTTGAATTCAGATCTCTAAAATTTGATCTGAAGCTTGTAATGTATAATTTTCCTTGCCTGAGGGAAATCATTTTAGCTTGCTTGCTAGAGCTCTTTATCCCCTTCTAAGGACTTTATCATTAATCAACAAGGATCTACCAAATGATGTGTAAGAAGATGTGTGGGATACCAAAGAAGAATTTAGAAAAAGACATTTAGCATCCTAATTCCTACATCTTCCTCATTTTTGCCTAAGGGGTTCATGGGGAAGGGTGGTATTCTTTGTTTTGGGTGCTGCTATGCTAAAGTAGCATAATAATATTAATTTCATCTACCCCTGAATAATGGGAGGTTTCTGCTGTGATATAACCATACTTGAAAAAAAATCACTTTCATTCTTCCCAGTGTCAAACATGTCTCCTCAACAGTTTTTTTCTTATGAATACTTGTTTTCAGACGAGATTGGGCATGTTCAAAGGGTATGGCCATAGACTGAATATTTATTTCCAATGTAAAGTTCCACTTTGTATCTTTTTATTATGAGCTTGTTGCTTTAAGGCATTCCTAAGTGTTGTAGTTACTTTATATTATCTTCTTGGTGGTTTATGTGTTGATATACTCATTCCTTTGAATGGGCTGTAGTGGGTGAGTCCAAGACACACAGATTCAGTATGACCTTCTCTCCTCTGGATTTAGCATGGTCTTAGACCCAACAGTTAATCTCAAAGTGCAGTTCTCTTCCAAATTTGATTAGCTGGCTGTTATTTTTGGATAAATAGAACTCATTATTTTTATCTCTGTGCACTCTAATACATAAGATGATTTTTCTAATAAGGACATACCTTCCCAAAGATTGTGCAGGGGACTGGAAACATGTGCTAAACCCCAGTATTATTAATGGCATCTCATTCCCTTCATGGAGGTACTGCGATGAATAGAATGACTTTTTTTTTTTTAATTTTAAAATTTTAAAAAATATTTTATTTATTTATTTGACAGGTAGAGAAATCACAAGTAGGCAGAGAGGCAGGCAGGGAGAGAGAGGGGAAAGCAGGCTTCCCACTGAGCAGAGAGCCTGATGCGGGACTCAATCCCAGGACCTTGAGATCATGACCTGAGCCAAAGGCAGAGGCTTAACCTGCTGAACCACCCAGGTGCCCCAACAATGACTTCTGAAATGACCTGTGAAACCTATGCTATTCTATAAGCTCAAGATAAGGCAAAAAAAAAAAAAAAGTATGTATATAGATTTATAAAAATTTATCTCTTCAAGATACTACACTAGATTTATACATTTATTATGAATCCCTTCCTGCATCAGTGACTGCTCAATATTTGATTTTGAAATTATTCTCCTTTCCTTTCCCGACTTGAAAAATTTCCATTTTGTACATGGATGCTTTTTTTCTTAAGGCTGTTTTTGTTCTATCTTTGTTTCACTTAGTGATTATATCTGTATATAAATTGTGTCGAGATGAATCTTCTGGATCACACCCTAACAGGAACAAACTCTTCTTGTGAGTAGGTCCAATGAAAGTCTATGTTCTTTTGGATTTATAATGCAAACTTTCTGATACACTCTTACAGTTCAACAGCAATTATGTGGGTATGGAATATGGGGACTATGGTCGGGAGAAGCTGAGTGCGTTTCGGGGCAGATAGGAAGGACGTGAGTAAAACAGAATTAGCAGTGGGATGAGTTTTGCTATGCACACCATTAGTGAGCCTCCGTGGAACCCAAGAAGATTCCTATCACTCAGGTGTGTAGTGCTTCTTTGGGCTGGAAAATGCATTCTGCTGTACGGGCTTCATTAGCATCACAGTCTTGAGCTCCTGTCATAACACCCAAACGCGCTGTGAGTACTGCCGTGGGCCTCTCAGCACCTGCCATGCGTGGATCACTGATCAGAGGCGAGCTTTCATTGCCTTTGAATTCCTACTCATCAGTTCAGCTTGGGAAGGGAGGTGATGCGCAGAGGCAAAGACTGTAAACAGTGTTTGGAGAAAGTGGTGGATCAAAAGTCCTGTCGTCCTTTGTCTTCACAGAGCATGACTGACAAGGGCAGGCTCCACGTGGGGTTACCTGAATTTCCCCATCCATGAATAAGCTGGCAGGCACTCCCAGGGACGCATGGCGCTTCTTCTGCAGAGCCTTCCCTGTCACTCTGCGCTGTCAGCAATGATACCAATTAGTGTCAGTTTTAATGATGGCTCTTGAGACCTAAAGGGGACCAGTGTTTTGGCTACTGAACTAGGAATTTGCTTTTTTTTATTCAAATGATAAGGAAAACGATCTTTCTTCTGGAGTCTGCAAATGTGGATGGAGAGTGAGTGAGTGAGTCATTTGAGTACCATAAATAACATTTTCATTTAGGCATGGGTAATACTTTTTCTTTGGGGTAGTGTTCCGGGTGTGTAGATATCTGTGGTCTGATTCTGTGTATGAGATAAGAATGCCCTCAAGAGCATTACTTTTTTTTTTTTTTTTTTTTTGGCACAAATGACGGCCCAAACCCTGTCTACATTTTCCAGGAGTGGTGTGGGATTGTGCTGAGCCATTAACTTGCCTTTTACAAAAATTACTTGCATTTTTAAATTGTCTGGGCAGAGTCTGTAGCCATTGGAAGAGAGGTTTAGTGTTCATGTTGGTGAACTGTGTCTGCTTAGAATGTGATTCTGAATTACTCAGCTCATGTGTTCTTAATATGGTCTCATCTCTTTAGTGAGTAGGTGCTTGCCATGGACAGCTTTCTTTCATGTTTACCTTCCTTTAATTATCCTTCTCTTCAGGGAAGGAAGTGAGCAGTCCAAGTGGCAAAAATGAGGAGGATTGTCTATCCAACACAAATTTCATGTCAGTGCTGATACTCCGATAGCTCAGAGATGGTTACAATTACAGCCTAATAGAAAAACCCTTTCATAAGCAGAGGTTTAGTACTGGGGATGAGAACTAGTTCACGCAGTGAAACCGGTTCACCCTTGTGAATCAAGCTAGTATAGACATCTGAGTGAACATGAAAAGACCCAGGAATTTTTTTTTAACATAAAAAAGAATTTTTTTTTTAAATGGTGGTTATTTTCTGGAGAAAGGGGAACTACCATTTTCATAGCTGCCAAATTCAGGCTGATCCTTCCCTACACGTTTCTGTCTGTTTGTAGAAATATGATATACTATCAGCAACATGGTCTGCTCTTTCACTGTAGAAGAATGGATGGTTTCTGAAGTCTATTTAAAGCCTGAGCCTATCCAGACTTAAAAAGGAGTCAGGTAATATTTCCATTTTGTCATAGGGTGTATGATTCTCCCTTTCAGATTTGTGGCAGATTTTAAAAGACCTTGTTGGACTGTCTTGGCACGAGACGCTTCCCCTATGTTATTGCTCTCCGTGGCGAGCTTGACATGCTCCTCAGGGTTCAGCTGAGCCGTGGAATTTGGGTCTCAGGATGGAAATCTAAGTCATGAACTAAAATGCTTTAAGAAATCCACCCTACCAAAGTTCTCTTTATTTTTTAAAGACTTTATTTATTTATTTGACAGAGAGAGATCACAAGTAGGCAGAGAGGCAGGCAGAGAGAGAGAGAGGGAAGCAGGCTCCTTGCTGAGCAGAGAGCCCAATGCGGGACTCGATCCCAGGACCCTGAGATCATGACCTGAGCCGAAGGCAGTGGCTTAACCGACTGAGCCACCCAGGCGCCCCAAAGTTCTCTTTAAATATAAAAATAAAATAACTATTTACCAGCGATTCAAAGCGAATACCAAATCTGTTTTGAGGAACCATATCCCATTGTAGGGGAAATGGAAAGAACACAATTCTGATTTCCACGTTTGCCTATAGATAACCTGAGAAACGTTATATGTTATTCACAGCTGTATCCTAAACATTCCTTATATCAGTGTGACGTTAGTACCAGTTACTTCCCATAGGAGTTAAGAGTTCACTTCCACAGGACTCCCATTTAAGTCACATAGGAACTAACAGTATGTATTGCTGGTAACTTTGAGGGCTCTTGCATATGCATCAAGGAGAGAGGAGGGGGGATTTGAAGGGAGGCAGGGCAGGAAGGAATGAGAATGATGACCAAGAGGAGAGTTTGGTATCCATTTCTCACCTGGTTCCGGGGGCTAAAATTTTGAGCTCTCAGAGAGGGGCTTGAGGAAGCTGTGAGAACAGGTTAGATTTCCTGAGTTTCCGGGTACAGGCAGAATGGTTTTGGGGACAGATATTAGAGAGTGGCATGGTACTGAGTGATGAAGAATCTCAATATTCTGATATTCTGAGGAGCCAAGGCTCTGGGATGTCTGCAGGCAGCGCCCCAGCCTCTGGGAACGTTGGCGGGCGGCACACGGTGTGTATGTGCTGTTGCTGTTAAACGTGCTGAGGCTTCTTGGAGAAGCTTCTGGCTGCATGTGTGACCACGTGAGGCGGCCCAGGTCAGGAAGACTATCCAGGTGCAAGAAGATGGCTGTGGGGGCAGACTGCTCTTGGAAGCACCTAAGACCTGTTCAGGCCCTCCCCAAAAAAGCAGAGCAATCAAGCCATGGTGTGGGGTAAAAATCATGTGATCATAATTTGCGCACACAAAGGAAACATGGCCTTGTTGTGTGGTCAGAAGCTGATGAAAAGATTGACTTCATCTTGCGGTCAGAGGCTACATTGGCACTAAGTTAAGTAATGTAAATATGCCTGTTTCGGCTTCTTATTCAAGATGGCAAATCGAGCACACAAATCAACCTCCTTTCCTTCTCGAGATCCCCATAGAATATTAAAGACTAAGACAGGGAATATTCTTAGTGGTGAAGAGAGTGGGGCAACAGCTGACAGGGTATTTCGGTTCTTATCTGGAAGATGAAGCAGAGAGGAGCATGCTGGTACATGCAGCTTGGTTGGGACCAGAGGCCAGAATAAGTCTGGCAGAACCCCCCAAAAGGCACCAGACTTGTCGTGGGCCAGTATAGGAGGGTGAGAATGGAAAAGTGTGTTAACAGGCATGAGGGAATTAAAAGTGTGCCTGCTAGAACAAAAATACTTTGGTTTCCACACCTCCCTTCCTTTTGCCTTTTCCTGTTCTCTGGCAGGCAGAATGTGGACGACTCAATATTTAAACTTTGACAAGAAACTCCAGAAGATTCTTCTATACAGAAATTAATTAAACTTCCTGGGAACAGTTTGGGTTGCAATTCTGACATTTGAGTTCTCTTCTTACCTTTAGTGAAAGGTAAGGGGTGCCGGTGTGGCTCATTTGGTTAAGTGTCTGCCCTCGGCTCAGGTCATGATCTCCAGATCTTGGGATCGAGCCCCGCACCAGGCTCCCTGCTCAGTAGGGAGTCTGCTTCTCCCTGTCCCACTGCTTGTGCTCTGTCTGGCTTATTCTCTATCTCTCTCTCAAAAAATAAGTAAATAAAAATCTTAAGGAAAAAAGAAAAAGTAAAATCTGTCAGGTCATAAGTCCTGTCCACATAACACAGCTCCTGGTCAAACTTCCTACATAGAAGAGATGTAATAGGAAAAAAGACACATGTATACAACAGCAAAAAAACATCTCCAAGGAAGAAGAGCTAATTCAGAGGGCAAACTATAGCTTAAAAGAAATACAAACAATAAATTCCAAACTTCTGATTTTTATACTTAGGAAGAGTAAGATACAAGGACTGATAAAACCACATCAACAGGGGCGCCTGGGTGGCTCAGTGGTTTAAGCCTCTGCCTTCAGCTCAGGTCATGATCTCAGGGTCCTGGGATCGAGCCCCACATCGGGCTCTCTGCTCAGCAGGGAGCCTGCTTCCCCCTCTCTCTCTGCCTGCCTCTCTGCCTACTTGTGATCTCTCTCTATCAAATAAATAAATAAAAATATTTAAAGAATTAAAAAAAAAAAACCACATCAACATATCATGAAAACAAAACCAAGAACTCTTAAAAATTAGAAAGATTCACACAAAAGGAAGAACATGGTCAGTAATTAGTCAGGGAGTAAAGTAGAAAATCTCCCAGAGTGGAAAGAAAGAGAATGTATGAGAGAGAGGGGGAAGTATCTGTAGGGAGGTCAGCATAACATCCATCTAATAAGAATTTCAAATAGACAAAGGAAGATAAAATGAGGAAATTATATGGGGTGCCTGGGTGGCTCAGTTGGCTAGGCATCCGACTCGTGATTTCAGCTCAGGTCATGATCTCAGGGTTGTGAGATCGAGCCCTCATCGAGCCCCACATCATTGGGCTCTTTGCTCAGCAGAGAAGTTGCTGGAGCGTCTCTCTCCCTCTCCCCTTTGCTCCTTCCCCGGCTCACACTCGCTCTCACTCTCTTTAGAATAAATAAGTAAATTTTTTTTAAAAATGAGGACATTATCAAACCAATAGTAGGAAAAATGAATGTTTTTTGATTGAAAATGTTTTTGATTTTATAAAGTATAGTGAGCGAAAATACACACATATACACACGTGTGCCCAAGCACACACAACTCTATTGTGATTATTGTATCATTTCATTTTAGAACACCAAACGTGGGCGTCTGGGTGGCTCAGTGGGTTAAGCCGCTGCCTTCGGCTCGGGTCATGATCTCGGGGTCCTGGGATCAAGTCCCGCATCGGGCTCTCTGCTTGGCGGGGAGCCTGCTTCCTCCTCTCTCTCTCTCTGGCTGCCTCTCTGCCTACTTGTGATCTCTATCTGTCAAATAAATAAATAAAATCTTTAAGAAAAAAAAAAAACACCAAACGTAAAAGCACACATCCTACAAATAGAAAAGGAAAAAAAAAATTCTCATTTGGCATCAAACTTTTCGTTGGCAATCCTCAATACTAGAAAATCATGGAGCAGTACCTTTAAACCTCTGATGGAAATTATTTTGGATCTTTAATTCCATACTCACTCAGATCTGATGGCCATTACCCTTCTGATATGCAAAGGTACAGAAAATTAACATCTGTTATGTATTTTTAAGGAAGTTACTTGAGGATATTTTTCAAGCGCTACAAATTTGAAAACCAATAAAAGGGAAGATGAGAGACTCAACAAATGTAGAATTAATTCCAAAGTCTATTGTAAACAAGTTCAGGATATCAGCTACACAGCAGACCTTGAATCAAGCATCAGTAAAAATCTGCTGAAGAAGAATGGAGTAGAATCCAAGCAGTAGATTAAGAATTCTGAGAGTTAAAGTAAGTGACTAGAAGACATTTGTGATATAGTAGAGAAGACAAATTACTTTTCTCAACATGCGAAAATAGAGGCACATTTGAATTCAGGAAAAAATGCCAGCAAGCACACATTTGCACACAGAAACCTTTGTAGGAAAGCCATAATCCAAATATGAAGCAAGTAAACTGATTGGCAGCTTTTGAGAAATTAGTGGGGTGTAGGAGAAGTCCTGTGACCCGGATACTAGGATAACAAATACCAAATCCTAGTCCACTTAGCTTTCAGTAGATGGTATGTATATAGCGATGATAATGGAAGTGCTACTAGCGCTTTTTTTTTTTCAAGATCAAGTGCAGTTTCAATAATCAGTTTATAGACAAGCATAGTAAGCTTTAATAAACAGAATAGAATGTAAATGTTATCAAACTTAATGATATAAAAGTGAAGATAGAGCTGACAGATAAGAGAAGGTACAAGTAGCCTTATCCTACGGAGTGGAGAGTATAGAAATACTGCCACAAATTCATGGAAAAAGAATATAATATTTCTAGGGGCATCTAGAAATATTATATTCTATATATTCTATATATTCTATATAGAATATATATAATATATTATATATATTCTACATATAATATAAAATAATATATATATAATATAATATAATATAAATATATATATAAAATAATATATATAATATAATATAATATAATATTATAATATTATATAATATTATATATTATATAGATATTATATATAATATAATATAATATATAGAATATAATATATAATATATGAAAAGAGTATAATATTTCTAGGGGTGGCTCAGTGGGTTAAGCCTCTGCCTTTGGCTCATGCCATGATCTCAGGGTCTTGGGATCTGCTCGGTGGGGAGCCTGCTTCCTCCTCTCTCTGTGCCTGCCTCTGCCTACTTGTGATCTCTGTCAAATAAATAAATAAAATCTTAAAAAAAAAGAATATAATATTTTTATATATTCATTATTTAAAATTACATAGGTATCCAGTAGAAATGAATAGCCCATTTGTAGTAAAAATATATAGTGCCCATCAAAAATTAGGGGAGGGTAGAGAGAGGAAGTAGAAATAGTATTAAGCTTATATCTTTATATTTCCTACCAGAGTCAGATTTGACAGATCAGGAGATTTTAGTGTATGTTTTTAAGCATTAAGCAACTAATAATTAGAAGAGCTACAATAAAAAAGATAAAAGTTGTCACCTTTTGGAAGCCAGACTTCAGATTGGAAAAGTGGCTTGGGGACCATTACTTTTCATTTAAAAAACTTATTATAGAACTGAATTTGTTAAAACAAGCACATGTATTACCTTATGGTATTTTTAGGAAAGAAAATATCTGAAATCTGGAATAAATATTCCTTTCCCACATATTTGTCATAGAAGTCTCTGAACAAGTAGTTCCTCTGAGTCAATTGGAGAGAGACTCCCTTGACTATGAGTTTTAGTTCTGTGCCTCACATTTTAATGTGTGTTTTAACTCCTAGGGGAGCTTATTAAAATGCAGATTCTGATTCAGTAGAGCTGAGGTGGGTCCTCAGTTTTTCTGCATTTCTAACAAGCTCCCAGGTGACACTGATTCTGCTGGTCTGGGAACCGCATTTTGAACAGAGAGAATATCCTTGGATATCTTCATTTTTCTGCTGCTTTGCATGTATAGTGACTTTCTTCCCCACTGCGGGCACCCTCCCAGGCATGGTAACTTTTGATTGGATGCCAGACATAATGAATGTTACCTTGTTGGACGCTGTATATTTTTATATTCTTACAAGTATTCTTGAGCTTTGTACTAGGATGCCGCTAAGTTAACTTGCAAGCGGTTTGATCCTTTGGAAGCATTGGTGGGTCCAGAGTAATCTTTGGTCTAAAGATAATTTGATCCCACTATGGAGACAATATTCTTCTACTCTCTGTCAATTATGAGTTTTACATTCTGCCTGTTCGGAACACAAACTATTTCTTGTCCTGTGCTACACTGCCTGATGTCTGAATGTCTTAAAAGCATTGTTTTCAGTGTGGAGGTTGTTTTAAGCATGAAGATAAATTTGGCTTGTTACCCTATCAGATGCAGAGATCCCTGGATATTATTTTCTATCCCAGTTGTTTTTGCTTATTTAGCTTAGTGTCAAGAACGGTGAAGGGCCCGAGATTGTATCCTGCTTGCAAACTAACCAGTTAGTTTGCCACAGTTTTAGAATACTGGCAGAAGACATGAGATTCCTGGATCAGAGACAAAGGATTTATTACTCTTGCTATAGCAAAGAAGCTTGAGCTCCATATTCTCAATGGTTCCCCTTGTCCCCCAAGTCCTATGGAATGATGTAGACTGGCCAAGTTAAGTGGTGTGCCCAGAGTGGATCTGTGTCACAGCTGAGGAATCTTGAGCCTTATTCTTATAAATAAGATGCTAGCCAGTTTGCCAAAATTTATTCCAAAGGGAGATTTTTTCTCTTTTTTTCATTCTTGTCATTAAAAAAATCTGTCATCTTCCCCAGAGGGGAGACCCTGTTTTTATCTTGCAAGACTCTTAAGCCATAGTTAATATAGACAATAGCTGTCATAAGACATGTTGAGACTCTTTAATGTTGAGCTTTGCTAGTTGATCTAGCTGTAGGCTTTTGGTACTGTGGTTATCCCAACTGTTTTTAATCAGGCACTGAGAGATGCCGAATACCTATGTAAGGTGACTTAGCTAAGACCCAGGCTCAGTTTGATAATGAAGAGCATTTAGAACACACTCACATCGATATTGAGCATCTACTTAATTTTAACAAATAGGATTCTTTACTAGTCTGAGAAAGCACTCAAGTTACTCACTTTACCAAGCAAGGTAGGTTTCTCCATTTTTTGAGTCCATGTACAATCTCAGCTTTAACATGGATATGTATTCACAATGCAGATACAATGCCAACTTATTGAACTTCTTCATTAAGGTATAATAATATTGTTGAGCACGTGAAATGATAGTTTCCAATGTAAATTTTGTAAATATCTCACCAGCAAGCTGATGATTTGCTGAACTGGAAGGGTAAAGCAGTGACAGATAAGTCCAGATCTTGTCTTTTCTTTGGAGAATTTCTTTTGCTTTGAGGATATTTCACATATGATGAGTCTGAAAGAAGGAATTCTAATTATGTGAAACAGAGTAGATTTACCACAATCAGACTTGATTAAAGAAACAGAGCGATCATATTGACTTTATTATTTGGCAAAATCCCATAGGAAGCCAGAACTATTAGATAAAACTGTCTTGACAATGTCATAAGCATGTCCATAAAATCCACTCAAAGGATTAGTTGGCTCACATAACAATGGAAACATATCACATTCTCCAAGGAGGCAGGTTTTATCAGGTATTTGAGACAGGCTGGTGACAGATATGGAGACATTGTGTGTGTGGCTTCATGTTAGAGCAGAACTGGGAAGAGCTAGAGGTTGTAAATGACTTCAAGGGTAAGTCTGTATTTATCTGAACTGTAAATGGATCTAAAGCTTTTTGTGGATGGCATGGCAAAAGTCCGCAACTCTAGATCAGCCAGGGGCTCTTCCCTTTATGTACTTAGAATGAGGGGATGCTTCAGGAAGCCTGCGAATCTGTGTAAAATTTGATGTCTATGGATGCATTGCATTTTGGGGGAAAGGATTCAGTAACTTTCATCAGGTTCTTGAAGGATCAATCTACTTTAAGAACAGTGTTTTAAAGCCCAGATTAACCAAGGTATAACTTGGAGACACTTAGCTAGGTGTTGTACACTTTAAAAATTATTTTGAATAAAAATTGTACATTCAAATGTTAGAGTTGGTAGGCTGAGTCAAGGGACAAAGGAAAAATCTGGATCAAAAGAGAGAGCGGTGAGGGAATTCAAAAAAGAAAAAACAGTTATAGTTGACCTGAGAACAAAAAAATCTTGTTTGTTCATTTTGGGGGTAAACTAATTATTTGGCAACTAGCAGGGAGACCAGGCTGGATATTTTTATTGGAGCTAGCCAGCTGAGGTATCAAAGAAAGCAATTTTAGTTGTTGCTGAATTCCTCATAAAACCTTGAGAGTTCCACTGTGGTATCCACATGGTAGACTTCCTCTCTTTATAGAGCATCCGTCAGTGCCTCCACCACAATTAGGCTAGTTCAGCCCCATTTCCCTCAGAATCACAGGTCAAGTGGAACAGCTCTACAGAATCTGTCCTCAGTGATGAGCCCTGATCTTTGCCAAACTATTAAATTAAATTAGTACTTTTTTTTTTTTTTTTTTGCTTATCTCAGGTTGGGGATTACTTTATTACTTCGAAATTATGGATAATGTTTTTGAGACACATTTCAAATTCCTTTCACTTAGAAACAATTGAGCTATCATTTCCTCAAAGAATATTTTATATAAGGAGCATAATTCAAGACATGTGTTCTATTATTGGTTGCTACCCAAAGCAATTTCATATTATAAGAGAAAATTGCCAAGGATGATTAGAAAATTTCTTAATTATGCACAGGAAGTTGATCCTGGACAATCATTACTTCTCTAGTCTTTTATTTATTTTTAATTTTTTAAAAAGATTTTATTTATTTATTTGACAGAGATATCACAAGTAGGCAGAGAGGCAGGCAGAGAGAGAGAGGGGAGGAAGCAGGCTCCCCGCTGAGCAGAGAGCCCGATGCGGGGCTTGATCCCATGACCCTGCGATCATGACCTGAGCTGAAGGCAGAGGCTTTAACCCACTGAGCCACCCAGGCGCCCCTATTTTTAATTTTTTGATTATTTCTCCAGTCTTTCAAAACATTGTTGTCAAAACCCACTTAGAGAGAGGAAGCATATAAAACTACATGGAATTCTCTTCTTAATTAGCGGCAGCCTGGTTTATACTTTAGGATTCGTTTCTAATATCCTGCCTCCAGACCTTGGAAGATGCTCTTCTGTCTGGAATATTCTTTCATAAGATATTTACATACATGTTGTTGCTCTAGAGTCTTCCTCCTAAAGATGTTTTCTCTGGTTGCCTTGGAAAATATCAATCTAAATCAACGAATTTTTTTTAAACATCTTAATTTTCTTTTTTCCATTTTCCAAGATTCATTGTTTATGTACCACATCCAGTGCTCCATGCAATAGCTGCCCTCCTTAATACCCACCACTGGTATCACCCATCCCCCCACCCCCCTCCCTTCCAGTTTGTTTCTCAGAGTTTCTCAGAGTCCACAATCTCTCATGCTTCATCTCCCCCTCCGATTTCCCCCAATTCACTTTTCCTTCCCTCCTCCTAATGTCCTCCATGCTATTCCTTATGCTCCACAAGTAAGTGAAACCATATGTTACTTGACTCTCTGCTTGACGTATTTTACTCAGCATAATCTCTTCCAGTCCCATCCATGTTGATACAAAAGTTGGGTATTCATCCTTTCTGATGGCTGTGTAATATTCCATTGTATATATGGGCCACATCTTCTTTATCCATTAGTCTGTTGAAGGGCATCTTGGCTCTTTCCGCAGTTTGGCTATTGTGCCCATTGCTGCTATGAACATTGGGGTACATATGGCCCTTTGTTCATTACATCTGTATCTTTGAGGTAAATACCCAGTAGTGCAATTGCAGGGTCATAAGGCAGCTCTATTTTTAATTTTTTGAGGAATCGCCGCACTGTTTTTCAAAGTGGCTGTGCCAGCTTGCAGTCCTACCAACAGTGTAAGGGGGTTCCCCTTTCTCCACATACTCACCAACAGTAGTTTCCTATCTTGTTGATTTTGGCCTTTCTACCGGGTGTAAAGTGGTATCTCAATGTGGTTTTGATTTGAATTTCCCTGATGGCTAGTGATGCACTAATTTTTAATAATATCTAAAATGTTACATATGTTTTCCTCTTCTTCATGTTCCTTTATTTTTCTTCAGCAGTTACCAAAAGGAATAGCTAAACATCAGTAGCATAATCCAAGTTGTCATATTTACCACATATTTATAAAATATAATTGGTCATTTCTTAACTTTTCTTGTTTAAATTTTCAGTATTTAAATCATCTTTTTCCTGTTATCTTGCATAGAGATGTGGCAGCCTGAGCTATCACTAGTACAAGTTTTTAAGATCAAAGATCTAAATTATCCATTTATCATTTTATTCCACATAATTTTAAGATCAGGATAAGAGTCATAAAAAGAGTAATTGAAATAGTAAAGGAGAAATTAGAATCCATAGAAAATGTGAGGAAAAGTATGATATGAGTGGCTGAAAATGAAAGTTACTGTAATTGTCCGTTATTTATATTCTTTGATTCCAGAAACTCAGCAGCTAAATTTAGGATTTAAGGAACTTAATCAACTCAACTCAGATGCTTAAAAGGAATATTCCACCTGCATTCTTTAGGTGATCCTTTTCACTTTTATTCTTAAATATCACATTTTGTAATCTGTGATAATCTTTAAATTACTTCAGGATTTATTTGAAATGCATAAGGCCCAGAGTCAATTAAACCAAAAAAACCAAAAAAAAAAACAACAACAAAAAAACTATGAGCTTCATTTTTACAAGAGTTGTAGATGTAACTCTTTATTGTGTACTTTAATATTCATGGGAACAAATTGTAGACTAAATCATGATCATCTCAATGTAGAAAATGAACCATTATCCTTATAATAGAGTGAAAATCATTTTAGAGATATTTTTAAATCTACAAATCTCAGTTTTGAACAGAGATTTTTTTTTTTTATCTTCAATCTTTGTCCTCTTTTTGATGAAGTGGAGTAAAAGTTGGGAAAAAAAAAAAAAGAATTGAGGAATCAGTTAAAAATGACTTAGTTGTACTGATCCAGTGGCCATAGCCTACTATCAAGGTTTGCCGCTGAACTTTTCCCATTACCTGTCATCAAGAAGAGGAGAAGTATGGTCCCTATAAATTATGTCGCAAAGCAGTTGCAATAGAAAAATGGCAGCCATTATTTTGTCAAATTACTCTTTATCTATACCACTACTCTCTTTGCTGCCATGGTATTGTAAATTAGGTGGTAATGTTTGAAAAAGGGAGTTGTTACTTTGTTTCTAATCTCTGCTACTATTACTGACAAAATAATTTTGTCTTTTAAGTAAATCCCATAGACCCCCATTGAGTACTTTGTGGTCTGGTCTACAGCACTTGTTTGGTGCTAATATTCTCATGATAAAAATAAATTTAAAGGAGTATTTCATTTCATTAGTATTATGATGAGACTATGAGTTGGTCAAGAAGTATTATTAACTTGGAGAGTGGTTAATTTAACATAGAGTACCCAAATCTCTTGTTGTTCCAACTTCCAATCAAACTTTCTTCATTGACCTGAAAATAGACTTCCTGCATAGAAATCTGTATGTTTCAGTGTTTTTCATAAATGTTATTTGGTTATGGTTGGGAGTTTGAGTTTGGCAGGGAAAAAACCCTAATACTTGTTCAGGGTCTATGATATATTGTTATGTGCTCACAATTCATTACCTTATAAATACTCAGTAGCTATAGGTGTTATTACACTCATTTTAAATGAACTTTCATTGGAGCATTAAAGAGGCAGACTCAAGACTTGTTAGACTCTAAAGCTGTGTTTTTTTTTTTTTTAAGATTTTATTTATTTATTTGACAGACAGAGATCACAAGTAGGCAGAGAGGCAGGCGGAGAGAGAGGAGGAAGCAGGCTCCCCACTGAGCAGAGAGCCCAATGCGGGACTCGATCCCAGGACCCTGAGATCATGACCTGAGCCGAAGGCAGAGGCTTTAACCCACTGAGCCACCCAGGCGCCCCAGAGCTGTGTTTTTATACTACCCGTATTATTCATACACATTCTATGTTCAAGGAACTATGGGAAGGGCACAGATAATTATGTTTATTTAGTATGAAGAGAAGAGAAGAGGTTTGAATGTGTCTTTAAGATAATAATTTGTAATAAATAATGTATAATGCTCAGGGGCAAGATGATATGTGGACATTGTCCTGAAACTGAAGTTTAGGAACTCAAGTCCTTGTTTTAGGCACTAAATAACTATTTGGGTGAACAAATAATTTTAACTAAAAAGAGATCTCATTTTCATTTCCATAAAACAAGAAGTTGGTTGGGAGCGTCTGCCTTCGGCTCTGGTCATGGTCCCTGGGTCCTGGGATCACGTCCCACATTGAACTCCCTGTTCAGCGGTGAGTCTGCTTCTCCCTCTGCCCCTCCCTGAACTCTTGCTCTCTCTCTCTCTCTCTCTCTCACACTGTCTCTTGCAAAAACAAAGAAATAAAATCTTAAAAAAAAAAACCAACCAAAAAGTTGGTATATTTCTAGTTCTCTTCTATGCCTGAATTCCTTTGATTCTGTAATATTGAAGGATTATTATTGTCCTATCTTGATTGAGATGAAGAGAGAACGTGCCTTAGAATGAATTTATGAAAGGTACAAAGAAATTCTTATTTACTTAAAGTCAGGGTAAATTGGAGGCCATGGAAATGCCTTCTTTCGGATTTTCAAAAATTTGAAGGGCACACTTTATTGGAGTGCCTTGAGAGTAGGAAAATCACATATCATGAATTTGTCATTCATTCATCAAATCCACTTTTGAATCCTTTGTGTGTGCAAAGCACAATGGAAATAAGTATAAGATACAACTACTACAGTCAAGGAGACTTCCATCTAGTGGGAGAGATAGGTATGCAAACACAAATGGAATGTATTTGTATAATAATGGATCTAGTCCTATTGAAGTGGTCAAAGGAATAATTTAGAAACCCAACAATAATTCTGAATAGCTCTCTCTTTCCCTATTTGGTGAGACAACCTGAAAGTTATTACATAATCTAAAGCAAGACTTTACACGCTTCCTTTATCTCTCATCCGTTTTCTTCACACAAACCCAACACTGCCTTTCTCTTTTTGAAGTTGCCCCAAATCACAACAACAAAGTTGCCCCATCTCAGCTCACCTCCTCCCCTCCAGGACTTACCACCAGACTCCCTTGTTCCATTGACCAAAATGATTAGTTCAAGGACAGGCATATGGCCAAAGCTAGGTCAGTCAGAGCCTCTCCACACCCAGAAGACTGGGGGTATGGACTCTTTCTTCCTTTGTGTATCACCGGCTGTGAGGATCACAGTGTGGAATTGCCAGCCTCTATTCCCTCCATTTCCCCAGTTGGATGCAATGAATTTGGCTAAATAGGAGAACGGAACTGGAAAATGGCGAGAAAAACCAGCAACATGAAGCTCTTGGTACAGCTGTGTTTGAGGCTGATACATCCTTGAGTTTTTCATTTACATGAACTAAGAAATCCTGTCTTTTTTCCCCTTCAGCTCATTTAAGTTGATTTTCTGTCTTTTGAAAGAGAATGAATCCTGTATTCTCAACATTTGTGGGGATATTCACATATTAGTAATTATTGTCCAATGCACCTCCCTCGGGTAAGTCTTCATAGAAGACGGCAAAATATTAGCTCAAAGCACTACAATCTCTTCATATCTCCAGACTCTGGAATAGTATTTCTTGTAATTTTTGCAAGTTTCTGGTGAATACTATGATGTGAAATAGGAAATATAAGAAAGGGTAGTTTGTTTGGGAGTGGGACAGGGTTAGTTCTGTTGTGCATGTGGAGTATGAATTGACAGGTGGGCTGTGCCTGTGGGAGTGCCGCGCATGGGCCTGGGAGTGATGGTCTGGAATTCAGAAGCAGGGCTCTGAAAGGCAGTGAGGAGAGTGCAGGGGGCACGCCTGGAGGAGGAGAGCATCACAGGTTTTCCCACAGGGCGGTGCCCACCAGTGATCCTCAGGCCAGATACAAAGGACTTTCCAAGTGTTATGCTGGTGGGTCATTTTTAAGGAAAACCATTTTCCAGCAAATTGCCTTCGTACATGATATTTTCTAAAACTGATTTACTTGAGCAATCATCTGAAGTAGACATTCTCTTTGCTATCTCTCCATCCTCAAAATGCCCTTCTTTACCTGTGTTACAAATGAAAAGCCTACTTTTCCCATCAGGAGTCTCACTCTGGAGCGTGACCTTGGGACTTCAGAGCCTTCAGGATAGCAGCAGAGGGACAGTTCCATTATTCTTCTAACGAAGGCACTAGAAATTTCCCCTTCTTTTTTTTTTTTTTTTTTTTTTTTTTTTTTAAATATTTTATTTATTTATTTGACAGAGAGAGATCACAAGTAGGCAGAGAGGCAGGCAGAGAGAGAGAGGAGGAAACAGGCTCCCTGCTGGGCAGAGAGCCTGATGCGGGACTCGATCCCAGGACCCTGAGATCATGACCTGAGCCGAAGGCAGCGGCTTAACCCACTGAGCCACCCAGGTGCCCGAAATTTCCCCTTCTTATGAAGAGATAGTCTCAATGATGTTTTACTTTTTGTATTCATAATTTTTGCTTTATATGTTAACACTTTTATGTTTGTGTGTATCTATAAGTTTATATCTGCTAATAGACGTAGATTATTTTATCACGTTTATACCAATAGTAATTTTAATGAATTCTTCATTCACAGAAAATGTGTAGCCTTGTGTTTAAAGGAAATTAAAAATAAATTTCTACATTTGTGGGAGAGGAACAGTGATAAGGTGATAATGAATGACTTTCAAGTGTAGATATGTATATAAAGATAGCATGCTGTAGAAACAAGGGAAAGAAAAACAAGGAGAAAAACAGAATTTTCCTCAGGTCCTGCAAACAAAAACATTTGTACTATTTGAACACTGTTTATGCAAGTGACTGGTCTGTCTTTGACATTAATGTGAGCACTGCTTCTTTGACATATGTGTGACCAAAACAAGCGTTTGGATCCCGAGACTCCATTCATCTTAGAATCTCATTTAGAACCCCAGGTTAGAAATGTATCCCACTGTGACTTACCTTGGGAAAACTCAAGGACCTCCATGGCCATTTTGTTCAGCCAGTATTAGAAACAGAATAATCTCTTAAAATCCTGGAAAAGGTAGTTCAATCTTCCTCCTGTCTCTTCGTCTGTCCTTCCTGCCACCCCCCTCCCTTCTTTGCACAAACACGAATACACTCATGAAATGAGTTTTTTTTTTTTTTTAAAGATTTTATTTATTTATTTGACAGAGAGAAATCACAAGTAGATGGAGAGGCAGGCAGAGAGAGAGAGAGAGGAGGAAGCAGGCTCCGTGCCGAGCAGAGAGCCCGATGCGGGACTCGATCCCAGGACCCTGAGATCATGACCTGAGCCGAAGGCAGCGGCTTAACCCACTGAGCCACCCAGGTGCCCGAAATTTCCCCTTCTTATGAAGAGATAGTCTCAATGATGTTTTACTTTTTGTATTCATAATTTTTGCTTTATATGTTAACACTTTTATGTTTGTGTGTATCTATAAGTTTATATCTGCTAATAGACGTAGATTATTTTATCACGTTTATACCAATAGTAATTTTAATGAATTCTTCATTCACAGAAAATGTGTAGCCTTGTGTTTAAAGGAAATTAAAAATAAATTTCTACATTTGTGGGAGAGGAACAGTGATAAGGTGATAATGAATGACTTTCAAGTGTAGATATGTATATAAAGATAGCATGCTGTAGAAACAAGGGAAAGAAAAACAAGGAGAAAAACAGAATTTTCCTCAGGTCCTGCAAACAAAAACATTTGTACTATTTGAACACTGTTTATGCAAGTGACTGGTCTGTCTTTGACATTAATGTGAGCACTGCTTCTTTGACATATGTGTGACCAAAACAAGCGTTTGGATCCCGAGACTCCATTCATCTTAGAATCTCATTTAGAACCCCAGGTTAGAAATGTATCCCACTGTGACTTACCTTGGGAAAACTCAAGGACCTCCATGGCCATTTTGTTCAGCCAGTATTAGAAACAGAATAATCTCTTAAAATCCTGGAAAAGGTAGTTCAATCTTCCTCCTGTCTCTTCGTCTGTCCTTCCTGCCACCCCCCTCCCTTCTTTGCACAAACACGAATACACTCATGAAATGAGTTTTTTTTTTTTTTTTTTTAAAGATTTTATTTATTTATTTGACAGAGAGAAATCACAAGTAGATGGAGAGGCAGGCAGAGAGAGAGAGAGAGGAGGAAGCAGGCTCCGTGCCGAGCAGAGAGCCCGATGCGGGACTCGATCCCAGGACCCTGAGATCATGACCTGAGCCGAAGGCAGCGGCTTAACCCACTGAGCCACCCAGGTGCCCCTGAAATGAGTTTTTGTACTAAAGATTGGTGATAAGAATTGAGGATCTGACTGGCAAAGCAAATGACCACATTCCTGACCTCTCTGAGCCTACCATTAGGCAAGAAATGCAGCCCGTGAAACAAGCAATACTGTGAATTACAAAGACTATGGCAGGGGACGCACAGGACAGAACGTCTATCGTATAATAATTCTGAATAGCTCTGTCTTTCCCTGTTTGCTCAGACAACCTGAAAGTTATTACCTAATCTAAAGCAAGACTTGACATGCTTCCTTTATCTCTCCTCTGTATAAGAAACGTATAAGAAACATGTACCTTATCTGGGTGGAGTAGAGACGAGGGGTGTCCGTGAATGTTTCTAAAAATATGTCCTCTAAGTGCACTCATTAATCTGTCACTTTGTTGTTTCTTGCCAGGCACTGTTCTAGCGAGGCTCAACAGATAAACTCGTAGGACTTACGTTCTGTCTGGAAGGTAGAGACACAGTCCACTGGCGCCTGAGGAAATGAATGGCGTCAGCTTTAGGGAGTGATGAAGGCCATGTAGAAGAACAAGATGATTTGTTTCTTCATTATGTTAAAATCTAACGAGTGCCGAGTGTTTTCTTGAGAGTGGTCTAAGAGCTAGGCACACAGAGAGTCAGACAGTCACTTCTTTCATGGAGCTTTCATTTAATTCTGTTAAGGAAGAGCAATAGACCATAAAAAATGTGTGGTAGGAAGTCACATCATGATACAGGTTATGAGACGAGGTAATGAAAGAGGAAGGGAAAGAGTGGGGAGGTCTGTTTTCGATAGGGTGATGGTGCGGGAGATATCTCGAGGCAGTGATGGTTGAGCAGAATTCCGAATGAAGTGAGAGACCAACTCTGCAAATACCTAGAAAATGTTTGCTGCAGGTAGAGGAGCCTGCAAGTGGAAGGAGCTTGAGATCAGAAGGATGCATCATGTGTTTGAAGAAGACCTGCATGGCTAGAGCTGGAGCAAGGAGACCAGCACGGAGACCTGCATGGCTAGAGCTGAGGGCAGGGCTGACAGGTAGCAGGTGAGGCTGGAGATGGACAGAGGTCAGGTCAGGAAGCTCAGCAGACCATGGTGAGGAGGATTTTGTTTTAAACATGAGTAGAAGCCATTGACGATTTGAGCATGGGAGTGAGGTGGTCTGGTTTATATTTTAAAACAATCACCACGATTTGGTTTTTTTTTGTGTGTTAGTTTATGTGAGCTTGGGGGTGACTTTAGCTTGGTTAGACAGAGAAGGAGATCTGAATTGGGTACCAGAGTTTCAATCTGTGGACAAAACAAACTTTCCCAGGCTTTGAGAAGCCATTGTATGATATGTGGAGGCATAAGTGAGAGCTGAAGTCTGGGGGGGAAAGAGGCATATCCTGTTCAAGATCTAGAAAATGTTTGAGCTGAGGTCCAGAGTACAGTGTTAGGACTGCAAACAAGGAAGCTGGAAATGTATAGTTGCGAAGGAGGAGTTTTGATTTTCTCCTGAAGACAAGGGTGTTTGGGAGGATTTTAAGTGGAGGAATCAAAGCAGTTCTATATTTTAAATGATTTGCTAGGCTGTTGGAGAAGGAGCTGGTGCAGGTAGGAGACCAAGGAGGCCATGGCAGTAACCCAGGCAGAGGGCTGATGACCTGGATTATGACCCGAATTTGTCTGCACACCTCTTGGGGCCACCCTCTACTAATTTGGGACAGCTCTGTTTATTGATTAAGTCTTTCTTCTGCAGAGTCAATCCACCATCTTGGAATTTCCATCAATTTTTCTTAGTTTCTCCTCTTGTTACATAGGACAAACTTACTTCTGTCTCTGTATGGCAATCCTTTATATAGTTACAGGCAACCATTAAAATCTCCTTTTTTTCATATTTCTATTTTTGTGGGTAAATGTCCCAGATTTTGTTAGCTCCTGTGAGCTGGGTGTTCCCACATGACATGGCTTTGTTCCCTCTCAATATTCTGTTTATTTTTATCTTGACCAATTCTCTTTGGTCTGTGACCCGTCAGAGCATGCCACACCAATTCTACCTGCATAGTAAAGAAGGGGGGTGGTTATTTCTTCCCTTTTCCTAATTATTACATTTTACAAATAATAACTGTTGTTCCCAGAAACGTTTCTAGTACTTGTACAACGTGACTGCACTTGCGTTCAGCTGAAGTCCTCCTTTTCTTCTCTGTTTTGACACCATTAAACCACCTCCCCTTCTTCTTGCACCTTTGGTTTCTTCATTTCGAATTAGGATGTTTGGTCTCTTCTTCCACTGATTTGTGATTCTGATTCTGGCACCCACCATATGAACTCTAGCTCCCAGTTTCCTGATATCTACAGTAATGCCCGTGACAGAATTGTTTTTATAGCTGTTTGGTAGCTCCCTACTCTCTTTTAATGGGTTTTTTGCTCACTGCCAGTGAAGGATCTATTCAATAAGCTTCCAGCTTTCATTGCAACCCTCTATCACCTTCGTGCAATGCCCCCCCCCCAAAAAAGCCTGTGTGCTATAGGCTACATATTCTATGTTCTATGTGTATATATGGTGATTAATTTGATTAGTAAACATAACTCTGATATGGTTGGACCTAGTAAAAATGCATTTTCCCTTAAGAAGGCTTTTAAGGAGATGTAATTGTTAATGCTTTAAGAATCTATGATATAGGAAAGCTGGCCTTTAAAAAGAAGGGACTTTTTTTTAGATATTTAAGTTACAGTCACACATTGGTCTGGTCCTGGGTCTCTATGTCTTCTTTCTCAGACTTGGGAGCTGAATTTATGCATTTAATAAATATGTGAGTGTCTGCACCATGTTAGGAAATGTTCTTGACACTGGTTATTTGTAAATAACAAAGACTCCATCCTCATGGAGTTGACATTCTGGTGGGTGAGACAGACTATTAATGGCTACATGTTATATGTCAGGGCATAATACCTGCAATGGACAAAAACAAAGGAAGGTAAGGAGGAAAAGGAGTTCTGGAGTCAGGACTCACACTTTTATATAGAGTAGTTAGGGAAGGCTGTTACATAAAATGACTTTTTGTACAGAGACCTGAAGAATGTGAAGGAACAAGCTACACAGATACCATGGAAAGAGTCTTATGTGTAGAAGTAGCAAAATGTGCAAAGCACCTGAGCTTGGGACATGCTTGGCAAGTTCAAGGCTATTGTAGTTGGACCTGAACGTGGTATTCAAAGGGAAGAATTGGAGATGGGTCTAAGAGGCAGTGAAAGGGGGTGAGATGTAAGGTCCTCTAAGTCTGTGGTTCTCAAACATTAGCCTTTGTCCCTCTCATCTGAAGAACTTGCTGAAACAGATCTCTGGGCCCCACTCCCAGAGTTTTTATGTTTCAATAGGTTTGGGGTGGGACCTGAGAATTTACATTTCTTTTTTAAAGATTTTATTTATTTATTTGACAGAGAGAGACAGCAAGAGAGGGAACACCAGCCAGGGGAGAGGGAGAAGCAAACTTGCCGCTGAGCAGGGAGCCTCACATGGGGCTCTATCCCAGAACCCCAGGATCATGACCTGAGCCAAAGGCAAATGCTCAGTGACTGAGCCACCCAGGTGCCCTGAGAATTTACAAGTCTAACAAACCTGCAGATGATGTTGCTATGTTGTAGAACACAGTAGGTCATAGTAAACACTTAGCTTTTATTGAATGATAAAACTGTTGGATAGGAAGCAGTAGAGGTGTGGCATTTTAAAAGCATGGTCTGGCTCTATGTAACAAAATGGATGAGAGGGAACCAGAGTGAAAGCAGAGCGTCCAAAAAGGAGGCTATTGTAGTCATCATATAAGAGAAGATGGTAGCTCTGTTCAGGGGACTAGCAATCTACTGTAGAAGTGGAGAAAAAGTCGTTGAATTCTAGGTACAACATGAAGGAAAACCCACTCTGCATTTTACATAACCTGGAAAATGTAAATAATGGCTGGAGAGTCTGCCCTTGCTGGATTGTCTCAGGTGGCTGGCCCACGACTCAAACGGAAACATTTAATTGGCTGCATATTTTACATACACTAATATACATAAATACAATGTGTCAGGATAATTGACTCCTGTATTAGGCTGAAAGTATGTATCTTTAAAATATAAAATAAAAGACATATGCTCTAGATTTTATTTTGTTTCACCTTTGTTTTATTGAGCTAAAGTATGTCATTTTATGACACCATTACTGTCAACTTCAAATTTCATTAAATCATTCATATTGTAATAGAAGACATTGACAAAGGGGCTGGTTGTACTTTGTGTCTTTTATAGGATTCCTTGGAAATGTCATTATGATTATGTCTTTTTGTTAAATGGGATTTATAAGAACTGCTTAACATTTATAGAGGAGACAACAGCCCCCTCCCAGCCCAAACTTACCTCTCAGCTCCTGGCCCGTGAATCCTGGTGTTTTCGCCTTATAGAAACTCATTTCTATAATGCACTGTGGTCTCGGACTTCGGTTTTGTATCTGCAGGTTCTGGTGCAACAATGTCAAGTGTCTTGAGCCCGTGCATCTCCGAACTAAATGATCGCTTTTGCCATCCGAATGGTAACACAGGGTGAGGGTCACTCTACCTGACAGTGCTGCCAACTGAAATGCTTAGTGTGTTTTCAAATCATGGGTTATTAGAGCCAAAGGAACTTTATAAATCGCCTTGCCTATTCTCTCATCTTACAGAGGGGGAAAATGAGAGAAGAATTCCCAAGTAGAAAGCCTTTTCTCACCCTGCCTCCCCCCTGCCCGCCCGCCCGCCCTCCCTTCCTTTTTTCTTCACCATTAGAGACAAGAAGGTGTACATTTAATATCTGTGGTGGAATAGTGAATACTTTAACAAGAGATTTTGTCAAACTATAGCAGTCACTCTCGCAAAGGCATAATGTTAAAACTGTGGCTTATGAAGTTGTCTTTGGAGTGCCGACCTGAGGGGTGGCTGAGAGCTAGCTGTCCTTAGAGGGGGCTGCAGCTCCGTCTCAACCTCAACAACGGGCCTGCCGAAGAGAGGAGAAAGCAGTTGTTCCTTATTGGAGAGCAAATCCTTCTTTTAGCTACTCAGAATTGTTATTTATTTATTTATTTATTTATTTTTAAAGATTTGCTTTATTTATTTGACACAAAGAGATCACAAGTAGGCAGAGAGAGAGGAGGAAGCAGGCTCCCTGCTGAACAGAGAGCCCCGATGCGGGGCTCTATCCCAGGACGCTGAGATCATGACCTGAGCCTGAGGCAGAGGCTTTAACCCACTGAGCCACCCAGGTGCCCCTCAGAATTGTTTTTTAAAGACTGTCCTATTCATAACAGTCAAAACTCTGAGGGATTAAAGCAAGATTAGCAATCAGTTCATGCAAGGGGGGAAATAGCATATAACAGTGGGCGCCTCCATTGGGATACTGACCCTTAAACTCACATCATGCCTTAAAGCAGTTCCTACATGCCTTCTTTCTAGTCGCTAGTCAAGCACCAATTTCATTTTCTCAGATATTTCCAAGCTGTGAGAGGTAGCTGTCCAAAAGGAAATCTGTGGGCTCTTCCTAGAACAAGGTGAAAATTGATTGTGAGAGGGAAGACAACGGCTCTTCCCTAGCGTGGGTTAGGGGGAGGGCAAATACATTCTCTGAGGGCTCCTTTGAGATTGAACCAAAGCTTGTCTGCAGACCAGGCTTGTTTTCCGAACCAGGATATGATAGCAAGAGAGGTGGAGAGGTACAGCAGTCTTTTCAGTCTCTGGGACCTTGATTCCTGTTCTACACCCCCACCCCCCCACCAAGAACTGTATTTCTTACTTTAAATCTTTTTCTAGAATAGTCTTCCACATTTCCACCTGCTTGCTGTTCTCGCAGTGTGGCTCTACTGTTGTGTACTTCATGGGGCTTGTACAGACTTGCTTTACTTTTTAGATGAAGAGAGAGACTTAGAGGCAGACAAAAGGGGAACGTTTTTGCCATTTGTCTTTGTACTTTGTGGACACATTTTTGCGTTTCTGTGTGAACATGTATTTATGGGGAATATTGCCTATAGGATAGTGTCTCACTCTACTATGTGGGAGAACATTTTCGAAGAAAATGAAATGATCTGCCCTCCAGGGTGATCATGCTCCAGGGAAAGCACACTCTGGAAAATGAACATTTAACCACATGGAGAGAGGAGGTGCCTCAGGGCTACTCCTGACTGGTATCCTTATCCCATTGGAGTATTTACTATTCCCAGAACATGCTGTGCAATTTCACCGTCTGTGCATATTCTCACTCCTGCCCCACGAAACCTGTCAACTACCCCACTGTCTCTGGCAGTTGACAATGACTTTCCTTCAGGGCTCTGTGCAGACTCCTCCTTGAAGTCTGTCCCTTTCCATTTGAAATGCTATTTCATTTGTGCTCTGGCAGCAACTTACTTCTGGCTCTACTTGCAGCCCTTTTTTCATTTTCCCTGGTGTAATGTTTCGCTGTTGTTGTACATGTCTGCACCGCTAGGTCGTAGGCTTCTTGGTTCCAGCTACGTCATCTTACATTTCTTTACCGTGGGACACCTAATACGGTGACTTCTTGTACTGGCCCGCTCAGTACCTATCTGCTGAATGAATGAAAGTAACGGATCGGGTTTTCCTTCAGATTTATCAGTGGAAGAGTCTGAATGAAGCACAGAGGCTGTTGCTTTTCCAAGTTTATATATCTTGAGTGAGAGATGGGAACCAGATGAATCAGTGAAACTAGTCTTTTTTTTTTTTAACTAGTCTTATTTTGATTCAAATAACATTTTGATATTTTCAGTGCATGCATCCTTTCTGCTGTGGCATATTTAAAAATACATGGTTTGGCTTTGTTTTTATGTGGGTTTTTTGTTTGTTTGTTTGTTTTTTTGTATGTGTGTGGTAAGAACAACTTAACCTGAGGTCTACTCTCTCAGCACATTTTTAAATAAGATTATTTATTTATTTGACAGACAGAGATCACAAGAAGGCAGAGAGGCAGGCAGAGAGAGGAGGAAGCAGGCTCCCTGCCAAGCAGAGAGCCTGAGGTGGGGCTCGATCCCAGGACCCTGGGATCATGACCCGAACCAAAGGTAGAGGCTTTAACCCACTGAGCCACCCAGGCGCCTCATCTTAGCACGTTTTTAAGTGTATCATGCAGTAGTGTTAGCTATAGGCACTGATGTTGTACAGCAGATCTCTGGAACATACTCATCTTGCGGAACTGACACTTTATCCCCACTGGAGAACGGTGCTCCGGTCCCCTTTCCCTTCATCCCTGGTAACCACCACTGTACCCTGTTTGTATGAATTTGACAATTTTAGGTACCTAATGGTTAGGGGATCCTGCAGCATTTATTCTTTGATAACTGGTTTATTCTACTTAGCACACCATCCTCTGGGTTGAGATTCATCTGGTGGCATACAGCAGGGTTTCTTTCCTTTTTAAGGCTGAATAATATTTCATCATAGGTACGTTTCCCTTTTTTCCATTTATCCATCAATGAATACTTAGGTTGTTTCCATACTTTGGCTCTCATGGATAATGTTGCGGTGGACAGGGGACTGCAGATATCCCTTCAAGATCCTGATTTCAGTTCTATATACCCAGAGGTGGGATTGCTGGATCACAAGAAATTTTAATATTTTAAGGAACCTCAGTGCAGTTCTCCACAGCAGTCGCACTGATTGACGTCCCCACCGGCAGTGGAAGGGCTCTCCTTTCCCCACATCCTCACCAACACTTTATTATTATTAATATTATTTTGAATAGCCATCCTATCAGATGTGAAGTGATTTTAAAGAACTCCCCACCCCCAAATCTGGGTACTCATGTGATTCAGGGACCCTCCCACTTAAACTCAAACACAGGGACACACTCCCATCACCATCATCACATAAATAGGGCACAGTGAGCAAAGACAGTTTCTGGTTTTGGACTCTGATTGACTGAGGTATCTGGATCAGAGTCCAGTTTTTTTTTTTTTTTTAAAGATTTTATTCACTTATCTGACAGAGAGAGAGAGATCACAAGCAGGCAGAGAGAGAGGGAGAAGCAGGCTCCCCGCTGAACAGAGAGCCCGAGGCGAGGCTCGATCCCAGGACCCTGGCCGGGATCACGACCTGAGCTGAAGGCAGAGGCTCAACCCACGGAGCCATCCAGGCGCCCCCAGAGTCCACATTTAATAGCTCCTGTGCTCTTTGCCATGCTGTGTTATACTTTTTGAATTCCTATATATATAAAGGAGCGAGAGATTTTCCATAATCACGCGTCTTGAAATCCGTTGTTCTTTTCGAAAGGATCCAGTTTCTCCTCCTCCTCCCTCTCGTTCCTCAGAACCCTCCTGCCCTTCCTCCTTATTCTTCTTCAGCACTGCCATTGTCTTTGTCGTCTTCCTAATCTCTGTCTTCATCTTTGTCTCTTCTTTCTCTTCCTCCTCCTCATTATTGAGCAATCGGATAACTTGGTGTAGGTTCTTTTGTTCTTCTCCCTGAGGTTGCAAGGTCCCGAAAAACTAAAAACTGAACTTCTTCAGGGAAGAAGGCAGGTTAACCTGTAGAGAATTAAGACAGAGGAGATATATCTTGGTGCCTCAGTACTTCAAAATCAGTAACCCTGAGGACCTAAGCCTCATTACTGAAAAGTTGCCAGACATACGTCCTATCGATAGTGGGATGGTTCTTTTTAAGTGTCAGGGTGTCTAGGGCTATGGAATCCATTTATTTAATCCAACACTCCCATAGGTGATTTTGCAAGGGTGTTTTATAGATGTGGTTAACATTTACACACTTTAGGTAAAGGTAATTACCCTCGAGGATGTGCATGGGCTTCATTCAATCAGTGGAAGGTCTTAAGCACAGAGACTGTGGGTGGGGGGCACCTGTGTAGCTCAGTTGGTTAGGTGTCTGACTCTTGGTTTTGACTCAGGTCATGATCTCATGGGCTGTGGGATCGAGCCCCACATTATGCTCTGTTCTCAGCAGAGTGTCTGTTTGGGTGTTCTCTCCCTCTGCTACTCTCCCGCTCCTTCTCTCTCTGTCTCTCTGAGATGAGTAAATCTTAAGGAAAAAAAAATAAACTCAGTCTGATCACTGAGTGAGCACACCCAAACACACACATGCAAAAGAGCAAAAACTGAAGTTTCCCAAAAAGGAAGAAATTTTGCCTTGGACCATAACATCAGCTCCTCTCTGAGTTTCCGGCTTGCTGTCCTGCCCTATGAATTTGGACTTGTCAGGACCTGTAATTACATGAGCCAGGTCCTTAAAATGAGTCTCTTTCTATATATATCCTAATCATTTGGTTTCACTGGAGAATCCTGACTGATACTATTAGGAACACTTATTATAGTAATAACTGATAAAAACAGTGATTCCTGAAATGTACATAAACAAGTCACTTTAATGATGATTTATTTGGTATTTCATAGACATCAGCTGACTGTATCTATAAATGACCAGAAGGAAACCAGACAGTACCTATGTTGTTCAAATAGGTGGGGACTCTAATTGCAGTGACCGGCTGTCATATCTTAATAGCTGATAATGTCTCAATAAGGAGGAAATGTTTTGGAGGAGATTATCCTCCTCTTAAGAGTAATATATATTATGAATACAATTTTGATATGCTAAGAGAATTCAGTGAGTATAGCCAAATAAAGTATATTCAGAAGAAAATTCTCAGTTTATGGACTATTATGGTCAGAGATTTGATGGTTAGTTGTGACTTAAAACATACTCTTTTTACCATCACAGAAATAATGTTAGCTTCTGGGCATAAACATAAAAAATTATTATATAACATGCCCAAAATATTACTGTGGGAATGTAGTTTTAGAAATTAAGCTTTCTCTGTAATTATATTTGTAATGGGGAAACTCAGTGTTCTACTTTGGAATGCTTGGAACATATCTTTTCTAACTGCAGCTTGGGTAGCAGGATCTGGGAATGAATGTCTTCACTGACCTAGAAGACAATGAAAGAGAGTTTTTTTTATTTCAAGTCACTAATGTTGGAGTCTGGGTCAGAGACCTCAGCCTTTTGCTTCTAAATTTACAATTTATTTACATAATCAGTACACAAATATTGATTAATTATGGGGCACATATTTTATGCCGAACACTTTGCAAGACACTAAAGTTATAAAGATAAAGATGTCCTGAGATTTTCCAGGAATTAAGACATGCCATCACCCATCTCTCAGAGAAATAGGATTCAATGCGGTAAGTACCATGAGGGAGATACAGGTAGGGTACAATGGGGGCATAGTAGGAGGGGCTCTGACTGGAGCATAGACTTGCACCAAGGGCAATGGGAGGGACTGGATTATGAAGGCTCTTACGAGGCCCATAGAGCAGTTAAGATTTTAACCTAATAGGAAACTAATGTTTTGCTTATTCAGTACGCTTTCTTATTCAGAGATCAATACTCACCTTCTCTGGAAGAATTGCTCCTTTTGCAGATTTAGCCATGGGTTTTGAACGGTAGAGGTGGACCGCTATTACAGCTAGAGAAATCATTATCCCAGCCCCTCCATTATAATGACTTTTCTGGGGCGCCTTGGTGGCTCAGTTGTTGCGTGTCTGCCTTTGACTCAGGTCATGATCTTGGGGTCCTGGGATCGAGCCCCACGTTGGGCTTCCTACTTGGCGGAAAGTCTGCTTCTCCCTTTCCCACCCATCCTGCTTGTGTTCCCTCTCTTGCTGTGTCTCTGTCAAAAAAAAAAAAAAAAAAAAAAAAAAGATTTTTCCAAGGATGGGAACTCCTCATTGATTTGGTCAGGATACTTCTGTGGATTTTTCTCATTATAGTTTGAGGATGGGTGTATCTTTTCTATGTCAAAGATTGTTAGGGTATGAGTCCGGATTCTTCGCCACTATTTCATTGCTCTGGAGAAGCTGGTCTGGGAGAGTGGAGTAACCTGCAGTGAGAAGTGGAAATAAGAGAGGAAAAACAAGTTCTTTACAGTACTTGAGAGCTTTCTTTTTGGTGTCATCATACAAACTATATCCTCCTTTCCTTTTATTTATTTATTTTTTTTACATGAACCAATTTACATGTGTATGTTTTTAAATTTAAATTACTTTGAGTTGGGTTTTTTTCCATTTGCAACTGGAGACTTTTATTAATACAGGTACCTAGAAGAATCAGAGACATGATTGTTGAAATAACAAGAGGTATTTTGTCGCCAGTGGGAGAATGGGATGAAAAGAAATAGAAGAAGCAGGGGGACTGGATCGTTCAGTGCTTCCCAAAGTGCGACTGAATGGGTCACTAGGATTGGAATCACTTGCAAAGGATAAAGTACTTAGTTAATAATGAAGATTCTAGCAACTGAACTGTATTCCTGAGCAAGGGACACAATCTGCATTTTTAAACATCTACATCAAGTGATCCTTTTGTAAACAAAGTTTTCGAATTATTGAGTTTGGAAGCTTATTGTAATTGTGAAGGTGAGGGTTGAGGTCCTAGATTCAGGTGAGAGGTAGTAGAGTGAAAATGAAAGAGAGAGAGTGAGAGAGAGGGAAAGGGACAGAGGGACAGATACTGTCTGGTTGGTAAAATGCACAGTTGGTAGTTGTAGCAGGTGAGAGGTGGATCTAGGATGATTCTCCCAGCTGTGTGCTTACCTGGCAGTTGACTGCATCCTTATTGTGATACACTGGACCCTAGAACATGGGAGTAGGTATGAGAGGTTGGGCCAGGAAACTGGGGTTTTGGTTATTCGTTTAAAGTGTTTATAAAGCAACACAATAGAAATTTACAGCAGAGCTAAGCATATAGACCTGTAGTTTAGGGGAGCAATCTGAATTAGAAAGATGGATTCAGTGGTGATCAGGGAATAAGGGGAAGTTGAATCTACTGGCAGGACTGAGATTTCCCAACGAGGAAACATATCAGGAGAGAATGTCTGGGGTAGATCCAAGACCTGGGACCACTGCTGTTTAAGATCATATGACCAGAGACTTGGCTGTTGAATTCCTTCTCTTCAGAGATAGAAGATTTCTGACTAGATGATGAGGTTCATTATATAGTTTTATAGGAGAAATATTGAAGAGGAGTGAAGGTAATACTGGTTGAGCAGGTCAAGAGATTATGAAGCTCTCCGTTGGTATGGGTGTCCCTCTGGATAAAAACTGGAAGTATTCTGAGTGTTCTAAATGTTAACATCTGCAATGAATGTGTGATAATTTTGAACTGACACCATTGGAAAGGGGAGAAGTTAGAGTGTCTGATGGTATGGGAATCAAAGGAGAAACGTTTTCTTTTCACACTTAGGTGGGTAGAATTAATTGATTTGGAAGTGCCCAAGGGAAGCCAAGAATATACAAATGTCACCTCCTTTCCTTGATGTATGTGAGCCATGAGCATAAGGGCAGCCTCCGTTCAGAGGAGTTGGAAGAAAAGTCTTATCCTCTTAAAAAAAAAAAAAAAAAAGACTTGTTTTTATGTAAGCACAAGAATGAGAAGAATACCCTGTAAAACAGCGGAGGAGGTAGAGGAGTATTTGTCATGGAATTGCGAAGTCTGGGATTGGAAAGAAGTAAGAGGAGGTCAGCTGTGAGATAATGAGAGAGAGATGGGGAAGGGAAGGAGTGGTCTGGGATGTGGAAACAGGTACAGAACCGCATGGGGATGCAGGAACAGAAGAGGAAAGACGATCAGGGGGGTGTAAGATAAAATCACAAACTCATGAGTTAAAGAGAGAATACACGTGTACATAAAGACATTCATGATGTGATTCAACACCCTACATAGAATTGTGCCAAAGTATTTTCTTTATGAAATAAATAGAGTTCAGAGGAGACAAAGAATATGTTGAGAAGTGGCAGTGGGGAGATCTTGGGATGGAATGGGACATTTATCAGTTAGGTTAATTTATATGCAGTGCTGGAAAGTGCAAAGTGTAATGTAATACTCTGAGGTGGTGTAGCCAGGACTGTGATCTAGAAGTTGCAAGTCCTTCAACAAACTTGCTAAATCAGGTTTTTTGGTTCTTCTTTTGAAATTTTGGATGCATGGGCCCCTACCCTCAGTTTACTAAATCAGGCTTTCTGATAGTAAGCCTTGAGGACCTCTGATTTTTTTTTATAGCTCTCTTTCTATATTGTATTTTATAATATATATAATATATATTTCAGAATTATGTATCTAATTGATTATTGATGTTATAGTTCAACTTAGGTGGCAATAAATATGTATGTGAATAGCAAAAAAAGAGATTTAATGAATAAATCTTATGATTAAGGTTAAGGAATAGTAGATATAGAAAATAGTAGCTTAGAAAATCATGGAGAGTACTTAATTCTAGTTTTTTATTTTGGAGACAATGAAATACCACATTATTTTAATTGTGGTTCTGTGAATGATGTATTTTAAGGGAATTAATATGGTTTCTGTAAATAATATTTACCAATAAACATCCAGCGATTCAGCGTTTTTCTACTTATGTATTTGGAATTAATATACTTAGAATAATATGATTTTAAATGCAGTTTATTCAAAATTTTGGTAAAAATGAAAACTCTAATCTGTAATTCTTCAAGCATTGTTTGCGTGATGTCAAAAATTTAACATACATTGTTATTATTATTTTGTTGTACACAACTATATTTATATGATAAGAAATTTAAGTGGAAAAAATCATCGATTTTTACCATACTGTTAGTTTTCACTTTCTTTAATGAATTAAAAGTTACTGATTTTTAAGCTCAGAAATAAAACTTATTATGCACCAGTGCTTTTTACTTACTAAAAAAATGATCATCTTTAGCTTTGTTCTTTGGACCAATGAATTCTCTGATGAAAAGAGTTAAAAAATCCTAATTTGGTGAATTAAAAAACAGCCCATTTTTCATTACTCTTGGGCATACAGAGTGACTTATTTTATGATTTGCCGAAGTTGTGTATCTTTTCTGATCTTTTCGAAAGCAAAAATTGTGTGTCACCTTTGCAAACTTTTCCTTACATTTGGATCTGTCTCTGAAGTGACTTTTAAGAACTATATAATTCTGATCAAGAATTCTGTTTCTCTCTGAAAAACTCCCTTCTGTATCTGATTTTGGATAACATGATGGTGATTACCTTTGTTCCTACTTAGATATGTTGAGATTGCCTCCAGGCTTTGAAGTTCTGAGATTTAAAGAAAAGATGAAATACAAATACGTATGTGCTGTTTTCATATGGAAATGATATTCTGAATGAGAAATAACTTTTTGTTGGCATGCACTGGGTCTTATAGAATAAATTAAGAGGCACTTGGAAGACAGACTCCATGCTTTTTCTTATGAGTACACTAAGACTCACTATTGATTAAATAAAGACCAAACCTTCCAGGATTTTAAAGGATGATTGAAATTTTCATTAAATTTTAGCACTTAAGAATTTGGAGATTTTATTTATTTCTATGTTTGAAGCATGTCAATTTCATTCTTGACTTTCAGTTTCTTTTGTAAGTAGTTTTCTATTTTATCGTGTTCATGGTAAAAAAATCAAGTGATATAGAAAGGTATAGTGACATTTTGCTGTAGCTTCTCTACTTGGACTTAATTACTATTAACCTTTTAGTATATATCCTTTCTGACTTTCTCCCCTCTGTATGAACCCGTGTAGGTATAACACAGTCTGTGTGCCTCCTTCTCTGGGTGTCTCTGGTGGCCCTGTTTGGGTTGTCTTGTTTTTCCTCTTTTTTGAGCTTTCTCTTTTAACATGCTTTTCTCTACTCTGTAAGGGCTTCCCTATCACTTTTTTATTTTGGCTTCTCTGCCTTTGATCTTCTTTCTGTCAGACTCTTGCTGTTTTTTACATTCCCTGTATTCATGTTCATATGTATGGAGTATATGAATATATACGTGTAAGTGTGTGGGCATATACATATAGTTATATCAAAATAAGACCATTAGACACATGCTGCCTTGTAATTAAAAAAAAAAAGCACATTGCTATGGCAATCAATATAGATCCAAAGGTTTGTTTTTGAAGACAGATTGATATTCTTTAGTATTGTGTGGTATAGATGTAATTTATTTTATGCAATCATTTTAATTCTTTTTGGACATTTAGGTTGTTTCCATTTTTTGGTTACTGTGTTTAGTCCTTTTATTGCACATTTTATGCATTTGTACAATCATTTATTAGTAGTTTAATAAGTTACTATTAATTATTACTAATAACCCTTATTGTAAATATCCTTAATCAGATATTCTAAATTATATAAACTTAAAAATTTGCCGTTAAGCTTAGCTCAAGTTATTTTTTATGAGACTTTTTGGGAAAGATCAGTTTTCTTTAAATATTACAAGACATTGCTAGCAACTATTGGTGGGACGTGTCTTTATATTGTTGTTGGACATTTCTAACAGTGCATTTGCTGATGGATATATTCTGAGCTATCTTCTTTATGACTAACAGGCTCAGTGTTTGGAGAAAGGCAATTAGGGTTATGGCTGTTGTTTGTGATCTAAAGAGCAGAATCAAGCAGTACAGTCACGTAAGGAATGAGACTTACCATCCTGTCCTGAACACTTGGATCAATCATATTCTTTTCTCGCAACAGCAGGCCCTCCTTTTAAGTTATGGCTCCCCATTCTTTAGTTGTTTGTCTAAATAAGCTCTAAGCTGCTTGAGATAGGAGCCTTGTTTTCACTGTGTTGTTTTGTAAAATGCCATATGCACACATGACATTTTGTAGATAATAAAAACAGCAATGATTATAGGCTGTTGGTAGTCCTCTGTTGATATCCCTGCTGGTAACAATACACTAAGATATCGCTTGACATTCTATTGAGTTAACAGAAACTGTTGTGTTGATTTTTACTGCTGTTAAGAGCAGGGAGAATATTGATTTTAATCAGAAGAAACAGGGAGAAATTGCTTTGACATGTGTTTTTTTACTTGATCTTTGAGAGTGTTATGAAAAAATGAAAAGAGTAAATAATAATCTATGCAGGGTTCTTTCAAAAGGGCTGAGAGGTTGTTTGAAAGTGTGACCCAAGAGTAGAGATTTAGTTGGGAAATGAAATACTTAATCAGCCGTCTGAAAGTAATTTCTTGCATGACTATTAAAAGCCTTTCATTGCAATATGAAGTAATTGTATTTTTAGTGGAACTGTGATCGAAATAGAAAAAAACATAGTTTAGTTTGTTCATCATTGTAACATTTATATATTTATTTACTTACTCAACAAATAATAATCACCTACAATGGGGTGGTGCTGTCCTAATCTCTGGGGGTACATACACTAGAGAGCAAAGCAAACAAAATCCTTGTCTTAATGGAGTTTCCATTCTGGAGGAGAAATATTCACAATTAAAAAATGTTATATAATATGCCAAGTGGCAATAAGTACTATAGAGAGAAAAATAGAGCACGTTGGTAGAAGGTGATAGAGAGTGATCGAGGCAATAGAAGATGCCAGTGCATGGGGATTGATAGTGGGCATTTTACATTTTGTGGCTAGGGAAAGCCACTCTGGAAACCTAAAGAAGCTGCCATCAGCCATCTAGGTATTTGTTGAAAGAGTACTCCAGGCAGAAGGAAGAGCAAGGACAAATGTCCTGAGGCAGGAGTATGTTCAAGAGACTGCAAGGAAGCCTGTGTGGTTTCGAGAATAGCAGATATCCCCAAGGAGGGGGGCAGGTTTAGATCTTATAAAGCCTTGGAGGCCATTGTACGATGTTGACTCTTACTCTGAATGAGGTGGGGAGCCAGGAGAGAGTCATAAGACAAAAGTGACCTGATCTTATTTTCATTGAGAGGGATAAGTCTGGGAGCTGCAGGAGTAATGTAAGCGTGGTGGACTGGAGAAACACTAGGGTGGGCTAGTTCCAGTTCAGGCAATGGGAGATAGTAGGTTTGGGTCTGGGTGATAAAAATAGAGGATGTGAAAAGTGTTGAGATTTTTTGATCATATTTTGGAGATAGAGGTGACAGTTTCCTAATGGATTCGATGTTGAGTGTGAAGTCAACCAAGCAAAGATGTCAAGTCTGGACGTTGGAGAGTTTAGTGTTGGGTTTTTAGTTCCAAGAGATGGGGTCATGGCTGCACAGGTAAATTTGGGAGTCATCAGCCTAAGATTGACATTTAATTCCATTTAAGATAAGGAAACGAGGAGAGACCATTTCGGGAGAAAGTTCAGATAGAGAAGTTCTGGAGCTGAGGGTTGGGAGTTGGAGGATCAGCGTGGAAGACTGAGAGGTGAGTTAGTGACATACATGCAGAAACAAAAGAGCGAGCAGGGCTGAGGGTCAGATTCCAGAAGTGCTACTTTGACATGAGGTTGTGGGGCTTTAAAGCTGCACGAGCTCCTCTCCTGATGTTATGAGACTGTAGTGATACTTTTGATTCCAGCCTGATTCCTTCGGTCCCTGCCTTACCAGCTCACAGGGCTGGGATTCAAGTTTCTGGTGGACCAGTACAATAAGTACTACCTCCCCAGGTTCCATGGCAGCTCTGTAGGACAATGAATTCTTTTCTAGGAGCCCAGACTAGAGATTAGTCTTGACTAGGTGAGGCTTATCCCTTAGGTAACCAGAGAGGCAGCAGAGGGGTGTAGGAGGGTTTTTCCTTAACTTTTTTCCCCTCTCCTCTCCCCCCCATGCCCCCCCACCTTCCCTCCCTTCTTTACTTCCTGTCCTTTGATGTGCAGTATTGCATATTTTTATATGCCCACAGAAATAAGCTACTAGAGAGGAAAAACCATTGAGTGTGGGAGAAATAGTCCCTGGAGTGATTTCTGTTGAGAAGATAAGAGGATTAAGATTTAGTATGAGTGGAGAGCTTGGCCTTTTTGAGGAGAATGGATAGCTCATTCCTGTTAAAGGAGAGAAGACAGCATTTATAAGCACAAATGTGCTTATGCTATGGTCAGAACTGGTGGACATTCTCTTAAGATTGCATCTAATTTCTCAGTGAAATGGAAACTTGCATTGAGAGCAAGAAGACAGAAGCAGGTGTTGGAGTGATTATAACAATATATGATTAACAACTTTATTTTCCCAATGAAAACACATTTTGTTAGTTATTTGTCCTGAAAAAAGAAACCACTTTGCCTCTCTTGCTGAGGATTGCATTTTGTGGATTTCTGTTGGACAGTCTTGGTTAAATCTGTTTAGCTTCTGGTCAAATGCTTATTTCAATGGGGCATGTTCCAAATGAAAAAAAAATCTCATTTTTATGGTGTTTTGTGATTTGAGTCATGTTAGATGCTTCTGTAAACATAACACAGAAATAAGCAAAATGTACTAGTGCTCATGTGGCATATGTACAGAAGAATCTGTACTTATTAAGCATACCAATATGTTTAAAATTCAGTAACCTTCATGTGGCTCCTAGCAGGCAAAAGCATGACATTTGAAATTGTATCTTCATTGCCTTCTGAAGGCGTAAGATGATTGACACATCCTAACCTATTTATAACTGAGACTGAAGCAGTTATTCACATAAATTCTTTCTTTTTTCCACATTTGGAGTTTAGATAATTGGATTAAATTATAGCAAAATAAGTTAGGCTGCTATGATTATACTCCCTCAGTGGAGAGGGAGAATGGCTATCCTGGAAAAAATGCGTTTATTTTATATGTGTCATTATTATGTGTGATTCTTGAAAAAGCAAGAAAAAATCTTCCATTTCAAAATGAGTAAAATAATAGATAATAACTGGATCCCATAATCCTTGATTTCCTCAGCTTTAATATGGAAGTTGAGTTAAGGTTTCACTAAATGACTCCTATACACCCTTCAGTTACAAAATTTTATGATCTCTCAAAATAGTTGCAGCACATCATCTATTTGTAGCTGAGTAAGTTATCAGACGATACCATTTACCAGTTTTCTAACATCTCTAGTTGTTGCCTCTGAGATAGCATTTTCTTCCTTCCTTTTGAGATGATTTTGCCTTTTTACTTCAAGTTGTTAAGGTAGCTCAGATAGAAATGGGAGTTATTTCAAACCTCATATCTTAATGGCGGGAGTGTGGAGGCGAAATTTCCACAGAACTTGTTAAAAATGCAAATTTCCAGGAACCCATCTTTTAAGCTTCTGAAATAATGATTTGAAACTAGGCTTAGAAATCTGTGTTTTAGGGGCACCTGGGTGACTGAGTGGGTGGAGCCTCTGCCTTCGGCTCAGGTCATGGTCCTGGGATTGAGCCCTGCATTGGGCTCTCTGCTCAGCAGGGAGCCTGCTTCCCCCTCTCTCTCTGTGCCTCTCTGCCTACTTGTGATCTCTCTCTCTGTGTCAAATAAATATATAAAATATTTTTAAAAAATCTGTGTTTTAGTAAGTACTACTCAGGTAGTTCTGAGGTGAATGGCCAATAAAACATGCTTTGAAACATGGCCCTAGTTAATACGCAGAATTTATGTAGTTTCGCATTTGCGTGATTTAGTGACACTGAACATGAGGACCAGCTGCCATGATACTTAGCTAAGAATGAAAAGATTATGAAAATTAGCAAAGAGATTAGAAAGTAAAGGGCTATGTGGCAGGCTGATAATTTACAGGGTTGTCACGATGATGGGAAGAAGCTGAACCTGGGAGAAGGTTATAAAATATTGTAATCGGAGAGGGTGTCATACCTAAATTTCATTCAAATGTGCAACCCTTGGAGGGGGTTGGAGACAATCACCCATTGAGTTCCGGAAGTAACACCTCATGTTGTTAAAAACAACTCAGATATTTTATAAACCAGATCAGCTTTGATTTCTGTTAGTGACTCTGGAACTACAAAGCCACAGCTCCTGAAAATATGGTCCTTGAGTCTGTAACATAATCTACCCTCCCTCCATCCTTGGGCTCTCCCTAGAACCCAGAAAGCTGTCATGTTGGAAGTTATGGAGGTGAAGAAACCTGCCGAGCTGTACTGGTGAATTGTCTTTCACTTTTCTTCCCTCCACCTCCTTTTTGAATCTGGTAGTTTGTTCCTATCTGGACCTTGTGTATGTGTTCTCTAGTCTAGGGAAAAGCCTTGCCCATTATTTTGCCTTTAAAAATTGTGTTTAAAAATGATAAGCTCCATTAAAGTAAAGAATGATGACAACTATTTATTTTACCAACCCTTAATATTTTCGACTGTGATTGATAATATTAACATTGCAACCAATATTTTAATCAGCTCTTCTCTGTTTCCTTTGCTTCACGTGTACTTCTCCTTTTCTTCCTGGAGGTAAAATCCTACCAGTTCTTGGAAATTTAATTAAAAGCTTACTTTCTCTGGAAGTCTCCCTGATCACCCCCCCAAATGAATAAATAAGGTTTTATAACAACTTGATCATGATACTTATCAACTTGTGAATTCCACAAGTAGGGAGACCTTATGTCATAATTTGCTTGGGTCAGCTTTTCTGGCTTAAGTATTAACAGAGCCCTGTTTCATTAAACACTTCATAGAAGTGTCCCAGTTTGGATAATAGAGAATATCCCCATCCCATAGTGAGGGGGCTTTTTATTTCTAGTACTTAGCCTATTATCTGAGTCTGAATTGAATTTATCATTTAATGGCTATAAGGACTGCTAGAGGTCTCGTGGAAGCCTTTGGAATTTTATAGGTATTATTATTTATATCTATTATTTATAGGTATTAATGTTCAAAGATAGCCAAAGCAGGAGCCCATGAAGCCATTAGTTATTCCAAAGAAGGTAGAGATAACCTGGCCCAGATTTTTGAGGAAACTTACGGCTAATCCAGAGGAATAGCCAAAAGAGTGGGAATGCCCTTCAAGATGCTTTTATTGTTTCATGGTAAAAAATTAAAAAAAAAAGAAGAAAAATAATGTCCAGGTTTTAAGTTAACACTATATTTGTTGGATTGTTCTTTATTTATTTTAAAATTATGTCTAGCGTTAGACTATTGCCTGTTAGGATTTTCTTCCTTTTCTGAATTGATGGTAATTGAAAAGCTCTTCATCTTTCCTTATCAAAATAAGAAGCTGGCATCTCCCAGGTCCAAACTTTGGCTAAGGAAATGGACCGGGGATGGAAGGTGCCATCTGGACTCACGGGGCAAGAATAATTGAAGGGCACATGCATGTCAGTGTGGAAAAACCTGTCATCCTTCCTGTCCTAAAAAATCAGAGGGGTAGTATCTGTTCTGTTCACTGCTTTATTGGGTCTTACACAGCCTAGTATACGGCAAGTATTCAAAAATTATTTGTTATATAAATACATTCATGGGCTCCATGAATACATTACGCTACTGAAAACATCTTTGGCAAACAGTTGAGTTAACTGTGCCCTGCTGGGGATGCAGCCCTCACTGTGAGGAGGGGTCAGTGACTCCTCTAGTTCGTTCACTCAGTTCAAGTTTTAGCAAAGCATTCCGTATTTTTGCATGTGGATTACTGTAGTGGCCTCTTTTTTGTTTTTAATTTTTTTTAAACATTGTGGCAAAATACACGTAAGATTTAGCACCTTCACCATTTTTAGCGGCACAGTGCAAGGACATTTGCTGTGTTCACACTGTTACGCTGCCATCCCCACCCCAGACCGCTTTTCATCTTGCGAAGTGAAACTTCTCTACCCATTAAACCATTGGTTCTTATCCCCCAGTCCTCTGGCTCTGGCGAACAGCCTTTCCACTTTCTGTTTTTGTGAACTTGACTCTTCTAGGTACTTCACCTAAGTGGAATCATACAACGTTTGTCCTTTGTGACGGACATATATCACTTCGCATAACGTCCTCAAGGCTCATCCATGTTGTAACGTGTGTCAGAACTTCCTTCTTTTTTAAGACGGAGTAATACTTCCTATATATGTAGGTATATACCCTACATACCCTGAAGTGGAATTGCTGGATTATATGGTAATTGTATTTGTAATATTTTGAGGACTCACCATACTGTTTTCCCCAGCAGCTGCATCAGTTTACGTTCCTACCAATAGTGCATAAACATTCTGATTTCTCCACATGCTCACCAATAATTGCCATTTTCTGGTTTTGTTTTGTTTTGTATTTCATAGTAGCCATTGTAGTGAGTGTGATGTAATGATCACTTACCTGCCTGCTTTGTTGCCAGATCTGATCCATCTTCTTCACTATAGCTAGAGCATTTTTTCTTTTTTCCTTTCTTTTTTTCTTTTCTTTTCTTTCCTTTTCCTTCCTTCCTCCCTCCATCCCTTCCTTCCTTCCTTTCTTCTTTCTTTCTTTCTGTTTCTTTTAAAGATTTTATTTATTTATTTGACAGAGAGAGAGAACACAAGCAGAGAAAGTGGGAGAGGGAGAAACAGCCTTTCCGCCAAGCAGAGAGCCTGATGTGGGTCTCGATCCCAGGACCCTGAGATTATGACCCAAGCTAAAGGCAGACACTTAACTGACTGAGCCACCCAGGGGCCTCTAGAGCATTTTCTCTTACCTGTAGACTGACCATGTCAAATCTATTAATGACTCCTAATTTCTCTTGTTTGAAATTTCAAGCTTCTTTTTTTTTTAATTTTATTTATTTATTTGACAGCGATCACAAGTAGGCAGAGAGGCAGGCAGAGAGAGAGGAAGGGAAGCAGGCCCCCTACTGAGCAGAGAGCCCGACGCGGGACTCGATCCCAGGACCCTGAGATCATGACCCGAGCCGAAGGCAGCGGCTTAACCCACTGAGCCACCTAGGCACCCTGAAATTTTAAGCTTCTTAACATGCTAAGTTCCCATGTCTCATTTCTGTCCACTGTATGCTCTAGCCATAATGATGTATTTGCTCTTCTTTACATTTGCTGTTTGCTTTTATGTCCCTATGACTTTATGCTAGTGATTCCTTCAGCTTGGAGTGCTTTGTTTCCGAAATTTTATTTCTTATCTTTGTACCTTTTCCCTCATTAAGTTCCCATCTGCCCTGTTACTTTTCCTTGAATGTTTTCCCTTGCATTCATATTGAACAACTCACTTTTAAAAATTTAGTCTCATGCCAAACAAAAAAAATCCATGACATAATGGGTTTAATAAGCCGGTCATGTTCATTCTTCACACATCTTAGTAAACACATTAGTATTAACACTTTGAAAAGTCTGTCCGTACAGCACAGAAATTCATCTTGAACACTACCAGTGCTTTGTGTACCACATTTTGTGAAAAACTGTGAACGTATCTTCCCTATCAGATCAGCTCCAGTTCCTTAGGGAAGGGTGTGTGTAGTGGATCATGGTGTTGACTCTGGAATTACAGGAGTGGGTCCAAATCCTGACCTACTGCTCATGAATTGTGTGACCTTGAACATGTTACTAAACCTCCCTGAGCTCCAGTTTCCTCTTTTGTAAAAAAGGGATGATGACAGTTTTTTACCTGGAGACTTCCTGTGAGGAGTTTTTAGGGTAATACTTGCAGAACTCAAGGTTATCAAAGTGTTCTAGCTCTCCTTTTCTCCCCGTATCATTAAAAAATGATCACCATTTGCTTCTATATATTCATTCAAGGTTATCTCATTATGCGATTGATGAAAACAAAAGGAAAGTGGAATCAAGTCAGGCAGCTTTTATAATTATTCTAAAATAAGGTAAGTAATTATAGTCACTTAAACTTAACTTTTCTGAGATCCTAAAATAATAATATTTCAGAGCCAAATGGGATGTCAAGTTGTCCTTTAGGATGTTTTTTCCTGCCTGTTTTGGCCACTGTCTGTAGGATTACAGGCAAAGGGTTTATGAAGCAAGGCTTCAACCTCTGCCTCTTCCTCCACAATCCCAGTGGCTTCAAAGAAAACCACATAACCCCGAATATTTACTTCAGTCTCCACTAGCCAAGACACAGGAACTGTTCCAAAAATTGGTTCTATCTCTCTGCTTTACTCACTTCTTAGTCTGTTGTGTCCTGGTTAGATTTTCCCCTCTTCTCTGCTGTGTTTTCAGCAAGCAGCCCTTTGTGCTTGGAACTGTCCCTTCCTTTAGTCTTCTGTGCTTAACATGAAAGTGTTTTTTTGATCCTTTCTTTTTTAGTATTATTATTAACATATAATGTATTATTTGTTTCAGGGGTACTGGTCAATGATTGATCAGTCTTAAACAATATACAGCTCTCACCACAACACATGTGCTCCCCATTGTCCATCACCATCCACTCCCTCTTCTCCAGCAACCCTCACTTTGTTTCCTGAGATTAAGAGTCTCTTATGGTTTGTCTCCCTCTCTGGTTTCATCGGGTTTCATTTTTCCCTCTCTTCCCCTATGATCCTCTGCCTTGTTTCTCAAATTCCACGCATCATTATTTACCCTTTCTACAAAAATCCTTTGTGCAAAGGAACTGAAAGAAGAAAAGAAAAAAAGGACGTATAGGAGGAAGAAAGGGCAAACAATTGAAGAGTTGCTAGAGAGTCTGTACTTCTGAAACTCTGACATTTAACTCAAGTATTGGCTTTCTTGTTACATGCAAATGGCTCTGTCTGTATTTCTTAGTTGGTAACTCCCTTGAGCAGAGACCATACCTCTGCCTTCCCTGAGAATGTGCCAAGTACAGGCTGAACATTCCATAAGCAGCGATACCATATTTTTATGTTGAAATTGAAGGATTCTCTGCTGTACAAGAGATACTCAATAAGGATAATACCAATCTTTTTTTCTATCAGATCTGCTTTGGTCATAAGCATCGAAAAATAATAATAAAAAGATTTACTAAGTAATTTTATTTCCATTTCAATAAAAAAGAAAGCTGGGCATAGATTTTCTTTTGAGATGATCCTCTTTTTTCTTAAGTTATTAAAACTATAAAGATTTTTCCTTCATAGTTGTTTAACATATTTATGCATCCAAGACCTTTATCTTACAACTTTGTAGACTTCTAACATTTAACCCACGTGAACTTGACATTTAAGAGGAAGTAGGTGGTATGGCAGTGATACTTGAAACTCTGGACGTGTTTACTGGTTTTCTGACCTCTAGTTTCAAGTTTTTATGATCCCTTCAGAGACATTAGACCTTTTGATCCTAATACAATATTTTTTATTTAAAAAACTAATTAGGCTATTTGTCAATAATGCTCATGAAATGAAAGGTCGTACCTTTTGGCAAAAAATATGAATTATGGATCATGCAAGTAAGTGTACTAGAGAATTGAAATTATAGTTCTAAAGAAGCTCCTGAGTTTAGTTTGGTAAATGAGTTCTTAGTACTTTTAGGTAAAATGAATCAATTCTGGCAGAGGAAAGAATGATTCTTGAATGCAAGAAGACTCAGGTCACAGTTTTCTCTATTGATTGATTTCTCCATAACTTCTATGAGAAGTTGTGTGTCAAAAGAGAGTTTGTTTTTATGTTGTCACAGCAAAATCTAGTAACAATTGTTTCTTAAAACAACCTCTCCGGCAACAGAAGAGATTTAGTTATATATTTCCATGAGAAATGTAATCCAACTTTATAAAATAAAATTAAATGAAACAAGTAAGTTCACTTCTAGAATAGCTGCAAAAGAAAACTCTCCAGCAAAGAATAGGTGAATGATGGATAGGATATGAGGAACCCAAGGGACTTCAGATTGCCAAAGATTTCCAATTATTAATTTGAGTTAAAGAGATTAAAGTATAATGTGTATATAATTTTAATGGGGAGAAAGAAATTCCTTTAAATATAAACTTATTTGTTGTCTGATTTTTTCCCCACTCTTTTAATGGTTAATGTACTGATCTGAATTTCTTATTTTGATCAACACTAGCTTATTCTACAAAGAACAGAAAGCCTAGATTTGGAGGTGTTTGGTTAATCTGAGACACACCCAGGGACGAGGTCAGTTTTTCAACCACACCTGGATAAGGTGTAGGCTTCATGACAGCTAAGTTTGTTCTTAATTATTGGCTGTAGCTGAAATTAAACTGTAGCAGAGCTAACAAGGTCTTTCTAAGAAGATATCTGTAAGATTGATAGAGGTTCTAGATTAGCAGCTGCTGACAGTGACTGAGGAAAGGAGAGGTAATAGTCAAAACTGATGTGGTTAGGGAAGCAGGGAGTCTTGGGCTGGTGGGTCAGAGAGTGACTTAATTCAGAAGTATTTCGTGGTGCAGGATGTCTTGAGTAAATGACTGGGATCTCCAGCTCTGTGCCAAATTGTTGCTACAGTTAGTATTTCCCCAACAAACACGCGAACTAACCTCAGTATTTTAGAACTGTGGAGTTTAAGTGGATTTCAAAACCACATTGTACTGTCTTAGAAGGAAATTCAAGGGAAAGCTACCAAAGAAACATTAAGTAACACCACTTCATAGAACAGGACATGAAAAACATGTTGGACTATTGTCTCTCAACTTGTACAGGGCCCTGCTTCAGTCCTGAGAACCGGTTTGGCCCAAACTTCTTACATATTGTAGAACGCTCCAAACGTTAGTTGTTCAACCTAAAAAAGTAGCTTCTCCATTATACAATACTTATAATAGCTTGTGGCTTTAAAATCAGCTATAAAACTGATCTTCCTGACCCTCCAAATACACAGCAGGGGAAGGAAAGTCCTAGCTCTGATATTTTCTGATGTGATGAGTGATTGGACTGGTGATGATGACTTACTCTAGATTTTCAGCTGATGGGTCTTTCCACAGGGAAACCACAAGGGCTGCCAATTATATTTCAGCTTTTTCCTCTAAGTCATTTTGTAAGATTAGATCTCTCACAGCTGAAATGACAAAATTAATGACAGTGTATAATAATGTTTGGATATAATAAATGATACCAAATGGAATTTCTGTCATCTGGTCCAGTAGATCTGAGACTAACCATTATTCTCCAGTGAAAACTTTGAAAGTACAAATAAAGTTATAATGAAGTACCTTGCTAAGAAGTAATAAAATCTTGGCTAAAATTTACCTTCCAACTCAGAGTCAATAATATGTTAGCTGAGTCAGAGTGTGAAGCAAAATAAAACTTCTGAGTTCTCTCTTTTTGGCTTGGCTACTTGTTTGAAAAGAGCAGCAGGAAGATTAATTCCATTAAGTAATATTGGTAGAACCAATAAAATATGGAAGGCACAATAAAGAGCTCAAAGAGGAATGAGGCTCAGTACCTTTATTAGATAATTTCCCTTTTTGGAGGAGAGCTAAAACCTAAGAAGAAACGATACTAAATAAGGAGGAATGTGATCAATAAAGTCTTTGAGAATAAGACTGGAGACATGAAGGTCATTACAATGATGGAAAAAGATCATTAGAAGAAAGTATACCCCCTTTCTAAAGATTTGATGATTGTTATTTATTATAAATCATTTACTAAATACATCGTGTTGGTGTCTTGATGCAGAAACTCTGTAGCCTCCTTGCGTCTACCTTCCCTCCTCAGTCCTCCCCAAAGGGAAGGGATGTAATTTAATTGGTTGAATTTCAGAGCATCAATTGGGCAATACTTGCAAGTAGGCAAGGACACCACACATTGATACATCATGTACAGTGACCTGTCATGCATGTTTTCCTTTCTGCCCAATGTAGTTGAAGCAATGAACTATTTCAGGCTGTGCTGTCAAAGAAATCCTGACTGTGTTTTATCATATGCTACCTTTTTGGATTTTTCCCCAAGAACTTTATCCAACTCTGTACAGGCAGCTCCATATGTCCATCGCTTCTCCATTCTCTGGTTTCCAGCCAGGTCTTATCATCCAACTTTGACCGCGTTCTTTCTAGATGAACTTGACATAGCCTTGGGAGCAAATTCCTCTCGTTCCATCTACTCCTGCACTTTGGAATGTGTGCTGAATATGACTTTCAGTGTACTGCAATGATAACATCCCATACTTGGGGAAACAGATATTGCATCTTTTCTAATACCTGTTGTGGTTTTCTTTGGTGGAGTGGGGGCATACGAATGGAGACCTATGTTTGGAAACAATGTGCTTCACAACAAGATAGAGTTTCTACATCGGGAGATGGGAGATGCACCTGAGAGGGGGACCTCAAAATATAAATAGAGAGCTATGTGGGGCTGGATGGGAAGAATAAGAAGCTACATTTTGCAAGGCTGTGCCATATCAAGGGCTATTATTTTTGGAAATTATGAAAATTTTAAAGTATAAAGCATTACACAATTTTAAGTTATTAAGTTACTATAATATAAGAAGTTCAAATGGCTTAACCAAGCAATGTGATATAGTAGGAAAATTAGACCTCCAGTTGCTGATACAACTTACTGATAGAGTTACTTTGACCTTGCTTTCCTTAACCCTCAGTGCATTTTGTAAAATGGGAGTAATAAACTTTACTTTATAGAGCTATTGTGAGATTTAAAGTCAATACAGCACATTATGCACCTACTGTCATCCCTGGCACACTGTGGGACCTCAATAAATTGTTGCTATTGGTAGACATCTTGTGGCACTTGGTAAGGTTCCAATAAATACTAGTTCCTATAAAGCTTTTGATCATTCCATAGCTAGTTATGTGCCTTGTTCTGGTAGCAAATATGCTCTATCAGCAGTAAAAATATTCTCTCAATTTTATTATGATATATATCGGAAATCTTAGGTTTTGATGGGGGGTACATGGCATTATTATGTGAAAGATAATCAAGGATAATTAAATCCTGCACCAAATTACAGTTGACCCTTCTCTGTGGTCCTAAGAAAGATATATGCACAAGGAATATAACCATGGAAGCAAAGAAACCCTTTATTACTTGTGCCTGAAGTTCCAACAGAGAGTTCTTATAACTTGACCTTTTCCTTGCCTCTCACTCCAAGCTTGAGGGTTCACTGTGCTACTGCGCAGAAAGATAAAATATTAACAAAAACATAAACAAAAACAGAGTGAGGGGATAGCTGTATTTATGAGCCATTTCATTTTTTCATTCATTTAAATACAGTTAGTGTATTCACTAGTAAACATGGCTAACCTGTGTCCTGGAATCAGATTAACATTGTTTTCTTCTCTAAGGAAGGTCCAAAGAAGGATGGTGCAAGGAGATAATCTCGAGAGGCTTCCCTCTCATACACATTATGTTCCACTCCCTTTGGTTCTTTCTTTAAACCACTGGGCTTAAAATCGAATGTTACAATTAATCAGGCCATTTCTCTTAGAGGAAATGTAGAGGAGTGTCAGGGAGGTTCTACCATCACTTAAGTGTGTCTGCTTTTCTAATAATGTCTAATGGTCTGAAGAGATGGGTAGAGAGTATTAATTTCAAAGCCATACAATATAACAGGCATCTATTCACCTCAGTCTGCTTGTTGCTGAGGAGAAATAATGTCCCTGGTACTAAAGAGAAAGTACACTTTCAGAATGCATTTTCCTTCCACATATTATGATAAAATTAAGTCTTCAAGTCTCCAGATTGCTCTTTCTTAATTTTCTTTTTCTGTTTCATTCAACTGAGAGTGGGTTTGTGCTGGCACCGAGTTGGGGTTTGAGTAACTTTTTCTCATAGAACTTTGCTTCGGTACTTCTAGAGAGGGAACAATCCAGCACCAAGTCTTGCATGGGTTCCATGTTACCAAAGATGCAGGAGTCTACAAGATGTTTGAAAATCACATCATTGAGCTCACATCCACAAAAATGAGAAGCAATTAGAATATTCTCATAACTCAGTGCATGGTACTGTGTATTTGTCTTTGTGTGAACAGATTTTTTTTTTTTCATTTCTCGTGGGTAAATACCTATAGGTGCCGTTTCTGTGTCATATGGCAAGTGTTTGTTAAGTCTTACAAGAATCTAACTGTTTTCCAAAGTAATTATACCATTTCTACGTTTCCCACAGCAGCCTTTGAGACTTCCGGTTGCTCTTCATTTTCTCCAGCAGTTGCTTTTGTCGGTTCATTTAATTTCATCCATTCTGCTAGGTATAGAATGGTGTCAAATTATGGTTTTAATACTCACTTCACTAATAATTAATGATGTATTTGTATGTGCTTATTTGTCACCATTATTTTTTTCTTTGATGAAATGTTTAAGTATTTTGCCCATTTTTTATTGGATTATTTCTTTTCTATTAATGAGCTGTGAAAATTCTTTATGCATTCTAGATAACAGTTATTCACCAGATATGAATTTTTCAAATAGTCTCTTTCAGTCTGTGGCTTTCCCTTCAAAGATTTTATTTATTTACTTATTTGCAGAAGAGAGAGAGAGAAGGAGAGAGAATATGGCCAAGGGCAGAGGGTGAGGATGAGGGAAAGAATCTTAAATAGACTGTGCTGAGCATGGAGCCCAGCCTGGGGCTTGATCTCAGGACTGTGAGTTCAGGACCTGAGCCAAAGAAACCAAGAATTGGATGCTTACCTGACTGAGCCATTCAGGCACCCTGTGGCTTGGCCTTTAGTCTCACTATATCTTTCAAAGAACAGAAGTTTTAAAATTTTGCTTGTCTCAATTATTATTATTATTTTTTTATGGATTGTGCTTTTGGAGTTATACCTAAGAAATCATTGCCTAACATAAAGTCATATAGATCTTCACCACCATTTTCTTTTAAAAGATTTATGGTTTTAGCTCTTACATTTAGGTATCTGATCAATTTTGAGTTAATTTTTACATATGGTACACAGTAAGAGGAAAGTATCTTTTTCTGTTTCCTTTTTTTCTTTGTTTCTCTCTTCTGTCTCTGTCTCTTTCTATTTAGTTGCATGTAGAAATCCCAACACTATTGCCTGAAAGACTATCTTGTCTTCATTTATCTCTGTCTTTAACACTTTTGTCAAAGATCAATTGAACCAAGATATGTGGACCTATTTCTGAATTCTCCATTATGTTCCATGGATCTGTACATGTGTCCTTAGACTAACGGTTGATTACTTTAGCTTTATAGTAATCTTGAAATCAATGATGGTGAGTCCTACAGCATTGTTCTTCTTCTTCTTTTTTTAAATGATTTTGTTTATTTATTTGACAGACAGAGATCACAAGTAGGCAGAGAGGCAGGCAGAGAGAGGGGGAAGCAGGCTCTCCACTGAGCAGAGAACCCAATGCGGGGCCCAATCCTAGGACCCTGAGATCATGATCTGAGCCAAAGACAGAGGCTTAACTCACTGAGCCGCCCAGGTGCCCCCTCCAGCATTGTTCTTTTAAAAAATATTTTGGGGGAGCTTGGGTAGCTCAGTTTGGTAAGCATCTGACTCTTGATTTTGGCAGCAGTCATGATCTCAATCAAGGTCCTGGGCTCGAGTCCTGCATAGGGCTCCCACTCAGCAGTGGGGAGTCTGCTTGTCTCCTTCTCACTCTGCTTCTCCCCCTAATCTCTTTCTCTCTCTCTTGAATTAATAAATAAATCTTTAAGGAATATTAAAATCAAAAATAAAAATTATTTTGGTTATTCTAAGTTCTTTGCATAGCTATAAGATTTATAATTAGCTTGTTTATGTCTACAAAGAAAAACAAAAACCCCAGCTAGGATGTTGTTTGGATTGCACTGAATCTAGATAGCAATTTGGACAGATCTGACATCTTAACAATAATAAATCTTTCAGTCCATGAACAGGATTTACTTTCGGTTTCCTTTATTTTTTTCTCATTAATATTTTCTAGCTTACAGCATGTACTTAATACCCATATTTTATTATACTTATTCCTAATTATTCTAGTTTACTGAAATTCATGAATGGACATCAAATTGTGTCAAATGCCTTTTGAGGGGGCATATACTGAGATCATCATATCATTTCCACTTTTTTAGTCTGTTGACATGGCAAATTAATTTGACTGACTTAGGGATGTTGAATTTGCATTCCTAAGTTCAAGCCTACTTAGTCCTATTTTACAGGATTTTATTTGCTAATATTTTTGTACGAATTTTTATATCTATGTTTAAGAGTATTTTTTATTTTTTTAAATTTATTGAAAAAATTCTTTTAGGGGGCGCCTGGGTGGCTCAGTGGGCTTAAGCCTCTGCCTTCGGCTCAGGTCATGATCCCAGGGTCCTGGGATCGAGCCCCACATCAGGCTCTCTGCTCAGCGGGGAGCCTGCTTCCCTTCCTCTCTCTCTGCCTGCTTCTCTGCCTTCTTGTGATCTCTGTCAAATAAATAAATAAAAATCTTTAAAAAAAATTTTTTTTTAGACTGAGAGAGAACCTCTTTCTCTCTGTGTGAGCAGAAGGGAAGAGCAGAGGGAGTGTAGGAAACTTAAGCAGGTCGTGGAGCCCCACCCTTGTTGGCTCAGTCTCATAACCCTGAGATGGTGACCTGAGCTGAAATCCAGAAGGAGATGCTTAGGAACGCCTGGATGGCTCAGTTGGTTAAGCCGCTGCCTTCCGCTCAGGTCATGATCCTGGGTCCTGGGATCGGGTCCTGCATTGGGCTCCTTGCGTGGCAGGGAGCCTGCTTCTCTCTCCGCCTCTGCCTGCTTGTTCTCTCTCTCTCTCTGACAAATAAATAAATAATAAATAAAATCTTAAAAAAAAAAAAAAAAGAGATGCTTAACTAACCGAGCCCCTTTATTGTTCTCTTCTAAAACGTTGTTTTGGTCTCAGGAGAACGTCAGCCTCAGAAAATGAGTTGAGTCTACGGCCATACCACCCTGAACGCGCCCGATCTTGTCTTATATCGGAAGGTAAGCAGGGTCGGGCCTGGTTAGTACTTGGATGGGAGAAAATGAGTTGAGAAATGTCTCCTGTCCTCTATTTTTTGGAAGATTTGGGTAGAATTGTTATTTATTTATTTGTTATTTAGTAGAGTTCACTAATAAAGCTCGTTAGGCCCCAGCTTTTCTTTGTGGGAAGCTTTTTTTAACTCCAGATTAAATTTGTTGCATAGACATTGGGGCTGTTCAATTCATCTGTTCCTTCTTGAGTGAATTTTGATAATGTGTCAGGAAATTTTTTTTTATTTTATCTAAGTCATCTAAATTACCAGTATTATTCTGTTCATAATATCCTCCAAGTGTCCTTTTAACTATGTGATAGGCAGTGATGTGCCCTTTTCTTATCAAAATATCAACATTTCTTATCCAGATATTGTCTTCTGTTTCTTTTTGACCTGTCTATCTAGAAGTTTATCCATGTGTTGCTCTTTTAAAATAAGTAGCCATTGTGTTTGTTGATTTTACTTGTTGTTTTTCTGTTTTTAATTTCATTGTTTACCAGTCATCAGCTTTGGTGTTAATTTGCTCTTATGTTTCTCTAAAGAAAAATTCTATTTTTCTTTCTTTCTAATAAAGGCAATTGATGGTGTAAATGTCCCTGTAATCACTGTATTAGCTATGTGCCACAGGTTTTGATATGTTGTGTTTTCATTTTGCAGTCATTAGGAATTTTCTAATTTCCTTTGTGATATTTCTCTTTGATCCACAGATGCACTTAAAATTGTGTGGCTAGTTTCTAATCTTCAGTGGTTTTCCAGATAGCTTTCTGTTACTAGTTTTTAGCTTCAGTAATTCATAGCTTAATGCTCTCAGTTTATATGAGAAAGGGGTATGGGGAAGTAGTCAGAATTTAATTCTGTTTGCAGGGGCTGCTGATCGCCCTATGCACATGTATGCCGCCAAGGGAGCCTCTCCTAATTTCCTCTTCTTCCTCAGTCATTTTTGTCTAATTCTAAACTGTTGTTACCCCAGTTATGCTAAGGTATTGTGCTAGCCTTTGACGTCGTATCTGTTTCTCATATCTCTTCTTCTCTGTCTTTACTGCAGTTACTTCTTCGTCCATGCTCTGCCAAAGGTGAAAGGGTCTGTATGTTCTATTTCCCTGCCCAGATGCTTATCACTCATTGGAATTTAGTTCGTTTGGACACCTGGTAGCTCCAGTTCTCCAACACTGTCACAGAGTACTATGATTGTGTAAATTGTCCCACTTCTTTGCTGTTGTTAGAAACAATGGCTTAAGTGATATTTTCTTGTAGCTCTCTGCATCTTTAGTCAAAGTGGAACTTCAATGACTGAGATTTTTGGTATTTAGATATTAAGTAAGTGATCCGTTTCCCTAAGTGGGAAGTGGTGTTGAACCTCAAAACTCACTTTCCCTCAATGATATCACATTGAATTATAAGCTTTTTAAAGACCTAGAGCAATGTTAAGTTACATTTATGTAGGGTTTTTCCAGTTAGGAACACTTAAGTTTTTACATTTAGTAGCTAATTGAATCTTTGTAGTCGTGTGATTTGCCCATTATTAAGGTCCTTATAGGTGAGAAGAATCACTTTTTAAAACTTGAGCTGGTAAGTAATACAAAACTCAAACCTGCTTCCAAGCACACAGAACTTCCTCAATTTCAGGTCAGTGTAGATATTTAATATGGACATAGCTAGATGGATTCTTTAAATGTTGAGTTTATTTCCTAAAAGAGAAAAAGAAAAAAATTAAGTGAGAAGCTTAGTTCTCAGAAAGGAAAACTAATTAGTGAGAAATAGCACTTAATCCAGTTTATTAATTCTACAGCTACTTTCAGCCATCAAGATCATTCCTTGCTTTAGATGAAAGTAAAATGGATGATGCTGTTAGCAACTTAGCTGTTATTTTAGAAAAAAAAAGATAGATGATTTTGCTGTTCTTCTAATGAGCTAAAACTGCTTCAGAAATAATGTCAACATATCTTTCCTCTCATTTGTCTATCAGTGGGAGACTGTTATTAGAGCACAAATTAGTATTTTATTAATATTATCACTTACACATGCCATTTTTAATAATCCATGTATGATTATCCTGAAAAATTAAAAAGACGTGCAGAATTCATCTTAAAAACGACGCAGACATTAGTTGTGGACCTACAACCTATTTTAGACGTTAAGATTTATACAGTGTAAAGTTGAGGCAAGTGGATAGTCCCGTCATGCTAAACGTATGAGATGGCGTAAATGGGAACAGGATGTTCTTCCTCGTATATGGTTTTTTTTTTTCCTTGTATATGTTTGAAGTGAAGTACATTCTATTCCTAAAAATTCTTCAAAAGCCACATGAAAAGAAATGGTAAAGTTTTGAGTGTATAAATTGGGAAAATTCTCCCCCAAGTGCCTTCATATTTTAGTAAGTTTCAAGTCAAGATCCTAGAAATAATGAGGAATGAGACATATGTAGGAAGAGTTAAAGAACATCACAGATCCAGCTTGTCTCAAAGTATATTCTGTAGTGCCTAGATTACTGCCATTAAATTATGTTCATAGGCCTAGTACATTTCTTCTACATGGAGACGGGAAATTTCACCTTTTTTTTCTGGAGGAGGGAAAAAAAAATCTACGTTAACCAGTTCTCATTTGCAAAAAAGAATGGCAGTGGGAGAATGAAGTTATGGTCAGATGAGTTTATAGAGGAGATCAGAAAGGGCGTAGAGCCTATGACATTTCCTCAGAGAGAGTGAGCTTGATAAACATGAATATGCTTGGCATATGAGAGAAAAGAATGGTAGTGAAGAAAAGATTTCAGCTCTGATGGTTGTCCCCAGAGACTTAGTAAAGCACATACTTGCTAAGATGGGTGCCATCTCGAAATCAGAGGGTGTACACTATTTACCAAATACCCACCACGTATGAGGCATTATTTTGGGAGCAATGGGATATAAAAATAAGAACGTTTTGTCCTTTAGGGAGTCTGTGGTCTATTTGGGAATGTATCATTACAGAAAAAAGCAGAGATGGGCAATAGTAAAGATGAATATCCGCAGAAGGAACCGAGAACGTCTGTTGAGTTTTACAGCCAGGTGCTACTTACGCTTCCTAGAATGAGGTAATTGGGACCAAATTCCAATGAGGAAGTAGGATTTGAAGTGGTCCCTGAAGACTGAGAAAGGTTTGGATGAGTGGAACACAAAAGTGGCATCTTCCAAAGGGAGTTCATCAGAAGAACCAAAATAGGAGATAAATTTATCTGGAGTGTTTCTCAGTGGTCAAGGTGGAAGATTCATGAAGAGTTTTAGGACAGAATTAGATTGTAGAATCTACCATGCAAGTCCCTCTTACTCTATTCCTTAAGTGTAATGTTAACCTTGGTCTTCAACCTCAAACCCATTTTCACTTTGAAGGGACCTCACAGCCCCTCCCAAGACTTTAGATAGAAAGAACATGTGTTGGAATTTTTCCAGTTTGTATCTCTGGCCATTATATTTTTATATTTCTGTATATATTCTGTATATTTCTGTATCTCACGCTAGTATATGCAGTTGGTCATCAGATTTCTCTACTTGACTATCTTCCAACTTTAGAGAGACTGTTGGTATTCCAATCCGATATAATCTTGCTTAATCCCCTCTCCAGTCTCTTTCTTCTTTTTCCTGCCATCTTGTCTTTTGAACTTATTACTCACGTAATGTTGGGCAAGTTGCTCAAGCTCTTTATACCTTGCTTGCTACATTTGAAAAAATAGGAATGAAATTATTGTTATTTTTAGGAGATTTTAAGAGGATAAAAACAAGTCAAAATATGTAAAACTGTAAGAACAGTACTTAGCACACAATAAATCCCCCCCCGAAATACCATTTTTTAGCCACTTAAGCCAGCATGTTTCATTACCTTTCTCCCAATATTGAAATGGTCACAAAGTGCTATCAAATACATGCTTCTCCCTTTCCTTCTGTCAATCCCTGAAGGCATGGCCTTAGTCCAGATGTGCATTACGTTTCGACTGCATTGTTTTGATAATTGTAATAAACTGATAAATGCTCTCCCTATCTCCAATTTCACTTCTCTCCCTTCTAATTTCAAAAATGCCACCATCGTGACCTTTTGAAACTGCACTGAACAAAATGCTTCGAGGAAAATGAGTTGCATTCATAATGAGTCTCAGATTCCCTTGAATAGTATGGTATCAGGCCTTACGTGATCTGACCCCATCTGCCTCCTTGGCGGTCTGTTGTGCTGCCTTCCCAATGACTCCAGATGCTTCAGATAGATCAGATCTTCCTCTACCTCTCCATTTTTGCGAATGCAGCTCCTTCCACTCTCACAGTCAGTCCATTCCCAACCCCTTTCTTTGCCTATCCCACTTCTACTCTTCTTTTGACCAGGTGATACACTTTGGCTTCCTAAATGTGTTCCTTCCCACCCCTTTTTGGTCTGGATGATGTATCAAGAAAACAGCAGGAGACAGATAGCAGAAACTCGAAATAATTAATTTGAGGAGGGTTCAAAATAGGGATTATTTACAAAGGTGTAGATAGGATTAAGGACAACCCATAAAGGATAGTGCCACCAGCACTTAGAATTGCCACCAGTTGGAACCCCTGATGGGGCAAGAGGAGCTAGTGCCTTATGGTTGACCCTGGAGAGGATCACCTAACTAGAGATGTGTGTGGTCTGTTGTACAACCTGTAGCTCTCTCTCAAGAAGGAATTGGGGAATAGATACTCTGTCCTCAGGAACCTTGCACCTTCTGTCCAGTTTTCAATGCCTTCCATTGTCGAGCTCAGTGTGAAGCCAGAAGGTAAGGAAGTTGAAATAGCCATGGAATCTGCCTTCTGAGAGTACCACAGAGAAGAGTAGAAGGGGAATCTGGAAGGACAATTGAACAACATTTAACAGAGGTGCTCTCTTTTACAGGAGCTAGTCCCCAGAACATACCTTTACTAAAGGGTATATTGGCATAGTTATAAGGTATAAGATATATATACATACATACATATATATATATATATATATATATATAGTATTGAATACATGTCCGCTTTTTTCATCAGTTGAGGAGTGTTTGATCATAGGAACTATCTTTATCTTTTCTCAGCATCTAGCCAGGGACCCAGTACATTAGCCTGTACTTGAATGAACAAACGAACCCACGAATGAATGGCATGTCAGGGCGAGGTCTGTGCCCTGTAAGACATGGGAATCAGTACTGTTTGAAGCTAATTATCTGATTCACCTTCTAGAACTCTAGATGCGTGCTGCCATTCAGGCTTTTATAGTAGGACACGATGTCTATTTCTCTATTGTGTGATATGTAAATGAGTGCAAATATGCACATGTGTTGTTTACTTCATGGTGTTTAAAAATGATGATGGGTCAGACAAATATCAGACAATTCACAAGCTTTAGATGTATGAGAAAACAATTTCTCTAAGAAAATGATCTCCGTTTAGTCATTTATTCACTTGACTTAACCCCATGCTGCTATTAGTTATGCAGGGAAAATAGTGTTTTAATGACTCTTTAGAAAATGTTCACCACAGGAGGAAATACTGTATGACTGGAATAGGCTAAGAGGATATTTATCTCTCTGTGCATTTTGTGGGTCTTAATACTATCACACCTACGTGCTCCAAGAAAGACATTATAGTAGAACAGCTGCTAACAAAGGTGTTTATGATTCATATGGAAATTAGGACTTCAGAAAGAACAAAGTCCTTTTGAACACATTAACTGGTCTCAACATAAAATATAAATTACGTGATCTACTCTTTCTATTAAGCAGTATGACTATGATTACAATTAAAGATAACTCAGACAAGAATAAAAAGAATTAATAATGTAATTCTGTCACTGGGTTGTTTTTTGTTTTTGTTTTTGTTTTTAAGATTTTATTTATTTGACAGACAGAGACCACAAGTAGGCAGAGAGGCAGGCAGAGAGAGAGGGGGGATGTGGGCTCCCTGCTGAGCAGTGAACCCCATGTGGGGCTTGATCCCAGGACCCTGGGATCATGACCTGAGCTGAAGGCAGAGGCTTTAACCCACTGAGCCCACCCAGGGACCTGTCGCTGGTTTTTTTAAGGACGCATTCTCATTAAAAAAAAGTGATGTGAGGGGCGCCTGGGTGGCTCAGTGGGTTAAGCCACTGCCTTCGGCTCAGGTCATGTCTCAGGGTCCTGGGATCGAGTCCCGCATCGGGCTCTCTGCTCAGCAGAGAGCCTGCTTCCTCCTCTCTCTCTCTGCCTGCCTCTCTGCCTGCTTGTGATCTCTGTCTGTCAAATAAATAAATAAATAATCTTTAAAAAAAAATTATAAAAAAAAAAAAAGTGATGTGAAATTGTGATCAACCAAATTCTGTTGTAACAAGAAAATCAAGTTTTTAAGAGTGGCATACCTCCCCCTCCTTTTTTTTTTTTTTTTTTTTTTTTTTTTGGTGACAGATGGGGAAACTGATCTTCAAAGACCTTGTAACTCATGGAAATCACTTTTTAGTTGGTTGCAGGGATAGAACCTGTTGATGAATTCTTAAGCCTAAATTCCTTATACTACATTGTGCTGTCTCCCTAATGCTGTGCGCTAAAGGTATAAGACATCATGTAAAGTTAGACAGCCTGTCCCCATGGGATTTGATGTGCAGCTGTGATTTCTAGAGAGAACCCAGGACCTTGTTACAGAATACAGTTGATTCATTTAATAAGACTTTCATACAGAATATGGAGGCCTAGATCCATTTATAAACTGTGGAACAGAAAATGTCTCTGCTGAGGAAGTTTTGTGGATGAATGGTTACAAGATGCCATAGTTCATTATTTCCCTTTATGACGGCTTATTGAAGGAAAGCAGAAGTGATGCCTATGTTGTTTTTAGGAAAATAGTTTTATTCATTTTATTTTATTTATCTCTGTTTTCATAAACAAGGAGAAAATTTTTTTCCAGAGTACTTTTTTGTAATGGCAACTTTAAAAAAAAAGATTTTATTTACTTATTTGTCAGACAGAGAGAGAGAGAGAGAGAGAGAGAGAGCGTAAGCAGGGGAGCAGCAGCCCCCTTGCTGAGCAAGGGGCCTGATTTGGGACTCCATCCCAGGACCCTGGGATCATGACCTGAGCTGAAGGCAGATGCTTACCTGACTGAGCCACTCAGGCGTCCCTGTAATGGTAACTTCTTCTTCCTCTTCTTCTTTTTTTTTAAGATTTTATTTATTTATTTGACAGAGATCACAAGTAGGCAGAGAGGCAGGCAGAGAGAGAGAGAGAGAGAGAGAGAGAGGAGGAAGCAGTCTCCCCACTGAGCAGAGAGCCCGATGCGGGGCTCGATCCCAAGACCCTGAGATCATGACCTGAGCTGAAGGCAGAGGCTTAACCCACTGAGCCACCCAGGCACCCCTGTAATGGTAACTTCTTATAGGAATTCCACATCTTCCTTTTTGCTGATGCATACCAAATCTTACCTCCTTCATGCTTCTGTATCTCAGATTTACTATTAAATTTTTTGCCCCGTTCCCAGCCCACTCTATGGTCATTTGTATGGGCTTGAAAGCTGGATAAAGGGAAAAATGAGCTAAGAAACAACTATCCACTTGATTAAATGGAATCCATTTATTCTCATATCATGGATGAAAACTAATCATCTAAAATCTCATCACCATTTGTTTCCACCTACTCTATGTTCTGGTTGCTGAATGAGAATCTATAAAGCTTGGAGCTATTTTTGGATGTTTATCCTTGGAAAACTGGTACTAATCTTCATCATTTATGACAGTTCCTACATCGGGACTGCCGAGTGCCAATTTGAAGAAAATAAAACATAATGTTATCTGAGCGATTTTCCCCACCCGGCAAATATCAGGGATCTTTCCTGAAGGAAGAAGGGGGTTCACTTTCTGTGCCTGAACTTCACCATAAGTTTCAGAGTGAGACGTCTGCCTCCATCTGGGTTTTCCTCAGAAGCTTCTCGGTCTTCACTTGTTTCTTCGTCCCCATACTTGCCCCTCTGCTAGTCTCCCCCATTTCAGTAACATTGAAGATATGGCCCCAATTTGGGTAACTAAAGAAGAAATACGGACACCTGGACTAAACACCTAGAAGTTCATCCTATGGTCTCGCGAGTGTACAGTTAATTCTGCCACATGGGAAAGGAATATATAGAGTAGTCCGTCCACCTGCCTCGACGTTGTGGCTCTCCCTAAACTCTCACTGATAGAAGTAATCCCCTTCAGGCATTCGGAAAACATTTTCTGAAGTAGGTATTGTGACACGTTTGTGAATAGATGCATAGAAGGTTCGATATGGATTCGAGATATCTCTCTTAAAAAAAAGACAAAGAAGTTGAAGCCTTTTCCAGGTGTGAGGTAGTGTAACTGTCTCTTAGAGGGACGCCTGTGCACTAGGTGAAGGGACCCTTGGGCTGCCTTTAGTACTTCTTTCCACGGTATTCTGTGAAAAGAGCGGGGCTCAGCTTCAGTGAGATTTGGAATAGTGTTTGGAAAGCTTTCAGAGCTAGACTTAGATGCCTTCAATGGCTGAAAGTAAGCTGCATGTTATAAATCATGCCCATTTTGAGTAGCAGGTGGGATAAATCCTGGAGTAAGTGAGGAGGGAATTAAGCAGAGAGTGCTCTATACCTAAAGCATTTGACAAGATATATATAAGATATGTATGCATGATAGATCTATAAGACAGAGAGAGAGAATGTGCAGGGGAGCTAGCTATAAATAAAAGGCCTGGCAGAAAAAAGAGGGAGGAAGGCACTGACGAGGCGTCATGCTCTGAAACTGTCGGTATCTGCCACTAAACACCTTGATTTGAGGACCGAGATTGTGGAACGTTGCAAAAATAGTGGGTTGTGTGTCTGAAGAGATTATAAAAAATGACAGCCTGAAAAAGGCCAATTATTGTCTTTTAAAAGAATTTATCCTGGGCTCCTAGCACCTGTGAGCTGAGTTTGTTCCTCTAAAAACACTGGACCACTGGCAGAGGACCACAGGAAAACCTATACATAAAATGAGAACTTGGTTAATCTTTCAGCACTCCGTTCTGACTCTTCTTAGGAGTTAGTCTTATTTCCCAGCTCTCTCATACCGTCACAGTTTTCCTCTTCACTGGCCCTTTATCAGCTCGTCAATGTATAAAAATATCCACGTGGAATTATTACTGCTTCCCTTGACCTCAGGTACCCCTATCACTCAATATCATCACCGTCCTTCGCGGCTGAATTTGAAAGAAAAATCTCTACTCCTTACTTCAGTGTCTCCTCCAGAATTCTCACAGCCGTCACTCTACAGAAGTTGGTTTCTAGAGGTCACTCTCTGCCGGCCTCCCACCTGCCTCACCGAATGGCTTCCTTTCAGCAGTTCTCCTCAACCTCTATGGCATTTGCCATGACGAAGCATCCTTTGTCTTGGGAATCACTACTCTCCTGCAATTTCCTCTTAATTTTTTGACCACTCTTCACCAGTCTCTTTCTAGGTTTCTTTTCCTTCCAGGAGCTTGCAAGTATTGCTGTCATCAAAGGATGACTTCTTGGTTCTTTGCTGTTCTCATGCTCCTATCCATTGCCATCACGTCCACTGCACTTCATTTCCACAAACGTCTGTCTCCAGTCCTGACCTCATGGTGGAGCTGCCCGTTACCAGCTTCACCTGGTGGGACTGAAGGCCTCTCGAAAATCACAGAGCTAACTCTGTTTTCTGGTAAACTTGCTCCTTCTCCTCTGCATGTCTCCCCACTTAGAATTACTTTGCAGTCATCTCTTCAGAAAACTTAGACATCTGTGACTCCTTTTTCCCACATCCCCAGGAACCAATCAGTAGGTCTTGCTGATGGCACATCAAAAGTAACTTTGGAGTTCCTTTTCTCTTCCTTCATTTTTTTACTGCCTTTCCCCTCATCTGGCTTTTTTCATTGCGGAGTGAGTTTCAATCATCAGGTAGCCTCCTAATAGTGGTTTTGTCTTCATGCGTCTTAGTGCCTCTCCACGCTTCTGCTAAATTACCTCTGATACATTTCCTTTATCATGTTCTTTCCTTCTTTTCTTCTACTTAGAGAGTTGGGGCAAGGGGCAGTGGGAGAGAGAGAGAGAGAATCTCAAGCAGACTCTCTCCTGCTCCAGTCCCAGCATGGAGCCTGACCCAGGACTCAATCTCATGACCCTGAGATCATGACCTGAGCTGAAATCAAGAGTGACCCCTTAGCCAACTGAGCCATCTAGGCACCCCATGTCTCTTTCCTTCTTCTTCTTTTTTTAAGTTATTTGATATATTATTTCTAAAATATATTAACGCTGCAGGCTCCCTTTGTAACCCACAGGCCACATATCTTCACATCTTTCTCCTTCTAATATATACGCATTTGTACAAAGACAATTTCCACAAAAAGAAAAGGGTGTGAATTTTGCTTTGCTTTGCTTTGAACACGTTCACCTATGTTAGTTCAACTAAAAAGGATAGCGCGGTGGGAGTTATGGAGAGACGTGAGTGGATGGTGCAGTGGCTGGCTGGGAAGCCGGCAGAGGCCCGGTGGTGGGCGGTGGGCAGGAGGCCGGGAAAGGCCCCGGGCTGACCTCCTTCCTCCTTCCTGGCCCCTGGGATTCTCAGGGCGCTTCCGCAGACTTCTCATTCCTCAGGATGGTCTTGGGTTTGCTCCCGAGCTGGCTGGCTCTGTTTGGTCTCATTCTGTCAGGTGTCGGAAGGGCTACATTCATCTGTTGTTTTGCTGGTGCCTGTGGGGCCTCACTTGCTGCGCTGTGAGGCGACTCCCTGAGGATATTTCTGCTCCTGCTGCTTCAGTGGTTGTACAGTTTCCCTGATCTTGTGCTGTGCAGTTGGGCTAGTAAAGAAATGCCCAATAATTCTGACGATCACTTTCTCATTTTCATCTGGCGAGTGGTCACGAGGCACGATGAGTTCTGCACTGGTTAAGTTCTGCAGTTCATTCACGGTTTTGCCGCCCTTGCCAGTCCCCAGGCCAGCTGTGGAAGAGGGCACTCAGATGTGGGCTTCCAGCTTGACCTCTTCTTTGGGGTTAAAGAAGTTTTCTTCTTTCAGTTTCCACAAAGATCCTCCCCTGGGCCTTGAATTGGGCTTCAGGTGGGCCAGTAATGATGACCATCCTTTTGCTGACATCTGGGCCTACCACCGGGGACATCTTGATGGAGGCCCCAGTGAACCTGGTCAGCTGGTTAATGCATGCACCCTTCTTCCCGATGATGGCACCTACAGCCTGGTTTGGGATGAAGAGATTCACGGTCTCCTGCTCTGGATAGGAGTGGTGATGTGGGAAAGGTCCAAACTGGTGAGGGGGGTACAAGCTGGTGAAGTATCTGGAGTGGGTAGCGAAAGCGTGGTAATGGGAAGTGGCGGGAGCTCCTCGGGGCCCTGCTGTTGGAGGCAGCCTGGATGAAAAGATGCCAAGTGCCCTGAGGTTCAACCCCAGGATCAGATTGTCTTGTTCATAAATAGCCAGCATATCATTTTCAAAGGCCTCATGGAGTTTCTTCATGATCTCTACATCTGCATTGGCACAGGCCTGGACTGTGCCCTTCAGTGATGGTTCTTTTCAGGGTGTACATGCTCAAATCCTGCAGGGGTGGGGTAGTTATCTTGGTCCCCATCTGATGTTCAATTTTCTTCAAATTTCTGCCTTCTTTTCCAGTCAGTCTTCCAACTAAGCCATTGTGGGCCAAAATTTTCGGAGGAATCTCTTCAGCTGGTTTGGTCTCATCAGCCTCTTTTTGCGTGCTTTTAAGAATCATGCAGCATGCTTCTGAGGTCCCCTCTGGGGTGGCATGGATAGTGACAGGTTTCTCTGCAGCCCCAGAGTTCTCCTTTCTATGCATGTCTACCCAGGACTGGGTCTGCTTAGTGATGTTCTTTATGGTCAAGCCCTCCTTTCTGATGATGGCACCAACAAACTGGGTGGGAACCAGGATCTGCAGCAGGAAATCAATCTGTCTGGCCCGAGAAGAGGCCCAGGGGCGTGGCCTTCCTCCTGGGAAGAGTGGGCTTGCTGGGCTTGCTGAGGGGGTGAAAGGGAGCTCACCTCTTCATCCGGGATGTAGGAAGCCTTGAAGGAGTAGTTCTCAAACTGATGCCCACTTAGCTTCTTGATGGCTATTTTTGCTTCTTCTCTTGTTGCGTATGTGATGTTGACAATGGCAGTTTCTGTATCTGTGTTGACTTGTTCTACATTTTCCACTGTCCCATACTGAGCCAAAAGTCCGTCCAGCACCTCCCACTGCAGGTGAAGAGGGATGTTTCGGGTCTGAATTTTTCTGCTCCTGAGATTTTTAGAGACTGAGTCATCAACTTCCGTGATTTTCCCATGCAATTCCACTTTATCCGATAGTGCGGATGGCCCAGTTCGGGTTGGGGTAGTCCACCAAGGCGTAGTCAGACTTGAGCAGGACCTGTCCTTCCACGGCAGCTTCCTGTCCTCAAAGAGCTGCCAGGGGTTGTTGGCAGTGACAGTGGGGATCAGGTTCCTGATGTAAAGCTTCTTCATCATCATCTCTTTCCCAAGAGCCCACAGCTCCTCTAGCCCGGTACCCGGCATTCCTCACCTCCTCTGTGGCCCTCGTCTCTCCTCCTCCTCCAACGTTCCCCCTCCCTGCCCTCCACCTGCCACCACTCACCCCTACCTCGTCTTTTTCCTTCTTCTTCTTCTTCTTCTTTTTTTTTTAATTTATTTATTTGACAGACAGAGATTACAAGTAGCTGGAGAGGTAGGCAGAGAGAGAGAGAAGAGGAGGAAAGCTCACCACTGAGCAGAGAGCCGGATGCGGGGGTTGATCCCAGGACCCTGGGATCATGACCTGAGCTGAAGGCAGAGACTTTAACCCACTGAGCCACCCAGGCGCCCCTCATCTCTTTCCTTCTTAAAACAAGAAATGATTGCTCATTATCAAGAGCATTGTGTTAATGAGCACAGTCTTTGTGGCTTTTCCTCCTCTGTTCCAGGGTGACCTTTTCAGCCTTGTCTTTCCCACCACCTCTTGCATCTTCTCCTAAACTTCTAACTGTCCTGTCACACCGGACTACTTGCTGTCACCCCAAATGTGCCATGCCCATCTGATCCTTGATTATTTTGTAGATGCTTTCCCCTGTTTGGAATTTACTTCTGTAGCTCTTTGCCTTCTAATGAACTTTTTCTTTAAGTCCCAGCTCTTGGGCTGCTGCCTCTTTGAAACCTTCCTTAACTCCCCATCCAGAGGTGGAATTAAGCCTTCTTCATGTGGGTACTCTGCACACTTTGAGGACTAGTGGGGCAGTGTGCAGAGGTTGTAAGTTTGAATGGCAGACCAACATCAGTGCTGATCACAGTTTCTCTGCACTCTAGCTAATTTGCTAAATTATTAATCTCTCTTGGTATGTTGTTTCAGTCGTGTCCCAAATGGATCACCAACATGTTCCTCCCAAAGATGCTAATATATATTGAGAGTTTATAGTGTGCCACTCACTCTTTTAGGATTTTGACGTGAATTAACTCATCTAATTAAGGAGTAGATTAAAAGAGCCTGTCACATCATAACTCTGTGCCAGCAGCAAAACCCTTACTGCACTCTATCAGTGCTCCTGGGTTACGAAGCACTCTTGCAAGACTAGACCCTGTGCTTTCTGGAGGTTAGAACTGACTTTCTCATCCATCATTTCATGTGGTACAGCAACAGCTTATAAGAAGAGCTAAATAATTGCTGCATTTTTGAAATTACAGCAAAGCAGAGTTGACCATTGGACTGGTACTGGATTACATGCAACTTGATATTTTGGTGAAAGGGTTTCCCTATTCATACATAGGAATATTGTAGCTAAGGTTACATGTAAAGGCATTAACATTTTATAATGTGAATTTTTGTGTGGTTTCTGGTGATCTCAGTCAGTGGGGAGCAGTGGGGTGTGTGACTTTTGATCTCAGGTTGTAAGACTGAGCCCCACACTGGGTGTAGAGATTACTTAAAAATGAAATCTTAAAAAAAAGGCTAACTTTTGTGTTAGAATAAATATAATAAATCACATTGTAATAAGGTTGTTTAAAATAGATGCTTTTATGTTCTTGACACATGCTCCTTTTTTTTTTAAAGGATTTTTAAAAAATATTTTATTTCATTTATTTGACAGACACAAGTGGGCAGAGATGCAGGCAGAGAGAGAGGGGGAAGCAGGCTCCCTGCTGAGCAGAGAGCCCGATGTAGGGCTCAATCCCAGGACCTGAGATCATGACCTGAGCTGAACGCAGAGGCTCAACCCACTGAGCCACTCAGGCACCCCGCTCCTCTTTTTATTTTTTAAAGTAAGTTTATTTTGCTGGAGGATAGAGTGAATAAAATAAGGTTTCTAATGAGAACAAAAGTCAGGGAAAAATTATTTGAGGTTAGGTGAGACTTTTCATGTGTGTAATTTTGGTTTTGTGATTTCAGAAGGACCATATGATCAGTATTGACATTTGTCATCATAATTTGAATTCAGTATTGAAATAGAACTCAGAATGGCCGACTGGACCTGTTCCCTGGGGTTTTTAGTTAACTCAGAAGATGCAAAACATGGTCAGACTCGAGAACCTTAAGGGTCCCCTTAGAGAGATGGATCTGTCCTCCAAGTCTGTTTCATAGTGACCCATATGTGCTAAGAAGGGTTTGGATCCCCTCTCTTGTCCATAGAGGGAAGGGATGTTAGAGTAGATGCATGTACCTCATTGTCCTGATTCTGCTTCTTAGAGATTGCTTTGTAGCCACCCCAACCCACTGTAGAACAAAACAGAACCACTCCTTTATGGAGCATTCCAAAGAGGAGCTATGTGCATGTATGAGTCAGTGTATATATAGGAGGATGCTAAGGAAACATCATCCTGAAAAGTGAAGTCCTCATTAAGAAGTAAGCATGCCCCTGAAACAAAGAATACTCATTCTTCTTGAGTTCATGTGGAACTTTCTCCAAAATAGACCACATACTGGGTCACAAATCAGGGCTCAACCAATAACAAAAGATTGAGATTATTCCCTGCATATTCTCAGACCACAGTGCTTTGAAACTGGAATTCAACCACAAGAAAAAGTTTGGAAGGAATTCAAACACTTGGAAGCTAAAGACCACCCTGCTTAAGATTGTTTGGATCAACCAGGAAATCAAAGAAGAACTTTAACAGTTCTTGGAAACCAATGAGAATGAAGACACTCCAGTCCAAAACCTATGGGATACAGCAAAGGCAGTCGTGAGGGGGAAATACATAGCCATCCAAGCCTCCCTCAAAAAAATTGAAAAATCCAGAGTACACCAGCTCTCTTTACACCTCAAGGAACTGGAGAATCAACAACAAATTAAGCCACCAACCCCCCCCCCCCCCGCCAACATGCACAAGAAGGGAAATAAAATTAGAGCAGAGATCAGTGGGATAGAAACTAGAGATACAGTAGAACACATCAATAAAGCTGGTTATTTGGAAGAATCAGTAAGATCGATAAACCATTGGCCAAGCTAATCCAAAAGAAAAGAGAGAGGACCCAAATTAATAAAATTATGAATGAAAAGGGAGAGATCATGACTAACGCCAAAGAAATAGAAATGATCATCAGAAATTATTATCAACAGTTATATGCCAATAAGTCAAGCAACCTACATGAAATGGATGCATTCCTGGAAATATAAACTTCCAAAACTGAATCAGGAAGAAATCGACAACCTGAATAGACTATTATCTAGTAACGAGATTGAAGCAGTGATCAAAAACCTCCCAAAACACAAGAGCTCAGGACCTGATGGAGTCCCTGGAGACTTCTACCAAACATTCAAAGAAGAAATAATACCTATATTCCTGAAGCTGTTTTAAAAAATAGAAACAGAAGGAAAACTTCCAGACTCTTCTTATGAAGCCAGCATTACCCTGCTCCCCAAACCAGGCAAAGACCCCACCAAAAAGGAGAATTTCTGACCAATATCCCTAATGAATATGGATGCCAAGATTCTCAACAAGATCCTAACTAATGGGATTCAACACTACATTAAAAAATGATCCACCAGGACCAGGTGGGATTTATCCCTGGGATGCAAGGGTGGTTCAATATTTGCAAATCAATCAATATGATAGAACAAATAATTAAGAGAAGAGAGAAGAACCACGTGGTCCTCTCAATTGATCCAGAAAAAGCATTTGACAAGATACAGCCTCCTTTCCAGGTTAATATAAAAATAATAGGGGCACCTGGGTGGTTCAGTTGTTTAAATGTCTGCCTTCAGCTCGGGTGATGATCTCAGGGTCCTGAGACTGAGTTCTGCATCAGACTCCCTGCTCAGCTCAGTGCCCTGAAAGAGAGCTCACTGATGCCCCACAGAAAATTCAGCCTCGCTTCAACAAAACTTAATTCTTTCTCTTTCACTTTGTTCACCAATCTTAGCTCAGCCTACATTTTTAAGCTTTGTTGAGTGGCATCACTGCTTAGCCTTCTGAGCCAGAAATGTGGGCATTATCTCAGATTTTTTTATTCCTCTATATTCTACATTCTACTTACTGGTCAGCAAGTTTTATTCAATCTCCTTAGTATTTCCAAAACAGGTTACATTTTCCTGCTCTGTTCTCACTGCTTTTGTTTAGATCCACATCGTTTCTTGTCTTGAAAACTGTAGCAGCCTTAGTCATTGGTTTTCGTGGTATCTGTTTTCTTGTCTGCATTTTGCATTGTGGTCCCTTCTTCCTTCCATTCCTCCTGTGTGTACAAAAGATACCAGTAACAAAATCCAAGTTCTCCTTCTGTAACACTTTTGATAGTTGTATCAACCCTTGGTCATTGTTTTGTGAGGTTTTCTGGAAAAATAGTCCTATCTTCAGGCTGTGCTTCAAGGGAAGTTTAGGGCAGCTTGGCTCCAAATGGTATCTGGAAGAGTAAGAGTCCAAAAGGTTCTCCTGCAATTTTTTTTAAAGCAATAAAACCCACCAGTCAGTCCATAGAGGGATTAGACTTGACAGTTCTCCCCAAGTTCTCTTGATCCGTGTGTTGCTTCTCTGCTTGTGCTTCTCAGAGACATTAGTTCTAGTAGTGACTGATGGCCATCCCGTCCGGGAGCAGTCAAAGCATCAGGAAAGCACTCACAAGGACTCTTACCACTGTCAGTTTTATCATCTTCTCCTCTTCTTTATTAAAATTTTGTTGTTGGTAGGGAGGAGGAGTAAGATTGAAAATTTTCTAGGTTATTGAAATGATGGAAAGTTGTTGGATTGCTAAAAAATGACTAGTTTGCCAATTTATGAGATTCTCTGACCAAGCTACATAGATGCTGAGTCTAACTTTAGCCAACTTAGAATTAAATTAGGTGGGACTGTTTTTTTCCTCAGAAAATCCAGTAAACAGTCTCCTACATAGTCTTCTGTGACTTTAACAGGTCTCATGGAGACCTCACTCCGGGAGCAGTGATCATTCTAAAATTTCAATTCAACACTATTGCTTTTCTACTTTTTAAAAAAGATTTATTTATTTATTTTAGAGAGAGGAAGAGAGAGAGGAGGGGCAGAGGGAGTGGGACAGAGAGAATCCCAAGCAGAATCCCTGCCCAACACAGAGCCTGATATGAGGCTCGACCCTGAGATCATGAAGCTGAGATCATGATCTGAGTGGAAACCAAGAGTTGGTCACTCAACCAACTCTGCTACGCAGGTGCCCAAGAAGTGTTTTTTCTTAAAATCCTTCAAAGATAGCTGATTACCTTTAGTGTAAAATGTGTGCGGAATGGTTTGCTTTTTGTTTAGGTCCTGTGCTCTCCCCCACTGTGGTTTTATCTTTCCTTCTACTGAAGCTCCACCCTCTCCCCGCCCCATACATTTCTCCCTCTGTCTCTGCCTTATTCAACAATTAAAAGTCAGCACCAATGCCATCTGAGCAGGGTTTTTCTCATTTTCTTTGCTTCCTCCCTCTTCCTGCACAAAATGGGGTAGGTAAATAACGTCTTACCTGTCTCATGAAATTATCCAGTGCTTGCCTTTGCTTTTGCATTTCTCCGAGGTCTGACAAAGTGCCTGGGGCTTAGCAGGTGTTGAATACATCTTTGATTAAAATTAAGAACCAAGTATAACTCCCTGTGAATGGAGCTTTTAATGAAATCTCAAACTCTCTCAAACCATTTCCACAGATAACCCAGTACTTTCTAGTTTATATATCACTGGGTAGAGGATTCTTTGGGTGTTAAAGTTGGCCTAAATATTTCATGTAGTGTAGCATATATGTCTGAAGAGAGAAATTGTCCATGTAAGCCTCTGGTGTCTAAGCAGACATATATGAAGAAAGGATCTTTAACCTGCCTGTAAGTTCTCAGTAAATGCTTTCTGAGGATCTGACTGGATTCAGCTCTTAGAGATGAGGGGGAAATTTGTTGGGATACTATGGCTGAAGCTCCATCGTTCACTTGAAGTGAGGCTGGATTGAGACCATACTTTTGCCCATTATTTTGAACAAGTAGACATTTTCATATGTTACCAGAATAGATATTAACACGGTTTTTTTGTTTTGTTTTGTTTTGTTTTGTTTTTGTTAATTGTCCTCATTGAAATGAGGGAACAGACTAGAAAATTTCTGTTCATGTGGAGCACCAATACATGGGACTATGAAGAGAGAACAACATCCTCCCTCTCTCAAATTGCTGTCTTGTTCTCATTTAGTCAGCCTTGACTGTTAAATGAAAACTTGCTCTTTTAGTTGAAATAACTGCCTTTCCATCTTTCATGTTGACCCCAAACGCCAGATTTATTTTCCTATTTTTGGAATGTCTTAGAATGGTGGCCGGCCAAAGGTCTCTCAGAGTCCACGGTAGTGATGAGCTGAATGTGCCACTAGATGTCATCACATTTTCAAATAAATGGCTTGAAGGACCATTTCACTAAAGGCTCGCTTCAAATCTTAGGTTTTGTGTTCCTTTCCATGGCAACTGTGCAGTAAGTAATAAAGCTATCACTCATCTGAACACATTGGCCCTATTTAGGTTTTGGAATTTATTTTGCCTTATCCAGCCCATTGCATTGGGAACTGGTGCTTACAATGCATGGATGGTACTTTTTGTGTTGCAATACTGATCTTGTCTTCACTTAAGAAGATGTGAAAACTGTTCAGAAGCACAAAACAATATATATTTAATAGCCTTTCCATTACAGAAAGCTAATAAAAATTCCAACATGAATAGATTTTGCTTAGGAAATTGCATTTCCATTTCTCTTGGGAAAAATGGGTACTTTATTTTTTATGTTCCTTTGTAAATGACTACTAAATTGCACAACTTCTGTGCATTCCAGAGTTGTGCAGCAATTTTATCAATTTTTTAAAAAAGTGCTACTAAATTATTGTGGTCAATTATGAACTTTCCAATGAACTCCTGATATGGTGTTAATCATACTTCACCGAAGGGCTGTACGTGCATCTGTTTTTCCTCCAAAAAAAAAAAAAAAAAGATTAAAAATAAATGTAAGAAAAGGTAATCAGTGAAGCATAGCAATCTCATACTTGCATATTTTATAATCTTTGATCACAGCAGGAATAGTAGTTATCTAGTTGCATATCTAAATAATAGGCTTTCAAAATTCCAAGCTAAATTTAGTATTATTTGGAACTATGTATGTTCTTTTTTTATGTTTTTTGAAAAGATTTTTAATAATTAAAACTTTTTGTAAGGAACTGATGCCTAGACATGGAAATCTAATTTTCTCTCCAGTGCATATATTCTATCTTCCTGTCCATTTCTCTGGTTATATAAACTAGAATTTTTAAATTTGGGCATGAAAAATCCTCCTTCAATACCATCATCTGTCACATCTATTCCAATTACACACTGTTCCCTTGTATGGAGGATTTTTCTTCTGGAACAGCCAATGCATCCAGCCAGGAAAACCTCCATAACAGAAGTACCAAAGCAAGACAATGATTATTACATGTGGTCAGTGCCCTAGGATTCTTCATACCCACTAACAGAGCTGATTAAATTTCCGGGGAATGAACCCTAGCCTGGACCTCTCCTGGGAACTCCTTGCCTCTGAGACTGTTTCTGTGATGCTGAAATGAGTACTTCCTACTGTGGCCAAGTCAGGAGAAGCACTGGAGTTTTTTACTGTTGAGGGAAAAGTATTTAAGGATGAGAACTTTCACCCATAATAAGAGAGAAATGATTGACAGATAAAGGTTTACAAATGAGCAAAGATGATCATGATTACTCTATTACACTGACAGGATGATACTGTGCCACTGTCTTCTTGATATGACTGGTGCCAACAGCAGATTGGGGGCTGGATACACCTTTACTGAGTCGGGTTATGAGAAGGTGTTTTTAAAGGATATGGAAGTTTCCTTGCTACTCTCTGAGGTCTGTGTTCCTGTGGATACAAAATTATGCTGCCTTTTTAACAAGACAGTATCAGACTGATGTAAAGTCAGGGTGCTGTGTTTGAGTGTCTCCTGGGGTAGTTGAATTTTGATAATGGTTTGTTGGTCATAGTCTCTTGCTTCAGTCTGTCTTGGTCACTTGCAGGTGTTGCAGACCAGGGGTCTGTGATTTATGGATATATTCTGCTTTATTCAATACAGAAAGAAAAAAAATAGGGCTTCAGAATGAGAGAAGGGCCTGACATTTGCAGGGGAGTACGCCATGATTACAGGTGCAAGTCCTGGTCTAGAAACAGACTGAAGTGAAACACCCACCACATGGAAGTAGAAACCATACATTTTCCTTCTCTGTACATCCTTTTGACCACCATGGTTGTTGATGGTCAACAACCATGGTGGTCAACAACATGTTGGTGGTCAACAACATGTTACATGTTGAACATGTAAAGGACAGAGTTCCATGTGGTCATTACTCCCCCACAAGCAGCTGCCATCCATCGTAGTTACATGTGGCTGCTCTGAACACTCATTTTCCTTACGGACAGTCTACTGTTTACTTCTGCACTTCTGCTCCAGAAAGGAGACTTCAAAAAATTGTGTCTCATTCAGACATGAATGTATCTTAGAGGTGATTCTGGAAAATTAAAAGGAAAGGAGTCAGATATATTTTAAAAAAATAGTAAATTATAAAAGGAGAGACTTCTGTTTAGTAAATCCAAGGACAACCTCAGAAGTACTTTTCCCAGTATCTACATATGAGATACTCTGAAGGCAGATTTCATTTAGACCAGTAGGCAGGACTTGGGAGGAGTGGTCCTTCATATCCATTCACTTCCAACCAGACAGCTCTGGTATATATGGAAGCAAAAGGTGTAACTGAGCTCTGGGCTAGACTTGTTTGAAACCCGGCTCCTTCCATTACAACTTGGGTGATCTCCACAATTTACTTAATGTCACTATTACCAACTTTCTTCATGTGCTGTAAACCTGGGGTAATAATATTACCAATCTCTGTGTAATGCTATGAAGTTTAAATATATTAATATACACATTTAGAATAGTACCTGGCACATAGTTATAATAAATATTGGTTATTGCTATTATTATTGTTATTACATTGGATTTCTGCCTACTAATTCCTTTGAAAAATGGAACAATTTTCTTCAGCCAAGAAATTTTGAAACCTACCAATCTAGACTATTAATGTATGAAAATTCTCTTTTCTCCGCTCTAAGCATTTTGCCTGGTAAATTGGAAAGGGTTCCACAGTTCAGAGCAATGAAGTGCTCAGGTCAGTGCTGGGTGAACCCTGATGAATTGTTCTTTGATGAGTTGTCATTTTCTATTCTTAAAAGAGGCATTAAGAATTTATAACAATGTTCTAGTTGCATTATCATTTGGATGGTGTGGTTATGCTAATTTCTACTGCCAATCCTAATTACCAGTGGTTAAATTCATTAAAAAATAATTTTTTTTTCCAGAGTCTTGTCTGATTCACCTTGCTTCCTAGAATATCTCAATTTCCTTTTGGTTCACTTGCCACAAGTATCAGATGATTTATTTAGCCAAACAGTACAAATCAGAGGTGCTTTTACTTATTCACCAGACATTTGCTCAATGCTTCTTGATGCTTGGTGGGTATCCAAACATTTTTCCATATAACCTTAGAGGGCATCTAGTCCAAAAGATCACATAGTATAGAGTTATTTTTGTATGCTCAGTGACAGGTAGTTCTCCATCTTTTTATACAAGGGCTAGATTTTTGCCTGGGAATAGCTTGTATTGTAGTTGGTGACACATTATATAGAACTAAGAGTAGAGTTACAAAGCTTTCACATTTTTCAATCTGGTAAGTCAAGCACACGAATGTTACTCACTTGTCCAAGACACAAACTAAGTAGCAGCCGCATTGAGAACAGAATTCAGATGTCCTGCTTCTAAAATACAACTTTCTCATAAAACTGCTTTGTTTAGAGCCATTTCTTCTTGTAAAATGTGCTGTAAATAGTGATTGGCTATTTAGGTAGGCTACAAACTAAACTTCGTTTAATGAAAAGAATACTTGTTTTTATGATCAGAATTTGTGGATAAGAGACCAAATTTTATAACAGTAAGAAACCTCAATTTTCTTAATCTGTAAATTTAGGATTACAGTGCTTTTCCTGTCCACCATATAAGCTAGATTTGGCAGCAGATGAAATTACCCTGGAGTAACTCTTACTTTGCTCATACCCCTTCATTAGCATATCTTCTCCCAATCTTGTGGAAGTTCTTATCATGTTGGAGAAAAACAACATTCTTTACCTCATGCATCTTGCAAGACCTCAGTACAGGGTGTTGAAGGAGACGAAATAAGCTTATGGAGCAGTAATGAATCTGCGTTCATAAAGTCAGTCTTTTAAGAGCTATCTCTGGTACAAAGTGATAATTATTCTCTAATATTTATTTTCCCTTTCTCTCAGAAACAGAATGCCCTAAGTCTTAGCTCATGGCTTCTCAGAATAAAGATCACATTCTCTTGTCTACAGGGTGTGTCTCTATGAATACATTCTAGCCGATGGGACATAAGGAGAAGCAGTATGTGAACCTTTGGTGGGGATTGTCCTCTCCGCTCAGCTTTCTCTTCTCACTGTCATATGGATATCTATAAATTTTGACTTCCTATCGCTTCTCGGCCTTTTGGCTAAGATCAAGTATAAATTTTGACTTCTTCATCCCACCCAAACTTGAGACATATACTGTTGGTATTCTCACTCTGCTGGTGAGGAATTTAAGGCACAGGGGGGCCAGATACATTATCAAAGACACGTAATCCTAATGGAGCTGGGATTCCCCACTCAGGTAGTCTGGCTGGTGAGACTGTGCCTGAAATTACTGCTTCTTCTAGGAGGACAATGGAAGGTTTGTTCTGCCTCTCTCCCCACTGGGCTAGATGGGACGTGAGGGTAGTCATCCCTGTGACTTCCCTTTCATATATGTTAGTGCGGTTCCATATATATTACCAAGTTTTTGAGTTGGCCTTGGTGGTCTACTGGTCGTCTTTCTCCTGTAGGACACTTTAGTTAAAATGTCCATTGTGAGGAGGGTAAATTGAGAAAGATGTTGACTAGAGCATAAAAAGCTCTTCATACTTTTAGCCCAATGAAGGAGAGAAACCGAGAATGGAGATGTTAGACGTAGTAGAATTAACATTTCAGAAGTGGTGAAACTGTACCTGTTCTGCTCCCAATTGCCCAATGAGTCTTAATTTTATAATGATTTTATAATGAGAAAACTCCTTTTCTTCTTTCTTCAAGGAAATAGTGAGGTCTATTTCTCCTTTGTCTAGAAAAATTTGTGGGAGGGCTTCATGTGTTTTGTTTTCAAAGCTGAACTCCATTGGGATTAAGGCAAGAGGGATTTCTTTTAAGTTGAAGGAGGCTATTAGAGACTGAACCAGGAGCAGAGAAAAGACCATACATCAGGGAACAAAACTAGAGGATTATATGGGTTTATAGCTTCATCTGGGGGGTGGGAGAGTTCAGGGAAAAGTCTTTGATGGTTTCATACTGCAGATAAAATATAAAATGATGAGGAAAGTAATTTTTTAACTACAAAAGACTAAATTTATCCTGGAGGTTTAAAAGCTTCTGGGAAAAAGAGCATGAATGATGTTTCAGTGACAATCAACTAAGCAATTGCAAATCCACGTGGTCCTGCCTGTATTTCCCATCTACCTGTGGTCTGAAAGCGACTTTGTACTGAAAAACCAGTTGTACCTCCTCCATCCATCAGCTCGGCTGGTAGCTATAGTGGTCTGTTTTGTGGCTGTTCTTTCTGTCCCTTATTATTGCTCTGAAGGTTAGGGATTGCTTGAAGATCATAAGGAATTAGAACCACTGAAATACTTATCATCCCAACCTGCCTTACTCTTTCGGTCAGCTTGCTTTGAGTTCCCCATGCCATTCTCGGATTATGGGATTCTGGTCAATCCAGAAGACCCAGGTAGGATTCAGTTTCTTTCAAGTTTTGTGTGACCACAGATTACAGCACCAATTCCAGTCCAAAGGCTCATAATTCATCCTGGGGACATTCTTTTCATTTCAAACCTTATCCTTCCCAAAGTTCTGAGTCTGTGAAAAGAAAGACCAGGTTGCTCTACCGTGAACTTCTGAAACGAGCAAACATGGAGCCTATCTGTGTTTCAAGGCAAAGGAAGGGAACAAGAATGCAGGCCAAACAATATATCCTAAAATTATCCTGTTCTACACATATCACACATAGACATATTTTATCTATAGACTGAGAATGGGCAAATGAGAATCCAGCCAAACAATCAGTCTTTGAAATGTCCATCTGCCTCATGGTCATTGAAGACTTGGCTAGTGGGTCTTTCTGCTCTCAGTTGCCCATCAGAGGCCTTTGCCATGTGGGTCACTTCCAATTTGCAGTCATTCGTGGTCCCAGCTTCTCCTGCTTGCCAGAAAATCTGCATTCACTTTCCCCTGGGATCCCTGAGCTTAGTCCATCTTCATTGTAGTCTTTGCTCCCTGAGTTCCAGAAGGTCCACTGCTGGCAGATAACTCACCTTTCATCTTGGACCAGGGGACAGTAATGTCCTTTCAGTTGTTTTCCTCTGGCATTGCTATTTCTCTTTCTTTTCTCCCTACAATGTCTGGCATCACCTGCTAACCTGTATTCCAACATTCCGGGACATAAAACTCGACTCACAAAGCATTTTATGAAGCATGTAGTGCTCTATAAGTGAGCAGTATTTTTTTGGTATTAGAACAATTACACTTGCTAAAATCTGATTTTTCTTAAATAGTTGTACTCAATGGAAGCAGTTTTAAATGGAGGAGGATAAAACAAGCAAATGATTTTGAATATTTTCAAAAGCTTTAGAAATTGATGGTCCTTGTTCTTTTTACACTTACTACGTTGGAACCACCTGCGACAAATGGAGTCTAGGGCATTTGTGTGAATGCATTTTTGGCTCTAGTCCCATCAGAAGGGTCAGAACAATCTTTCCATTGGCTAATCCAGAAAACTGCCCTAACTTGCCAGTCCAACTGACACTTTGCCAACTGGTTGTCCAACTGGCACCAGTAGCTTATATGAGACTGAACATGAAATGTTTAAACACTAATACCTCTGAGCCCCTGGAACAGTGTTCTGTGCTGTGGGGGAGACCTGTTTTCAGCTGCAATTCCAATCACAAAATTATGTTTTCTTCCAAAAGGGAATGAGCCGAATCAAATCCTCCCATTATTACAGGGCAACTGGAGAATGCAGAGCAGACTCCCACGGCCAGACGGTGTTGTAGAGGTGGGTCTTGCCGATGTAAGAATACCTTCGGGAGCTATGAGGATATCAGGAACCTTAGGAGCCATTATGTGGGTGGCATTTACTAATAGTGTGCCTCACTTACAGTAGAGGCACCAAATATGTTAGCTCAACATGAAAGTGAGGGGTATTAGAGGGAATGCTTCCACTCTGGATGGCATTTGTAAAGACTCAGACCTCAAAGTGAAATGTAAGTAATTACTGATGAGAGATTGGGATTTGCCCTCAGTGATAGGCTGGGTATTGGTATCTGACTATATATTCACCCCATCCTTTTAAAACTCCTTAAAACTTCTTCATGGCTCCCTGTTGCCCTTAGGATAAAGTGTAGATTCCTAAGTTAGCCGTAGGCCAGGATTTTTGTCCAGTCTTTTTTTTTTTTTTTTTTCAATTTATTTTGAGATACACTTACCATTCCTCAACCCATCACCATAAAAATTCTGTGCATTAGCCATCAAACAACATTTTCCTTGAATAAGTAAACAACTTTTAGTATATCCATACATTGGAATGCTACTCAGCAACAAAAAGCAATGTATTTCTGATGCATCTAGCTCAAAACCTTGATGTTGATACCCAGACATGAGAGTACATACCAATAATTCCATTAAGAAGAAATTCAAGGGGCGCCTGGGTGGCTCAGTGGGTTAAAGCCTCTGCCTTCAGCTCAGGTCATGATCTCAGGGTCCTGGCATCGAGCCCAGCATCGGGCTCTCTTCTTGGCAGGGAGCCTGCTTCCCTTCCTCTCTCTCTGCCTGCCTTTCTGTCTACCTGTAATCTCTTGTCTGTCAGATAAATAAATAAAATCTTTAAAAAATTTTTTTTAAAAAAAGAAGAAATTCAAGAACAAGCAGAACCAATCCACAGTGATAAAAGTTAGAACAGATACTGACTATGGTTGGTAGCAATTGAATTGAGGGGTCACAAAGGGGCTTTTCAGGGGACAATAATGCTCTATGTCTTCACTGGGGTGTGAGTTACACAGTTGAATATGTGTGTCTAAATTCGTCAAAGTACATTTCAGGCATGTAAATTGTACTGAAGAAGACTCCTACAGTTTGCTCTTTATAGATCAGTTTATGCCCCATCAGGTCTCAGCACCTTTGTTCATGTCTTCTGCTGGGATTCCCTGTATTCTACTTTCTCCCTAACAGCTCTCCACCTGGCAAATGCCTGCTGGTTTATGAAGCTCAGGTAGAGTCACCCCTCTGTAGAGCCTTTCCTGACATTATTTTGGATCCGTAATGTGGCCAAGTAGCCCTGCCTTTGTGCATTCTTCAAAAGTTCCTAAACTAAAAGGGGTTGGACATTTTCATCCATACCCCAAGAACAGATTATCTGTAGTTGTTGAATGTTATCCTTAAATTAGCTATACAATAAGGTATTTATAAATGTTTTAGGATGCGGTTTCAGCCACTTACAATAAGTTATTTTCTCAGGAATTTGCTTCACCATGTTCTCATTCAGGTGTGAACTCCCTGCTATGATTCTTTCTCTATACTTCCCTCCCCACACTGCCCTTCTTCTGAGGGTCCTGCATAGTGCAGTGGAGAGGTAAAGTCACACAAATGCTCCGGAGACTGGTTTCCCTCATGGCTTCTATGACCTTAGGAAAGTGAGTCAATTTCTCTGAATCTCAGTTTTCTCGTCTCTGAAATGGAAATCAGATGGTCCAGCTCTTGGCATTATCAGGAAGAAATGCAAACATAGTGTATGACTTGACCGTAGTACTGCTGCTCCACACTTTCCAGTCCCTGTGTGCTGCCTGTTGTCCTAACAGATTGTGGCTTTTTACTGATGTGGGCCCAGAGGCTTGTTGGGCCTGCTGCCCACCTCTCGCATTGTTTCGGTTGCGCTGTTTGTCCTGGTCAGACAGATATTTTCACCAAGGGCAATCACAGCTTTTCTTGTTTTCTGGCTCTTGAGGCAGGTAGCGTTATGGATAGTCTGAGAGTTCTCAAAGTACAACTTTGCCAATATTTTTTAAAAATATGTACTTAGCTCTTATAAGAGTACCGAGCTTTCCTCTTGAGTGGTGTCTTCTCTGTTTATAGGATAAACATGTCTGCTTTCCCAGGTATGCACCCAGAGTTGTGCCTCTGTTACTGTTCATGAAGTGGGCACCTACTGTCTTCTTTGAAGATTAGATTTTTCTTGACTACTGAAGACCACGAAGCCCTGATATTATATTCAAATAGAGTTCACAGCCCACACCAGCCATAGTAAAGGAAAGACCTCTTTCCCACGGACTAATGTCTTATTGTTCTCATTGTCATTTGACAAGAACAGTCAAGTTTCCAAAGGTATTGTTGGCAAGCTATATCACCACCATACTTTTCTAAATAATTTGAAGAAATAAGGTATGGTGAGGATGAAGTCCCCTAGTATCAGAACACAGGATTCTTGCTGTAAAGAAGTTGAGATAAGAATATTATATCCCAGGGGTGCCTGGGTGGCTCAGTGGGTTGGGCCTCTGCCTTTGGCTCAGGTCATGATCTCAGGGTTCTAAGATCGAGCCCCGCTTCGGGCTCTCTGCTCAGTGGGGAGCCTGCTTCCCCCTCTCTCTCTGCCTGCCTCTCTGCCTACTTGTGATCTCTGTCTGTCAAATAAATAAATAAAATCTTTAAAAGAAAAAGAATATTATGCCCCAGACCTGATAAAACTTAATTTTTTCCTTTTAATTAACACACATATGTTGTCACCACTTATTAAATCATCAAGATTAGGCTAACTTTTGAGCTCATAGATAGAATGAAAAGAGGGAACACATTTTCCTGAGGTTAATGACTGACACTAGTGGTCTGGCACATCATTTGCTAAATGAAAGATACAGAAAGAGGAAAATTATGTGTGAAAAGATTAGAGAGTGAAAATCAGAGAGAATTACTGTGTTTTGGGTAAGAAAGGCAGAAAGTGAGGGGTCACACACCATGTTGGCTAGATGAAAGAAAAGCATTCTTGGGAAGAAGACACGGTATTAGTTCAGAGTAGAGAGGTGTGGACGGAGCAGCCTAGGGGAGAAATGGGAGAAAGAAGGCAAGAAGCAGCTGGCTGTCTCCAAATGCTGGAGTGTATGCGGGCAAGAGTCTGGAAGGGAGGGAGGTGGACTTTGTGAAATGATTGAACCCATTCCTTTAAGTTAAGCCTTCAGATGCCTTTGTAACAACTCACAGGACACTTCAGAGGAATCATGATTGAATTGGCAGCACAACAAGGAATAGGCCCTGGAAGGTACCATTCGGAAAGAAGCGCCGCTTGCCCGGCCTGTCCATCTCGGGTCCAGGATCCTAGACGCTCCAGATGCTTGGATAGCAAGGTACAAATATCCACTTCTTGTGAGCCTGGGTTTTACAAAACAACATTAGGTATGACTAGATGAGGAGCTGAGCCCAAATATATGAATCATATTTAATTAATGCAATACTACTAAATAACCATAAACGTTATACTTTACGTATGTGTATGAAAAACTCCACTAGGATTCCCAGTGTTGTTCTACTATTGATAGTTAACTAAGGAATTGGATGCTACGAGAATGTTCTATGCTGGATCTGTTCTGGGTCTGCTTTCTTTGAAAACTTTGTGTCTGTGATGATTCTCTTGTATGTCACCAGGTTCTTCATTGCATGATTTCCCTTCTTGAATCAGGATTGATTAATTGCTGGTAATTCTCAGTTGTTTCATTTATAATTGGTAAAAGTCACACTTAAAGTGCAGGTTTTGTTACCAGCTCTCTGTCTGTTCTTAATTTGCTGCTTTATGGGTTTAATTGAGGGACCTTGTAATAACAGCAACAATAATTGGAAATGCTTCTCTATTCTACACACTTAACATATGTGTGAACAACTTAGTTGGCACAAAACTCCATGAGGTAGGAAGTGGTGCCATCCCTACTGCATTGTTGGGACACTCAGGCACAGAGACATAAAGTAACTTGCTCCAGGTCTCTGTGCTGGTAATTAGCAAAGGCGACAGCTTGAATCCAGAACTGGCGCCCTGAACCCTTGCCATTTACTGTCTCTCAAAAGCTTCATTCTTCCTCGTAGGTAACTTGGCTATTAGCATTAGTGAAATGGTTTCTCTCTCTTCTATATTCCATGTGTCATCCTCCATTTTGACGGAAGGTTTGTCTTCTAATCAGACCCATATATGACAAAGCTCACTCTGCTATGCAGAAGTCTGTTTTTCCCCCCTTTTCCACACTATCAAATATCTCATAACCTGCCCTTTTTAATAAATGTATTTTCATTTTAACCTATGTGCTACTGTTTGGTCATCAATGTATTTTGCTTTAATATATCGATAAGCCAGAAGAACAGGCCATCCTGATCACGGAGATGATGGTGCTTTGATGTAGATGTTTAAGGTGGGAGAGGGAGCTCAGCACTGGGTAAGGACTGAAGTGGAATTAAGCCTGACTGCTGTCTCGTGAGGAATAAGGGAGCACTGGGGGGGGGGGGGGGGGGGGGGGGGGGGGGGGGGGGGGGGGAGGGCCAGCGAAGTGAGTTTTGAGCCCGAGCTTGAAAGAAATAAGGAGTTTGTGCTGATAGCACCCTACAGCGTAATCTGTGTGGCTGAGCGCCGGAGCAAAGTTTGGAAGCAAAAATGACCAAGCTGCAAGAAATCTGCAGCACTTCCCTTCATTTCTCACCAGATGTAGTGATCTCTATTATTACGGTTATTGTTTTTTGGCTTCTCAGATAATTTTAACTTATTTTTAGAAATGTTATCACAGCTTTATCTTTATTGTGACCAGATGCGAACAGATTCAGAGCAATTGGAATTGTCTGGAAATGTTAGAGTTTTTGTAAAGCAGACACATCAGTCAGAGGTAGACTGCTGTAGATTATAAACACAAGCCAAAACACTTTGCACAAATGACAAAAACAAGAAACAGATAAAAATCTCTATAAGAATACATTGCTAATTTATGTATCTATTAAATATAGTATTGTAAAGTTTATTAAGTTGTTTCAAATGCCTATTTCCTGTAAAATCACTAACTTGTAAGCTAATGCTATTTATTTTTAGTCATTAATTCACCCCCCTTTATGAGAGGTAAGAGCCTCATAAAGGCTTCGTGTTACAAGGACCTGAGAGATCATTGAATATAAGCCTTCCATTTTGCAAAAGACAAAACAGAGGCTCAAAGATATAAAATGATCTTCCTAAGGTCACATAACTGGTTACTATCATAGCCGAAGCTAGAATTCTGATCTTCTAACATTTGGGTCATGAAGTGCTTATTTTCCTCATCTTCCCTGAGGTGGCCCTTTATGGCAGTACTTAGAAAGTCAGCCCCTTAGGAGTCTGCTACTAATTACATCATACATTATCCACAAACAGTACAGTACATTATAAATCATAAGAAGACTTTATGAAACTAAATAAAATATAAACAGGATTGAATTTTTGTTATATGACACATTAGAGAGATTGACATTAGAGGCCAGGATAGAGAATGATGGTGCTATTTTAGGGAGACTTGAATTAAAAAAAAAAAAAAGAAAAGAAAAGGAACTGCATATAACATTAAACCAAGGTAAATTCTTCATCAGGGAGTGATGTGATTTTATGATGTTTTAGGAAGATTATTTTATCAGTTATAGGGATACTGGCAAAAAGTCAGGTAGAAACCAGGGGAAGGAAAATGATACCAGAGTCTTCCGAGGTGATCCAGAATTGACACGAGATAATGGAGCTTCTGGTGATGGTGGCAGCTGTGAACCACTCTTTGTTTAGTGTCTACATCTGTTTAGGCTGCTGGAACAAAAGACCCTAGACTGGGTGGCTTAAACAACACAAATTATTTCTCCTAGTTCTAGAGGCTGGGAAGTCCAAGATCAAGGCATGAGCAGATTCTATGTCTGAGAGCCAGCCACCTGGTTCCCTGTCATCTTCTCACTCTGTCCTCAGATGGACAGAAGGGGCCAGGGAGCTCTCTGGGGTCTCTTTTATAGGGGCACTAATCTCATTTGTGAGGTCATGACCTTATGACCTGATCACCTCCCAAAGGCTCCATGTCCCAATACCATCACACAGGAGATGGATTTTGATGCAAACATTCAGTCTATAGCAATCAGTGACTGGATAATATCAATAATGGGGAAAGGTGAAGAATTATTTGTCATGGATCCTAACCAAGGCTTTGAAATCTATGGAAATTAAGAAAATGTGCCCACCCAAGCCCCAACCTTTGTGATTCTGATTTTGTCTCATGTGGATTCTCACTCAAGAGATGATAATGTGAAGTGATAAATAAAAGTGTTTTGGGAACCAAAAGGAAAAAAATGACTTTTCAAAAAGGAGATGTAGGGATTCCTAAGTTTACAAAAGCAATTTATTCTTCTTTCTTGAAAAGCTGTTTCATAAGTTAAATAAGTAGACCACTGCTAGTGTTGGGTCCGTTATCAAAGGAATGAGACTGAGACAAAGTTATGCAAAGCCTTATTCTATGCCAAGCTTTAGAAGTTAGGCTGACCAGCCAGGGAAATGAGGCTGAGACAAAGTGAAAGTTATGTAAAGCTTTATTCTATGCCAAGCATTAGAAGTCAGACTGACCGGCCAGGGCCTCCTCCAAAGAGAGCGACGCCCCTTGGTCTTACAGGCTAGTTTTTATAGGGCACAATCGCATACATCTGCATATGTGGCTTTGGCTGATTGGATGTCTCCTACCTGTGTGTTTTAGTAATGGTTACCTGGAACCAATACTAGTAACTGTTGAGGCATTTATTAGACAACAAAATGGCCTTGTTTTAGGTGTGTGTTTTAGTAACAGTTACCTTGTTTTATGTGTTGTGTTTTAGTAACAGTTACCTGGAACTGAGAGCAGTAACTTTTCTAGACAACAAAATGTCTACCTAGGCAACATGGAGTCACTATGGCTAAGTAGGCCCAAGCAGGCCCTAGGGGGTTAACATGTTTTAACGTGGAATCGACCCCAACACTAGTTAATGATAAAGCTGTGTATTCTTTATAGGTAACTGAGATTAGTCTCAAACAAAATACCTCTAGGGGCGTCTGGGTGGCTCAGTGGGTTAAAGCCTCTGCCTTCGGCTCAGGTCATGATCTCAGGGTCCTGGGATCAAGCCCCACATCGGGCTCTCTGCTCAGCAGGGAGCCTGCTTCCCCCTCTCTCTCTGCCTGCCTCTCTGCCTACTTGTGATCTCTGTCTGTCAAATAAATAAATAAACTCTTTAAAAAACAAAACAAACAAACAAACAAACAAACAAACACAACATCTCTAGACTTGCTAATATAAGCAGATAGAAATAAGTCCGGATCAAGAACAAAAGGATTATTTGCTTTCAAGTGTCTGGTGTTTTTATTTCACCTTTTCTCCTTCTCCTCATTTTTCATTCTCTTTCCCAAGTCCTTGGGTAATTTTCCTTTTAATACACACCTCTCTCTCTCTCTGTGTTCGGGCTCCTCTCTCCAGATGGAGTCCTCTGGGAGGAGGAGGAGGAGTGGGAAGGAAACTTAATGGTGCCAAACCTCCTGCCTGAGTGTGAAGACAAGTAGTCCTGATCATTTGCCTTGAGAGAAACTGGAGCACGGTAGGGTTTGTTTGTAAGCGCAGAACCTGCCCCCAATGTTTCTCATTGTCCTGCGCCCCTTGAGTTACTCTAATCTGAAAATCCTGCTAAAAAGTCTAGAAGATTCACGAAGGGGCTTCTTTCATCTTCTAAAGATTGCCACTCACTGTTTTGCATTCTCAGAGTAGGTGCATCTCAGCCTCTACCTTGCAAACACCAAAAAGTACAGACTGAAGAATCACGAGTTCATGTCTCCCTCTTGGACTTCTCTGTATTCCAGATAAGTATATCCAGCTGCCTGCTCAACATCGCCTCTTATGTATGTAATGTGTCTCACTTTTAATGTTCATAACTCAGTTTATCAGCTTTCCCCAAAAACCTATCTCCCCCACCCAGACATGCTCATCTCAGTTACTTGCAATTCCATTTTTAAGGTTTCATAGGACCAAACAAAAAACAAACGATACTCCTTGGAGTCATTATTGACTAGTTTCTTTCACTCACCTCTCACGTCTAATTTGTCAGCAGATCCCTTCACAGTATGTTCAAAATATATCCTGGCTTCCAGCTATGATGGACTGGCTTGGAGCTAACTAATCCTCCTGCTGAGAGCAACTAGAAAATCTGGATAAAATATAGAAAAACATCTGCTTGAAGGCATTGTATGGTTTCCAAGGCAGCCAGGATTTGAGGAGTCATAATCCCAGAATAAAGAGAATTGCAGAGAAGTGAGATTTACCTTCTAAGCCACTTTTGCTCCTGAGGCAGTCTAGGCCAGTCAGAAAAGCTGAGCAAAAAGCAGTTCTGGGAAGTCCGGTGGTACCGGGGAGATAAAAAACTGGACTGTAGGGCCTGCCAGCTGAATGGGCCCGGATTCTCAGTTGAAAGACCTCAATGTCAACATGCAAGGATTAAGGGCAAAACAAACAGATCAGGCCTGACAAAGCTTAAGCCCTGAGTGGGTTAATGATTCTGTTCTTACTCAAAACTGCCTTCTAGAAGCTTAAGAAAGGCCCTTTGGAGGGAGATGAAATCACCCTTTGGGTCCTCTACCATTTTTCTATAAACTGTCCTGATTTATTTCATATATATATATATATATATATATATATATATATATATATAACTTTGGGAAAGAGTTGACAATAAGAAATACCCACAGGTGGTTCAGATATTGGAATTTAAAATAACTTTTATAGTTGTGTTCAGGAGGGGCACCTGGGTGGCTCAGTCAGTTAAGCCTCTGCCTTTGGCTCAGGTCATGATCCCTGGGGTCCTGGGATCCAACCCTGTGTCGTCGTGGTCCTTGCCGGGCTGCCTGATCAGTGGACAGTCTGTTTCTCCCTCTCCCTCTGACCCTCCCACTCCTACCTGTGCTCGCTCTCTTTCAAATAAATAAGTAAAACCTTTAAAAAAATTTTTTTGTGTAGGAAATATTAATGACAAAACAGAAAACTTTGCTGGAGAGCTGAAATCTGTAATATAGAATAAGTGGAAGTAAAAAACTGAAAATTATCATTTTCTGATGGTGGTGACTTTTTAAATGCCTCTTTAATTTTGTTTTGATAAATCAAGAGGTTTTTCAATTCTTGTAGTCATCTCAAAGAACGAACTTCACGTTTTATTGGTTCTTTCTAGAGAAATAGCTTTGTTTGCAAGAGGCAGCTGTAGACTAACCTAGTAAACCATGCCAAGATTCAGTTTTCACATCCAGAAAATGCAGGTTTTAGATTAAATGAATATTTATTGAACTTTAGTAAAATGTTGATTTTTGAGTTGTAAAGAGAACAACTCTGTGGAGATGTGCCAAAGGCTGGCAGAAATTCAGAACTGAGCTTAGGAGAGAAGTCTGGGTTAGAATCGTAAGCTAGACGGTAGTTCCTCTGCCCAGAGGTGGCAGTTGTAGCTAAAAGGGTGCATGGGATCACCAAAAAAGACAGCGAAAAGACAGAAGAGGGAGCGTAGAAAGGATAGGAATGCAGATCCAGACATCTGTGCATTTCCAACTAGCTGTCTTTATCAATCCCAGGCTTGATCACCAGCCAAACTACTAACAGTGCAAAACAAACAAACACCCTTCCCCTGAAAAATCTTTTGCTAAACAACTTTCTTCTTTTTTTTTTCCTCTACTACTACTGCTACTACTGCTTCTTCTTTCTCTTCGCCCCCCTCCCCCCGTCGTCCCTCTCCCCCTCTTCCCCCTCCCCCTCTTCTTCTTCCCCCTCTTCCCCCTCCTTTTCCTCTTCTTCCTCCTCCTCCTCCTCTTCTTCTTTATCCTTTTCCAATAGAGGGTAAAGTGGATATATGTATGTATAAATGAATGACTTGTGCTTCAAAAAAGTAGGGATTTTTGAGCAATGTTAAAGAAAAAATGGCGTTTAAAGAGAAAGTAAAAAACTAAGATCGTGCAGTCCTATTCTCTGGGAATCCATTAATTTAAGGACAAGGGTATTGAATTGTAGGTGACTCTAAGGGACATGGTGACACCAGGGTTTTAGGAAATTTCCATGGCTTTGTGATTTTAAAGCAGGTGTTGGGTTCCTTGGAGGATAAATCAAAACATCTATTAAAGGTATGTATTTATCACAACCGTAATGTTTTCAGGTCTTCTGTGTTAGCCATTTACATGTATAGCTTGCCCAAGATTGAATGCTTTTAATTTCTTGAGCATATAGACCATAAATATTATGTGAACCTTATGACATGTTAGTCAATGACCTATAATCTCAAATTGAAAACTGTGCTGATCTGGCATGCTGTAAGAAATTTTCATCTCCCTGGTATTATCAAAATCCTGACATGCTTTTAAAAAATTGTTAAAATTAACTACGACACTTGCTTTAGTATACACATTGCCTTATAATTTACAATGTATTTGCCATGCTGAAAGATTGATTTCAGATAGGTCTAGCTTGTCTGGCTGGGGAAAAAAAAATTGTCATTCTGTTTTATAGAATAAAACAAGACTCCACAAGACACATTCAGTTAAAATGAAGCAAAATCTGCGGTGTTTGAGAATGGTAATGCCTTGTGTTATCTGAATTTATTGATCAAAATAAAATCAGTGTTCCATTTCAGATCTGCCTGCAGCAGCATGCTCTTTTCAACAGCCCCATTTTTTTTTAAAACCTTCCCACTAAACTCTCCACCCCCCACCTACCTCTTTTCAGCATAAAAGTCTCACAGAATTGCATACTAACTGGAAGATTAATAAGTTGTTTCCTATAATGTTAAGGTAGAAATAAGCTAATGAATTAAAAACCCATAGGGAGGGGAGCTTTTGAAAAGTGCTTTCTTAGCACCTGAAATTACTAGAAGTATCTATTGAGCCCAACAGGTTAGATTTGAATAAAAACCTAATCTTAACATTTAAAAAGTATAGCCTGAGAGACTGTGGAAAATACTCTCTTATAAAGTCTTAAAACTTTTTCTTTTGTGAGGAATTAGGTACATTGGGTGTTAATTTTTAACTCAACTAAACAAGAGAGAAAAATCTATTCCTGAGAACTACCCCAAAACTTAATGTCTAAAACAACAATTTTTTTTTTAAGATTTTATTTATTTATTTGACAGACAGAGATCACAAGTAGGCAGGGGGGCGGGTGGGAAGCAGGCTCCCTGCCGAGCAGAGACCCCGATCCCGGGCTCCATCCCAGGACCCTGAGATCATGACCTGAGCCTAAGGCAGAGGCTTTAATCCACTGAGCCACCCAGGCGCCCCTAAAACAATAATTTTATTTAATCTCAAAATTCTATGGATCTGGAATTCAGACAGAGCTTGGCTGGGTGATTTTTCCGCTCCTCCATTATCTTAATGGGGTTAACTTAGTCGTACTCAGCTGGCAGGTGAACTGGTCAGCAGTTTCCCAGGTGTTTTCACTTGACATCATCCCTGGTGTGGCTGGTTGGAAGACTGGGCTCCTTGAGTCTCCAACTTTTAATGGAAGTAACTGTAAAAAAAAATTGCAACAGATTTTTAACACAGCAAACTCTGTTTCAGTTTTGGGTCTTTGGAGAAGCCAAGATGGGATTAGATAGGCAGGAGAGTTCTTGAGGGTAAACATCTGTGACGAATAAAGAGAGAGGGAGCGGAATCATCAGAGCCTTCACACCGCAACGAAGGTCTGACATCTATAAAAGGAAAGAGGGAAAGTAGAAGGATAGTAGAAGGTAGTAGAAGGGTAGTAGAAGGGTAGTAGAAGGTAGTAGAAGACTCAGACTTTGATGGAATCCTGGCAAGTCTCAGCCCAGAGCAAAATTTGCCCATTGGAGGAGTCCATGGCAGGCGAAAATGACCTGGGTTAATAGCTAAGTCGTTGGCTGGAAGTGTACTGAGAAAAATAATTGCCCCGTGAATCCAAAGGGATAATAGCTATACTTCCCACAGTAGGTTCTGTTAAATGGCAATGTAAAACAGCTCCATGGCTCCCGTATTTACCCAGGTAAGTATTCCATAAATAAAACTGGGAAGATGTGATATGGTAATAATTAATTAGGCTATATTATAAGAATAAGTAAACACCAATGTCTGAGCCATCTCCTAAAGAGTAAATGATCAGAGAACTACTGTCTTGATTAGCCGACTTTGAGAGAGTCTGAGGAATTGTGCTTGCTCCCTCAACCAAAAAAGAAAATAGCTGTAGTCTGGCTGTAGGCACTCAAGTCTTTGGCCAGGTTTATCTTCTGGGCCATTTCTGATTTATGATAGAACATTCTTCCCTTTTTGTCTTTCCATGGCCAATGAGCCTGGGCAACGGGGTTGAGTGTGGGCTGGAGGCTCTTGGGGAAGAGTGTGGTCATCTTCTGTGGACACGGAAAGAAAATAATACTGACTGTGAGCTATGCTTTGAGTCATTATGTAAAATCACTAGAGCCAGAACAATTCTATTTGATTTACAAATTATTTATGCCCAGAAGAAATGTGGAAATAAAGTTTCTGGGAGCTAGAATGTTAATTTTCTGCTTTGGCTCTTCAACTGGAACTGTCTAAACAACTTCCAGGACTAAACTCCTTTTACATTTCTTCTGGAACTTTAAGGGAAGCAGGTCGGCAGTGACTAAAATGGATTATCCTCTGATGTGGTAAGTGGTGACAGAACCTTCTACCTGAGGTCACAATGGGAAGACAATAAGAATATTTTCTTATCTTTATCCTGGAATGGAAACTGATTTCTTTCAGTGCTTGAGAATATCCGGCTTTGGTGGAGTCATTAAGAGTTGGTGTGCATGAGGCTCTTCTAGGCAGCTTGCCAATTGATTGATTGATTGATGAAGTATAATTGACATACAATGTTATATTAGTTTCAGGTGTACAACAAAATAGTGAATTGATGATTCCATACATTACGCAATTTTAAAAATTATTTTATTTTATTTTATTTTTCAGTGTTTCCACATTCATTGTTTATGCACCACACCCAGTGCTCCATGCAATACATGCCCTCTTTAATACCCACTACCAGGATCACCCCACCCCCTACCACTCTTCCCTCCAAAACCCTCAGTTTGTTTCTCAGTCCACAGTCTCTCATGGTTCGTCTCCACCTCCAATTTCCCCCAACTCACTTCTCCTCTCCATCTCCCAATGTCCTCCATGTTATTCCCTATGCTCCACAAGTAAGTGAAACCATATGATAACTGATTCTCTCTGCTTGACTCATCTCACTCAGCATAATCCCCTCCAGGCCTGTTCATATTGATATAAAAGTTGGATATTCATTCTTTTTGATAGAGGCATAATACTCCATTGTGTGTGTGTGTGTGTGTATGTGCGTGTGTGTGTCTGTGTGTGTGTATACTATATCTTCTTTATCCATTCATCTCTTGAAGGGCATCTTGGTTCTTTCCACAGTTTAGCAACTGTGGCCATTGCCACTATGAACACTGGGGTACAGATGGCCCTTCTTTTCACTACATCTGTATCTTTAGGGTAAATACCCAGTAGTGTAATTGCAGGGTCATAGGGAAGCTCTATTTTTAATTTCTTAAGGACTCTCCACACTGTTTTCCAAAGTGGCTGCACCAACTTGCATTCCCACCAACTGTGTAAGAGGGTTCCCCTTTCTCCACATCCTCTCCAACACTTGTCATTTACTGTCTTGTTAATTTTAGCCATTCTAACTGGTATAAGGTGGTATCTCAATGTGGTTTTGATTTGAATCTCCCTGATGGCTAATGATGATGAACATTCTTCTCGAGTGCACATCCATTCTTTATCCAGAATAGACCACATACTGGGTCACAAATCGGGGCTCAACAGATACCAAAAGATTGAGATTATTCCCTGCATATTCTCAGACCACAATGCTTTGAAACTGGAAATCGACCACTTGAAAGCTAAAGACCACCCTGCTTAAGAATGTTTGGATCGGGGCGCCTGGGTGGCTCAGTGGGTTAAGCCTCTGCCTTCGGCTCAGGTCATGATCTCAGGATCCTGGGATCGAGTCCCGCATCAGGCTCTCTGCTCAGCAGGGAGCCTGCTTCCTCCTCTCTCTCTCTCTGTCTGCCTCTCTGCTTACTTGTGATCTCACTCTGTCAAAAAAATAAATAAAAGTTTGGATCAACTGGTAAATCAAAGAAGAACTTAAACAATTCATGGAGACCAATGAGTATGAAGACATATTGGTCTAAAACCTATGGGATACAGCAAAGATGGTCTTAAGCGGGAAGTACATAGCCAACCAAGCCTCACTCAAAAAAAAAAAAATTGGAAAAAATCCAGAATACACCAGCTTTCTTTATACCTTAAAGAACTGGAGAATTAATGTTTTTATTTAAAAAGCAGGTATCAGGGCTCCAGCTCTAGAGTTTCTGGCCATAGTAGGTCTAGGATAGGGTTCAAAGCTTCTTTCTGTATTATTAAGAAGCTTCACTGATAAGTCTGATGAACACTAAAATTTGAGGACCATTACTATCAGACAGAGGTAAAAGAAAGGATGCAGTTATAAGGATAATGCTCAATATCAGGTTTATTCATAATCCCACTATTAATTATAGGCATATATATTTTCAAACTGTTACTTTCAAAAAATATTTCATATACATATATGTTTTATTAGGATTTATTCTAGGACACAGGGATACAAAAAGAATGAGACACCATCTTTTCCATAGCTCACAGTTTGCTGAAGGAATAGGTAAATACACATTATATATCAAATATATCATAAATAAAAAATATCTATACCATAAAAGTACGTAAAGGGAAGTGGAATGTTCTGGGGCTAAAAATAATGCCTCTACAGACAAAGTGATATACAAACTGGGTTTTGAAGGATATACTGGTCTGCGCTAAATAAATTAGGGCAGCAAAAACAATCTAGAAAGAAGTAATGATTTATACATACACACAGGGATGTGCTTGAGTATCTGTAAGTAGTTTAAGTAGGACATACGATGTAAGGGAAAGAGATGTAAAGGATGAATCTGGAGAGGTAGGTTGGGAACAGTGTATAAAAGGTCTTATATTCCACGCTAAATACTATAGTTTAAAAAAAAAATTTTTAGGTTTTTATCCATTATGCCAAAAGTGATTTTTTGTTTTGTTTTGTTTTGTTTTGTTTTGCTTTAGTGGGTCATGGATCCCTCTGGGGTAATCTACCAGAAAATTTCACATATTTATACATGCAAAAAATTCTACATCTAATTTCAGGGGAGTCATAGTCCAAAGAACCCCTGCTGTAGATGGTGCTTAAAGAAAGTCAGATTGTCAGGTTTGTGCTTTAGATTAATTGCTCTGGTTAGTATCTGTTCAGCAGTTGGACTGGATGAGAGAAAGCCAGACTACAGGCTGGTAGATGAGTTTGGAGGTAGTGGCAAGAGAAATGAAATGGGGAATCAAAATAGCAGAAATGGGGATTGTTCCTAAAGAGAAAAAAGTTGAAGACTTTCCCAGGTTTCTGACTAAGCCTTTGATTGTATGGAAGTGTTATGCAATGCAATAGGAAAGATGAGAAAACCTCTTATGGAAAGAAGGAGCGCAGACAATGACATTGGTTTTGCACATGTTAAGCTTTATATGAGACCTGGTGTTTTAGAAACAGTTTTATCCATGGGTCTCTTGCTCAGAGGAGAGATCAGTGTAGCAGATATAGTTGTTGTCCAACTAAATCTGTAATATCTCACCTCTTTTCTTGCTGGTCAAGCTCTGACTGTGCCTTCCCCCTCCTCTGTGCAGTTTGGGATGGTAAGACTGACCTCATCCTCAGTAAGGATTTCCTCTCAGCTTGATCATAGAGAAACCATTCCCCCTTGCCATTGATTTGCTTAGGAAGTGACTGGTGATTCCGTTCTGTTAATGAGAAATAAAGGGATGTCTTTTGGGACCTGCTGGGAGAGTTCCTTAATGCTCATAAGGCCATTGATGTGTGAATGTGCCGCCTTGAGCAGGTGCAACAATCTTTAACCTGTGGAGTGAACTAGCCATTATGCGGAGGGTGACCTTTCTGCTATTTGTAACCAAAATTATTCTAAATTTGGGATTGAGATTGATCTCCCTGTCTGTCTATGTATTCATCTCTCATGGGGAAAATAGCACAACATAAAATTTGTCATCTCAACCATGCTCACGTATACAGGTCAGTAGTGTTAAGTATAACCACATTGTTGTGAAACAGATCTCCAGAACTTTTCATCTTGCGAATACGGAACTTCATACTCATTAAGCAACAACTCTCCCTCTTTTCATCCCCCACCCCCCTGCCCCTGGCCACCATCGTGGATTTTGTGAATGAAAAGTTGTTAACTAAAACCATGAGAGAAAACAAAACCTTGTCCAGAGAGAACATAAAACTGGAAAGACTGGTGTGTTAGGAGGAGATGGAGGAAGAAAGGTCTACAGAGGAGATGGAGAAAGATGGACAGGAGGTAGAAAGAGAGCTGGCATGCAAGTTCATGAGGCCCGTGAGGGAGAGGGGATTGGATTAATGATCATATCCAGTGCTACAGAAAGGTGTATTCAAGTAAGGTCTAAAAATGTCAACACTACTTTGCAATTAGGAATCGTGGGTGATGTCGGTAAGATGTGTTTCAGTACAACAGGGTTGGAAGCCGGAGCTGAAGAGGGGATGATAATTGAATAGGAGGTTTCACAGCAAGAGAAAAAAACCACACAGCGAAATCCCTCCTTTTCTAAACTCACCCCTTGAACACCCAGCTAATATTTGCTCTGTTTTCAGCTCTATGATGTAGAGAGCGTTGCCGCAGAGACTGGAACAAAGCAGAAGCTTGAGCTTCAGAGGCATGGGTTATCCCCCTGCTGACCAAATGAGCTCGTGTCTTCTAGAACAACTTTGACTGCTGGCCCTCACTGTGAGCTTGGTTCAGCTCTGTGAACCCTGTGGCTATATATTGTTTTATACTTACACCATGGTCCGGGAAGAGGTATTGTTTCTTTGAAAGCATAGTTTGCCTAGTGGAGGGATCTCATTTAAACACTGTCCCAGTTTCAGGACTGTATGCACCTTAGGAAACATAGTTGGTCCTGTCTAGGACAGCTTCTGGCACAGCCTCATCTGCTTTAAATTTAAAGCAACCTCATTATTATTTCTCCATTTCCCCATAGCACTAGAGGTAGAAAATATATTAGTATTATGCAGTGACAAAGGTCACTTTAATCTCCATATTTTTTTTCTCTGTATCTATAAAAATGAACATTTTAATGAAAGGTTGCAATCTGTTTAATTATAACCCCAAGTGGCTGAACTGCCAGGTTAGTGGTCTAATGCCATTCATCCTCTGAAACTCTATAAATTGAAAGAATTTACAGCAGATTCCTGGATATCCTGAGGGCTAACTTTAAACATGACTAGGTTGTAGATTTCCCAGGCTTGACCAAAACGAATTATTTTTGTTTTATCTTTAAGAGATTAGTGGGTAAAAATGATCTTAAACACCACAGAATAAGTATATTCCAAAAATAAAAGTATACATATTTTTAAGAAAATTATGGTGAACATAAAATGTGGAGTTTGGTGAATATCTCGTTTCGTCATTTAATTCCTGTTTGGTGAATGAATCAAGTATTTACTATGTGCAGATTATCTACTCGGTGTCTACTGAGGCATTGTCATGGGTACCGTGGAACAAGCTCAAAATGTTCTATAAAGTGAATAAGCCTCTTATTTTAAAGCTAAGTTTTTTATGTGCTGAGTTGTTTTATGTGGGTATGAAGATGATACGTATGGTGAAGTGGCTCTACTCAGCTAGAAAATATTTATTTTTCCTCCTCCTATTCCAAATGATTGCTCCTAACACTGCATATGGATATGAGTAATTCTCCTTGTTGTCAGTTAAAATTCAGAAGGTAAATTCAGAGACCAGAAATGTTATTAAGATATTAAAATATGCTGCACTACTCAGTAGAAGTCAGGGTATGAATAGACCCATCTTTGAAATACTGTATGAAGAAGATCTTTTGGATATACATTTTGGTTCACAGAATGTTTGGTGTTTGCAGTGAATAAGTTTTGAAAGCAACTTGAGGCAGTAAATATCAATTAAGTGCACAAGGATAGACATATGTTTATATGATAAAGAAAATGTTTTGGAGAACAAACCATCCTGGGCTTCTGAATATTTAAATGGGAATATTTCAATGTTCTGCTAATATATTGGTGCTGAGTAAAAAGACAGTGCCTGGGAACAAAGCTCTTTGTTTTTATTTTGCTGCTGTGCAGTTAGGGTATGTGCTGGAATCAAATCTCAGATCTCTGTTTATTCATTGGCCTGATTCCCAAAATGTCTCCAGTGCAAAATTGCTTGTTGGCATTTAGTCCCTGTGGATTCCTACAGATCTGAGGATTTAATTACCTACTTGTTCACTTTATGAAGTGGTCAACCTGTGAAGCTGGCTCCAAGCTGATAATCTCCTGGGAGAAAGAACTGCTGGCTTTTACCCTCATGATTTTAATTATCTTTGGTTGCTCAAGAAATAGTGAAATAGTAGTTGTTAACAAGAATTTTTGACAGTATGGAAGACAGGGGATATATTTCAGTGCGAGAAATGCTGGGATGGAAAAGAGATGCTCTTCATAAGTGAATGAACTAATGGAGGAGAAGACTCTAATTGGATGTTCTTTCTTGTTCTTCTTTAAATTCCCTCAAAAACCAATTTATTCTGGAAAGGACTTCTCTGGACTATAGGCATTATGCTCTTCATTTTTGATGTTGGCAACTTCTTAAAAAAAATATGACACAAAACTAAAAACAAACAGGAAGACTTTCAAATTCTAGACCTGCTGGTTGATTTCAGCCTATAGGCCACTGATTTGCACCCATTTCTGCTTCAAATCTGGCTTCAATATATATACACGGGAGTGATTTCTTTCTCTTCTAAATTCATATAATAATTATGTCTGTGCTATTCATTTTGAAATTAATCACAAGCTGCCTCATGACATCTTTTCTATTATGTCTTGAGCTATTGTTTAATTTTTTATGGCTCTGAAACTTTTCGCTTGCCTTGAGCCTCTAATCAATTGTTAACTTCTTTAGTGCAGAAACTGTGTCTTATATTTCTTTGCATTTCCTCTCTTGCCAGACCCAGTGAAGCCTCAGTGAATTAATGTTGGGTTTGTTTTATTTCATAAGATGCATAATATTCCAAATGTATATTCACCTTTCCTACAAGAGTACTGAAATGACAGAAAATGAGACATAATCAGCTCATATTCATGAAGTGATGTTTATTTCTCCCTGGAAATGATACAGAATTTGTAAAAAGATACAAATACTTGCAAGGAAACTCAGAAATCAACTCACAGATGCCTCAGATGTGTTACTGGGGAGAAACCCCTGCCCTTCTCTTCTTCCGTGCATTGAAGTGTGGGTAGATAAGGATTGGATTGGGGGAGCAGAGGAATCCATCAAGCATCAGGAGCTTTGCTTGAATTCTCACAGTTCCGCAGGTAGCAATTATGATCCCATTTTATAGATGAGAAGCTGCGAGGAGCTAAGGTAACATAGAAGCTCACAGCGTTAGTGTTGGAGCTTGGATTTTTTATTCTGGTGTGTTGGATTTGTAAACCTTAGCTGAACCGCTTCCATTTGCCACCTTGCCACCTCCAGGAAGGCGGTTGGACAGATGTTCAAGATGCAAGGGCTAAGAGACAAGGTCCGCACAGCGCCAAGGTTGTGAAGCAGCTTTAGTTTCTCTTTAGCAGCTCCTTCCTCTCTTCTTTCATTTTTCTTCCTTGGCTTCAGTTCCTCTTGCTTCTCCTAGCTATCTGAATTCTGTACTGCTGTTTCTAAGGCAAGCCTTCCCAGGCCAGGCCACCAAACCTAGAATCTCATCTCGATCTCTACTGGGTTGAATTCTTATTAAGGCATGAGTTCCTTCTCCCATGTTCTAGTAAATCAGTTTTATGTACATATGCATGGCCATTAATGGATCGGTGTTATTCTTCTAGGTAGCATTTAGAAGACAATAGGTGTTGTTAGGAATTTTAGATATGGTGGGAGACATAAAGGGGAAAGTTCCCGAGTAGGAGTTCCCCTTTTCCATCTCAAGACAAGTTTTGTGACGGACTTATCTGAAGGGCAGAAGTGTGCTCCTGCATCAAAATCACGGCGGTGCTTTTTAAAAATGCAAGTTTCCAGACCCAATGAATCAGAATCTCTTAAGATTCTGTATTTTAAAAAAATGTTACCTTAGATTGGTAAGGAGCTCATGGGAAATATTTTTTTTAACTTAAAGATTTTATTTATTTATTTATTTATTTATTTGAGAGAAAGGGCACATGCACAGGAACAGGGGCAGACGGAGAGGGAGAGGGAGAAGCAGACTCTCACTGAGCTGGGACGGCGACACGGGGCTCGATCCCAGCACCCTGGGATCATGACCTGAGCTGAAGGCAGACGCCTAACTGACTGAGCCACCGAGGTGCCCCGGAAAATCTTTTGTAATCAAAGCAAATCACTTCCTGGAAAAATGCATTTTTTAAAGTTACTTCTGCTGCTTACAAGTGCCAGATGCATTTGAAGACAGGACTATTTCACACTAGAGAGATACTTTACCAAAAAAAAGTCATCAGGTCACTGGATTACCAATCTTAAAGAGAATCTACACAATTTTCTGGAGAATATTAAGTACAAGTGGAGACTCTCTATGCTAGGTAAAACTATCACAAATGTGTTTCTTTATCCTCCGACATTTCCCAGGGAGTAGCTGAGATTTTGTAGAAAGAAGGAAAATGTGCGCTGTTCCCAACTATCAAAACAGTCGGCTGTACCATTACTTTGAAGCCCCATTTAAAGGTTATATTATATCCTAAGGTATTTTTTCCCCCTCTTTTTGGCTCTTCATCTCTTTTCCTAAGTTTTATTTTCATGGGAGATAATCCTTTTAGGAAGAGCAGTTGTAGGTGAATTAATTTTTCGAGTAAGGACACCATGCTAAGGATACCACAGTGTTCCTGCTTCTGTCTCCTTACATTGCACAATGATTGGTCCATGAGTCAGGAAGAGTATGGTCCTGGCTGTGTGGCTTTGTGAGCTGTACGTCTTGCTAATGTAGCTTTATCTTACCATGCCCTAAGTGTGCCGTCTGTAAAATGAGGAGGTTGGGAGGGCTGATTTCTGAGGTCCCTTCCAGCTGGACCATTGGGAAAGGAGCAGAGGCCCTCTTGGCAGATGTTTTTCCTGTTAGGAGCTGTTAATATTCAAAGGAAGCTTTTCTACTTTCACTGTGAAATAATATGCATATTTCTCCTAAGAGAAGACTAAGAAACAAAACATAAAATGGATCATTTGCATTTAAACTACTTGAGTAAGATGGAAATTACTCACTTATTTAAGTGAATCAGCATTTCCACGTGGAGATTAGTGTGTCATTGTACATTTCTTAAGTTAATCACATCAGGAAAATGGCTCTGGAGGTGGGTGGGCCGACATTAGCAAAACAAGGTGGTTTTAAAAGAAACAACAGTCCCATTAATGTGTATGTGTTTGAATTAGTGTTACCTTACAAAATGGGCTTAGTCAGCATTGCAAAACAAATCAACTAGAAATCAACTAGAAATTAAGAAATCGCCATGCTTTTTTTTTCTCTACTGGTCTCTTCTTATCCCTTGTTCTGTTCTAGAAGAGTGACCTCAATATTTTTGAATATGAACACCTATCATTAAAAGAAAATGAGCTTGCACTCCTCAAAATGTGTTTATATATTTATATGTTGTGTATACCACCTCTAGTTAGTATCTCAGGGAATAACATACAATTACAAGAAGCTCATCATTAGGGAGAGGAGATCTAAACCTTTTGGTAATTTTTTAAAAGATTTTATTTCTTTATTTGACAGACAGAGATCACAAGCAGGCAGAGAGGGGTTGGGGGAGGCAAACTCACCGCAGAGCAGAGAGCCCGATGGGGGGCTCGTTCCCAGGACCTTGGGACTATGACCAGAGCCAAGGGCAGAGGCCTTAACCCACTGAGCCATCCAGGCGCCCCAACCTTTTGATAATTTTAAACCTGGGGGCTGACATAAGGCCTCATGTGATTAGATCATTTTAATTTTTATGTACAGCATGGCAAAGAACTCCTATTAAGACCAGACCTTTAACTCTGCCATTTTATTTTTTTCTATTTGCTTGAACTCACCTCATTAGTTTACCTTCAATCTGCATTTCTTTACAAAGATTTTTTTTTTTAAGATTTTGTTTATTTATTTGACAGAGATCACAAGTAGGTGGAGAGAGAGGAGGAAGCAGGCTCCTGCAGAGCAGAGAGCCTGACTTGGGGCTTGATCCCAGGACCCTGGAATCACGACCTGAGTCGAAGGCAGAGGCTTTAACCCACTGACCCACCCAGGCGCCCCACAAAGATTGATTTGAAAGCTCTTTGACCACCTTGAGATTTAGTTTAGTTGGAAACCTTATAAATATAGCCTTAAATTTATCTAATTAGGCACGTACCATCTGTAATTCATTGCAGTATGGAGGAAACCAAGGAATTAGTGGGAATGGTGAGCTGGGGAGGTCCTGCCCTTTCCTCAGTCTCCTGTGCAGAGTGCATGTGACGTTGAGTCATCAAATGGACTGAGAGTGGAAACCCAGGTTCAACAGTAACTATTAGTGAAGTTTAATTGCCTTTTTTATTTCTAGACGAGAATAAAGGGAAGCTCAATATTTTCTTCCCACATCCCACTTCAAAAATGACTGCTCTGGTGGCATAGTAACAGGGACAAGCTGTGTGGCAAATGAGAGGTGACTTTTTGAGTCATTATTAGTAGCAAGTCTGTAACTCCTGTGAAGTAGATCGTGTAGGTTCCCCTTTCCACTGTCATGCTCCCCGTAATCAGGTGTGTATCCTCTTAGTAATCATTAATTTAATATTAATTTAGCTAGGAAGAGCAGAAAGGGAGAACGTGTCGGTGGTGACCAGCTTTCCTTAATCAGAAGCCACTCTGTGAGTTTGCATTTGTGACTTTCCCTTTCCTGTAGGGTTTGTGGTCTTCTCAATCAGGAAATATCCTCCACTGAAACAGAAACTCTGTGATCTCTGTCCTTAGCCAGGGCTTTAAAGTTAGTTCAACTGCCAGTTGCATTTTCTTACAGGGACTATATTCCTTTCCACACAGGGGGAAGATGGGATACCATTGAAATAGAATTTGTTATAAGGCTTTTCAATCACGATTAATATAGTTGCCCAACTGCCTGTTTTGACAGTTGAGAGCCATGCACATTTTCCTTCTGTCTTTTTCGAGTCTTGGTTATTCTCTGGGGCATGTTGTGAGATATATAAAACTAAATTTTGCACACTGATGGTGGTTTTGCCCTGAATAAACATGTACAGTCTGCCCACATGTTTTTTGTGTAGAATCTCTTGGTGATCTCATGGCTGCTTTTTACTGCTGTACTTAACTTTCTCTAGTGTGAAACATTCTGTCTTCAAATGCGTTTGGCACTTGCTAGTAGCCGAGTTAACTGAAAATAGTGCATTTTTCCAGGAGATGATTTGCTTTGATCATGAAAGAACATTTCTTGGGATTGCTCTGAAATAGCTTGAAAAGAAAAATGATTATTGCAAACCCAGTTTGATGTCCACCTTTAGATACACACTTCATAAATGACTACTGTGTACTTAAAACATGCCCAAGGTACATAAACTCAGGAGAACTTATCTTATTTTTAGAACCTGGAAATCTTTGGAGCTAAATAATATAAAGGAAACGTGTAAGGGTTTGACATTTTGTAACCATCCCATGCTAAAAATGACTACTTACAACCCACTATCCAGTCCTGTCATTTTCAGAGAGGGAGTGGAGGGAATCCTGCCAGTTCAAAAACATTCCGCCATGTTATCTGCGAGAAAGCCAAGGAGGGAAGTTATAAACCCCATGCTTCTAACTGGACTCGTTCATTTAAAATTGATTTTCCATTTAAATTATATAAGGAATGCATTCTTCTTGTTAAAAAAAAAAAAGAAATAAAAAAGAAAAGTTTCCCTACCCTTCCCACAGACCATCTGCTTCCTCAACTCCTATCCCCAGACTCTCCCCAAGGATCCATTATTAACATTATTATTATGAATTTCTTACACATGCTTGCAGGCATTTTTTGGATTCATATAAAAGTTCATGTGAGAAAACACACACCACCACCTCCCCCTCTCCACCCCCCACGGGCTGGTGCTCTCTGAACCACACACAGTTTGACAGAGGACGGGGTGGTGTTCCTGGGGAACTCTTAGCGAATTGACACAAAAACTGTGGAAGGCATTATCCACTCGGAGGTCCCTTTCACGCGCCTGTGGAGCAATTACTTTCCCATGTTTATTTACTCTCTGGGAGATTGCCTCTCTTGCCTCTGGCCAAGATTTTTCCCAGCTTTCCATTGATTTCATGCAACTGTTTCCCAATCCTTTCAGATTAGGATGATGTTCTGCATGTCCTTCATGTCAAAGCACTTCTATTAGTTCTCAGTTGCTGGCTGAGGCTTCCTTGATTTCTTTTACCATTCTCTCGAAAGCCCTTTGTGCATCACAAAGCTTGCATTTTAAGCAGCATTGTGAACTTTTCTTTTGTAGTAGGACTAGCACTGACACTGACAAACCTTTAACAACCATTATGGATTTAATTTCTTTGGTAGTACATAGATAAATGGCAGAAAGATAGGTCATGATTCAGCAAATAACGAAAGCGGTGGGCCTCCCTCGGTTTATAGCCATAGACCTCACTGATTCTGTTTGTTCTATGGGGAACTCACTCACTGGTTGGAAGTATACAGCATAGTCTGCTAAAAAGATACCATCGTTGTTTGAGAACTTACTCAGATCATGGGAAGCAGTATTAGTCCAGTCATCTATTGCCTCTTATCGACCTATTGCATAACAACCCACACACATCGTAATGGCACCAGAGAGCCAATTTCTAATACTTAAAAACTTTGGGGTCAGAAACTGGACAAAGCAGAGTGTCGATGGCTTGTCTCTGCTCCTTACAGTCTAGGATCTCTGCTGGAAAGATTGGAAGGCTAGGGCTGATGTCAGCCAGTGGCGTAGTAGCTGCTTTGTGTGGTAGTTGATGCTGGTTGTTGACGGCCTCAGCGGCTCATGGAGTAGGCTGTGAGCCAGAGGGTGGACCGGTGGCCGAGTCAGAATGCAGACCGGTGAACTAGGCTTCCTTGGAGCAGAAGCTGGATTCAAGAGTGACTATTCCAAGAGGCAGGAAGGGGAAACTGACAGTTGCTCAGGGCCTGAGCCTGGAGACTGGGTGGTGTCATTTTCACCCTGTCTATTCCTGGAACAGACACAGCCCAGATTCTAAGATAGGGAAATAGATCTCATTTCTTTATGGCAGTTAAGTCAACTTGTAGAGCTCTTTGTTTTTACAATTCGGTAAGTATGAACAGTGTACAATAATGAGTTTTCTGTGTTTTCCCTTACATTAGACACGATGAGCATCTCTCAGTGGTATTACAGCTAACCACCCTGCCTCTAAGTAGTTTATAAACTACCCTCTTTCTCCCCCACCCCCATACTCGTTTCCTATTGAATTTCGCTGTTTTGCAATTTCCTTTTTTTAACCTAACATCTTTCAATATCAATATTCAATTTTAATATAAATGTATCTCTCCTTTTCTCTTGCCTATATAATATTCTATTGTATGGATGTGTGGACTTACTTAACCTCTAAGTAGATTTGTATTTATTTTATATTTAAATAGCTCTTACTGAGTGCCGAGCACTATTCTGAGCACTTTATAAATAGCCAGTCATTGAGTTTCTATAATAACCTGATGGCATGGAGACTCTTATTATCTCTGTTTTACAGATAATGAAACATATAAACACAACAGTTAAGGAATTTGTGCAAAGTCAAACAGCAGTGAGTAGGGGGGCTTTGACTTCACCTGGGTCCATCTGACATCAGAATTTACTTTTCATCTGAAAAGGACATGCTTTGCTGCCTATTGGTAGATATTAATTTTCTTTCCCCTGCGTTAGCCAGTATAAGCCATGCTACAATGGACAGCTTTTTTTTTTTTTTAAATACTTCTAGAAATTTACTGCATGTATAAATGCACGTATGTTTAAAAAGGACAACCTTTAATGGTATCCTTGTTCACATATGTGAGCATTTTTCTTGGCAGAGGTGGATTTCCTCTGAATTTAATGAATCTGAAGCTTCAGGACCCCTCACTTGCATGGCTCTTTAAATGCCAAGAGTTGTGGAGTATTTTTGGTGGAAGGGAAATCAGGATGCAAACAGAAAGTATTTCTAAGTGAGCATTTCTGGTAATTATCCTAAAGACAACTTTAAAAAAAAGAAAAGACCTGGTTTTCAAGATGTCTTAAATTTGTTTTAATTTCTTTTCTCATTATAAATATTCACTTTTGTAACTAATTTTGAATTCACACTGCTGTATTCTTTTTCTTAAGGAGGGCCTCCCAGATTGCATAAGCTTCTGGCCTCCCAAAATCTAGATCTGCCTCTGTTTCTGGGATAAGTTCCTGTAAGTGAAGTTGCTAAGTCAAAGGGCTGCTTGTTTTAAATCTTGGTAATAATAGTAATGATCGTAATGACCAACACTTATGTAGAGTTTCTGTGTGTGTGTGTGTGTGTGTATCAGACACAATCCTAATTACTTTATATATTTTAACTAGTTTATTTATTACAACATACTCTACATATTACTATTATTTCCATTTTCAGTTGAAGAAACTGAGACACAGCATTGTCACAATTTATAAAGACACATATTTCCACATTGCCTCCTCAAAGGTTTCACCAGTTCTAACAAGTTTAAATGAAAGTGACTAGATATTATTAAGTATTTTAATGTTTTAAGAAATATGATTACTGTAGTTTTAAAAAATATTTATTTATTTATTTGACAGAGAGAGGACCATCACAAGTAGGTAGAGAGGCAGGCAGAGAGAGAAGGGGAAGCAGGCTCCCTGCTGAACAGACAGTCTGACTCAGGGCTCGATCCCAGAACCCTGAGATCTTGACCCAAGCCGAAGGCAAAGGCTTAACCCACTGAGCCACCCTGTTGCCCCCGATTCATGCATTAAAAATGCATTAAAAATGCATTAAAAGATTTATTTATTTGTTTCCGAGAGAGGGGGGTGGGGTGGGCTTGGGAGGGCCTGAGGGAGAGAATCTCAGGCAGCCTTTGTACTGAGCACGGGAGCCTGGAGCCCAATGCAGGGCCCAAGTGGCTGTTAGAAAATGTGACAGCCGAGATGGCTAATAGGAAATCCAGAGTCCTTTGCAGAAGGGCAGAAGCGACTAGTGCAAGCAACTACACTTATACAAGGTCATTGGTAGGGACCCTGGTGGACATACTCGTCAGACTGAGAGGATGGAGAAGGGGACTTTGCTTTGAAGAGCGAACCCTCAGTGGGGTCAGAAGGTGGTGTAGCCTCCCCATGTGGGCACCCTGTAGTCCTCTGCTATCAGTCAGGGCCCAAACCACTCTGTGCCAAATGCAGCAGATTAAATAACCATAGAATTTCCCAAGCAGACACAGGCATTTCCAAGCCTCTTCTGCAATTCAGTGCAATTTTGTAATTACAAAAAGACAGAGGTAGAAGCAACATGAAAACTAGTGGTAGCAGAAGAGTAGAAACAGAGGTAGCAACAGTAGCAATTAAGGCAGACAGGTTTATATATTCCTAATTGGATTGGTGAATTCAAAAGAAATTTAACAGCCAGGACAAAGCTGGAGATAGTCGCTTCAAATCTCCCTCTCCTTTTATTTTTAACAAAAAAAAAAAAAGCTGTAATTTATTAATTCAAACATAAATAGACAAATATTGCCCAAATCTATGTTGTAAAACAGATGAAGTAATATAATCAACAAAAGAAGTGTTTTAGCACCCAAAAGTTGATATCAAAGATAACTTTTTTTTTTTTTAATACTGGGCCTCTATTTTGCTTACTTGTGGTTAGATGATATCAGAAATCTGATGTTAAATGAGAATACACCCCTTGTCATACAGAATCCATCAAGTATCTAGTAAAATTAGGAGTGGTTCTCCCATATTATTGTATCAGTTTATAATTTTCTTATTTGTTTACAAAAATTTCCATACCAAAAAATCATACAGGTAAAGAAGTAAAAATAGCTGGATTAGGTGGGCCCTCTAAAATTTCAGTTTTTCATTTCCTGCTTGTGTTGTGGGAGGAGATAGCTATCTTCTAGACTCGCAGAAGTAGCGGTTGTAAAACTGACCTTTGAAGAGACTGCTTTGTAGATGTGAATATTGCCATGTAATCTAGATTTGACTTGGACATTATGAAGCATTTCATCATCATAACAGGTTCATAGGATTCTGGAAATCTCCTAATAGTGTATCATCTGCTATGTCTGTGGCCTGAAAATTATTATTAGGATTAAAACTATTCAGTTTCCATTTTCTGGGCTACCCTATGCTTGTTGCCAAAGAAGTAAATAAAGTATCTGAAATGGAAGAAACCCAAATTTAAAATGATCATCCTGAAATTATTACCATTAAAACTATTTCCCAATGTGAGCTATTTCAACTCTCTATAATACTACTGAAGAATATTAATTTTCTCACCTTAATATCTTACCAGTGGACTCCTAAACTCTTAACTGTTTATGCAAATTATCTTCTGTACTCCATTTCCCAAAACGGTTCTGTATTTCTTCAAAAGTAGCTGTTTATTTATCTCTAATACAGTTGTAGATTTTATATAATTAAAAGCTAAGTTACTATGTAACTATTTGAACTTTAAATGACTTACTATAATTTGACCCATGAAAACTATCTCCACATTTTATTATTTTTTTTATTTCTTGGTTGACTCTATTCCAATATGGAAAGCAGACAATTCTTTCAGCTTTATTAATATGTATGGCCTTCACTGGGTAGGTTTAGTTTCCTCAAATTTATGGCAGTAGTTGGCATTAGGAATGGAATAAACAGGTCTGCTTAGCTCTGCAGAAAATAAAATAAAGTGTAATTTCATCAACTTTCTCTTTAGTTGTCAGCTCTAAATGCAACTCTCATGTTACAAGGTTAGTGTAGGGCTGACATTAAATCATCATCTAGGGCCATAGCTGAAATACGTTGAATTATGTATTTAAATGTGCTCACACATTATCTCCACATAGAATAAAACAAAGTAATCAGATTTCCATTTTATTTCTCTGCCAGAACCTACAGTATTATTTTGCACTCGCTGGAGGGATTTTGGCAATGTGTTATTCTCCTCAGGCCTGTTTTCGCACGATAGCAATTCGACTGAAGTGCAGTGTAAAAGTATTTATTAAAAGCTATTCCCCTCTGGCACTTGGAAATGAAAGACAATAGGAGTGTGCTGTTATGCTCTCTGGGAAGGGTTCGCATTCTGTGAGTTTGATGAAAAAGTTTAGTGTATCACACCCTTAAATAAATATCTGTGCTTGCCCCTAGGGAGAAAAGTAGCAAGAGTTTTCAAAAGTTCTTAAAAAGCTCGAAAAATGCCCCGGACTGTTTAACAAGACTGAAGACAGTTTGGATGCCCAGTCTTGACCAGCCCTTTCAGATTTGAGCCTTGCCTCTCTCTACCTCTAAAGGCTCAGTCCTTGTCACTGACCCATCATCGTTTCCCATTCCTGCCTCTGAGCATCTAAGACAGTCCTGTGTTTTGGATGTGTTTTCATAGTCTTCCCACTTGGCCTTTGTAATCAGGAGTTTGTCTTGCTGACGGAAGGAAAATACTAAGGATACCTGTTACAAGTCACGAGCACATGTATGTCCACTGATCTGCTGTCTCCCTCCAGTCCATCAGGCCATTGTGAATCCTTGAGGCCATCTGATTGGTCTTTGGCTTACGTTTCTCTGGCTAGTTCTTCCCTGAGTCTTTGCCAAGTCCTTCCCACAAGAAGAAGCCACTGGGTTCCCCATGCCCTGACTACTGAAGGTACTCTGGAAATTGGCTCAACTTTGATCTGCATGTGCTGTGGTTTTCTGCTGTGGTTCTCCTCTTGTTAGCCTGGTCTACAAAGTCCACCTGAACCAGGGTGCTTCTGCCCAGTGCTGAGATGGGGAGCATCAGGTCAAAGATCATCTTCAGCAGACAGCCCTACACCCGAGTCAGCAGCTGTGGGCTCCAGTACCTCTATTTTCCCATCCTAGTTTGTTCCTGCTCGCAACCAGCCTGCATTCCTTTGGTTCCCAAATGCCTATTAGTTGAGCCCACTCTGTGACCGGCTCAGTGAGTTCTTGATGAATGATTCATGCAATGGACATGTCCATTTTGTGGTGGTTTAGCATGTTCGATGCACGAGTAGCTTCAAGATCTACTGAATGCTCAGTTAAAACCAGTGATGAAAAAGAGCTCTCGTTTGTCATGTTTTTATCAGCATCACGTTCTAACCAACTGAGCTAACCAGACACTTTCATTTATCATGTTTTTAAACTAATAATTACTGATCTCTCTTCTCCCTTCTCTTTTGTCAAAATTTTTTTGCTTCGTCAAAACAAAAATAGCTCCAGACAGAGCTAAGCAGGTAAAGAAGACTTTGCTGAAGGCTGTTGCAGTAGGGGTGAAAGACCAGAACTCAGTCTGAACTCAGCTCCCCAGAAACAGAGGATGTGAAGGTTTTTAAACACTGAAGTGAGAGGGAGAACACGAATCATCAGTGTTTGTTAGTTGGTTTTACCCCAAAGGAAAAGTAAATGCTCTTGTATCTTTGTGACAGGAGGTGGTTTAAAAACTTGGAGCAAAACAGGCCCTCTGTAGGAAGTCTCCTGGCCGCCCCCAGAAGTAGGTAGATGCGGGTGCTATCTTCCCGGACCCTCACATTGTACAGAAATGGTTCTTCTCTGGATTTGAAATCATCAAGAGGTTTTTGGAAAATTTTGCATATGTTTGAAGGGGGCAGGGAAGGAGTTTACAATGAAAAGTTTTCTAGAGTAAATGCCTGAAGAAAAGGAAAGCCAGGAGGAAACTTGTGTGAAGTTATGGCATCTTGGTGGCTCCCCTCTGCTACCCACCCCCTCATCCACTCCCTATTTCATACCTCTTTCTTTTTTTTTCTTTTTCTGTTCTGAGCCCTTGTCTGTTACCTCCTTCTGATCCCCAGGATATTTATTTATTTAACATTTTATACCAGATTTATGTTTTTAACTTTGTCCTATCATTCATTATCTTTTGATTTTTCAAAGTTGTCTGTGAACTACTTAATAGGGCAAAAGAAGTGGTTAAAATATCCTATATATCTCCAAGCCTGCTTGTTCATCATGATAAATACTTTATTTACTTATTTACTTCTATGAGAGGGAGGGAGAGCTTGAGCAGGAGCAGGAGGGAGGAGGGACAGAGGGAGAGAGAGAGTCTTAAGCAGGCTCTATGCTCAGCATAGAGCCTGAAGAAGAGCTCAATCTTACGATCCTGAGATTGTGATGTGAGCTGAATCTGAGAGTCAGACCTGTAACCAACGGAGCCACTCAGCGGCCCCCCAATACATAATTGTCAGGCCATGTTTTAAGAAACTAGTTATTCCTCTCCATGGACACACTTTATAGCTATGGTTATGTTATAAAACTATCTTCCCAGAGAAAAATCACCAAGACGTGTGCATTGGGTTTAAGAACCTCGGAGTTGCCTCACTTTGAGAATCATTTCTGTAGGGAAAACATTTCATTTTTTTAAAGGAAGTTGTTTAAAACAGCAAAAATATGCACGTATTCAGTTAACTTATTTGTCCCTCACTCATCCCCTCATGAGACAGGTACTGACCACCCTTTGCTTTTTGTCTGCTTCTCATGCCTTCTACTATAACTTGGCTTTTATTCCAGGGTTCTTTGTCTCTTGTTCTTTGCAAATACCTCTTGTCCTCATGGAGCTGTGACTCCCCGGCTGTCTTCACAGTCCTCCAGCGCTGTTGCCTGCCCTTGTGTATCCGGCACTCTATTTTGGGGCAGCCCTTTCATTTTTATTCAGGTTCCCCAGGGCTAAGAATGCTTTCAAATTATGCCCAGTTAAATCCTGTGTATTACATTTACCTTGTCTGTTTGAAGTTGTCCTTTTTATTTGTAGAATACCAGTTTACTTATTCCTTTATTTTTGCCCAATTCTGTAAAATTTCTCCATGGCTTATAGGTAAGAAACTCCTTGTGTTTTCTCCCCCATGCTTTCAAGCTTGGACTGTATAATATGAGTTATGAATTGTCAAACTTGCCACATTTTTAAATACTCTTTAAAGACCTATCATCAGTCGGGTTAATTTTTTGTCACTAATACCTCTTCCAAGAAGTTGTTTTCTTAATGTTAATATCAGGTTATATGAATATACTATGAATAGAGTATCCCCTGTTTGAATTTACTATTCACTTTACGTCTATGCTATTCCTTAAATACTGAATAATGAATAGTGGAAAATAGGGAAGATGTAGCTAAAGACACCTAATTGTTGAACTAGTTTTATGAATGGCTTTGTGAAGTCTTTCCAGTCCTAATTTTCATTAGTAATAGGTGGTGGGAATACAGGAGAGAACAAAGCGTTTCCCTTAGTGGAGTGTCTTACTCTCTATGCATCTTGAGGGATGGAGTAGACAACCCACTAGTAACAAGTCATATGGTATCTTGCTCATTCTCTCTGGTAACGTTTTGTGTGTGACTCATTTTAAAAATCTTGTCAGAAATCTGAAGTCATGATAAAAATATGAAATCGTTGGAACTTAGAGTGAGGAATAACCTTGGTCTTTTGAAGTCCTCATGAAGCACGTCATCTACTGGGTTTGGCAAGGAATGAAATTTTCTAGAAGTTGGGTGCATTAATTCTTTCACTAGTAAGGATGTTTTATTTCTGACGAATGACTGTATGAATAACTAGTTATTAAGTTAATTTACATTAGAAGTACCTCATGATTTAATCATAGGGGTGAAACTTGAAGGCATTACTTTTTTAAACTAAAAAGAACGTATTTTAAGATAATGTTAATTCTGAGTGAGTATAGTTACCAATCGCCTCATGCAGTAGCATATTTATAACCCTTGCCATACTCATCTCTTCTACCTCCTTCTGGATGTTTTGACTTCTCTCCTTGAACCCCCTCAGCCTTCTGATGTTTCATCTAATTTCCAAGTTCTGTTCTTATCATGTTTTCCCTTCATTTCACTTCTGAGGCTCAGTTCCTGTGTTTTCTTTTGATGTAAAGAATAATAATGGGCTGTTGGTTGAATATTTTTCAGGTTTATTAATATGTATTATGCCTTTTGTTACCTTTTTTTTTTTTTTCTGTTGTTCCTTGAAATTTATTTTTGTAGCTGCCTTCTGGCAGGCATAGAAAGAGACAGCATGGTTACCCAGACTTTAAAATGAGAACAAGTGGATGGGGAAGAAAACAGCAATAAAAATATTTCTAAATTGGGCCATTAAATTTTTTTTCACAATTTATTCCTATTACTCCAGAGTATCAACATGATTCACAGCCATGTTAAAATGGAAGAAAAAAGATTTAAAGATAATCATCCTAAATTAGCAGAAATAACATTAAAAGAAGGGCATCTTTACAGCACGGATTGACTCAGAACATGGAGATATTTGGAGGAGATTGTCAAAGAAGAGAGCAGCATCTCCTGAGAACAGGAAGAAATTGAAGGGCAAGTGTGGCCTAGAGGAGGGAAATATTGGGGCCTCATGTGACTCATCAGTTGATGAGGGACCCTTCAAGTGTGCTTCTTATTTCTTGAAAATAGTTACTATAAAAACATAGGTAATAAATGAGAAGTGTGAGAAAGGCGTACACCCAGGACAACACTACTGAGAAAACAGTTCTAACCTCACTGGAGAGAGAGGCGTATGGGTGAGCAAGGGATAGTTGGAAAGAACAGTACTGTTTACTAGGCTGTGCTACTTGGACCTAACGTCTAGCTCTGTTTTAAGAAACAGTGACAAAACCTGGGGTTCGTTTAACTAAACTTCTCATGTTTCCAGATGAAGAAGAAACTTTGAGGAATATTGTATATCTTGGGTTTTCTCTCAATATCCCTTGGTTCACTTAGTCATCCAGTTGTTCAGTCATCTGTTGAGTCCCTACTATGTGTTAGACACTAAAAGAAATGGTTCATGACTAAGACCTTGACAAAAAGAATAGTAAGCCTTGAGAATATGTTCTAGAATGAACTGGGATCTTCTAACGGCCAAATATTGGGTAATGATTCTAGAGGTAAGCTCTTTTGGGAAAACCTAGTCTGTTTAATGAAGGAAATAAGATTAGTGTCCTTGATTTAATCATATGATGCCTTGATGGTTAGTTATCTTTATCATTTTTATATATTCTGTTCTTTACTTAAGCTTTAGACTCCTTAAGAATAGGTATCATGTTTTAAATCTCCTTGGAAATCAAATACTTAGTAACGTTCAGGGACACACTAAAGGTCAACAAGTGTTTTTGTTAAATGACCAAGTCCAAGTTCAGGATGCATTGTTAGTTAGGAAACAAGTTGTGACTTAGTTCTTCTCAGAAGTATAGTGGTTGTTGGTTTACCTTTTACCTACATCCATCAGTGGAATTCTAGTAAATGTGAATGTTTCCTTTATTCTGCAAAAGGCTTGTAACACTATATTAGAACTGAGGAGTAAGGGAGAAAGCACTGCAACTTCAAAAGAAAAAAAGGCTTTAAGCATTACCTTAATAATTAAATCTGAGTCTTGATTTTATATCTTTAAATCACTGTAGGCAATAGTATAATAAAGTTAAAGGGGAGTAGACCGAAGCATTTAAAACTATAAACATACCACATTTCCCTAAAGAATTAGGAGGAATAAAACACTAAAAGCAGATGTATATTTTTAAGGATAAAGTATCTTCCATATTATCTCCAGATTTCACAATTCGCTACCAAAGTATTTTCTCCTAATGTTAATTCATGGGATAGACAGTAATGTAAATGGCTCTAAAAATAACAAAAGTAAGATTTTTAAGACAAAAATAAAATACTCTCATGTTTGCTCCAGTTCAGAGATATTTTTGCTGATAAAAGGGGTAATTTACCATGAGGTGATTTTTCTCTGTTAATTTATAGAATAAATGATGTGGCTTTAACAGTTTTTTTCAGCATTTCATTTATCAGCCAAAGAAGCTAATGAAAGTTTGCCTAAACTCTCCATATTTAATGGGTAGATTTAAACTTCTCTCATATTAATACAAATTAGATGACTTTTGTCCTTGCCTGCAGTGACAATGTCAATGTCTGATGCTTACATCTTTCATGACTGTAGGTTCATTAGAATGCAGGACAGCTTTAAAGTTCTCATCTCTAATCCGCCATTCTGGATTACATCCACTGTTAGCACTCCTGTCAATCAGCAGGGCCCCCGAGCTCTACTTCCTTCAACCTGTGATAAGCATGGTTTCCACGAGAATCAACAGCAGGAGGTAAAAAAAAAAAAAGCTACCTTTTTGTGTATCAGAATTTAAAATAAACTTGATAATCATACCACTGTAGAGTCCTCAACCCACTGCTGCTGCACAGATACCATCTTCCTTAGAATTAAAAATTTGTCAAAGAAGTACTCTTGCTGTTTCTTGTTTACATACATGTGCAGAACTAGGAAGTATGTGGTTTTTTGGGTTATTGGGGTTTTGGTTTTTTTTTTTTTTTTTTTTTTGAGAGACAAGTATTTTTTTTTTTTTTTTGGTCATGATTTCTACCATATCTTGGGAATACACTGACCTTATTTCTGGCCCCAATTGCTGTCCACCAGCCCTTCCCCACTCTGGTCCTGGCTCTCTCCGCCCTCGTCCGTGGGGTGATAGCCACCATTGGAGGTTTTCTCTTTCCATTGCACTACCTTTCTCCAGCCATCCTCTGTTGACCTCCCTCCAGACTTTTTGCCCTGCATTCTGATTTCCTCACACTTTGATCCTTTTCATTGATTTTTGCTTCCTACCGTCTTATTTAACTGGAATTTATTAGTAAATTCAGGTTGTTTGTGAAACTCATTTGAAAAGCTTCAACAGGAGATTGCGTGTTCTCCCACCTCCTAAGTCTTAGAAATGGGGGTCAGCTTTTTCCAGACACTTTTTATGGATATGGATAGAAATCTACCCCTTCAGACAGTCTCTCTTTAACACCCTTCAGTAACCACTCGGTCTTTCTTCTTCAGATGCACGGAAGAATTTGATACTTGGCCACCGTTTTCTTCAGGACTTCAACTGTCCTCTTCCTGTGTGGCTTAAATGTGTCTAGGGAGGACCCGTTACACACCCCCAAGCACTCTTCAAAGGATGCTCCCTGCTGCTTGACTCAGCAGGTCACGCCCAGAGCTTCTCCCTGGGCCCCTGCCATCCTCTACTGCGAACCCATTTCAGAAAACAGGAACCTTGAATCTCCACAGCTTCACTTTTTTCTGTGGTTTCTGGGGCCTTCCTGTGTGGCATTTTGACACCTTTGAGACCTCCATATTCTCTTTTGCTACTCAACATGAGTTCCATGGACCAGGAGCCATGACATTGGCCTCTGACATTGGGAGCTGCTTGGAAGTGTCCCGGCTCTTCCCCAAACCCCAAACCTACTGCAATTTGACAAGATCCTCAGGGGTTGGCTTTGTATGCACATACAAATTTGAGAAGGACTGCTCTAATACTTTTAGATTTTTCTAACAGTTTTTTTTTAATGAAAGTTTTTTTTTTTTTTAAGATTTTATTTATTTATTTGAGAGACAGAGAGAGAGCGAGCATGAGCAGGAAGAGGCATAGAGGGAGAGGGACAGTCAGACTCTTCCGTGAGTGAAGAGCCAACGTGGGGCTAGGTCCTAGGGCTCTGACATCATGACCTCAGCCAAAGTCAGATACTTACTTAACCAACTGAGCCACGCAGGCCCACCCCCGCCCCCACCCCAACAGTTTTCACTCACCTTGTTTCCTGCCTAGCTCACATAGTGCAGTTTGTTCCTCATCAGGATGCTTATTTGTCATGACCAGTCTCCTTCTTGGATCAATCACACCAGCATCTTTTCCTGCTGCTATGCCCATGCTGTACTGAAGACTGCCAGAAGAAATCACCTAACTGGACTGGGGCCAATGCTTAGTCACGGTTTGTGACCTCCGCTGGATCCCAAGACTGCTTAGTGCTCTGTTCCTGAGCGTAATTCTCCCACGGTCCGACACTGCATCGCTCTTTTCTCCAGACTTCCCTTTCTCCCTCCCTTTCCCAACCCTGCTTTGCTTATAAAACTCTTACATCATATTTAGAGTGAATGGGATTCTTTTGCCACAAACAGTCCTGACATCTTACCTACATGCCTACACATCTGCATTCATGCCTAAGGAATTAAAAAATATATATATATCTAAGGTTTCAGGGGCGCCTGGGTGTCTCAGTGGGTTAAAACCTCTACCTTTGGCTCAGGTCATGGTCTCAGGGTCCTGGGATTGAGCCCCGCTTCAGGATCTCTGCTGGGCGCAGAGCCTGCTTCCCTCTTTCGTTCTGCCTGCCTCTCTGCCTACTTGTGATCTCTCTCTGTCAAAATAAATGAATAAAATCTTAAAAAAATAAAAATAAATAAAATTTAAAAATATCTAAGGTTTCACCATCATACTGCTTCCCATTAAACATTACCCCCTCTCCTTTGTGAATAAATGTTTTATTGTGGAATAATTTTATATTTACAGAAAAGTTGCAAGATTATTCTGAGATTTCTCATATCCCCTGGAGTGGTTTGGAGAGTAACCCAACAAGATGACCGAATCATAGCTTCAGTACCTGTGAATGGGGCCTATTTTGGAAATGGGGTCTTTGCAGATATAATTGTCATGAGAAGACATCGTAGTGGATATAGGTAGGCCCTACATCCAATGACAAGTATCCTTATAAGGGACAGAAGAAGGAAAAGAAAGAGGGAGGAAGCTAGGTAAGATTGGACTCTACAAACCAAGAAACACCAAAGATTGCCTAAAGCCTCCAGAAATTAGGATAGAGGCATGCAATGGAATCTTCCTCAGAACCTCCAAAAGGAGCCAGTTCTACTGACACTTTGATTTCAGACGGCTAGCTTTTAGACATGTGAGAGAATATACTTCAGTTGATTTAAGTTTGCACTAATTTGTCATGGCAGCCTAGGAAGCCAGTACCACTCCCCATGTGGTTTCCTGTAATGTTCCATCTTCCTTTCCCATCTTCCATTTATCAAAACTAGGAAACCAATGATCGTATAATATTAGCTAAACTCTAGTCTCAATTTAGACTGCTCTAATGTTTGATTTGTTTTAAGATTTATCCATTTAATGGGTGCCTGGGTGGCTCAGTCATTAAGCAGCTGCCTTTAGCTCAGGTCCTAGGATGGAGCCCCTCATCAGGATCCTTACTCTGTGGGGAACCTACTTCTCCCTCTCCCTCTGCCTCTGATCCCCCTGCTTGCGTGTGCATGTTCTCTCTCTCTCTCTCTCTCTGTCAAATACATAAATAAAATCTTTTGAAAATATATTCATTTATTTTAGAGGGAGTGAGAGAGAACATGTGTACATGAGCAGGGGGAAGGGCAAAGGGAGAGAGAGAGACTCTCAAGCATACTCCCCACTGAGCAAGGAGCCTGACCCAGGGATTGACGCCAGGACCCTGAGTTCATGACTTGAGCTGAAACCAAGTCAGCTGCTTGAACCACTGAGCCATTCAGGCCTCCCCAGACTTCCCTAATTTTTTACACTAACATCCTATTTCTATTCGAGGATTCAATCTAACATAACACTTTGCATTTAGTTTTCATGTCTCCTTAGCTATCCCCAATAGAGAACAGCTTTTCTTTCTTTGCTTATTTATTTATTTTTAATGGCCTTGACAGTTTTGAGGTGTACTGATCAACTATTTCCTAGGATGTCTCTCAGTTTGTGTTTATCTGATGTTTTTCTCCTGATTAAGCTAGAGTCATAGATTTCGGGGAGGAATACCACATAGATGAAGGCCCTTTCTCATCAAATCATATTAGGAGGTACAGAAGATCAATGCACATCACTAATGGTGTTAACCTTGATCACTTGGTTAAGGTCTTGCTTGTTGCATTTCTTTGTTGTCAAGTTATTTTTCCCTTTTCATCTTCTAGTGTCTGGACATGAGTAATTAATTCCAGCCTACACTCAAGGAAAGAGGACTATATACATGTATTATTTGCAATATTTCTGTAAGGAGGATTCATCTGTTCTCCCTCATTTATTTGTGTAGTTAGTCATTTAGTCTTCTCAGTGCATATTCATGACCAATGCCCACCGAACTTGTAGCTTCTTATGTTCCATTTCCCATTCCAAATAAAATCTCTTCTGTCTCTGCTCTGTTCTTCCCTTCCAGCAATAGCGTTCCCCCCAACATCATTCTCTCCTTCATTCTTTCATTTCTTCAACATTCATTGAAAACCAGACACTGTCTGTATCTTAAGGATAACATGATAAATAATTTAGAGTTCATTTGCTCCAGAAGTTCACAGACTGGAAGGTTCTGCTGTGTGTCATTTATCTTGCTAGGTCCTGAGGAGGGAAAGGTGTTTTGGCAGCATCCAGAGAAAGATGCTATTAGATTTCTTGACAATCACTCTTTCCAGATTCTTGTCTGCATTTTACTCCCCAACCCATTTCACTGATTGACAGATTTTCTTACACTGCTTGCTGTCTTGCCGGGGACTTCACATTATTTGCAGTTTCAACTTTAATTCTACGCTGATATTCCTGAACTATCCATGTCTTCAGCTCTGGACTCTCTCCTGAGTTCCAGACTTTTTTTTTCTGCTGGGTTGTGCAAGAGTCCAGAGTCATTTCAAATGACAACCAAATATTTTCTTCCTCTTTCAAGTTCGAACATTACTAATGACGCTGTCGCTATTGCCAAAGGTAGAAATTGGGATTCCTTCTGAGAAACTCATTACTATCTTCTAAATCCAATTAGGTGCCAGGCCTGTAATACTATATTCTAGAGATCCCTGAAATAATTCATCACACTTTGTTTTCAGTGTCTCTGTTTCTATCCACCCTCTTTCCATTAAACTCCAATCTACAGTCTACAATCTTCTGGAGTTGGCACACTAAAAGATAAGTCAGCTCATATTCCCTTCTTATTTAGTAAGTATTCTCAGCATGTATTGTCCCCAGTGTAAGACCCAAACACACCACATGCTGTAAGATCTGATCTTTATCTTGTCAGTGACATGGTCCAACATTCCCTTGGTGCAGTTAGAGTAAGCAAGATGCCAGTCTTCAGGTTCATGTGACTTTGCACATGTTCTTCCCTGTTCCTGGATGCCTCTCCCCTCATTTTCCATAAACTCCCACTCTTTCTTTGTGACACCTCAATTATTTCTCCTTTGTGACTCCTTCCCCAAACTCTGCAGAGGTAGCTAGTTTGCTCTGCTTCATTCACATGCAAATACCTATTAGACAGTTTTTTTTTTACATTATATTTTCATTGTTTAGTTATAGAAATTTCCTTGACCAGACTGAGTTCCAATAAAATAGTGATAGTGTTTTATTTACCTTTGTATACACATTGACAAGCACACACTGATTTTCAGTGCACATTTGCTCAAAGAATGAAAAAATACAAACTTGCAAGCATCTTATGTCTTGGCTTGCCAGCCAGATGCTAGTGTCAGGGTATCTTGTATTTCATACATAAATACTAAATTATCATACTACATACATACTAAATTATCTTCACTTCAACTTTGATTTTTTTTTTTTAACTAAGAAGAAAGCTGTAGTCGAAGGCTTAGACTATAGAAAAGGGCCTCTGTCAGTTACTTGTTGAGATATTCGTGTTAACTCTGCCATCACTGAATAGTTTACTTTATGCCATGCAGCTGGACAAACAGGGACAGGCATATTATAAGACCTCCCACTTCCCTTGCCACACCACACTCCAGATTCCAAGTGTTCTCTCTCCTTTGCCTGTCAGCTGTCCAGTGTTGTCATGCTCCTTACCCACTTCTCTACACATTTCTTCCACCTTCCCCATTTTCATCTCCTCCACTAGCTCCCTTACTCTCAAAGCTGAAATTCCCTTAATACACTTTATTTGTAGGAAAGTCATATACTTTCATCTCTAATGTTTCTATGATACCTTACAGTTTAACAACACTTTTCTCTACATTTCTCATTTGCTCCTACTTCACAGGGTTATTATTATCCCCATTTTTCAAATACCTGAAATTCACAGAACTTATGCTTTCCAAAATAGTCCCCAGATAGAATGTGGAAGAGCTGGCCTGAGAATCCTGACTTGATTTAAAATCCTGTGTCCTTCCCCACTCAGAAACTGGGTCCTGAGGACATCATTTGAACTCTGGAAAAGTAGTATCTAAACTAAAATTACATAAAATACTTCAGTTATAAGAGCCATTATTTTTTCAGAAACTAGTTTAAAGTCAAGTTTTCTGTCTGTAGAAGATATCATTGCAACCAAAATATTCTGATCACATGTAGCTTTTATGGGTTTTGATTTTGTGGTTGATGAATATTCACAAGCGTGATTTATAAAGAATCTAAATATATATGTTGTGTGGTTGTTGGAGGAGAGGAAAATACAGAAGCATTGTCACGCATTTCATTGTCTACTCTGACAGAAAAAAATCAACCATGAAATGAAAGTGTTCTTTTTCAATAGAAGTGTCTCTGCATTCATATTTTTCTTCAGTGCTGTTTTTGTTTTGTTTTGTTTAAAATCAACTTAAGATGTTGAATGAAAAATACTCTTTTTTTTTTATAATCTCATCCTGATCACCACTGAAATTAGAGTGTTGAGGAACAACCAAGCCAAGACAAGCCCTCCCTTTTTCTTTCTCAGAGCAATTGATACTATTCCTAGTGGCCCAGTTATGTGTCCCTGAGCAGTTGGAGAGGATATGGGTGAGTGAGTGCCTCAGCAAAATGAGAGTAACATGCATTAGGACAGTCTTTTGATTCTTCAGTGGTTTAGCTCACTCACTGAATTTCTTACTCCATTCATTACAGGAAAGCTGCTGAATCAATACAATGGTGGTTTGATAGAAAACCCTTGGGTTTGGGCCACAGATTATTTTCATCATGGAGTCTATATGGCTTGATTTAACCTAAGTAATTTAGAGGTAATCTAGACTCTTTGAATTTTATTGCTTGTTTTATTTGTTTTCAGAGGGAGGGAAATTTATATTCTGATCCTCGGAATTTTTTTTTTGTCTGAAACATGTTTTCCCCTCTGAAACAGGGAATAAACTTTGTTTTGTTTTGTTTTGTTTTTTAAATTTTATTTTAAATGCATTCTGGTATTTTCTGGGGCTTACAATGACTCTCAGAAGGTCCTTATGTGACACTAGGAGGTCAGAGTTTTGGGTGTTGTTCTCCAGGGTCTCTCTTGTGTAAGCGACCTTCCTGCTTTGGCCACCTGAGCAGTCTTCTCAGAAAGCCTACCAAACCATGGTTTTTGATGGGAGCTGATGTTCTTAATTTTCAATTTTTCAAGTCTCACTGCAAAATGAGTTCACTTATTTTGTAGAACAGAATTCACCAGTGATAGAGCCCATATACTAAAATCTTTTCAGCTTCTAAAAATGCTAGCTATAGTAGAATATTAAAGAAGTAAAAGTCCCAAGTATCATTTTTAAATGTTGCCCACACACACTGATTTTGCAAGAATAAATCAAAATAGCATTTTTAACAAAACTAATTTTTCAGTCTTCAGTATTCTGAAATGTCATCAATGAAACAGTGATTTAAATACAAATTTAAACATGTAAACTGAATAAATGCTACTAAAAACATGATGGGCTATAGTAGAAGGCCCAGAAGTTTTGAATTTAGATTTATGTGGCTTTAGATATCAACATTATCACTTCCCGGCTGTTTCCTTCAAGAAATTAAATTTTTGTGAAAAGGATTTCATATATAAAAAATGAAGGAAATGATGGGTATCAGCAGGGCTGTTGTGAGGTTCAGAATAATATATGTAAAATGCATGATACATCTAGGGACTCAACAAATGTAATTATTATTATTACAATGACTTTAAATGCTCTCTGGTTTTTTGCCTTATAACTGAACTTTTGTTAAGTGACACTGTTGTGTATATCACCAAGTGAATTCATAACACTTTTGCCCATAAATATGTTTGTGGTACAAAGAAACATATTAATATAATGAAGATTTATAAGGGCACATGAACATACTAATGTGTTGTAAGTTAAGTGTGTACAGTAGCATTTCCCAGTCCCAGACACCATAATAGGAATATACTTAGCAGAAGAAGATAGCAAAATATGATTTCATACATTTTCAAGAGATATTTCAGTCTTTGTCACAAGTCAGTTTTTATGGAAAGAAAATCTATTTTCTTAGGTAGGTCCCCTAGCAGGTGTGGTCTTCCCTATAGGACACCCTTTTATTCATTTTAATATAAATAAACATTAAAGACAAATCAGTGTTTTTTTTTTTTTTTAATGATTCAAACTGATTACTTTTAATACCTGTTTTGGGCGAAAACCTTTTTCCACTTTTGAATTTAATTTTGTCATGAGTTCTGATTGGCTCTCAATGAATTCCCTTCCAGAAAAAAAGAAAAGAAAAAAGCAAAAGCACATCAGACTAGTTTAGAGAGCAGTTCTGCTTCAGAAATCAATAGGATAGCCACCATTAGGGTACCATGTAAAATTTCTATTATTTATGAATAATAATTTGTAAGGATTATATGAATTGTCTGTAATTATTGATATTGCTGGCAGAGACTTTTGGAATTATCACTCTGGGTCACAGAGAGTTTAACTCAGCAAGATAATGTCAGCTTTAATTGGGTTGCAGCTTTTGTCTGATATGTTCTCAGTGGACAAGATTTAGTAGTAAATTCTAATTTTGATATGTTTATTCTAAAAGCCAATTTATATCCAATATTTGTTACCTTTTCTTCAGGTTGCATTTTCTAGTACTCTTACAATTTTTAAAAATTCAGTTTCCAGGGGCGCCTGGGTGTCTCAGTCATTAAGCATCTGCCTTCAGCTCAAGTCATGATCCCAGGGTCCTGGGATCGAGCTTCACATCGAGCCCCACATCGGGCTCCCTGCTCGACAGGAAGCCTGCTTCTTCCTCTTCCACTGCTGCTTCCCAGCTTGTGTTCCCTCTTTTGCTGTGTCTCTCTCTGTCAAATAAATAAATAAAATCTAAAAACAAAAAATAAAAACAAAAACAAAAACAAAAAAACAATTCAGTTTCCAAGCCTTTAAGTATTTTTAGTTTTCTCTAAACCTTTTCTGTTGTTTGACCGAAAGTCTCTTTTGAGGAAACTTAAAAGTCTCTGAATCTCATCTTTGCTACCTACTCATCTGTGTTCTCAGGGCTTGTTTGGGTTCTTCTGGCCCATTTTCCTTTCACTTGTAGATCCACTTCCTGTCCATGTTTGTTCTTCTTTGATTCTTGGGAAAAACATTATATTTGAATCAAAGTGTTAGCAGATGAAGTTCAATTCATAGATAATTCAGATTTCTTACAGTCAAGGGGATGCAGAAAGCACAAAGCAGAATGGTGGTTTTTCCCTGATTGCATTGATCAGGAAGCAGGCTTGGTCTGCTGACTTACAGTACTCATCTAGAACATGGTACTGCCTTCTAAAAAGCACTTGGCCTTTACTGAAGGAAAAGGCACCGTTTTACTTGTGTAAATACGGCTTGAGATAGTACACATGCACTAGTATTTTTTTCTCACAAGTCACTTAAAGCTATACTGCTATTGTTCAGGCTTCATTTGAGAAGAGTGAAAGTGAGTAATATATTTAACAACAAATTTAACAATGTTCTTTATCTACACCCTTCATCTAACTCCTCAGAAATGTATGATGGCTGTTTCCCCATGTTCTTTCTTTCTGATCTCTCCTTGCATAGCTCCCAGGGTAGCTTCTCAACTTCATACCTTGGAACATCACTGCTGATTCAAAATTTAAAATTTTAAGGAATGTTCTACTATACTTCCATTTGTTTTGGGTTTTGACTCTAATTGTGTTCTTATATTTTAGATGTGATAAACCATGTTAGTTTGTACCTTCAGAATATATCCAGAATCCATCCAGTCTTCCTCCCCCTCATTGCTATCATCCTAGTCCAAGCCACCATCGTCTCTCATCTGGATTACTGCAATGACACCAAATAGGTATCCTTCTAGTATACTTTCCCCACAACTGTCATTCCCTGCATAGCAATGAGTATGAGCCTCTAACAGATAAGCCAGATCCTGTTACTCCTTTGCTCAAAACCCTCCAATATTGTTTCATTCCAGCCTGGGAAATGCAAAGGTCCATGTGATTGCTTACGATGCCCTTTTTCCACCAGCTTCTCTCTGATACCATTTACTACTCCATCTGTTCCCTTCACTCCAGCCACATGGATCTCTTTTCTCTTAACCAAGCGTGTCAGGCACTGTCCTCTCTCAAAGTCTTTGCATGGCTTCCCTGTCTGCCAAGGTATCTGTAGGACTTATTTAATCACCTCTCCTGGGTGTCTGTGCAAGTATCAGTGGGTCTTCCCAGGCAACTCTAAGCAAAAGTCCAGTATTCCTTACCCTTCCCGTGCCAAATCCTTGCTTTATTTTGCATCACAGAATTTATCACCAAACGATTTCTTATGTATTTTCCCTTTGGTTGGTACCCATTACCCCCATGGGATGTAGGCTCCATGAGAACAGTATTTGTATGCTTTGTTCACTGTTACCTACAGCACTTTGCACGTAGAGGCAGTCTGAATATTTATGACATATAACTGTCTTTCATGTTGGTCTCCATGTATGCGAGGGTTATCTGCTGCGTAGAAGGCATTCAGTGAGAGAGTGATGGTCAATGAGGAAGAACCAGGCATATTCTTCACAAAAATTTAAATTAGCAATGACAACGGGAATCACATTTTTCCCAAGAATGTACACGTTTTGATCCTCTATGTTTATATGAAATATTTAAAATATAATGGCTTACATATTTTGATGTTTTGACAATTTCTAAGGATAAGCTTTTTCAACACTAGTTGTAAAAATAAACGCAGAGTCACAAGAATTCTAAGCTTTTCCTCTATCTGTCATTATGTAGGTCAATTAAAAGACCATCCCAATAACAAATATGTTTTAGAAATTGCGAGAGGATGGAAACCAGTTTAGTGAGGTATGATTCAACTATTTTTCTAGGTCCTAGTGAGAATAAAATATTGGCATTTGGAGGTCGTTCCTGTCCTCAGTGAGAGGGGTTACTTAGGGAAGTCATTGAGGCTCCTGAGTGTCAAGAGCACATCTGGGGTAGGTGGAGATGGTGATGATGACGATGGTGAGAGCGATAAAGATAACAAGAGCTGATGGCTGATACTTCCTGAAGCTCACTGTGTGCAGGCACTGTTCTAAGTGGTTGCTTGTAGGAACGTACTTAATCTTTACAACCTTAGAACGTTGGCATTATTATTCCCATTTTACAAATGAGGAATTTCAGGTATGAAGAGGTTGAATAAATAGCCAAAGTCACACAAAAATCATAAGTGGCGGAGATGGAGTTTAAATGCGCGGCTTCAGAGAACCCTCTCTCTTGACCTCTCTGCGAACATGCCGAGCTCCTGCCTAGAGCGTAAGTAGGACTCCAGAAAGTGTGTGTGTATGCTCATGTGGGTGCGTTTGTGCAAGGGTGAGCACGTGCACACTTATCTGTGCCTGTGTGTGCTTGTGTGTGAGTTGGTGGGGATGATGAGACTGTGTTAATATTGAGAGTGAAGTGATACAGCTCTGAAGAGAGCAAAGGTGAGGAAGTAAACACTGTTGTTAAGCTTTATACTGCTACTTCACTTAATCTCCAAAGCAGCCCTTAGGAGGGAATATTTTTGCCTTTTTAAAAATAGATGACATTAGGGGCGCCTGGGTGGCTCAGTGGGTTAAGCCGCTGCCTTCGGCTCAGGTCATGATCTCAGGGTCCTGGGATCGAGCCCCGCATCGGGCTCTCTGCTCAGCAGGGAGCCTGCTTCCCTCTCTCTCTCTCTGCCTGCCTCTCTGCCTACTTGTGATCTCTCTCTGTCAAATAAATAAATAAAATCTTAAAAAAAAAATAGATGACATTAAAAAAAAAAATAGATGACATATCAGAGGATCACTTGGACAAGGTTCTGCCAGGCAGTGGTGACGAGAGTAGAAGGAAGGTCTCATCTTGCTCCTCAAGGGTAAAGCCCACAGCTCTCCTGGAGGCACAAGGTAGACCCTCCAGCTTCCCCGCAGGGATCCTCTGATCTTTAATTCTTCCGCGGCTGGAGGGGACACCAGCCAAGAAAGACACTGGGTCAGTATTGGACTATGTAGTCTGGGCTAACGTTGCCAAATATTTCTGAGATAAACTTATATTAAAGTTAGTGATTTGAAATTCAAATTTCACTGGGTGTTCTGTTTTCATTTTTTGTTCATTTATTTGTTTGTTTTGTTCAGTCTCACAACTCTACTCATGGCTTGTCTACCTCTGTCAGGAATGCTGAGCAGATCACAAGAGCAGAGAAGGGCATTACCTTAGCCTTTGTGAATTCCCTGTGGACTCCTCAATGGCTCATTTACTCACACATCATTGGTGGAAACTGGCTGCCTACCAGAGCCAGCATGCTGGGTTCTGAAGGAGGCTTTGTGAATGTTCACTCCTAGAACTCTAGGACTTACATTACTGAGTAGCTCTGTAAGTTACAGTGGCTAGTATACAGAGGTCCTCAAATTTTAGTGTATAGTAGGATCACCTGGGAAGCTTTTTAAAAAAAAAAAGTGCTGATTCTTGGCCGTCACCCCAGAGATTGTGATTCTAGGAGCAGAACCCTGAAATCTGTGTTTTTAATGAAACTCCGGGTGACCTTGAAGTGGGTGGTTCCAGGAGCATTCTTTTTTCTTTTCTTTTTTTTTTTTTTTAAAGATTTTATTTATCTATTTGACAGAGATCACAAGTAGGCAGAGAGGCAGGCTGAGAGAGAGGAAGGGAAGCAGGCTCCCTGCTGATTAGAGAGCCCCATGCGGGCCTTGATTCCAGGACTCTGGGATCATGACCAGAGCTGAAGGCAGAGGCTTTAACCCACTGAGCCACCCAGGCGCCCTCCAGGAGCATTCTGTGGTAAGTTCGGGTCTGGTGGATGAAAGAGACTTGATCCAGATATCACAAGAATCAATAAGAAATACTTTTCATTGAGACTTTAGACACTGGGACATTGGGTGTTTTGAGTTTCTCTAAGATGTTAATGCAGAGTATGGAATATTATTGTAGGATAAATATTACTCTTTCTTTTCTTTTGATTGAAATATAGCTTAGTGTGCAGGCAAGTGGGAATTGGCTGCAAGCATGGCATGCTCTTCCAAAGTGCAGTTTCCCCCAGATTCTGACCAGAGCCTTGAGTCAAGTGAAGTGTCACACTCTTCCAAAGTAGCTTAGACCTCTTGAGCCTCAGTTGGTTCTACACCAGGGTTATTTATGAAAACCTTGTTTCTGGAAGGAAAAGGTTTACTGTGTTTCATAGGGTTAAAAGCAAGGACTTGTACCTACAATTTTTCAAACCAATTTTATATTTCAGCCTAATGTTTGCGGTACTGATATGGGATGTGGAGGCATTTGTGTATTGGTTGTTGAACACCCGGACTGCTGAATCCTCTGCAAAGTCAAGTCAAAGCAGTGAGCATTCTGGGAGGGATGCCAACAACAAATTGTAGTAATCCAGCCTTGTTGTTAGAAAAGCATGAATCAAAAGCTCAGCATCTTGCTGAGACAGCAATCGTCTTAACCTTGTTATATTCCTGAGATGGTAATATGAGGTCTTATCAATATGGTTGATATGGCTCTCAAAGGAAAGCTGAGGGTCAAAAATGGCTGAAATTTATCATGGAGAATATTGCTTTGTGGAATGTCCAGCTGTAGAATTGTGACTACCTATTAAATCCTCTGTGAAGTGAGAAATCTATGGTTCACTGCCTGTAGGATAAGAGAAGGGGAAGGAAGTGGAATCAAAGGTGAAATAAAACTGGTCAAATGAGATGAAAGTCTGATATCTTAATTTTCAGCCATAGGCATCAGTTTTTGAGATTACCCCTTAGGCAGCTTCTGATTGACTGAGGATAGTTCCATGGCGGGGAAGATTAAAGGCTCTCTGGGTGGCCGTATTTTAAATGGTGAAATCTTTTCAAAGAGGGTTTGTTTTTGTAATCAAATCTAAGCTATGTTCAAGTCCTAAGTGACCCAGACAATTAATAGCACTTAAATGAATATACAGAGCAAGTATGCTGTGATCTATGGTCTCTCTCCTCTCTCTTTTTTCTTTTTGAGCTTTATATCTAGCAACTTTCTTAGACAGGTGTCAAAACAAGATTTATGCCAAGAAGAGAGAGCTTTCTTTAGGAGTTGTCATTAGTATTCAGTTTCAACCTCATGGCCTCCAGGGGGAAGGGCAATATGCAGAGTGTTCAGAAGCCTGGGCTTTGAAATGAGAAAGACCTGGACGTGAATCACAACTTTGTCGTTTCTAAGTTGTGAGACCTTGGCCAAGTGAGTTAACCTCTCTGTGTTTTAGTTTTATGAGCTATAAAATTAGGTGATGGTAGTACTTATCTCATAAAGTCTTTGTGAGAATGAAATGACAAATCATATGTAAAATGCTTTCTATAGTACCTGGTGCATAATATGCCCTTTATAAATATCAACATTGGAGAATTCAAGACCCACTCCTCCTCCCTAAAAGAAATTGCACTTCTCAAGGCCCCTGGGTGGCTCAGTTGGTTAAGTGTTTGCCTTCGGCTCAGGTTATGATCCCGGGGTTCTGGGATTGAGCCCCGCATTGTGCTCCCTGTTCAGCGGGGAGTCTGCTTCTCCCTCTGCCTGGGCCCTGAGCCCATCATGTTCTCTCTCTCTCTTTCTCAAATGAATAAATAAAATCTTTTAAAATTAAAAAAAAAATTGCACTTATCTTTTCCACCCGCCTTCTGAATAACTTGAGAATTTTAGAAAAAATAAAGATACCGGTAAAATAGCTCCATATTAAAGATGGAGAAAGGCTGGAGAACGCAATTTAGTTTGACAGATAAATTGGCCTGCTGAGTGTATGTTATGCCCCAAATTAGGCAGACTCACCCTACCTGTTATAGCAGCACCACCTGGCCCAGCCCTCCCATGGAAAAAGGAAGAAGAGCAGAATATGCTCGTTCCTAGAAGAAGCTTTTTTTTCAAGCAGAACTGGGCTGAGCATACACATATAGTTTTTCCAAATTCACCAGAGACATGATTCTATATTATCAGGGTCTGAGTGAATAAAAGGTCAGGAGAGAGAAGGAGTGTGATAGAGATAGTCTTCCTCACAGAAATCAAGACCAGGAGATGAAGTTCCTATCTAATGCAATGTTATCATTTTTTTTTAAAGATTTTATTTATTTATTTGACAGACAAAGATCACAAGTAGGCAGAGAGGCAGGCAGAGAGAGAGAGAGGAGGAAGCAGGCTCCCCGCTGAGCAGAGAGCCCGATGTGGGGCTCGATCCCAGGGCTCTGGGATCATGACCTGAGCCGAAGACAGAGGCTTTAACCCACTGAGCCACCCAAGTGCCCCGCAATGTTATCATTGTTATCAATAATTCATTTCCATTATGCTTTATTTCATTATTTAATTTGGTATTACCTTCCACCTTTATCTCTTCAATCATACCATGACTATTGCTGTGACGAATTACCACACACTTAATGGCTGAAACAATACTTGTGTAAGCCAGAAGTCCATAATCAGTCTTGATGGGCAGAAGTCAAGGTGTGATGGGCAGAAGAGAAGGCTGATTGTCTCTGAAGGCTGTGAGGGAAGAATCACTTCTTTGCCTCTTTACCTTATAGAGGCTGCCTGCTTCTGGTCCTTTCCAATTATCATTCCATCTGTTTGCTTTTTTAATCTGTCTCCTGCTACTATCTTTGACCATCTTGTCTCCCTCTCATAAGAACTTTTGGGATTCTACTCTACCTACTCATACAATCCAGGAAAATCTCTGGTCTCAAGATTCTTAATCACATCTGCAAAGGCAGTGTTACCATGTAAGTTAATAGAGTCACAGATTTAAGAGATGAGGATATGGATGTCTTTGGGTAGCCATTATTCAGCTGACCAAATGATATTTTGATTGTCTGAGTTTGTCTTGTAGCTATTTTTCATTTTATTTTGTATAGCATTAAAAAAAAAATATTTCCCGAGTCAGGTTGTAAATTCCTTAAGAATAGATATCAGATCTTCCATGTTTTTACTTATTCTGCTTTATTATCTTACATGTTAAGGCAAACTAATGGTCATAATAGGCACTCAGTAAAGCTATTGGTTTAAATGCTCCAAATAGCACAGTGTTGAGAATGGAGGCCTGTGTCTGGTTTAGTTATGTTCAAGAGAAGCAAAATCCCAGCTTTGACTTTAGATTCTACAAATATTCAGACCACGTAAGAAACAGTGTACTTGGGGTGAAGCATTAAAATGTGACTTGTTTCCCAGAATTCTCACTTGTTGGAATGTAGAGAGGCTTTGGGACAGTCAATTAAGTGTTAAGATTTACCAGAATTCTAAGGGATTATTTCTGCTATACTCTCCTTCCTTCAGGTAAAGAAGAGAAATGCTGCAGGTTTTGTGAGTGGATGTGAAAATTTACACTGCACAATTTAACCTGCTCTCACCATTAAACTTTGGAGAGGTGGATTATTATACTATGGAATTTGATTCTGACTTTTTAGCTGCAATGGTTGATAAGAAATGTACCGTGACTTGAAATAAATACACACAAAATAACCCCTTCTCTAATAAGTAGGTGCATAGCAATTGCATGATTGTTCCTCACTTAGGGGCTGGATTAGAAAATTACGGAGGCTAGTATGTAATCTTAAGGTATTCGATTTACATTAATAGGTATCTAAATGAACCATAGAATTGGCTTTAAAACACATAGCCCAATTCACATCCATTATTTCAAAAGTTAGTGATGCCGTACAGTAGCTTTGTTTATAATATTTTGTTATATAATTAAGATGGGAAAAAAAAGATTCTTTGTCGTTAGCCCTGCAAATTTGCAGTTGCCCTTAGGTACTTCCTCTGTCCTACTTTCACATCCTCCCCCTCCCTTCTTGACTTTTCCTCTCTAGAATGGTAGAAACTGAATTGTGGGGCTAGAAAGAACCCTAGAGGTCGTCTTGTCAGTTTGGACATTTTACAACTGAGAACATAACTCCAGAGACATTACTGACTTGCTTAATGTCACATAACTATTGACAGAGTTTTATTAAAAACACAAGTCTCCTAAGTCTCTGTAAAGACACCCCCCCCACACACACCCCCATTTAGGTAAGGGAATTTAAGAGTAGAGAGCAACAAGAAAAGTTATCAAGGAGTAAAGCGAAGAAGGATGAGAGAAGTCTGGAAATACTATGGCCTAAAGGAGGCACGAGTCACAGTCACCTGCTTTCTTATCTAACAGAGTTTATCATCTATTAGAGGAAGAAAGATGTGCCTGCCCTGGGGTTTGAAAGTAAGACCACTGATGAAGGTTTAATTCTGATGGACATGCTGGTGGGCACCGTCTCCCCTCTGGGTGAGCGGAACACCTGAGAACCAAGGTCACAGGACCTAGAGAAATGATTATGATATAGGGATGAGTAGAGAGATACAAGGAAATGGCAAAAATTGAAAAAAAGAAAGAAAAAAAAAGCAGGAATGGCAATAGCAGGAACAATGTTAATAGTAGGAAAAAAGGGATGTAGAATTAAAAGAATTATTTAAGCTAGACAGAGGGTCATTTTATAGTAATAAAGTAACTAAACGAACTTTATGAAAATTCTGAAACACCAAACAAAAGTACCCAAGATCACGTAATAACTAAATGTAGAGAGCAGTATCTATTCGATACACAAGGATAAGTCACAAAACTACAATTATAAGGGGAGACCATAATACCCATTTTTAGAATAATATATAGGGGAATTGAACAATAAGGCCAACACATTTTCTTATGGAGGGAGATCAAAACAAAAAGAAAAATTCAGAAGCGTATATCCCTTGAATATAGAATATAAATTATATTCTGTGTCCATGGAATTTAAGAAAATGGATTATGTAACCACAAAACAGATCTTGATAAAATTTAAAAAGCACAATATTGGGGCACCTGGGTGACTCAGTCAGTTGAATGTATAACTCTTGATTTTGGCTCAGGTTGTGACCCCCAGGGCTGTGAGATCTATGCTTGCTTAGTGGAGAGTCTGCTTAAGATTCTCTCTCACCCTCTCCATGTTCCTCTCCCCCTGCTCTCTCTCTCTCTCAAATAAATAAATAAATCTTTTTTAAAGAAAGCATAATATTTACTGACTACTCTCTTTGACCATACTTTAAAAATTAGAAATAATGAAATGATGATCTTCTTTTTTCTATTTAATGCCCAAATAAATAGTAACTACTTGGAAAATACAAATGTGTTCCTGGTTAGCTCATAGATCGAAACCGCATGAAAACTGAAATCAGAGACTACCTGAAAACAGTAAAACAGGGTGAATATCAAATTCCATGGAACACAGGAAAAAGAAAATTTACTTTTAAATCCTTTTGATAAGTGGTACAGTAAAAGGGAAAGAGAATGAGATGTATTTGAAAATCCCCTTCCCCCCAAATTGATTTCTCAGCAAAGCAAACATCACCAAAATTGATAACAAAGTACAGAGCTATAATAGAATGCTCAGGACCGAAGAAGTGAGAAAGGTGATCCCATAAAAAAGAGACAATGTGAAGCCTTACTTTGCGAGTGGAAATGTACAATGATGCAGGAACTGTGGAAAACAGCTTAGTGTTTTATATATTATTTAGACATAAACCATATGATCCAGAATTCTTACTCTGAGTTCTATACCCCAAAGAACTGGAAGCAAGAACTCAAACAGATACTTGTATGCTGGTGTTCATAGCAGCATTCTTCAAAAGAGCCAAAAGGTAGAAGCAACCCATGTGTCATCAACAGATCAATGGATCAACGAAACGGAATGAGTTCTGACACTTGCTGCAATATGTAGCAACATTATGCTAAGTTAAATAAGCCAGCCATAGAAGGTAAATATTGTGTGATTTTCCTTGTATGAGTTACCTAGATTAGACAAAGAGACAGAAAGTAGGCTAGAAGTTACCTGGGGATAGAGAAAAGGTGGAGGGTTGGGTTACTGTTTAATGTGTTCAGAGTGACTGTTTGGGCTAATGACAAATTTCTGGAAATGGCCAGTGATGACGGTTGTACAAGATTGTCAATGTACTCAGTGCCGTGGAATTGCACACTTAAAAATGGTTAAAATTGTACATTTTGTGTTATATTGTATATGTATATTTTCTCATACTAAAAAGAAACATTGTGACCAGATATTTTCCTGAGTTCTAAATAATCTTGAAAGAATAGATCTCTCTCATGTTAATCAATTTACACAATAGAAAAAGATGAAAAGTTCCTCAAATTGTTTTTGAAGTCGGTATAACCTTAATTCCCAAATCTGGTAAAGGTATTTTAGTCTGGCATGGTATCAAAAGAAGATTTATTAGGCCACCTAAAATTTATACAGATTCAAAGGTGGTTCAATATCAAAATCTCATTATAATTTGCTTAATTAACAAAGTAAAGGAGAAAAAAGGCTTGTAATTTCAGGAGAAACTGAAAGCATGTTAGACAAAATTTCAGTGGATATCCTAAGTAAAATATGAATAGGATGAACTTTTAAAACCTTAAAATTGGGGTGTCTGGGTGGCTCAGTCAGTTAGGTGTCCACTCTTGGTTTTAGCTCAAGTCGTGATCTTAGGGTCCTGAGATGGAGTCCCACTTCAGACTCCTTGCTCAATGCTCTCTCTCTCTCTTTCCAAAAAAAAATTCTTATAACTTTGACTCCTCCAAAATACTACTAATAACCTACTGTTGACTGGAAGCCTTACCAATAACACCTAATTAACATATATTTTTATGTGTATTATATACTATATTCTTCTGATTGAGTAAGCTAGAGAGAAAATGTTAAAATCATATGGGACAGAAAATACATTTACACAACTGTGCTCTCAAAAATTCACATAGAAGTGGACCCATGCAGCTCAAAACTGTGTTGTTCAAGAGTCCACTGTAGTAATAAAATCATCAGCTTATAAAAGTATATGTATAAAATCATGTATTACAGAATTTCTCAGAGAGGCAAAAATGCTGAAAGCTGGAAATATACTAAAATGTCCATACACAGGGAAGGCTTTAAATAAGCACTTGTTTGTCGATGACACTGTGGAGTATCTTGCTGCTGTGCATCCATTAAACATGAGAAAGTACCAGTTGTATTCAAGGCACTTTTAAGTGAGAAAAGTAAGATACAGAGGAGTGTGCCTAATATGATGCAAATTTTATAGTCAGTCCCAGACTCCCTATCAATGCAGATGTACAGGTATGTACATGTGCGTCTGTACCTGTAAGATTATGTGAGACTGAAATAAAGCCCAGAACTACAAATGCAGGGTTATTAACATAGCTTATCAGATTGGTTAGGAGAAGGGACAGTAAATATGAATGAGTTGGAGAGAAATGTTGGAAAGGTGACTTTGGAGGGAAGCAGAGAATTAGCTTTTCTCTGTATGTCTTTGTATGTGTTGTTTATTGCAATGAGCATGTGTTAGTCCATATTTGAAAAAAATGTAGATAAAAAGAACCAAAGTTGAGTTGAATGTCTGCCTCCCGAAAGACGTGTCTGTTCAGAACATGTGAATGTGATCTTATTTGGAAAAACCATCATTGCAGCTGAAATTTATTTAAGATCTCCAGATGGGATCATCTTGGGCTAGTGTGGACCCGAAATCCATGATGAGTGATTTTATAAGGGAAAACAGGGCAGAAGATGCGTGAAGGCGAGAAGGCCATGTAAAGCCCGAGGCAGGCACTGGACTAAGAAGCCACAAGACACGAAATGCCCAGGAAAAGCTGAAAGAGGCAAAGGACAGAATCTCCCTAAAAGCTGCTGGAGGGAGTACATACAGTCCTACCCACACCTTGTCTTCACGCTTCAGATCTCTAGGACCAAGGGAAGAATTTTCAGTTGTTTTAAGCCATTACATTTGTGTTTATGATGGCAGCCTGGGAAACAGAGAGATGCTAAGCCTTTATTTCGATGGAAATTTTCTGCAGATTCCAGTATGTAAAGAAAATTAGATCTATTCTGGTTCAGGAAAGTGACCTCTGCTCCACACTCTCCATCTCGGCGTCGCCACGGAAACACCAGGTAGTTTTGGTGCACAGCTTGTAGAACACTGATTGAGTCCAGTCCCTTCTGTACAGATAACACGAGGCTTGAAGAGCATTCCCCACTTCTTGGCAAGCCCAGCAAGCCTCGTCTCCTTTCTTATCTTATCCCTGTGAAGGCTTGGGGTCACTGTGAGTCCTTTATCATAGCTGGGCAGAGTTAAGTCAGCCCTTCTGTCTGCACGACTCGGAGAGTGCTATTTTTTAACTTTTCCCAAATCTAGTTCACTGCTCCATAATCCCTTCTGTAAAGTTTTTAGTAACTTTTACAAATTTTTTCTGTGTTTCATTTGGAAAGGATTTTGCATAAACCACTGGTTTCTTGCTGAAGATCTTTACTTATGCAATTTTCACTTGAAATATGTATATCCCTCATGGATTCTTAATTTCGTGTCTCCGATTCATCATATGACAAAACTAAATTGAGAATTCCCTTCACAGTACTGCATGCAAAAAGTCCCAGGATATGAAAATGCTTGAGAAGTCAGGACGCTGGAGGGTGCAGAAAGAGTGAGTGCAGCTAGTGTGAAGTCAGGGAAGAGGGGAAAAATTGCTGAGAAAATGCAGGTAAGGCTCCATGTCTCCCAGTATGCCATAGGATTCCTGTAGGATGAAGCAGACATTTTCCTCAACCCACGTTTTTTTTTATTCCTGCCAAATTCCATTTTTATTTCTATGAAAGGAACTTTCCACCTTCTCCAAAGCATCACTGCAAGGTAGGTTAAGCTGAAAAGGCTCTGATGAGCTCGATGAGGTGTGAAATGTGAGAGGACCATTTTGGGGGGACATCACAACCATCACTTTATAAAACTTCCAGGGGTGTCTTTGGGTGTTCCAGATCAAGGTATGTTTTGTGCATTGAAGAAGAGGTAACTGGAGCTGAAGAAGTAGTTTATAGACCTTCTACTTGACTCTTTAGCAATCACACATAGATACGGTGAAAATTTTGGAAAGTAGCTTTAGAAAACCATGAGTGGTTACAAAATGACATAGGGCCCGTGGAAAGCAAAGGGTGAAGAAACAATGCAAAATCAGGACGACCAAAACAGAAAGAAGCACAAAAATAAATGGGGTGGAGCTTTTTCTATTTATCACAACTAAGGATTTTGTATATTTATAATGATAAGGGATCCAGATGATATAATGACCCCGAGTAACATATGTAGTTTTAGAGATCTATATCACATTTTGTATAGATCATAATTTGAGATAGATCACATAGAGATCTATATCACTGTTTATAATTTTTATTCCATTCCATTAGGTGGATTCGATCTCTCTTGTTAGATTTCCTGGTAGGATCAATATGCCCCCAATATTGCATAGGACATACTTACACTAAAAAACATTTTTTTAAAAATTTATCTGAATTTCACACTTAACAGGGTGTCCTGTGTTTTTATTTGTTAAATCTGACAAATAGTGTTCTATTTTAAAGACAGAGGACTTTCTGGGGCACCTGGGTGGCTCAGTGGGTTACAGCCTCTGCCTTCGGCTCAGGTCATGATCCCAGGGTCCTGGGATTGAGCTCCGCATCGGGCTCTCTGCTCAGCAGGGAGCCTGCTTCCTCCTCTCTCTCTGCCTGCCTCTCTGCCTACTTGTGATCTCTGTCAAATAAATACAATCTTAAAAAAAAGAGAGAGAGAGAGAGAAAGACAGAAGACTTTCCTACTTATCATTACCTAAATGAAACTGGTGTCAAACTCACCAACTCTAGTTTCTGGAAGCCTCAAGGGGTCTTCCAAATTTCTGGCAAATTTATAGAGAACTTGCATTTGTAGGTCTCTCCGTGTCTGTGTTTCTGTCTGTACTCTTGCATACTCTGTCTCACAGGTCCTCAGACTGCTATGGCATTCAGCCCTTACTTCAGTTTTCATGAACTCCCCCAGCACACACTGCCACACACGCATACCAAGAATTTAGTGTGTGTGATTCGTAGTGATTTGGTGCATCATGGCGAGACGCAGTAACACCTTCAAGCCTTGCTTTCCTCCTCTTCTTTTTTTTTTTTAAATTTTTTTTTTTTAAAGATTTTATTTATTTATTTGACAGAGAGAGATCACAAGTAGGCAGAGAGGCAGGCAGAGAGAGAGAGAGAGAGGAGGAAGCAGGCTCCCTGCTGAGCAGAGAGCCCGATGCGGGACTCGATCCCAGGACCCTGAGATCATGACCTGAGCCGAAGGCAGCGGCTTAACCCACTGAGCCACCCAGGCGCCCTCCTCCTCTTCTTTTATCTGTTGTGCTCAAACCCCTTTTTCTGAGCAGCCCTCAAAGAGCCACACGCTTCACTGTAACTTTGGGGTCAGCTTTTTCTTAGACCTGGATGGTGGGAATTGGGAAGAGAAGTGCCCAGCTTTTCTTCCAAAGAATCAAAACATTTTTCCCAGGAGAGGTCGATTTCTCCTGAGGAAGAATTCTAGCACCAACTGTGAAAGTAATGCACTTTCTCCATTTATTACATATTTATTAAAAGCATAAAAGCAAGTCTACAAGAAAAGTTGGGTTCAGTATATGTTACATTGGAAAAATCAGTGTGAATTCATGTCTTTAGAAGACTTATTTTCTAGCTCTATCATTATCATAAATGGCGTAACAGCAGGGGCACTACTCTAATTCATTACCAACCCTCATGTTCACCCTTCGCTCCCAAATTCTGTTCCCTGGAGGGCAGTTCCCTCTAAGTTTAGTACAAAGACAAAATGAGATGGATCCACAGCAATCTGTTAACCAGAAATCAAAGCTGCCTCTTGAAACACCAGGGGTAGCGCTTCAATGACAAAAGAGCCAGCAAATAATAATAAGAGTATTAACACTTAATGGCTAAATTGGAACAAGGGAGGCCTGCAAAAAGCCATGTGTTCACAGTCATACTCAAAAGAAAAAACATGAAGTATGCCACGAGGTACTTCTAATACAACCAAATAATTATTCCAGTAGGATCTTTAGATCTTTATTGATTTAAATAAGGAGAAAAGTGATGACATATGACATTTTATTCTCTTTGTTTAGTATTTGCTTCCATATGTCTAGTGGATGTGGATATAGTCTTGTGTAAGAAAGAGGAATTAAAATACGTGAATGAACCAATATGTCACAGGAGTTCCACACAATCAGGTAAACGTTTGTCTTAATATAGAAATGACCAGAAGAGGGGGACATACTAAATGCTAAAGGACTTATCAGAATTAATGGCCTTGTACAATAATGACTCACAGATTATTAAAGTTGAGTATAGCTATGGCATGCAGACATATACAATGATCATTACAAAACAGGATGTTCCAAATTTATAAATGATCCAACTGCTCTGAAAAGAAAAGTATAGAGGTTTAAGCCCTCATCTCCAAGGAGCTGAAGCCTTTACTTATTATGAATAAACTATGAATTTTAATATATATAATAAGTAATACACATATTTTCATAATTGAAACAAACCAGGTCAATGTGTCTTAATATCAAGGCATCAGCATAAGTACTTCCTGCTGTAAGAAAGGAAAGACAAGTTTTCAAAAATTAAAATTTGTATTAAAGGCAGGGATACATGGGGGCGCCTGGGTGGCTCAGTGGGTTGAGCCGCTGCCTTCGGCTCAGGTCATGATCTCAGGGTCCTGGGATCGAGTCCCGCATCGGGCTCTCTGCTCAGCAGGGAGCCTGCTTCCTCCTCTCTCTCTCTGCCTGCCTCTCTGCCTACTTGTAATCTCTCTCTGACAAATAAATAAATAAAATCTTAAAAAAAAAAAAAAGGCAGGGATACATGGATCTCTCAGTATATAGTGAGTTAAAGTTTTCTGTTTTTTTCTGAGAGAGAGTGAGAGTGGTCTCTCAGATATAAGGGCAGAGAGAGGATCTTAAGCAGACTCCATACCCAGCACAGAACCCAATGCAGGGCTTGATCTCACAACCCTGAAATCATGACCTGAGCCCAGCTGGATGCTTAACCAAGTGAGCCACCCAGGCCCGTGCGTGAAAGTCTTATATGAAAAGGCAATTCGTCTATTGCAGAGACATAAGCTTGCTTTACCTTGGACCATACTACCAAGTGTCACACCACAAACATAAATGAACCGGCCAACAACCTGAATTCTGGTATTTTATTTTGGCATTGCTTTTCACGTAGATCTGGAAAAAAATGTTAATTCCCTGAAAAGGTTTTAAACATTGGTATGGAAAGCTTAAAAAGGTATAAAAATTAGAACCTTGTAAAGATGTAAAAGTAAGAATTAAAGTTTCATTCATGCTACTTAGTACTTTGGCTACCAGTATGATTCTAAAGTATTGAACAGTTATGGAATCGTTGACTCATTATGTTTGTGTATGTTTTATTTGCTATTTAGGGTATTTAAAGTATTCAAAAGAATCAATCACAGTGAATTGCTAATTGCCATCTAAATTGCTTAAAGGAATTTAATTAATCAACTTTACAGTTAATACCTAAATGTCCACAAAAATCGATCTCCCAAGTTTTGCTTTTCAGTTATGTGGATTTAATGAATTAAGCATTGAGTAAAAGGAATCATTACATTGAACCAAAATGACTCCCAAGATGTAATCATAAAACAATTATGTTTGTCTTCTGCTGTTTTTTTCTTTTTTTAATCTCTAGTATCGGGCCAGTTCTTCTTTTGTCTCTGTTGAAAACAGGGCCAAGTCTGTGGTTCTTCAAAATGTGATTGCCTTAAGTTCAGACACAGTGCCTAGTTAATAATTAAAATGTTCATTCCCATGTACTAATCAAAATTCTAAACTTAAATTTGAGATTTCTACCTATTCCTAACTTGAGCCAGCTGCGAGCTGGAATCCTAAATTGGGAAAAGATGTGGCTGATTGGCTTCCTAGCACTTCCACTTTTCATCTCCTTCTCCTTCTTGTGATCTAGCTAACTGTATTTGTGTCCACTTTGCAGCCAGGGTATAGGAAGGAAGGAGAAGAATGGAGAAGAGTTCTTAGCTGACTGGTACTATTATTAGCTGTACATACTCTCCGGGACTATTAGAAAATGAAAACGGGCTCCTTCCTTTTACTTTAAAAACAGTTCCCTGGCCCAATTATGTTCATTCAGGAAATCTTACCTAAGTTTTGTCAAGGGTATCTCTATTTTGGATAGTTGCTCACTGCTTTCTCGGCCCTTTAAAATTTCTTGATACCTTCAGATTTTCTGTCACTGTCAACTACTGTGTGATTCTTTTGGGTGAGACTTGAGATGACCCCGCGTTAGGTCTCTCGTGTGTGTTCCCCGCCTCTGGTCTATGCAAAGTAAACGTGCATTCTTTGCACTGATTCTGGATGTATAAGCCAGTGCCAGCTCTTTTAGTCGGTTGTCAAAACAGCAAGCTGCCCTCTCTCTCACCCTTCAGATTTCTTAAGTGTGAGGCAGATGCTTACCCACTGTGTCTCTAAACTGGGTGTGACATGTATGAAACTCTCCCAGTAGTCTGCACCCATCAGATTCTCAATAACCCTCCCAAGGGATGTATGGGTCTTGTAACACAGTCTCCCCAGAGAAATCTCTCTCCACATGCTCTTCAAATATTTAAATCTTAATCTGTTTAAATTCTTCTAGTGAACTTGTGGTTAAACCACATGTGAATAGTTTCCAGAAACTTCCTTTTTTTTTTTTAAAAAAAAAAAAGGATTTTATTTATTTATTTGAGAGAGAGACAATGAAAGAGAGCATGAGCGAGGAGAAGGTCAGAGGGAGAAGCAGACTCCCCTTGGAGCTGGGAGCCCGATGCAGGACTAGATCCTGCGACTCCAGGATCATGACCTGAGCCGAAGGCAGTCATCCAACCAACTGAGCCACCCATGCGTCCCCAGAAACCTCCTTTTTGAATTCTGTATATGGTCTATTGCCTCCTATGGAATGCAGAACCTATTATGGGATTTGGCTTCTGCCAGACTCTGGTTTTAATATCTAGTAATTAATATAAAGTACAAATTTGGTGAGTGTTCTTCCTACATAAAATCCCCTCTTCATCAGAGAGTCTTAGAACATTTGTAAAGATCTGAGTTAAAGGATGCTTTGGCACAGACATATGTCAATAGCCACAGAAACTGGGTGGATATCAGAAATGAGAACTGGGGTTAAGACTAGGGAACATCAAGCAATTTAACAGTTCTACTTAGTGAGCAGTGCTTGAATAAGACTTTTTCCTAATGTTCCATTAGCATGGTCTTTTATGTTTCCAATTAAGTTATTAGTGCTGGGAGATCAAGTCAGAGCTACTTAAGAGCCTTTCATTGGTGGGGAGATCATAGGTCTTGGTTGTTAATTAACAGCACAGGAGTACTCTTGTCTCAGGTCTGTAATGGAAATATCGGCTTGAAGCCTTAGCACCTTTACTATTAGAAAGGAACCCTGAGGTATCAGGTGATTTTTTTTTTCAATATTCAAAAGCATTTATGGGCATCAATTAGATTTTTTCCTTGAAGATGACATTAAGTCAGTATTTAATAACCTTTATTTCAGAATCACCTTTTTTTTTTTATTAAAATGAAGATTTTATTCCTCACCCCACACAAATATGATTTGGGACTCTGGCGGGCCCCAGGTATCAGCATTTTATTTCATTTATTTATTTATTTATTTATTTATAAGATTTTATTTACTTTTTTGACAGAGATCACAAGTAGGCAGAGAGGCAGGCAGAGAGAGGGGGGGAAGCAGGGTTCCTGCTGAGCAGAGAGCCCGATGCGGGGCTCAGGACCCTGAGATCATGACCTGAGCTGAAGGCAGAGGCTTTAACCCACTGAGCCACCCAGGTGCCCCGAGGGGTCAGCATTTTAACCAACTGAGCCACCCAGGCGTCCCAGGGGGTCAGCATTTTAAATAAGGATTACAGCAGGTTTAAGAAACACACTTTGACGTAGAATTCTTTCATGGACAGTCCATTAACCTCAAGAATTTAGACAACCACCTCTCATCCCCCTGGTCACAAGTACATGAGACTGACTGAAAAATAATGTATACTTGGTCAGTATAACTCTATCCAGAAGTAATTTGTCACTGAAACCACTTTTTTCTGGTTCAGTGTTAGAGACATGGAGCAGAAATCAGCCCCAAGGCATTGATTCTCAAAGTGCCCCTGCATAAAACACCTCTTTAAGTTATTCTCTCTGGGCAATTGGAAAAAGAAGATAAGTTTTAGCAAATTGTTTTTCATCTCTTCTGATTTTACTCTCAGATTTCATTGACGTTTCTGTCTTGTTTAATATTAGCCATGATAGGTAGGTTTTGAAGATATAATTGTTTACAGAGCCTGTGTTGATGTCCACAGTATCATGGGGAAAAAGACTGGATACATCAGCCATTACCTGTTTTCCTTCAGTCTGAAGTGGAATCAGTGGTCTGTGAATCCCACAATGTCTTTATCTTCTGGAATGCAGATGCTAGTAGCTTTGACTTATTTTCCATCACTTTGACGGTCTGCCATGGACTGTCACATGGACCGTTGGCAACTTTCAGCTCTATGATGTCAAACAGAAACTGCTAAGAATTGGAGTGACTCATTGTAATCTGGTATCGAGTCCATGTGAAAAAAACCCACCCTGTTGCCACAGAATGACTTCTCTATCTGGGCATCCTCCCGTGTATGTTTCCTGCTTTTGCCTTCTGGTCTCACCCATGACTTTATCCACCACGCGTGGGTGCATGACGCTCTTCCTCCCGTTTCCCCGGCATTGCCTCCAGCTTCTCTTCCACCTCAGTCCCTTCCTCTTTGGACGGATGGTAAGGTCCACTCACTTCCGTCCCTGAGACAGGGGGGTCAGTCTGTTGGTCAGTCCCTTACCCTGGGAGAGCTGGGCCCTTCTACTTGGCCACACTCACAACCAGGATGGCCTGCCAAGCCAGTCAGACACGTGAGCAGTGTTTCTGGCTCTTCCTATCATTTCCGGACTTGGTGAAACACCAAGCTACCAGGGTAGGCTCTGACATTCTGAGCAGCTGTGGAAGGGGCTGCCAGAAAATAGTCCCAGAGTGCTACAGAAGCTGATGCCCCAAGAGGTGACTGTTGGGAAGCAAATCAGGAGGGAGCAGGCAGATAAATTTCTTCACTTCCTTACCTTCAGCTAGTGTCAGTTACTTCAAGGCATAGTTTCTCTTTGCATCTGGTCCAGAGAAGACTCATGGCCTACGTGGCTGGACCTGCGGATCCTGCTGCCCTCTCTCTCTGACTTGTGGGGAAGTGAAAGCAGCAGGGAAAGCCTCACCTGCCATTGCTTTGTAACCTTTCTTGCCCCACTTCTCTTTTTATCATCATTGCTATCTTATTTTGTACCTGTCAAGTAAAGCATCAGCACTTAATTTCTTGCATCGAGCTCCACTTTCTAGAGAACCTTGGCTACTTGGCAAGTATAATAGCCTGGGTCTTTGGAGTGGATTAAATACTTTTCACAGCGCTTAGGGTGTTTTCTGATTTACAGCCCAATTAAGCAAAGGCAAACCTTTGAATGTTTACTTTATCTTTAAACAAAACAAAACAAAGCACAACTTAGGGCTAAATGTAATATGTATGCCTGTGCCCACGTATGTGTGTGTGTGCACACACACACACAAACACACACATGAATTTATTTCTAATCAGGAAACGCACTGACTTAAGCACTTAGTTTTTTAAAAAAATACTTACTTTCTTGATTGTCATTAGTTGTAAGGAGGGAATTGTGTCCCCTAAATGGTAAATATCATAATACACAAATATTATTTGTGTATCAGTATTTCATTTCCAGCAAATGATTTTGTCATATTCTTATGCTGTCCCCCTTGCTGCTCTCAGTGCCATAGAAAGGTACAGGTAGTTACCTCCTGGCTCTCTTTTCTTCTCCTGATTGAAATCTCACAGAAAATGTTCTCCTTTGTATTGGAAATAAGGGCAATTGAGCAACCAACAAGTAATAAACCTAAAATTTCTACTTAAATAGAACTTTGGGCTTTTTAGAATTGCAACCGATGACTGATGAACCTAACAGAATACAATAGCAGCTTTCAAAAGAATTTATTTTTTCTGAAGGGACTCCAGAGCATAAGAAATCAAGTGACCTTTTACCAAAAGCAAAGTGATTTTTTTAGGCAAAAGGTCCAAGGCTGAGGAGAGGGGTAATTCTGTGCTGAAGCTATTTACATCAAACCTGACATGTAGCTATAAGATTGCACTTAGGAATGATGTCTTTTCTACTTCTCTTTAAAACTCTTACAAACATTTGCCATTTTTAAGTAAATTACATTCTCATTCCCACTGAGAATCAATGAAAATATGCATGTTGATTTACTGTAATGGTTGAATTTGATTGTTCTATTTTATAATCATTCCAATAATAGTGTTTTTAGAGAAAACACTCAGTCTTGAAGCTCAAACAGGCCAATAGAAAGGAAAGTGACAAAATTTGACAGTCTGGGTTTGCACATTTCAACTTTTAAATTATCACAGACAACAAGAGCAGGGCCTTTTCTGGCCTTGTATGCACTAACATAGACACACACAGACACACATGTACACTTGTCCTTAAAGAAACATGTCACCTGTTGTTTTTATAAATCTCCCAATAGGGAAAAAACCTAGTTGGAGGTACTAAACTAATTGGACCCCCAGGGCTTTCCTAGATCCCTTTCCTGGCATATTGATGGCTACATTTTTGTTTGCTTTCTGAAAATTGAAAACCTGGGTTAGGTTTTTACCTGCTTACTTTTTAAAAACTTGGTTATACTAGACAAAGCATTTGGTTTTTGTGTTTTAGGAAATCAATTTATTTTGCATGAGGATTTTTTTTCTTGAAGAAGTAAATTTAGTTCTTGAGTAGGATAGATAATATCCAGCACTAGCATCATCTGCCAAATTTGCCCATCTCTAAAATGGCTGCCCGCCTCACAGCGAGCTCCCTCTATTTAAATAAACAATTCAAATAATCGGAAAACATGGGAGAGAAACTAAAACTATCATGTTTTAAAAATTTATGTACATCCCATTTCATAAGACAAGCCCAATTTCTGAAGTAAGACTGGAGGAAGGTATTATATTAAAAGTTTGAAAGTTGGCTCTGCTAGGAGGACAATATTTTTTAATAAAACTAAAAGAATGATGTGAAAAATATGCTACCCAAAGAAAGACATGGTATATGAGATAGAGATTATCTCCTTTTATTACTGGTTTCTACTAGAGAAACTTTAATAAAGGAGATGTTTACCTCCATGAAAATGGGATGAATCACTGCAACTAACTAATATTAAAAAAAAAGAAAAAAAAAGAGGCAGTGACTGTTATTATATTTCTTCTTAGCGTAGAAAGTCTTGCCATTTGGTTATTTTTAGGCAAGGAGTTTTGAAACCTTGGATCATGGAGCATTCTGTCTCCACAGGTGATTTTGTCCATAGATGATTCTCTAGTAAGCTCTTTGGAAAATATTTGTAGGGACTATACTCTTCATATCACTAAGATCAGAAAGAAGTCACTACATTTTAGACATGATAGTCTCATAAATTCGTATCTTGTATTATATCTAGGGGTACCAGGGTGGCTCAGTGGGTTAAGCTTCTGCCTTTGGCTCAGGTCATGATCTCAGGGTCCTGGAATGGAGCCCCGCATTGCATTGGGCTCTCTGCTCAGCAGGGAGCCTGCTTCCCCCGCTCTCTCTGCCTGCTGCGCTGTCTACTTGTGATCTCTCTCTGTCAAATAAATAAATAAAATCTTTAAAAAAAAGAAAATATATCTAAAATCTAAGCTATTTATTTGATAACATAAATGAGATGGAAAAAAAATGTTCCAAGATGAAGTTAGAGCTGCATTCTAAGTTCATGTGTTTATTTTACAAATACGGGCATGATTTTACGGTGGAAGATTAACAAATTGAGTGACATTTTTAAGAGGCTGCAGCATGGTACATTACCATTTTGAATGTCCAGGGTAGGTTATTTATTAATTGCTTACAATTAATGAATTATCATTAAACTGAGTAATTGAACATCCTTAGGTAAGCTACTTTTTGGCAAGCCCCTCTCAATGTGCAGTGTCTTTTTCACCAGTTAAATGGAAACTTCTTAGCTACTTAAAAATCAATTTTATTAAAAAAGATCAAGTAACTAATTGTTTTTATTTGCTGTTAGTGTATTAATAGACTCTGAACTCAGATAATTAATGAGGTTCATTTGATATGCTTTATTATTTTTTTATTTAAATTGAATTAGCAACATATAATACATCACTAGTTTCAGAGGTAGAGTTAAATACTTCATCATTTGCATAGAATACCCAGCGCTCATCACATCATTTGCTCTCCTTACTGCCGTCACCCAATCATCCCCTCCCCCACCCACCTCCCCTCCAGCAGCCCCCAGTTTGTTTCCTAGAGTTAAAGGTCTCTCATGGTCTGTCTCTCTCTCTGATGACTTCCCATTCAGTTTTCCCGCCCTTCCCCTATGATCCTCTGCACTTTTTCTTATATTCCACATGAGTCAAAAAATATGATAATTTTCTTTCTCTGATTGACATATTTCACTCAGCATAATACCCTCCAGTTCCATCCACAGTGATGTAAATGGTAAGTGTTCATCCTTTCTGATGGCTGAATAATAATCTGTTGTATATATACCACATCTTCTTTATCAATTCATCTCTTGATGGATGCCTCAGCTCTTACCACAGTTAGGCTACTGTAGACATTGCTGCTATAGATACTGGGGTGCAGGTGCCTCTTGGATCATGACATTTGTGTCTTTGGGCTAAATGCATAGTAGTGTAATTGCTGAGTCATAGGGTAGCTGTATTTTTACCTTCTTGAGGAACCTCCACACTGTTTTCCGGAATGGATGCACCAGCTTGCATTCCCACCAACAGTGTAAGAGGGTTCCCCCTTTCTCTGCATCTGCACCAACATTTGTTGTTTCCTGACTTGTTAATTTTAGCCATTTTGACTGGTGTGAGGTGGTATCTCATTGCGGTTTTGATTTGTATTTCCTTGATGCCAAGTGATATTGAGCATTTTTTCAGGTTTCTTTTGGCCATTTGTATGTCTTCTTTGGGGAAATGTCTGTTTATGTCTCCTGCCCATTTCTTGACTGCATTATTTGGGTTTTTTTGGATGTTGAGCTTGATAAGTTCTTTATAGATCTTCGATGCTAGCCCTATATCTTTATGTAATTTGCAAATATCTTCTCCCATTCCGTAGGTTGCCTTTTAGTTTTGTTGACTGTTTCCTCCACTGTGCAAAATGTTTGTATCTTGATGAAGCCCCAGAAGTTCATTTTTGCTTTTGTTTCCCTTGTCCTTGGAAACATGTTTAAGAAGAGATTGCTGTGGCTGAGGTCACAGAGGTTGCTGCCTGTGTTCTCCTCTAGGATTTTTTTTTGATGGATTCCTGTCTCACATTTAGGGTCTTTCATCCATTTGGAGTCTATTTTTATGTATGGTGTAAGAAAGCAATCCAGTTTCACTCTGCATGTGGCTAGTTTTCCCAGCATCATTTGTTGAAGAGACTGTCTTTTTTCCATTGGATATTCTTTCCTGCTTTGTCAAAGATTAGTTGACCATAGAGTTGAGGGTCCACTTTTGGGTTTTCTGTTCTGTTCCATTGATCTGTGTGTCTGTTTTTGTGCCAGTACCATATTGTTTTGATGATTACAGACTGTAATAGAGCTTGAAGTCTGGTGTTGTGATGCCTGCAGCTTTGGTTTTCTTTTTTATCATTCCTCTGGCTATTCAGATTCTTTCCTGGTTCCATACAAATTTTAGGATTATTTGTTCCAGCTCTGTGAAAAAACATTGATGATGTTTTGATAGGGATTGCATTAAATGTGTAAATTGCTCCGGGTAACATAAACATTTTAACAATATTTATTCTTCTAATCCGTGAACATGAGAGGTTTTTATATTTCTTTTTGTCTTCCTCAATTTCTTTCATAAGTGTTCTATAGTTTCTAGAGTATAGATCCTTTATCTCTTTGGTTAGTTTTATTCCTAGGCATCTTATAATTTTTGGTGCAATTATAAATGGAATTGATTCTTTTTTTTTTTTTTTTAAAGATTTTATTTATTTATTTGACAGAGAGAAATCACAAGTAGATGGAGAGGCAGGCAGAGAGAGAGGGAAGCAGGCTCCCTGCTGAGCAGAGAGCCCGATGCGGGCCTCAATCCCAGGATCCTGAGATCATGACCTGAGCCGAAGGCAGCGGCTCAACCCACTGAGCCACCCAGGCGCCCGAATTGATTCTTTAATTTCTCTTTCTTCTGTCTCATTGTTAGTGTATAGAAATGCAACTTTTTTCTGTGCATTGATTTTATATCCTGCTGTGTTGCTGAATTCCTATACGAGTCCTAGCAATTTTGAGGTGAAGTCTTTTGGGTATTCCACATTAAGTATGTCATCTGTGAAGAGTGAAAGTTTTGACTTATTTTTTGCCAATTTGAATGACTTAGATTTCTTTTTGTTGTCTGATTGCTGAGGCTAGGACTTCTAGTACTATATTGAACAACAGTTCTGAGAGTGGGCATCCCTGTCCTCTTACTGATTTTGGGGGAAAAGCTCTCAGTTTTTCCCCATTGAAAAAGATGTTCACTGTGGGCTTTTTGTATATGGCTTTTATGATACCGAGGTATGTTCCCTCTATCCTGACACTGTGAAGAGTTTTAATCAAGAAAGGATGCTGTATTTTTGCTAAATGCTTTTCCTGCACAATTGAGAGGAATATATGGTTCTTGTCCTTTGTTTTTTTTTTAATGCAATGTATCATGTTGATTGATTTGGGAATGTTTAAAAAAGGCTCTGATGTTAAATATCTAGTGGTTGGAATATTTGCTTAAATTCTGGCAGCAACGTTCTCTTTCCACTCCTTTTTCCTCTATCAGCCATTTAAATAATGGAAATATTAGGTAGAGTGAGCAAAAATTAATTGGATTTTCATATTCTGATGTTTTCAATACAAATATTGCTCCAGTTATTACTACTTCCACCATTTTGTGTATGTATATAAATTGCTGTACTTGCAAAAGAATATGAGGACACAGTATATTTGACATAATTTAGACTTCTATGTTGCTTTTGAAACATTCAAGTGTCTAAAATAAACATTTGCTCTTTACATTTTTTGGTTGAGGTGATACACATATGTAGGGTAAATGTTACCAACATTTCAAAACATTTATAGTCCCAAATCTGAATATATGTTGTCTCTTGAACTACCAGATGTAGGTCATTACCACTAAATGTAGTTCATTACCATTAAATCATAATGGTTGAAGTAATGATGTGATTCAAAACAAGAATATAAAATCCACACAAATGAATACAAGGTCCTATGAAAATAATTTGAGGCCATATTTAATATCAATATGGTAAAAGAGTTACCTCCAGTTCTCTGGAAAGGGAGAGACACTTCAGCAATGATACGTGAACAACTGATTAATTACTTCTTTAAAAAAAAAAAAAGAGTGATGGGCTCCTACTTGGTGTTCTATACCATAATTAATTAAACATTTCAACATAGAAATGAAATTAACAAGTGGAAGAAGATGGAATTGAATATGTTATCTGAACTCATATCTGAAAAGGCACTTCTAAGCATAACACCAAAAAAACAAGTAAAACTAGAAAACTTTTCTATAAGCTTTAAAATGATGTTAAAAATACAAAACAAAGAAGTGAAAATTAGCCAATAGATGTAAGATAAACACTAAATTTCTTGAATGTGTGAACAGCTCTTATATATCATTAAGAACAGCGGTGCCTGTGTGGCTCAATCAGTTAAGGATTCGACTCTTGATTTTGGCTCAGGTTATGATCTCAGCGTCCGGATAGAGACCCCTGCATGGGCCTCTATGCTCAGTGTGGAGTCGGCTGGAGATTTTCTGTCCCCTTCCCTCTCTCCCTCTCCCTCTCTGTGTGGGCACTTGCACGTGTGTGCTCTCTTTCTCCCAGATTAATAAATAAATAAATAATAAAAAGTGAATCATTAAGAAAAACAAGAAAACCATATTAGAAACAGGGCAAAGAGTATGGAGAATAGTTGAAGAAAAGAAACGCAAGACTCCCAATTAAGTTATGTAAATAAGTCCAAGTTCTCTGATGGCCAAAGAAAGGCAAATTAAAATGATCAAATGTCATTATTTTTTACTAAATTTGCAAAACCCCTCCACCTCCTTTATTTTTTTTTTTTTTCTTAACAAGTTTACACTACTGGTGGGAGTATAAGTTGGTATCACGTTCCCAATGGGCGATTTGACTTTATCTTAAAAAACAACAATATCGGGACGCCTGGGTGGCTCAGTGGGTTAAAGCCTCTGCCTCCAGCTCAGGTCATGACCTCAGGGTCCTGGGATTGAGCCCGCATCAGGCTCTCTGCTCAGCGGGGGGCGTGCTTCCTTCTCTCTCTCTCTCTCTCTCTCTCTCTGCCTGCTTTTCTGCCTACTTGTGATCTCTGCTGTCAAATAAATAAATAAATCTTTAAAAAACCAACAACAATGTCATTTAAGTAAAAATAGAAACTACCTTTTAGGTTCATTATATTTAACTGGTATAAATATTAATTAACAGATAATCTTCATATTTTAATGTATTTCCAAAACTTTTACAATGAATATGTTTTATGTTTATAATGGGGGAAAGAAACATTAATATTTAAGGTATTTTAAAAGATCATAACTAGATTCCATGTCAGAATTCCCAGATTTTATAAATACATCAATTTCCTTCCTGACATAATTTTAAATTGTCTCTCTAGATCTTGATACACAAATCAGTTGAAAGCTAAAACAAATATTCTGGATAAAAACATATGGGTGCTTTTGGATCTACTTGACACACCTAGGTAGACAAGAAAATGTTTCTGATAAGGACTTGAGGTATAAAGTACAATGTGTTGTCTTACAAACTCTACTACCTAATGTATAATGTCTTTCAGTTGTTCAAATTAGGTTAAATATTTTGTGAAATTTTTAAAATCCTGTCAACCTCCAGGCTGTTGTTCCCCCGGTTCAGTTTTATGCATCTGGTGCCTGAAAAATATCTCCCCATAGGTTAAATCCAGCTGGTCTATCCTCTTATTTAAGATGTATGCTCTCCTCACTCAACTTGAATTGGCTACCCCGTCTCCTTGTACTTTTTAGTTTACATGAGAGTCTCCTATTAAATGGTAAGCTCAGAGAAGATATGAAATATATTAAATTCATCACTCTTGCCCCAGCAACTGGCATAATGTCTGGTAGAGGGCCAAATGAATATTGGTTGAATGAGTTAATAAAATAAAAATCAAGCTCACCTCTAGGGATTTTGAAGTCTGTTGTTTGGACTAGTAGAATATGAGACATGATTAGAAGGCAATTACAAATTTTCAGTTCTTTCATTTGGTAATTTCCTCTAGAATATCAGAAATATCATAGATAAGTTATAAGTTCAGGAGTAGGAATTAATAATCAAAATCTTATAGGAAACTCTGAATTACATGAAAACAGATTATGATTAAATTTATTAAATGGCAGCATAAGTAAGAGATGTTAAGATTTAAAGCAAAGAAGAAATGAAGTAAGAATGGATTTAAAGCCTACATTCTGTCAGATCAAAAGTGCCTATCTGTAGACCACTGCTTCCTTCATTGTTCTCTTTTAGAAATTAGATAGTAAATCTTATTGTTCTGGTAGTCCTGGCTCTTAGTACATTTTTCCCATTACTGAGCTTAATGATGAGCTTCTGAGTGTTCTGATTTATAATCCTTCGATTTTTGCTAACCACCTCCCCAGACTTGTCATATTTAATTTGCAGTATTAAATTATAAGAAACTAGCACCATTTCTTAATGAATTCATTGGTCTGAATTATACTAACAGAATCACCAAAAATTATATCAATGTGCCAGAAGAATGCCACATTTGCCAAGCTGATTCTCATGTTTTAATCAAACCTCACTGGACTTGCCTTTAAATGGATACCTAATAATGGGAAGTAATGTTCATTTCATTATTTCATTTATTCATATCTACTGTTTCAGTCCTCATAGGTTATCGTAGTAAAATACCATGAGCTATATGACTTCAACAACAGAAATTTATTTTCTCATGGTTCTGGAGGCTAAAAGTCAGGATGAAGATGTTTGTAAGGTGGGTCCTCTATTCCTGGATGACTTCCTACTGTGTCCTCATGGCCTTTTCTTTGTGTGTGAGCTCTTCTGTCTCTTCCTCTTCTTATAAAGATACTATTACTATTGGATTAGGGCCCAGCTCTTACAGCCTTATTTAACCTTAATTACCTCCTTAAAGGCCCTGTCTCCAAATACTTGGAGTTATGGATTCAACATCTGAATCTGGGGGAGACAATTCTGTCCATAACACATGCTGACCAAGAAAGCCCTTGATGTGTTTCTCAGTTTGACTTAAGACAGACTTCTTGTCTTCAGGCCTTGAACTCCCTTTTCTTAAAGGATTTACTTTAGAAATTTGTGATTTTATAAGTGTTTTTCTAGCTCTTTGAGATACACGTCTCTTAAAAAGCCTCTTGCCAGTTTTATGGACCCAGGAGTGTCTTTCTCAAGGCCCTGGGAGCCATCTCCTTGAAATATAAAAATCAAGGAGGACAGTGTCCTTATCTCCCAGTTTCTGTGGGAAAGTAGGAGCCTAACTTTAGTGGGTGCCTTTGCTCCAAGTTGTAAAATTACCTCTTATTGTGAAGATATGAGAAAGTTTACTTCTCCTTTGGGTAAAACCAACTCACAAGCATAGATGTCCTACAATCTACCCTTGCCCCATCCCACTGATCCTGTAGACATGTTTCTAAATGTTTAGGAGAAGTACCTCTAAGTCAGTAGTTTGCTTACTTTTTATCAACGGTTACCATTATTTTTATTCATTGCTTGTTTTTTTTGGCATCTTTAACTTCTAGCAGATATTCTTCCATCCTAAATATAGTCTTTAAAACTTCCTTTAGAGAGGGTGGTAAACAATTTCAGCTTTTGCTTGTCTGAGAATGTTTTCATTTATCCTCATTCTTAAAAGAATGTTATGTTGGATGCAGAATTCTATGCCAACAATTATTTTTGTCTCAGCCTCTCAGTTGGCTAAATTTATGGGTGTCTGCTCTAGGGCTCTTTATTTTGTTCTATTGATCTATTTGTTTCTTCTTACACCGGTGCCACATTGTCTTGATTATTATAGCTTTATATTACATATTGAGATCTTTGTTCTTTCCAATACTGTGTTGGGTATTTTGGGTCTTTTGCTCCTCCATATAAACTTTAGAATTAGTTTGTCAATATCACATAACTTTCTGGGGGTTTGGTTGGGATTGTATTGGATATATGTAGATCAAGGTGGAGAGAACTGACATCATGATGATATTAAGTGTTTCTTTCCATGAACATGGAATTTCTCTCCACTTATTTAGTTCTTTCTAAAATTTCAGTTATCAGAGTTTTATAACCTTTTTTCATATAGATCTTATACACATTTTTTATATCTAAGTATTCCATTTTTATGGTGCTAATACAAATGATATTGGCTTTTAATTTCAGATTCCACTTGTTCATTACCAATGTGTAGAATACTGATTGGCTTTTATATATTAACCTTGTATTCTGCGACCTTGTCATAAACACTTAAGAGTTCCAGGAAATTTTTGTCAAATCTTTCAGATTTTCTACATAGGTGATCATGTCCTCTATGAACAAAGTTCATAGAGTTTTATTTTTTATTTTTTATTTTTTTTCCCTTTCCAATATCTATAGCATTTATTTCCTTCTTATCTCATTGTATTAGCTAAGACCTCCAGGAGTGCTGAGATGTTGAACAGAAGTGGTGAGATGGAACATCCTTGCCTTGTTCTTGATCTTGGTGGAAAGCTTCTAGTTTCTCACAGTTAAATATGATGCTAGCCATAGATTATTTGAGGATATTCTTTATCAAGTTGAAAAAGCTCCCCTCTATTCCTAGTTTCAAGATACTGAATCTATGTCCTCTAAATGGTAGTTATATGTGGGAGTATCAAATTTAGATTTACTCTTGGAAATCAGTAGATAACATTGAGAATCAAGACTGTAAATATAATCATCTAGAAAAATGGATCTAGAGCTGTGAATGAGAACCATAAGGTAGTGTTTAAGAGCTCTATATTAGTAAAAGTAGAAAAGACTGTGTGGGATAATAAAAGACTTTTCCATTTAAAATTTCAAGTTTAGCTCTCATTTAATACAAAGTCTTTTTAGGTTGATGGGTGCTTTCCTCCATCTGATAACTCTGGGATCTGGCCCTTCTCCAACTTGTGACACTGCCATCTCATAGGTGGCTTCCAACTCACTATAATAGGGGGCTATAAGAATGGAGGAGATACATTAAATCTTAACTTACTCATCCTGGAAATGACCCATGTTCTTTATACTGATAGCTAAATGGTAAGGAAGTCACACAACTCTATTCTCATTTTTCCAGCAAGATAGTCTGAAGATTACAAGGGAGCACTTCTAATAATTGAAGGGCACTCTCTGTCTCTATCCAAAGAATGAGCTCTGGAGTCAGTGTCAAGAGTCTAAATCCTCCTTCCATTATGCATTTGCTGCATTACATTAGACTAGTTACTTAACTGGACTTTGCCTTAGTTTTCTTTGTGAAATGAGGGAAACAATAGTACTTTTGTTATTGAGGTGTTATGAAATTTAAGTGAGTGTGTATATATATATATATTTTTTCTTAGAACACTGTGAGGCACATAACAAATACCAATAATGTTACTGTTCTCATTGTTGTTGTTATTATAGTTACAGGGGAATAAACTGGAGAAGCTCACAATTCAGATGATAGCTGAGAGAGAAAAAAGAACTATCAACAGAAAATTCTACAGTTTCTTTTTCTTACCACCATATGCCATGTTTCTCAGAATCAGATCACTTTGGAATTATTATTAAACTTTTTCTAAACGGTAGTATGTGACTACTACCTCCAGCCACAAAAATCTTCTTCCTGGTATATACTTAATCCATGTGTTCTTGTGTTAGAGGTTGTCTAAAGCAGCCTCAAAATCCTAACTTTGATTCCCCAAATTCTGGCACTGCCATAAGTCATATAGTGCCAGAAAACTCGAATCACATTGTCTTTTATGTAAATGTGCCTCCTGGAGTTGTGCAAAACATCAGTGATGCCTCTAGGCTCTATTTCTGGACAAAGGTGGGTGGACCTCCATCCAGTTCTGAACATTTCTTAGCTTTCTTAAATTCACAATAGAAAACCAACTCTGCCACTGGGGTTTGCTTGTTTCCAAAGCATAAATGAGAAAAAGAGAGTATCATGTCTCTTACAGCAATTCAAACTTAAATCTCAATTTTAGTTTTACAAGCAAAGCTTGATGCAAGCAGACATTATTTGCCTTCTAGAACACCTTTCCTGCACCTTCTCATATTTCTGGGTTAAGCCCTTTGCTTTTATCAGTGGCCACTATAACAGATAACTGTAAGGGATTAAGAGTACTCTTTCCTTGATGAGCACTGGGTGATGTATAGAATTGTTGAATCACTATTTTATATACCTAAAACTGATATAGCGCTGTATGTTAACTAACTGAAATTAAAGAAAAAAAGAAAGGCCTGAGAAACTATCACATGAAGAACTTAAGGAGACCTAAATGTAATTTAGTATCCTGGATAGGCTCCTATGAGAAGAAGGACACTGGGTAAAAACCAAAGACATCTGGATAAAGTTTGGAGTTTAGTTATGATAATGTATCAGTATTTTTCCCTAATTGCAACAAATGTACCTTACAGATATAGGATGTTAATAACTCAGGAAACTGAGGAAAAAGTTTGGTTTATAGGGAACACTTTGTGCTTTCTTTGCAAATTTTCTTTAAGTCTCAAGCTATTCTTAACAGTAGCTTCTTTTCTTTTTTAAATGTGTTTTTTTAATCTACATTTATTTATTTATTTATTTTAACATATAATGTATTATTGGTCTGTGAATCATCAGTCTTACACATTTCACAGCACTCACCATTGCACATACCCTTTCCAATGACCATAACCCAGCCACCCTATCCCTACCCCCTAAACCCCCAGCAACTCTGTTTCGTGAGACTCAGAGTCTTTTATGGTTTGTCTCCTTCCTGATCCCATCTTGTTTCATTTTTTCCCTCTAACTTCTTAATAAGAAAAAGAGGCAAAATTAATACAAAGAAAGAAATAACCATAGCAAATATATTCTAACATTTGTTGTAACACAAAAGTATGTTCACATTTTTTTTAATTATTTATTTATTGAGGGAGGGAGTGGGACAGAGGGAGAGAGAATCCCAAGCAGACCTATGCTCAGTGCAGAGCCTGATGTGGGGCTCGATCTCATGACCCTGAAATCATGACCTGATCAAAACCCAAGAGACTGTCACTTAACCTACCCAGTTCACATTTCACATGAAAACCTTCTCTGTTACATTTCTTGGTATCCTCATGAAATTCTACATGAACACATTGTTTTAAAGTTACTGAAGAAAAGTTGCCTTGAGGAATTGACTGCTTTTCCTTCTCTTCCTGGCTGTCAGGAACTTCAGAACCAAATATGGGGCTTAATCATAGCACCTATGGTTATTGCTTCTGGGAGGAGTGTTTGTATTATTCTTCCTTTTTATTTTTTACTTGTGCTTATTATTTTATTGATTCCAAACTAGGTTGAGTCCTTTGAAGAAAGATATAGGAAGTGAATAAATCACCTTTTTTGGGGGAGGGGTCATCTTTTTCATGAACACTTTTTTTCCATAAACATTTCAATAGCTCCGTTAGCAGCTGGTTTGATTTTATATCAGTCCTGTTATCTCATAATAGCCGTAAGTCCGTTTTTTATGTCTTCTTCTTTTTTTTATATTTAAAAATCTGTCAGGAGGGGCGCCTGGGTGGCTCAGTGGGTTAAAGCCTCTGCCTTCAGCTCAGGTCATGGTCTCAGGGTCTTGGGAACAAGCCTGCATAGGGCTCTCTGCTCAGCAGAGAGCCTGCTTCCTCCCTCTCTCTCTGCCTGCCTCTCTGACTACTTGTGATCTCTCTCTGTTAAATAAATAAAAAAAATATTTTCTAAAAATATGTCAGGAGACTGGCATGGCAAAACCTTGCTTATACTGATACTATAGAAGATAATATTATAAACATTTGTCAAAGGAAAAATTGCACTGGACAAAGTTACCTGGCAAGGAAGACTTTCTTCAAGGCCAAAATGATAGGAGAAATAAGAACAGAGTGTGAGTTCAACTTCACTAGAACAAAGAGTGGGAAAGTCTTTCTAAGACATGTATGAGAAAGTGGGGTCTAGGCCATCTGTTTTTTGTTTTTCTTTCTTTCTTGTTTTGTTTTTTTTTTTTTTAAAGATTTTATTTGTTTGACAGAGAAAGACACAGGGAGAGAGGAAACACAAGCAGGGGGAGTAGGAGAGGGAGAAGCAGGCTTCCAGTTGAACAGGGAGCTGGATGCGGGGGTCGATCCCAGGACCCCGGGATCATGACCTGATCTGAAGGCAGACACTCAATGCTCAACAACTGAGCCACCCAGGCACCGCACCATCTGGGTTTTTTAATCAACTTTACCCAAAGGAAAAGTAATCTTCATGACAGAAGGTAATTTTGTAACTCGGAGCAAGGTGCCCACCAAAGTTAGCCTCCTACTCTCTGAGTCAAAGAGACTGGAAAGTAGGGGCACTGGCTTCCTGGGTGTTTACATTTCAAAGAGAGGGCTCCCACATCCTTGAGAAAGACATTCCTGAATTGTGAGACTGGTGAGAAATCTTTTTTTTTTTTTTTTCCTTTTTAATTTACATCTTAAAGGGGCAAAGAAAGAATTTATAATTTTATAAAGTAAATGCTCTTAAAAAAAGAAAGAGAAAGAAAAGGGAGGTCAGGGCCTAAAGTCTGGAAAAAGAATATCTAAGTTTAGTCAAAGTAAGGGAAAGGTTAGGACCTCTTTACTGAGTAAGATTAGGAACAGTCAAGAGAGTATTAAAATCACTTGTTGGGGCGCCTGGGTGGCTCAGTCAGTTAAGCGGCTCCCTTAGACTCAGGTCATGATCTCGGGGTCCTGGGATAGAGCCCTGTATTGGGTTCCCTGCTCACAGGAGACCTGCTTCTCCTTCTCTTCCCTGCTTGTGCTCTCTCTTGCTATGTCTCTCTCAATAAATAAATAAAATCTTAAAAAAAATAAAATCACTTGTTTTCTTCTCCACAAAAATGAAGGTCTAAATCCTTGTTCCTTTGTCTATGAAACTGCCAAATACTTGGCAGACTGGATCACCTGCTTTTATCACATTTCAAAGTCATTCAGTGATGGTACTGCAATAAATGGTATTTAATAGGAATTCTGTAAAGATGTAGCCTATATTTTGATGGAAGGGGAAGTGCTCAGTAACTCTACTAAAAAAGATTCCGGTATTTTACAATCCAATATGACTAGCTCCTCATATAATAATAAACTGTCAAAAATAAATGTCTCACTGAGGCTGAAAGCAAATGAAAGGAGACAGCAAGAACCAGTAGCTGCAGGAATGAAACATTTACTATTTCACTGAGTGATCACTTCAGGTAGAAATACAGGCTGGTAGTGATTCTTGTGGTATTTGTGTGGTTTTGCCTTTTGAGGAAACCAATACGAAGATGGCGGGCCTTTGGGAGCTAAAATGATACCAAACTTGATGTCTCTTTTCATTGTTTGTTGTTGATTTTTGTAGGCAAAAATGACAGCTAGAGTTATTTAAACAAAGACCAGATGTGAGTATTTTGGAAGGCAAAAGTAATTTTTTCATGATTCATCATATTGTTGTTTCTACTTTGAAGAAATCTCAGAAAATAAGAAGAAAAGAAAACAAAAGTTTCAGAAAAACTGTTGGACGCAGTTTGCCAAGGGACTAATGGTGTCTGGTGCAGAGACTAGCTTTTGGAGGCTGAATTAAAATGTGGTATAAAAATAAATAAATAAAATATGGAATTATTATTATTATTATTATTGTGGTATGATTATTAAAGCCAGTTTTCCTCCTAAATAAATGGTTCATTTTAGCGAAACCATATTTAGACTCAGGTCAGAACTATTTTCTTCACTTAATAGCTTCATATATCCGTAAGAGACATCATTTGAAAAACTGGTGAAACAGATTTACCCCAGATGTAACCCTAAACTCCTTCGTCAAAACTCAGGATTCAGATTTCACCTGATGTAGATTTGAGTTATACTCCAGTCTACACAGGGGGCTGGTACTAGAAGGTGGAAAGAACATTTTGTGTTATTTTTCCCCTGGTAGGATATATCCTTTTTTAGATTTTCCTATCTCATTTTTTTTCCCCATCTGAGTGCAGGGCTCCACTCAGATGTATGGACAATAAAGAAATGAATAACAGATTACCTAGCCGTGTCTCATCCTCTGCCTGCTGGAGTAGGGCCTCTGCTCAGACTTCTGGCTCCTTCCTACTTTGTAAATGAAAGGGCACTTCGGATCATCACCAAGTTTTGGAAAAAGGCCAAATTTCCTCTGATGATTAACCATTTGGCTCTTAGCACTGAAGAAGGTCTTTGAAGTGACATTTGTTCTCTGAGAACTCAAAAGTTGTCTCTGATGTCCTATTAACGGAAGAGTGTCCTGGTTTCCACCTGCCCCTTACGTGCGGAGACTGTAAGGACTCACAGCCTCACAGTGTCCTTCTCATTTCAACCGCCCCCCCCACCCCAACCTTTTACCCTTTTTTGTTCTTTCCTTTTGGTTACCATTTGATGGGTTTTCTGTGGCCTTTGGCAGGTCAGTGACTAGAGCACCTGCCCCGGGTTTACTCGGAAGTTGCTTCCAAATCTAGGATTGTGAGTTCTTCCCAAAGTTAACTTCAAGATTCAACAGGTTATTCGTTATAGGGTAGCTGCTGAATGATCCTTTAGCCAGAGGCCTTGTTCAGACAGTCTGTGTCCCTGGGACCGCTCCTTCTTCCCAGCCACTGTTCACCAGCTGCCCTTCATTAAGTCACAACACAAGCTTACTTTGGTATTTCTGAGGTTCACACAAACCTCGCACACTCGTCCACCCTACGCTTCCTTAATGGCAAATCCGGGAATGAACTTCTTAGTTGTAGATTCAGCCCTGACTAAATGAAAAACTGATCATTTCATTGAGAAATCAAGATGGGGAGGAATAGAGTCTATAAAATAAGCAAATGGCCAGTAATAATTGGAGAAATACTTATTTCCTCTTTCTCTAATTATTCATATAATATAACTACGATAAAACCAGGGAAGGCAAACAAAAAACGAGCTATGTGCATCATAAATTCTTTGTCTTAAAGCCACTATCTAGGAAGCAATCTTTAGTACAGACTTCCTTTTAAAAGGGCTTTTTCATTTATTTTTGTTCAGGATGATAACTGGGTTCAAGGAAGCTGAAATAACATGGCATTGCATGTGATGCTTGTAATCACACTAGCACCTGTTTTTATTTTTGTTTTGTATTTTTAGTAGAGGAGGAGTAGATTTGCAGCTCCGATCAAATATCAAAACATTTTCTGAGATTTCTGTGATTCTCAGCATCAGATACCAATTTTCTACTCTGTTTTCAGGGGACTTCATAAGGTGGCCAACTGAGCATAACTGACCTACCTAGCTATAACCAAAGTGTGACAAAACTCCTCTCCAGGATGAGCATATTTGCTCTGTTACGTCGCTACATGAAAGGAAGCCCCATGGCAGTTCTAGTCCTTGCCTGGTAGTTTTAAATGGCCTTAGGTCAGACACAAAGGCAAAGAGATTTGACCCCACAGTGCAGACATCAAATGAGGGAGTATCATGCTGAACAGAGATAGAGAAAGAAGTAAGGATCTCTTTCCTCTAAAGCTCCAAAACTTGGGCTCCAACTTTGTGTCCTGTAAGTGTGTGGATTTGGCTCAATGAAGCTGCAATTCAGTTAGCTATTGGACAGAGCTGGACACTGATTATGTAAAACATCACAGAATCATGCTGCAGTCCTTGATTTGGTGGATAAAAGGTACAGAAGAAGCAATGATTAGAGACTATCTAAGCATTTTGCAGGTGGAAATGTTCCACATTCCAAGGGCAACGTGTAGGATCTCATGTAATCATGGCTTTCGTTTACTTGCATCTTCCTTTCTATTAAGCCCCAAGTGATTCTTGAGCGTCTTCTGTGTGCCAGCGGGAATCTAGAAGTCTCATTTCTCTGAACAGATTATTTCGTGGTTGAAAAGGACTTTGTTCAATAAATTAATGGGGAAAACTAAAAATTAGGTATCAAGTATTAGGTTATGGCGTAAGGACTAAGAAAAAGAATGAGGCTGCTGTCTTTGGGAATTTGGTGTGTGTGTGTGTGTGTGTGTGTGTGTGTGTGTGCGCAATGTACTAGGTATTGAAATAAGGATCAGGATTCTTAGGGGGCCATGAAATTGTGAAATTATGTCAGTGGTGTCTCCTGAAATTGTGTCAATAATTTTGCGTATATATACACATTCTATAGGCACATTTTCCTGGGAAAGAAGACCCATGATTTTCTCATTCACATTCTCAAAATAATCTATGTAAAAAATGTTAAGAATGAACTATTGTCTTATGGTCATGTTCTTAATGAGAAATTTTAAATAAATTACTGGAAAGGAGAAATGTTAATTTGGTAATAAGGAGGTATATTTTCCCATTTCATCTCGAGCATTATCTGATATTTAGGAATCAATTATATAAGTTATCAATAAGAGTTATAAGCATAATTTATTAAAAAAAGTTGTAAGGATTAAATGAGGTATTCAATAACTATGAACTCGATTTTTAAGCACCCAAATTTGCCTTCTTTGGACTAGTTATCCTCCAATATTTCTATGGCTGTTTCTGTCATTTTGGTCAGTGCCACTTTATAGAGAGTCAAACCATACTTGTTTGAATTTGGGTAAGAGGTTGACTGACTAAAAAGCAATTAATTGGATTTCTTGGTTTGATGAACTATCTTATACTTCAATCCCACCTGAAGTGAGCTTTGGTCCTCTGTCTGGTTTCACTGGTCATTTAACCTATTTCTGAGTAGGAGGTGGAGAAGATAAATTGATAGTAAGGGTGATTGCAAATACTAGGCAGAAATATTTAGTTTCACTGCCCAGAGCTCTGTTATTGATCCTTCTTTCTCCATGCCAACATTACTCAACAGGTCAATCATTTTTAAATGAAAAGCAAAGGGATCTTGAAAAGGAGAAATGCCAACTTTAATAGCTTGTGAAGTACATATGTGGAAGTTGAAAAGTCATTCTGTCACATTATTTTAGATTATGGATCACTGTTTATAATTTTAAAAGTCTTGGTAACTTTAGTTACTTCTTTTGTACCTTCTACCACACTGGCCAACTCCCTAACACAGTGCCCACTTAATTGTATTATGGATTCCGCAAAATATTGGTCTGGTGGAAATTGTGGCAGCAAGAAAATTTAGGTTATGTTTTTAACACAGCTGGTTTTATTTTTCCTCAAATGGGGGAGATTTGAGCTAGCCCTGAATGTTGGAAGGAAGTGTCTTCCCAAACAGAGCAACAGTCAGAAGTCAGTTGAGAGTTGCCTGAAAATATGGGAAAAGGTCTGCCAAAAATTAGACAAAAAGATGTGCTAACCTTATAAGATACACCTCATATCCCACACTCATAATTATGCTATTTTAATATTCCAGATCTCTAGGAAATTATGGGTCTGTTTAGATAGGGCACTTGAAAACTTTCTTTCTTGATTTTTTTTTTTAAGATTTTATTTATTTATTTGACTGACAGGGATCACAAGTAGGCAGAGAGGCAGGCAGAGAGAGGAGGGGAAGCAGGCTTCCCGTTGAGCAGAGAGCCCGATGTGGGACTTGATCCCAGGATCCTGGGATCATGACCTGAGCCGAAAGCAGAGGCTTTAACCCACTGAGTCACCCAGGAGCCCCTTTCCTTGATGTTTTAAGTGGCCTTGCTGGTGCACAGGTTAGACTAAAGGTAATAGATTGTGGAAAAGTGGAGTCAGAGAAAAATTTTAGTTGCCTTGGCAAAGTCTGTTTCAACAACATGTGGCTCACTTTCTCCCCTGACAAACATAGTCACAAGATCTAAGGTGACTCTACCATTTTTCATAGGCAGAACAATTGCTATGTCAATGTGAAGCTATGGATCTTGAAGGTTACATTAAATATGACAAATATTGGAGAGAGAGAAAATAATGAAAAACAGGAAGTATATAGCAATGTAGAGATTTTTGTGTATTGTATTGAAGAGGGTGGTTTCTTCTAAGGGTTTAAATTATGCACAGATATATAGATAAATATAGAGGGATAATATATGTACTTTAAGCATATTTTTATAACAATATATCCCATTATGAACAGAAACAAATCAGACAGTTCTGCCAGTGCAATCTAGAGGCTGGGATGTCCCTTCTTTGGGGATTGGTATTAATTTTTTTACATGAGAACTAGACTAAACCTGTATGTCATTTAGATTGATGAGAAGCAAAAAAAAAAAAAAAAAAAAAAAAGGAAGAAAGAAAGGAAATTAGAAAAAACAAAACAATGCCTGTTCTCCTCTGGAAACTCTATTGAGCTGCCTAATATCACAGGAATAGCTAAATGGTTTTATGTAATTCTGTATATCCCTCACTTAGCAGTGGGGAACCATGCATATTATTTTGGCAGTGAGATAGAAAATGTGTTTGAATTACTAACATTTAACATATAATGGATAAATGTCAAATGAAGTCTTGAGGATATCAAATAAAAATAAGTAGCACCCCAGAAGCTAACATTAATTGACAGTTGGGTGAAATTGCTGTGTAGTAGTTTTCAAAATGATAGACACAGTCATGCTACTTATCATTAGAAATCAGATTTGTCACTCTTAATTGTGGAGATAGACTTCATGCATTTCACAAGTTTTTCAGTGCACAAATACAATTTCCATAAAATTTTGGCAAATAGAATGGAGTTCTCTTACCTCTGGTTATAAGGGATAAGAACTATGAACATGTACAGTCCCTGTGAAAACTGATACAGCGTGAAGAGCTCAGTGAGCTGTGAAGGTGAGGATACAAAGGCAATAAAAGGTTTTCTGTTTCATTTTTGTGAGTGATTCATTCAGAGCCTTGTCTCATGATTAATGTTGACAAATAGCTATACTCAATTTATGGGTTTATTAAATCTAGATATATTTTTAAAATATTTATTTATTTATTTATTTATTTACTAGAGCAAACATGCTCATGTGAGTAGGGAAGGGGCAGAGGGAGAGAATAGAATCCTCAAGCAGACTCCCCTCTGAGCTCCGAGCCTGGGCGTGCGATGATCTCACTACCCATGAAATCATGACCTGAGCTGAAACCATGAATCTGATACTCAACTGACTGAGCCACTCAGGCGCCCCTAAATCCAGCTATTTTTAACAGTGTTTTATCATGAATTCTCTTAGTTTTAGTAATTTCAATTATAATTTGTTTTTAATTAGCTATATATTTTTAATTAAAACATTAATAAGCCTGTATATGGATGATATATACATCCATAGGGGGCAACTGGGTGGCTCAGTGACATCCATGGGGGTGTCTTTGGGGAGCGATTAAGCAAATAAATGAATAGGATTGGGAGAAAAAGAAATTGAAGGGAGGGAGGAAAAAAAGTCTGAGCATTGTGAGTGCTGTGGCTAGCCCATGAATTATTTAGGAGTATGTCCTTGAGTTTATGCTCTGATATTTACTTGTTGTCACTTACCCTCACTGAACCTTGGTTTATGCTTACAAAATAAATACTATTACTTAATTCATGGATTTCTTTTAATTTATGGAATTTTTAATATTAAGTGACATATGTAAAGTGTCTTGAAGCACATAAAAATATGCAATAAATGGCAAAACTACCTATATTGCCTTCATAAGTGTGAAATGACTTGCTTTTCCTAAGTGGATTTTCAAGTGCATAGTTTTAAGTGTACAGGTAACTCTGTGTTTAGTTGAGTCATTGCATTTTTCTGATCCATTGGAAAATGCCATCTGGAGTGATCCACTGGGAGAGTGGGGGACAGAAGAAGTTGACCAGAGAGTCCTTTTCCCCCATGCAGAAGCCTATGTTATCAAAAGTTATTATTATCAGGGCACCTGGGTGGCTCAGTGGGTTAAGCCTCTGCCTTCGGCTCAGGTCTTGATCTCAGGGTCCGGGGATTGAGCCCCGCATTAGACTCTCTGCTCAGCAGGGAGCCTGCTTCCCCCTCTCTCTCTCTGCCTGCTTCTCTGCCTACTTGTGATCTCTCTGTCAAATAAATAAATAAAATCTTTTTTTAAAAAAAGAGGGAGGATCTAGTAGAGAGTGAGTTTTAGGAAGACAAACTAGCAGGGCAAATACTGGAGGAAGTTTGGAGTGCAACTGAGATTTCACCTGTCCTGAGCCTATTTTGTTAAATGAGAGACCAGCATCTGTCTGAACAAGAGAAAGGAATATATGAGATGGTGAGAGTGGTAATGAGGAGTGTCAGTAGAGAAGATGAATTTTAACTCACAGTTTTGCTTGTAGATTGACTTCTTAAAGGAATTAAGAAGGAAGTATCTGGAAGGACTGGAAGTATCTGGAGCTCCAGAATTTAATTTTACATTTATTGCACTGAAGACAGACTCCTCTTCTCACTAATATTTATCGACTGTTTTCTGCATATCAGGCACTCTGAATTTTCCTAGCTCAATTTCACAGTCATCTTTGCAGGAGGTCCTAATATTCTCCCCTATTTGTATTGAGCAAACCAAGGCTCAGGAAGGTTAAGTAACTTGATGTGGCGGTTGTGCTGCCAGTGAATGTCAGCTGGGATTTAGTCCAGGCATGCTTGCCTAAAATTCCCACTTTCAGATGTACTCTACAGGATTTAAGCAAACACTTTTTCTGACTTAATTCAATGTGTGTGTGTTTGTGTGTGTGTGAAAAAGGGGTTCTTTGGGGCAACTGGGTGGCTCAGTGGATTAAGCCTCTGCCTTCAGCTTAGGTCATGATCTCAGGGTCCTGGGATCATGCCCCACATCAGGCTCTCTGCTCAGCGGGGAGCCTGCATCCCCTGCCCAACCCCCCCCACCCGCCTCTCTGCCTACTTGAGATCTCTCTGTCAAATAAATAAATAAAATCTTTAAGAAAAAAGGGGGTTCCTTGATTTATCACATGTGAGTTTTCTTCTCGGCTTAATTAAAAGCTCTTTATATATAGGGAACTGCCCTCATTTGTATTAAGTGGAACATTTTTATTGCTAAACTGCAAGCTCTTTCTAAATTTTTACTCTTTACGAAAGGTCTTTCTAGGCATTTATTTTCACCGAATATTAATCAAGGTGACATTTTATATTCTAAGTGATAATGAAACATTCCCTCTGCCATGGATTTCAGAGCAAGCTGGAGAGAGTCTGCACCTGTATATTGACTGCCTTTCTCTATGCCTTTCGTGTTGTCATTGGGTTTAGAGGGCATTTTATGACCTTCAGTGGCATTTCTTATATTAGATTCTGAGTATGGACAGAATCAAAGAGCTATCTTTTTTCCAACACTGGTATGTCATTATATAAGTTAAATGCTATGAAGAAAATAGAGTCCATTCTGCTTTACTTGGAAAGAACCTATTTAGAATTTGTCAAAAGCGCCACACATAAATAACCTGGAAAAGTTAGTCACAAAGGACTTTCAGATACTTAAAAAAATTACTCACCCCTCACACTACCCTAAGTGTTCCATGGCTGTCTTGAAATGTGCTTAGGGATCTAATGCATCCCAGACCTGCGTCAAAGTCAAAATCCCATTTTGCAAGGGATATAAATCTCGGAATTTGAAATAGCTTTTGCAAATGTTTGGAGTTTTAATTTCATACTTGCCTAATTTTAATGTGGGTCAAGAAAATGGAATGACAAATGCAACTGGTAGTTGGAATAATGGGGAACTGCCTACAAAAGAACAAAGAAGGAAGGAAGGAAGGTAGGGAGGAAGGAAGGAAGGGGCAAGGGAGGGAAGGAAGGATGGGCAGAAGAGAAAGAAAGAAAAAAAGGAAGACTTAAAGAAAGAAAGAGCATTAGTAATGTATTTTGGACCCCTTCGTGTAGAAGAGAAATTTTTGTTGTAATCAATAAAATTACATTATTTTGAGATTAAGGGATATGTTATTAATTGAAACTTATGATTGATACTAATTACACATCTTCAACTCATCTTTTTTTTTTTTTTTTTAAAGATTTTATTTATTTATTTGACAGAGAGAGATCACAGGTAGGTAGAGAGACTGGCAGAGAGAGAGAGAGGGAAGCAGGCTCCCTGCTGAGCAGAGAGCCCGATGTGGGACTCGATCCCAGGACCCTGAGATCATGACCTGAGCCGAAGGCAGCGGCTTAACCCACTGAGCCACCCAGGCGCCCCATCTTCAACTCATCTTTTATTTACTTGCCAATGGTTTGCTTTATCAGAATTTTCTTCTCTGGCTTTAGCATTCTCCTCCTGTCTCTTTCCCCTTCATGGTTCTTCGTACTTTTGAATTAGCAGTGGAATTGTTGGCAAGGTTTTCCTTTGTGCTTCATCCTTTCAGTTCTTTAAATTACAGTCTCCTTCCTTTGTCCCACTGAAATCTCCTAAGGACTTTGAAGCTAATTTATAGTGATACTCGCCCTGCCTCCAGTTATTAAGGAGTGATAGTTGATGATAATAAGTGTACTCTACAACTGAGTGAACCTGTTGAAGTTGATGCCTTCTTATTTGCTGTTTATCTGCAATTTAATAAAGTTGATTGACTTACAAAATTTGCTTGGTAGGAAAAGTGTTTCCCAAGTAGAATAACTGCTCAACTATTACACTGTGATTTGCCCCTACAATTCTTGCTGAGGAATTCAGGCTAATTTTGCTTTTTAGGAACAGATGGTTGATCAGAAGTTATACAAGTCTATGCCTATAAGAGAGTACCAACACCCTTTATAATTCTGTTGCTATCAAATTTAGATTCATTAGGATAAAAAGTGCCAGGCAGTCCTTGTAAGAGGAAAGCACAGGAAACGTTTATTGATTCCATGATAACTCAGAGCTGCATGTTACTGCTCTGTCTTCTACCAGAAGAGAGAGGTGCTGTCACTTGTGGGAGTTTTCCCTCTACAATGAGAGTTGGGGACATTCTCACTTCCACTTTTTTTTTTTTTTTTAAGATTTGTTTATTTATTTTAGGGGAGGGGGGCAAGGGGTAGAGGGAGAGAGAATCTCAAGCAGAGCCTGACTCTGAGATCATGACCTGAGCTGAAACCAAGAGTTGGATGCTTAACCAAATGAGTTACCCAGGCACCCCTCTCACTTCTGCTTCTGAGGCACAGTGGCTGGTCATGAAGATCAGACCTGTCACCACATTCATCAGTGACAACCGACAGAACTGTCCTTCTCTCACTCCCCAAACCCTTCCCCAGATCACTATTTCAGGCTATGGTTTGGAAATTCAACTATAGACAAGTTGTGCTGCTGATGGTTATTCTCACCGTGCCTCTGTTAGCATTCCATGTACATCAGGCTCTTAAGAATGTGGGGTAGGGCGCCTGGTGGCTCAGTGGGTTAAGCCTCTGCCTTCGGCTCCGGCCATCAGTCCAGGGTTCTGGGATCGAGCCCCACATCGGGCTCTCTGCTCAGCAGGGGGCCTGCTTCTCCCTTTGTCTCTGCCTGCCTCTCTGCCTGTTTGTGATCTCTCTCTCTCTCTCTCTGTGTCAAATAAATAAATATAAATCTTAAAAAAAAAAAAAAAGAATGCGGGCTAGATGTTGAAGAGTGACTTTTTTTTAAATCTAATGTTGGTGCCCCCAAATAACTGCTCCGATTTATAAATCTCTAACCCTAACAATATCTGTGTCTCAAAAAGAAATTAGTTATTAATTATTTAATGTTTCCTCATAAATCAGTAAGCTAAGTTTGCAAGAAATTTCAGGTCCTCCAGAGAATGAATTTAGGAATAAAAGCAATAAAGCTAGGGTGCACATTTCTCCTTTGTTGGGAGGTGGTCTATCTCTTCAAAGCCGCTGGTAAGTATAAGTGTTCAAGGTGGCTTCCTCTTTCCCACCAATTCTACCTAATTTCTAACATTTCTTTCTGTGTTGACAGAATTTCATTTTTTTTTGTGGCCTTTTGTTGTTTTGTAGTACCTCGTATATCTTCCTCTCTTTCCTCCTGAGTTACTGGACCTCCCCATGTTCTCTTGTTGCTCTTATGAGAGATTTTCTCTATAAAGTATTTGGTGATAACTATAGTGGGAAGCCATATAAAACCACCATTTATTGCTGGATGTAACTTTATTTTATTAACTAATCAATGTACTTACCCAGTGTAAAGTCTCCATCATTTCTCTTCTTGGCCCAACTGGCAACCTTCCATTTTCAGAAAAGATTAATTTCAGGAGACCCAAGAGCGGCACACTCAGCTTGGTTGTCACTTTACTTCTGGCAGAAAATATAGTTATTCCTAATAATGAATAATTGGAAATTAGTTTCTAAAATGTGTTATGTTACTTAATACATAAAAATAATAAAGATGAGGGGCACCTGGGTGGCTTAGTTGTTAAGTGTCTGCCTTTGGCTCAGGTCATGATCCCAGGGTCCTGGGATCAAGCCCCACCTCGGGCTCTATGCTCAGGGGGAAGCCTGTTTCTCCCTCTCCCATACCCCTGCTTGTGTTCCCTCTCTCGTTGTGTCTCTCTCTGTCAAATAAGTAAACAAAATATTTTAAAAAATAATGATGACTCAGCGTTAGAAGGGTATTCATTAACTGTATCCCACCTCCCCACTACCTCTTGCTCCCCCAGATAGAAGCACATGCACAACCAGTAGCAGTTATGACTTTTATTCGTCCAAGTACCTGGTTACTTTTGTGACTTTTAATAGGTTGGTGCATGGTTTATAGTCTAAAGAGCAGAGCGGATTTAGTTTCAGGGATTAAGTATGACACCAACATCTACTACTCATTAGCAGTGCAACTTTGGGCAAGTTGTTAAATGATTCTGAGCTTCAATTTCCTCATCTAAAATAGGGGTCACAGGTGTTTTATTGGGTTATAGGACTGTCGTTCTCTGAGACGAGACCTTTTTCTTGCTAGCGTCTCATGAGTTACATGACTTATTCTGAGAGATTGGACCACTGAGGTGATGCAAATTTCATTGTTCCCAAATTGCCATTGCTTAGCACAGTGAAAGTGTGCTATCCCTTAATGAGTTCAAAAGTAGGTTGATTTGTCTTGAAGGTGTAAGACAAATCCATAGTAGGATTTTACTCTAGTACTAATTCTAGTCATGGTTCATGAGATTTGCAAAAGTCCACGTTTTATAAAAGTCCCCAGCATCACTTTGAGGTTGTACGTAATGTTTTTAAAGCACCTCTCTTTCTAGCACTATTCCATTCTGGGACCCTAAAGCTTTAACAACAGCCTGTGTTCAGTCTCATACCATCCTCTACTTCTCATCCCAAATTCCTCTTATTCAACCAACATCATTAGGAATTAATATACTTGGGTTTTTGCAAAGTCTTGGGGAAAAAGGAATGGAAGACAGTCCCTGACATCAAGGGGCTCACAGTGCAGTGGGTAAAACTGACAGGAAAATCACTGCAGTTAAAACTAGTAACTTTTAAGAAGAGAGCTAGAATTCTGTTGCAAGAAAGCAACTAATGCAGGTTTGCCCATAGATGGCAACGAACATAGGTCTACTTCAGGACAGAATGTGTTGGGGAGCAATACCTGATACCAGACATGAGTCTTAAAAAATAACCATGTGGCATTATTCAGCCAAAAACAAGAATGAAATATTGCCATTTGCAACAGTATGGATGGAGCTAGAGAGCGTAATGCTAAGCAAAGTATGCCAAATACTGTATGACAAATACCATATGATTTCACTCATATGTGGAATTTAAGAAAAAGCAAATGAACAATAGAAAAAAGAGAGAAACTAAGAACAGACTGTTCACTACAGAGAATAGATGGTTATCAGAGGGGAAGTGGGGTAGGGGAGAAATAGGTGAAGAGAATTAAAAGTATACTTATCTTGATGAGTAGTGAGTAATATATGAAACTGTCAAATCACTATATTAATGAAAATGTGTTATGCAGGGCAAGGAGAGAAGAAGCACTCCATATTTAGGGAAAAGCACCCACAAAGCCACAGAAGCAAGAGAGCGTAGTCTGTTGGGAAGCAACATATGGAATAAACTGGAATGGTGGGTTTATGCAGAGAGATGACTAGAGGTGTCTATTAGACAAGGTTCTCCAGAGAAATAGGACCAGTAGGATGGATGGAGGGATGGATGGATGGATATAGAGATAGGTAGATAGATAGATAGTTAGATGTAAGGGGAGATTTATTATAGGTATTGGCTCACGTGGTTATGGAGATCTAAAAGCCCCATAATTTACTGTTTGCAAGTTGAAGAACCAAGAAAGTGGCATAATTCAGTCTGAGTCCAAAACCCTGAGAACTGGTGGGCCCATGGTGTAATTCAGTCTGAGTCCAAACGCCTGAGAACCAGAAGTGCTGTGTCCAAGGGTAGGGAAGATGGACATCTCAGCTTAAGCAAAGAGAGCAGATTCACCCTTCTACTACTTTTTTGTTCTCTTCAGGCCCTGAATAGGTTGGATGAGGTCCACCCTCTGCATGAGGGCTGTCCTTAATGTGCTGATTTAAATGCTGACCTCCTCTAGAGACATGCTCACAGACACACCCAGAAATAATGTTTTACCAACCTTTGTCAGTAGCATTTATTTACAAGATAATGTTTTATGACATCCATTAAGACCAACAAGGTTGACACATAAACCATCACACCAAGCTGGTATAATACAGGTAAACAGGGACCAGATCTGGAGGATGTGGTAGGCTGTCCTGGGGGGTTAACTTTGATCCAACATGTGATTAAAAAAAAAAAAAAAACCACCATTTAGTGGTTTGATGTAGGGGAGGAACACAGATTTATGTTTTATGAAGATCACTGTAGCAACAGTGTGAACTTTGATAGTTCACACTGGTGGATGGAGACAAATTCAGAAAGACAGGTTAGAAGTATTATTTCAAACCTGATGACAAATTATGAGGAACTAAAGAGCAAAAGCCATGTATGTAGTAGGTTTTCAATAAGTATTTGTCAAATAAATGAATTAATTTAGTCTCCTCTCTTAGAAGTACACTGATCCAGTGGGGGATGCCTAGTTTAGGCTTAATCCAGATTTTTTTTTAATTTTTTAAAGATTTTATTTATTTATTTGACAGAGGTCACAAGTAGGCAGAGAGGCAGACAGAGAGAGAGAGAGGGAAGCAGGCTCTCCGCTGAGCAGAGAACCCGACGCGGGGCTTGATCCAAGGATTCTGGGATCATGACCTGAGCTGAAGGCAGAGGCTTAACCCACTGAGCCACCCAGGTGCCCCTAGGCTTAATCCATTTTTTAGTATAAAAATCTGCCATCAAGGAGAGGACAAGTGAGTATTGCAACACTCAGTGCTTTCATAGAGAACAATACTAATCAATACTCCACCCGGGGCCCCTCCAATGGATGGTACTGAGAAAGACTGGTATTTGTGTCTATGTGTGTGTTTGTGTGAGTGTTCACATCAGTGTGTGTGTGTGTGTGTACTCCCATCCAAGGCAACTAGGACTGCAGAAGGGAACAGGACATTCAGTCAGTGGGAAAGAATGTGAGCCCAGGCAAACTTTATGTTAATTGTGAAAGTTCGTAAAGACAGAAGGATTACATCAATAGAGGGTGACTCATAGTCAAAGAGGCTTTTCATCCATAAGGCATTTATTGGTAACAAATACTGTGCTCACAAATGAAGCCAAGTAATACACTAACAACATAATTACAGTGATTTTAGCTGTGACAAAAGGTATGCATAAATTTCAACCTACGCATGTAAGAATCTACAAGACGTGACATTGTCTCCTAAGAACTGTAGCTGGAGTTGCACGGGTAGCTCGTCAGCAGTAGGCCTTTGATTTATGAGGCATTTATAAGAAAAAAGCTCATTCACATCCTTACTAAATGCCATAATTTATACTTTTTTTTTTAATAGAGAAATATCACATCATCCTTTGTTTTTCCCCAGAAGATTTTGGAATTTCTTTGGGCTTGGAGTGGAACTGCGGTTAAATATGTTGTGAGGAGTCGAAAATTTTAAAAAGAGAGGGTTTAAGATTGAGAGATAGAAATGCGATTGATCAATGGAGACAAAAAGCAGAGTGGAAATTAAAATTCTTCCAAGTTGTATTATATGATTTAAATAGAGTGCAATTTCCATGAACCAGAGGGAAAAAATCAATATAACAAGAGTTTGAAATGTACGGAAATGCTTAGCCAGCACATGCTCCCTCGGTTACCCCGACCCTCTTCATTCTAAGGGTGAGAAAGTGATGTGGAGGCATGAAAGAAAGCTGGTTTCTCCCAGGAAATGCTGTGAAGATTAAGAACTCCCTAACAGTTCAGGCTAATAGATTGCAGTATATAAGAATTCAATATCCCCAGCTTGCATAAATGAAGGGAAGTTTTCATATCAGCCTGTGGGACTTTTCAGTCAAATTTTAAATTTTGGAACATGTGGAATTCAATATGCATGGATTCAATAAAAGCACATGTCACTGCATTTTGGATATAACGAAGCAAGAAAGGAGTGATGTTTCCATGTGAAATCTTCCAATTTATATTTCCTCAAAAGTATATTACATTTGGCTGTGGTGCTACATGCATTTATCTCTAAATATTGTATTGGAAGAAATATGTTTTCTGTGTCCTTTCCAAGTATGAGGTTCACTGTAAAGGTTTTAAAGAGCTAAAAATTAGACTTGCAACAGTTTCATTGCGAAGGCAAGTTTTTCCCTTTTAATCGCTCACATAAGTAACCATAAAATAATATCTTGAAACTTCTCATTATTGCATAAATAATCTTGCTGCTGGAAGAGGATCCTTGATTTCTTCTGAAGTTATACAAGGACTATTTTAAGAACACTTGGAGAGTTTGTTTCCTGGAGAGCCTGACAGTTTTCTTCAGAACTGCTGCTTTATAGAGAAAAGTAGTAATTGTTAAACCTTGCTCCATGAAGCATACAACTTCTCAAATGTGCCCTGCCTAGGTATATTTTCGGAAAGGTTTCAATTTGGTTGCATAATTTCAGCCCTTGCTAGGCCCACAGTGATGATAACATTGAAAAATAACTTGGTGTGCTGCTTGTTCTCCTGCTGCTAACATTTTATCACGAACTGCTAGTTTGCCAAGGATTAGCTGCTAAAATGCTCTCCTGATTAATGTGCTAATTAATTAATGCAGCTGCTAAATTGTAATGCTGATTAAAACACACCACATGGAGAACACTGGAAAAAGTCCCCACATGAGTCAGTCATTCCAGGTGCATTTTTACTGGAGGAAAACCTCAGATACTGAGCTGAGTAAACAGATCTGTGGCCTGCTTATCGGGGCAACTGAGAAATTCTTCAGTCAGACCCCTCTACTTTTACCTCAGTCCTTAAATTGAATTCATGACCAGAAATCCTGAAATGAGGCATAGGGAACAATTTGGACACACTTTTCTCTTTACCTATTGCAAATTAATTTCCTCTACGAATGACCATCGTGGCTCAAATTTTACTGAGACTTGAAGGAGTTTGTTGTGCACATAAACTGTGTTGAGTCAGACCCCAAGCTCAGACTTAGCTTGGTTGGCTCTGTTGTGGAAGTTGGGGCTAATGAACATTCCTTCCAGGTGATTCCCATTGTGGTGTCCGTCCCTAAGGCCCTAATTCTCAGAGAACATATTCTGCCTAACAAAACAGGAATCAGTAAGCATTTAACATCTACAAAACATTGTATGAGGTAAAAACATAAGACATTTTTAACTCTCTTTGAGAACTTCATTTTGTAATTTTGGGAATAAAGCATGCGTCTTCAAAGTATTTGCCATTACCGGGCCACAAATGAACGGATACTAAGTCAGTGGAATAGATGTAAGAACCGCAGGAATACAGAGGAAGGAGAAAGAATTTGCATTTGTAGTGATTTTTTCTGCAATGAAGTGGAAATGGATATAAGCCTTGAAGGATGAAAGGATTTAGGTTGATGGATGGTTGTTTGGCACAGAGAATTCATATGAATACATGTATCAAAACACAAGTGTGGGGGATGCCTGGGTGGCTCAGTTTGTTAAAGCCTCTGCTTTCAGCCTGGGTCACGGTCCCGGGGTCCTGGGATCCAGCCCCACATCGGGTTCTCTGCTCAGCAAGGAGTCTGCTTCCCCCACCCTGTCTGCCTCTCTGCCTACTTGTGATCTCTGTCTGTCCAATAAATAAATAAAATCTTTTAAATTAAAACAAACAAACAAAAAAACACCAGTGGGAATGGGCCTGAAGGTAAGCCAAAGTCCAGTCCATTTGACAAAGCAGAGACCAAGTCCCAAGAAGGATTCTGAGAGTGAGCCCCAGTGCTGACCAATAAACAGTCAGTAAACAAGGAAGAAGGGGGGCACTGAGGCCCTGATCTTTTGGAGAAGTAGAACAACTTGTTTTGAGGTCTTTCTGTGTGCAATGAGAAGATTATATTGGATGAGGAAGGTTCTGGAGAGGAAAAGATAAATTAGTAAGGCTTCTCTAATTCAGATATGTTCAACTAATCCAAGACATCAAGATGGGTAGAGAAGGTATCTCAGACAGTAGACCAAGAAAAGTCTCTGATCAAATGAAAACACAGACCCTCATTATTGTCCCATTTGTAGTCAACAGACTCTCAACAAATTATCCTTGCATTTGTACTCAGACATCTTACTTAACCTTGGGGTAGTTTGAGTGCATTTAATTAGCTTTCTTCAGAAAATTTCTATAGGGGGATGGTCCCTTGAATCTGACTGTATACATTTAGATAGGTGACAATTCTTGGGTCTAGTCCCATTGTTAAGGCTGAATTGTGTTTCCCCCAGAAAGATATTTTGAAATCCTAACTCCTGGTATCTATAAGTGGGGCCTTATTTGGAAATAGGCCCTTTGCAGAGGTACTCCTATAAGGATGAGGTAATTACTGTGTACCCTAAGTCAATATGACTGGTGTCCTTTTAAGAAGAGGAGAAGGGCTACAGAGATAGAAATACACAGGAAGGAAATGGATATGTAATAATAGAAGCAGAGATTGCAGTGAGTGCCTACAAACTGGGGAATCCCAAGGATTTCTAGCAAACACTGGAAGTTAGAAGAGGCAAGAATGATTGTGTCTCAGGTTTCAGAGGGAGTATAGCCCTATCAACATCTTAATTTCAGACTTCTAGACTCCAGAACCGTGAGACAGTGAGTTTCTTTTATTTTGGGCCATCCCGTTTGTGTTAGTTTGTTTTACGGCCCTAGGAATCCAAGAGATCCAGTAATGATTGTAATAATTAATTTTTGATGACCTCTTACCATGTGCCAAGGGTTACAGTGGGCCCTTGAATGCATTGCATTATAGTACAGTACAGTCTTCACAGTAACACTGTGTGGCAGATAATACTCTTACCCTTTTCTTATAAATAAGAGCAGGAGAATTTGAAAGCCTTGTCTAAAGTCGTGGTCTATCCGATTTCAGTGCCAGTGTACTATAACCTCACACAGAAGTCTCATGGCTTGTCCCTACAGACAACGCAGGGCAAGGTCAAAAGCTTTGTAAGCAAGATGATGAGTAATTTTCAACCCAGGCATCTGGCCACTCAAGGGCTGAGGAAGTGAAGCTGTGTTTTAGCCCCCATCTTGTTTTCCTCGTTGCCAGGCACAGGAAGATACCTGCTGTCTCTTCCTTGGAGAGCCAATGGTAGTTAAGATTACTGGCTTGGATGTTAGCAAACATCTGTGCCAGTATTCCTTCTTAACAAGTTAAAGGGGCGCCTGGGTGGCTCCGTCATTAAGCATCTGCCTTTGGCTCAGGTTATGATCCCAGGGTCCTGGGATGGAGACCCACATCAGGCTCCCTGCTCGGTGGGAAGCCTGCTTCTCCCTCTCCCACTCCCTCTGCTTGTGTTCCCTTTCTCACTGTGTCTCTCTCTGTCAAATAAATAAAATGTTTAAAAACAACAAAGCAAGTGAGTAACGAAGCCTGCTGCTTTAAGGTAGAGGCTTATGGTCATCAGCAAGTTCCACTTGGGACTTGAAACTCAGAAAGAGAACCAGATTCATCTACACAGTTGGGAGTGTGTGCTTCTTTATTCTTTCTTACTAAATTCATGTTTTCTGTGAATTAGTGGAGAAGATAAGAAGTTGAGATGTTATTCCAAAATGGGAATTTAATTTTTAAAGATGTATTTATATCTCCAGAAGGCACTTAAGGTGATTTTTAAAATTAATTCAATCATCATATATTGAACACTCAGTGAAAGTCATGAGGTCCCATGCTGGAAGCAGGGGACACCAGCAGAAACATGACATTGATCTTATTTTTTTTTTAATTCTGCTGAATGTATCATATTTTAGTGGTCTATCACCCGGAATGAATCTTTTATCTTCCTTAACCACACAGTTGCCTATAGCTGGGTTTAATCCCCAAAGACAGGAAATAATCTCTTGAAGTAGATACTTTTTGCTCCTGCCTGAGGATTTTGTACCAAATACGGAGCTATCTGCACTCCTCATAGGCATGTTTTACTCCTTATTCTCTAAAGGCATGGAGATGGGCAGTTGAGAAGCAGAACGAAGGCAAAGCAATTCTCAAAATGATTCCCTTTAGGTTCACCTTTTGGGGTTTACTTTTGAGGTCAAAACCTCAGAAATTGCTTCCTAAGAATGAATTCATCCACTCTCAGAGAAGAAGATGTACCCTCTCTGGGTCTTTTAGATTCTGTTCCTTTATTACGTCTTCACGAGTTCTACAACCCGGCACATTGCCTCCCTTTTTATGCCAATATTGCCTTTGTCCCATGAGAAGGATGCAGGGTGGTAATGAGGGTAAAGATGGAGAGAGGATGTGGTAAAAGAAAATGCCATGTGGTCAGTGAATACAACATGATGTGTTGAGAGCTTTAAGAGAAGTATGTGGAAGGAGTAAAGGTAATGCACTAAAAACACCCAAAGAACTTTGACTGGGGTTTTTGGCAACATTTTCATGGAAGACCTATTAACTGAGTATAAGGGTTGTGAGAAGTTTCTCCAGGAGAGAAAGAGGGAGAAGAGAATTTCTGATGAATTAATATTTGCAGACCTAGGCAGCAATTAATGGAATGAGGGGATAGTGATACACCAGTGGCTAGACTGTTGGGAGTGTTTTGCCCTGGGAGTTGTTTATTTGTTTGTAGAGAAGAGTATTTTACCACTAACTTTTAAAATCATAATGGTGATAATGTTAAGAAGATCTACTTTTTTTTCATTTTGTTTTATTTCTTTTTAGTGTTCTAAAATTCACTCTTTATGTACCACACCCAGTGCTCCATGCAATATGTGCCCTCCATAAGACCTACCACCAGGCTCACCCAACCCTCCATCCCTTTCCCCTCCAAAACCCTCAGTTTGTTTCTCAGAGTCCATAGTCTCTCATGGTTTGTCTCCCCCTCTGATTTCCCCCATCTCACTTCTCTCCATCTTTCAATGTCCTCCACAAAGATACAGATGTAATGAAAAGAAGGGCCACCTGTACTGCAATTTTCATAGCAGCAATGGCCACAGTTGCCAAATGGTGGAAAGAACCAAGATATCCTTCAACAGACGAATGGACAAAGAAGATATGGTCCATATATACTATGGAGTATTATGCCTCCACCAGAAAGGATGAATATCCAACTTTATATCAACATGGACAGGACTGGGGGAGATTATGTTGAGTGAAATAAGTCAAGCAGAGAGAGTCAATTATCATATGGTTTCACTTACTTGTGGAGCATAAGGAATAACAAGAAAATCTACTTTTTAAAAAATATTTATTTATTATTTGAGAGAGAGGGCAGAGGGAGGAGCAGGGGAGAGGGACAAGCAGACTCCTGCTGAGCACAGAGCCCTACCCAGGGCTATTTCACAACACTGAGATGACCACCTGAGCAGAAACCAAGGGTAGGATGCTTAACCGACTTGACTGCTTTACCCAGGAGGCCTGATTATTTTATTTTCTAAAATGTATTCATTCAAATAATATTTGAACATTTAATAAATGAATTTAAACTATTAGAATTCAAACTTGTTAACCAAACAGCTTCATCCTATGCTTACCCAAGAGAGCAATATTTCTTCCTTGACAATTAATGGAAGTCACAAAGTTAAAAAATCTAAAAATTATTTAATCACATAGGTGGCAGCATCTTAGTTGTGGTCCTCTGTTGTATGACCTGGAACCCAGATTTTGCCCGCAAATGAAGTTCTGATATGATGGGTAGATTTTATAACTCTGAGCGAGTGTCTTCTCATTACAATAAAACTGTGACAGAAATCCTATCACAGAAAGTAGGAAGGAAGCAAGTTCTAACCTGAATGATATGGTGCCATGTGAATGAGACTGTAGATTAAATTAAAAATACTTTGTCGAGTGGCTTTGAAAAGAATTTTTTTTGTTGTTTTCGAACTTTGAAATAACCTGTTAAATTGATCTGTGAAGGTCATGGATGCCCTTGAAAAGTGGTGCTTAAATTCTTTGCAGTAGCAGAAAGTCCTAGTTGAATTAGTGCAGACCCCATGGAGACTTCTGAAGCTGTTGATAAATCATGTTTAAGAGCTTTTCAGCCCAAAGCTCAGCTGTAAACTCAGGCAAAGCCATGAACAAATTTGCAGGTGGCAGTGCCCCATAACTATTCCCTTCTAATCCAAAGCGATCCCTTCTGAGCCACTTCAGCATCAAGCACCCTATTCATCAAATTAGGCTGAATCATGCATATCTTCACTTATATTCAGATCCTCTTTGCAGTCAGATCTGGACCAGGTGAAGAGCAGGCAGAGTAAACAACTGATTCATGAGTTCAAAAGAAAAGTGTAAATCCACAGATCGAAAATAAACACGTAGGGCTTCAGGTTGAGCCCAATATTACAAGTGTTAGACAAGAGCACAAAGATAGCTTCTCATTTGGTGTGGATACCCTGAAACATATATGGTATTCTTATCAGTTTTACTAAGCTACCAAAGAAAACACTTTAATATACCTTTAACTTATTTCTTCTATTGAGTTCTTTCACTTTCCTCAATATATTTTTTCTCCTAATGTTGAAAAAATAGATAAGGAAGATGCTTGTGTCAATAAAGAAGTATAACTTGGGACTCCTGGGTGATTCTGTCAGTTAAGCGTCTTGCTTATTGATCTTAGCTCAAGTCTTGATCTCAGGGTTGTGTGTTTGAGCCATGTATTGGGCTCCATGCTGGGTGTGGAGTCTACATGCAAACATACATATATACATATGTATAACTTTAGACCATTCTGTGTTATCCAGTCATATTCTAGGCCTACTACTTTTTTTTTGTTTTTTAAGATTTTATTTATTTATTTGTTAGAGAGAGAGCACAAGAGTGTGAGCACAAGGAGGGAAAGAAGCAAGCAGAGGGAGAAGCTCCCTGCTGAAGAAGGGGTCTAATGCATGACTCAATCCCAGGACCCCAGGATCATGACTTGAGCTGAAGGCAGATGCTTAACCGGCAGAGCCCAATCAGGCGTCCCTGTAATGGTAACTACTTCTTCTTCTTCTTCTTCTCCTTCTCCTTCTTCCTCTTCTTCCTCTTCTTCCTCTTCTTCCTCTTCCTCTTCTTCTTCTTCTTCTTCTTCTTCTTCCTTTTTCCCACTATACTCCAGTATAATATTCTTCCCTTCCAATAGTTTGCCAAGGGAGGGTGAAGAGAATGGTACCTTCTGAGTGCAAACAATAAGTGGGTATTTTTCTGTAAAAAAGTAAAATACATAATTAAACCTATTAAAAGTCAGTCTGCTTAGGGCACCTGACTGGATCAGTTAGTAGAGCATGCAACTGTTAATCTTGGGGTCATGAGTTTAAGGCCCACGTTGGGCATAGAGCTTACTTAAAAAAACAAGAATTAAAAAAGTCAGTCTGAGGGTACTTGGGTGGCTCAGTCAGTTGAGCATTCAACTCTTGGTTTTGCCTCAGATTGTGATGTTGGGGGTCATGGGAGCCTGCTTAAGACTCTCTCCCTCTCCCTTTGCCCTCCAACCCCCCAAATAAATAAGTAAATCTTTAAAAAAATTTTTTTAAATGGAAACAATTAGGGTTAATATAATTGTAAGTAAGAGGATACATATGTATATATATTTTTTACTTTCTTGCATTTGTATGAAGCTTTCTTTTACCTGAAAGTATTTACCTCATGTAAGTCTTCTAACAACTGCATGAAATTAATAGGTCAGGGAAAATGTTTTCATTACCACTGGATGTGAAGGAAAGCTTAGAAATCTTTTGAATGGGGGTGCCTGGGTAGTACAGTGGGTTAAACTATTGCCTTTGGCTCAGGTTGTGATCTCAGGGTCCTGGAATCGAGCCCAGCATCAGGCTTTCTGCTCAGCGGGGAGCCTGCTTCCTCCTCTCTCTCTCTCTCTGCCTGCCTCTCTGCCTACTTGTGATCTCGCTTTCTGTCAAATAAAAAAAGAAAATCTTTAAAAAAAAAAAGAAAAAAAAACTTTTGAATGACTTTTTCTGGTAAAAAAAGCTAGTTCTTCAATGACTGAATTTGCATAATGGTTTGAATTCTGATAATGGGATATTTTAGGGAAAGGTCAAAGTCAAAAACACACTGGGATATATTCCATCTTCTTTGCCTTTGGAAATCTTAACAAAAGACTCTTCTGGGTGTAGAAATGAGAAGTTGGCTCTTAGTGATCAACTTCCTTCTATTAAGGCAGTCTTTGGCCCAAAGGGTTCTCACTATAGTGAAACATCATGAAGGAGACCCATGAATTATATGTGCCCATTTCCTTTGTGTACCCATGTATCAGTCAGGATAGGTAGGTTACACTGCAGTAAAATCAACCCCCAATTTTAGGCCCTAATAATAATAAATGCTCTCTGTTTATGTCCAGTCAGCTTTGGCTATCCATGCTAATAGAACAGTATGTATCTGGGGGCTGCTGGCCGGTGCAATCTGTTAAGTGTCTGCCTCTTGATTTTTACTCAGGCCATGATCTCATGGGTCCTGATATGGAGTTCTACTTTGGGCTTTGTCCTCAGTGTGGAGTCTGCTTGGGATTCTCTCTCTCTCTTCCTTTCCTTCAGCCCCTAGCCCTGCTTGTATGCAGGCTCTCTCTTTCTCTCTCTCTCTCAAATAAATAAATTGATTAAATCTAAAAAACAAAAACAAATGAACAAACAAAACCAAAAACAGCCTGTATCTGGATTACTGTTGGTCTCAAGCAGAAAGAAAACAGGCCTGGGGAGCACCTGAGTGGCTCAGCAGGTTAAGCCTCTGCCTTCAGCTCAGGTCATGATCTCAGGGTCCTGGAATCGAGCCCCACATTGGGCTCTCTACTTACCCCCTCTCTCTCTCTGCCTGTCTTTCTGCCCATTTGTGATCTCTGTCTGTCAAATAAGTAAATAAAATATTTCAGAAAAAAAAATATTTCAGAAAGAAAAAGAAAACAGGCTTAGCAATCCATAAACTGCCTCTTCAAGATTCTAGTTGAAGTGAGATGGCCAGGCTGATGCCAATGAATATAGGGATATATTATGCCACTGCTACGGGAAAGCTTATGATTGTTAACACTAAAATCTACCATAACCTTCTTGAAAAGACCATTAGGAAATAGGAAAGTTTCAAGAAACAACATTTTGACTTCTGCTTCCAGATCTGTGGAATGGTTAGTTGTAGACCAATGCTTCTATTAAGAACAACTGGAATAGCTGAATTAAAAAAAAAAAGTATATATATATTATATATTATATAGACACACACACATATTACATATATCTTTATATATGTAGTATATATATTATATATAATGCTTATATAAAATATATAAATATATAAATAGAGGGAATAAATAAGAAATATATAACATATATATCTATTATATATATTTATTAAATTTTAAATGTATGTATTTAAAATTCAGCTGTATATGTATGTATATATATGTATATGTATGTGTGTGTGTGTGTGTGTGTGTGTGTGTGTTTAAGGATATCAGAGGGCCCATCAAGCAACGAGGCCCTGACAGTCTGGTATCTTGGAAAGAAGAAAGGCTATTGACTCGGGCAAACATTCTACACATGGCTTTCTGCTGAAGAGCATTTATTGACTCTTAAGAAGCACACAGTGAGAGACTCAGAAGCCATGGATAGATCAGCTGAGGTGGCTGGGAAGCCAGTACAGTTTAAAACAGTCTTATGAGACCAAGGAGACAAAAATCGGAACTTTAAAGTGCCAAAACACCTAAGATTTGAGAGCCCAAGGTTATAGACAGAAGGGAAATGCAAAGAAGAAAGTCCATAGTCTACAACAGTTTTTCCTTTGGGGTGTTTGCTGGGTCCTAAATTGCACAGAGAAAGAGGCTTAGAAGCCAAGAGAATAAGCACTAAAAAGCTAAACAGAACTGAATTTTTAATAGAAACAATAGAAATAAAAAGAAAATGAAATGACATCTTTAAAGTGTGGAGAAAAAAAAAATACCTGCCAATTTAGATTTATGAGCTAAGTAAAAATATCCTTTAAAAGACAGATAAAGGTATTTTTATAGAAGCAAAAACTGAGAGAATTTGTTGCCAGCAGACCTGAATTAAAATAAATGTGAAAAAAATCTCTTTGGGCAAAAGAAAAACAATAGCAGATAAGAAAGTAAGGAAAAGTAAAAGAAAAATGGGAAAGGTGATATGTGAGTAAACCTAAGTGAAAATAATAATACAAATAATGTTTCAAGGTATTTAACCATATCTAGAATTAAAATTTATACAATAATAACACAAAAGGTAGGAGATAGGAAAATAAAGTTGAAGTGTTTTAAGGACATACCATTAACTGGGAAGTGGTAAAATTTTAATTTATGTCCAGTTGTAATAAACTAAGGATTTCTAATGTTATCCCTATGAGTGAAAGAATATATAATCTGTTATCCATTGCTTTAAGAAGAAAGAAGGGAAGATAGAATATGTGGGGGAAACTAGTAATAAATGCGATGATAGATTTAAACCTAGTTATGGAAGTTATTGCATTAAATATAAACAATATAAATTTTCCCATTAAAAGAAAAATGTTAGACTAGATGAAAAACAAAATACATCTATTAGCTATTTGAAAGAAATATACCTTAAACAAAAGAAAATTTTGAAACAGAAATGTTGAAAATCAAGTGTTAGGAAAAATTATAACATGTAGACACAAAAAAAGAGATTTATAACTAAATTGGTATCAGATTAATGCTGTACCATTCAAGTTTCGATACATTAATACATTTTAAGTTAATAAAAACCATGAGACTATTTCCTTTGATCTTACTAGAATTAAAGCTGAGAATCAGTTACAAAATAATTAGAATATTTCCAAATGTTTGGGAACAAGCAACACACTTTCTAAGAAGAATAAAACTCTGAGTAAAACAAAACAAAATAAAACCTAAAACCTACAAGAGAATGAGAAGATATTTTGTATTAACTTATAAAAACATAAGGCATATACAAACTTTGGGATGCATAAATATCAAAATGAGAAAGCCTTATATTCATGTATTAAAGATAGAGCTTCATACATGTAGTCATTTATTTTATGACAAAGGTGACATAGAATGTAGGGAGAAAAGTATGAGTTTTTCTAGAAATTGATAAATTTTTAAAAATGGATATCTATGTGAAAGAAATGAATATTTACTTTCTATCTTACTTAATGGATACAGTCAGATTCCAGTTAAATGTAAAATAAAAACAGTAAGATTTCTAGATTTTTTTATTTTAAAGGATTTTATTTATTTATTTGACAGAGAGAGAGATCACAAGTAGGCAGAGGCAGGCAGAGAGAAAGAGGAGGAAGCAGGCTCCCTGCTGAGCAGAAAGCCCGATGCAGGGCTCGATGCCAGAACCCTGGGATCATGACCTGAGCCGAAGGCAGAGGCTTTAACCCACTGAGCCATCCAGGCGCTCCTCTAGAGGAAATTTTTAAATAATATTTTATAACATTAATAGCATCTCAAAAGCACAGAGCATAAACCATATATGTATATAATTTAGAATATACAAAGAATCTACAAATAAATACAAAAATGAAAGACAACCAAGTAGAAAAATCGAAAAAATATTTGGACTGACTTTTCACAAAGAGAATACTCAAATTGTTATAAACATGTAAAAAGATACTTCAATCTCATTAGTAATCAATGAAATTTGAATTAAAACCAAAATAAGATAGTACTACACACCCACCAGAATGGTTGAAATTTAAAAGGCAGGCAGTACTAATTTTTTTTTTAAAGATTTTATTTATTTTTTTATTTGACAGAAAGATCACATGTAGGCAGAGAGGCAGGCAGAGAGAGAGAGGGGGGGGGGAAGCAGGCTCCCTGCTAAGCAGAGAGTCTGATTCGGGGCTCGATCCCAAGACCCTGAGATCATGAGCTGAGCCGAAGGCAGAGGCTTAACCCACTGAGCCACTTAGGGGCCCCCAGGCTGTACTAATTTTGATGAGAATGTAGAACAATGGGAACTCTTATGCACTAAAGTAATATAAGTCCTTTGAGAAATTGCTTGGCAGAATGTAAATACCATTTGACTAGCAATTCTATTCTTGCACCCAATATATAGACACTCAAAGACTTACTCAGGAAGATTTGTAGCATGATTCTTGGTCTTAGCCCCAAACTAAAACAACCTAAATGTCCATCAACATTTATAGAGTAGATTAATTGTGATATAATCATACAAGGAAATACCAATCATCAGTGAGAATGAGTGACTACTACTTAATGAAACAACACGAATAAGTCTCAAAAACCTGATATTAACTAAAAACATCCAGATGCAAAAAGAGTTTTCATATCCTATAATAAAGTCCTGAAGCAGGAAGTACTAGTCACTGGTGATGGAAGTTAATAATTGTGACCTATGGGGAAGGAGGTATACTGATTAGGTGGGGTCATGGAGATAGCTTGAGGTGCTATTACTGTCCTATTTCTTGATCTGCAATCTGAATATATAGGTATGTTCAGTTTGTGAAAATTAGTTGAGCAGTAAACTTGTATTTGTCATACCTAGATGAAATTTTACATTAAAAAAATAATGCTTTGGCTTAGAGCAATATCCTTTTAAGAGCTACTTGGCGACAGATAGAGGGCCATATATAGAATGCGATTCTAATTCCCTTTCTCATCTTATTCCTTTCTTTTGCTCTGGAAGTAATAACTTATTTATTTTCCCCCTCCATTACCAGAAATGTGGCAAGTACAGAATAGACGGTGGCTTCTTTTCTCAGGATTAATTTATCTTTCTGAAAATCACTCAGCTTGATGTCTCTGGATGTATACTAAATATCCACGGGCATGTCAGATATCAAAATGAAAAAGGCAGAAAACAAATAAGGTTCTTATTACTCTGTACATTTTAAGAATGCAAATGTGTATGTGTATCTGCGAGTTTTAAAGGCTGAATCTTCTAGGAGTGGCAAAGGGAAAGACTAATAAGAGTGAGAATGCCAGTGCTTCACGACATTCAAGAGTATGTGTACGTAGCAGGAGCAGGTATCAAGGGAAAAGAAGAGAAGATCGATAAAGTATTCTGAGATTTGGTTTCTCCAGCACTGAAACTGCAAACAGGTGTAAAAACAAATTTTCATTTTTTCTAGGGGAACCATGTTCTCCACAGTGGCTCTGTGACAGATTTTGCATCCCATTTCTATTTGAAATAATCACCTCATCAGGCCTTTGCTGGTATTGTAACTCGCTTAATGCTCTATTGTGTGTAGCCTGCAGCCTGGCAGGAGCATGACGGGGGCAGAAAGTCCAGGCAGAAAGGGTCTCTGAGCCAGAAAAGAGCAAACCCAGAGAGAGTGGTTAGGAATGAATAATTTTCCTGCTATCCCCTTATAATCATTTACATTACTGTCATTCTGCCTTTCTGAATTTTGGCCTTTAAAATTTTTTTTTTTTTTAAATTGTAGGAAAAATGAATTGTGTCTTATTCGGTTCTAGAGTGATTGCAGTATGAAGGTTGCACCAAAAAGCAGCTATTGAGTTTGGGACAGGAGTAGGGTGACCAGGCGTCCAGGTTTGCCTGTCTATTGAGTGTCTCCATTTCCTATCAAAAGTGTTCCAGTTTGTCCAATACATTATATGGTCACCCGAGATCAACATTCACCCTAGATCAACATTGATTTTGAATGGGGGCTTAGGGACTCGATGGGTGATTGTGTTGCTAAATAACGAGGAAATAAGCTATGTTTTAGTGCTGAAGAAATCCGTTCCTAAGAAGTAACAGTCAGGGGGTGCGTGGGTGGCTCAGTGGGTTAAAGCCTCTGCCTTTGGCTCAGGTCATGATCCCAGGGTCCTGGGATCAAGCCCTGCATCGGGCTCTCTGCTCAGCAGGGAGCCTGCTTCCCCCCTCCTTCTCTCTCTGCCTGCCTATCTGCCTCCTTGTGATCTCTGGCTGTCAAATAAATAAATAAAATCTTTAAAAAAAAAAAGAAGCAACAGTCAGCTTGTCTTAACAGTAAAATATAGAGGCCTTTTACTGAAGTAATAGATGCATGTAAGCATGTTCTTTTGCACAAACTCTAAGACTATATACGTATAGAAATATGCAGCTGTTGGCACTCAGCAAAGGGAAGCCACTTGTATATTAAGTCTACGTAAGCTTTCTATGATGATGGATGTTTCTGAGTGTGAAGAGAGAAAATCTGTGAAAATCAAAAGGCAAACTGGAAGAAGAGACTTTCAGAAGTCCAATATTATTTTGCTAATTTATGAAACTCCACTTATTACCTCTTAACTTCTCTGATCCAGTGAATAATTTGATTTTCACCTCTGTGGGCTGACGCTTCAAAAATATTGAATGTTTTCAGGCAGAATTTGACCACTGTTGCATGACTCGGAATTATTTACATCTTGGTTTTTTTTTTTTTTTTTCATCAGAAATCAAAATAGAACACCTTCCATAAACTATTTGTACAGAAATAAGAACAATTATGATTATGAGATGCTTTGCCTAGTTTTTATCTTTCCTGTCCCATATTCTTTACTACCTTAAGTATTGTGTTTTGGGGTTTTATTCAATAGTTCTTAATTATTTCTTGTGTTCACATATAGTATTTGGAAATTCATATGTGTGCCAATTCCCTGAAGGACTCAGGGCAAGAACAGCGTCCAAAATTGCCTTTTGACATGAGGGAGGAAGGCCTAGGCCTTGATCGTTATCGTGGGTTCGGCCAAATTTTAAGCAATTGCCTCTATTTGTCCTTTCCTTCTCCCTGAGATGACTGGTCTATTTACTAAAAAGGAATTTTTATGTTCAAGAAGAAGTTCAACTTTTTATTAGAGCTGGAGTCCTCTGTTTTATGCTCATTTGGAGGGAAAAAATCTCACCATTGAGCACACATGGATACCCTGCACACGAACATTCGTGTACATACACAGACGCCAAACATTTGACTTGTGAAAATGTAAGAAGTCAACAGAATTCTGTTGCTTAAATATCCATTTTTGTTCAAGAACTCCTTTGATGTCATATTTAAAGACACCCTTATTTCAGTATTATTGTGACATTGTAAATTACTGCCAGAATCTGGCTCATTTTGGGTGTAAACTAGAAGCCAAATCCAAAAGGAAAAGGGAGGAACATGGCAGTTGCAGCTGGCTAACCTCTTCAGTGTTCCTCATCTCCAAGTGCCCCTTCCTGGTCCAAGCAGGGATGGCACCTGAAACCACTCTCATTGGCCTCCCACAGGTGTAACTCTGCTCTTTGTCTAGCCTGACCAAGATGGGGAAAACAAGGCAAAACAAGATGGAACTTTTACATACAAGCTTTTAATAAGAAACTTAGGGAAAGGAAAACACCGAAAAGCATGGAAATGGATGAGTCCACTGATGAATGGGAAATATCTCATCTTTTTACTCTTAACAAAGGGGCTGGGCAGGCAGAGCTCACATGACTGACAGTCCTGGTTTCTTTACTGGCCATACCTCATTGTCTTCGAAAAATGCTGACTGGGACATACCTCCAGCCCTTTTTCCAATCTTTGAGCTTTCCTTGACCTTCTTTATTTTCCTTTTCTGCCCATAGGTACCTAACTTAGTGGGGAAAATGGAAATCACAGAGAGAGACAAGCACCTCCCCAGAAAGAGTCTCTTTCTTTTCCAGGGTAGATCTCAGAGCCATCCTTTCTTAATCTTTAAAGTGTGTTTTTTGAGAGAAAACTAGAAAATCCTTTATTTAAAGAAAATAATTCACTCTCCAGAAACCACCATTCTTAGTATTTTAAAATACTTATTTCTAATATAGTCATTACTTTCCAGGTCAATAAATATTATTCAAATATGTTATTTAAATAACTTTTCATTCCATTATGATGTTTCATAACTTAATGGATCGCTGTCAGACATTAATATTATTTCTAATTTTTTACCATTAGATGACATGATGAATGTCCTTGCATAGAAGTCTTTCCACTTTTGGAGGCATACTATCTAAGTTACTCCAGAAAGGCTATGCCAATTCCATTTCCACTAGTAAGTACAAGATAGCTTTATACTGCCACATCTTTAGTAGAACTTACAATTTTTAACTATATATTTTTCAATTTGATAGGTAAAGAATGTGTATCCTCATGTTGAGGCGGAATGTTTAAAACAAAATTCTATTGACTGATTGTTTACTTTATGAATTTCTTATTTTTGTTCTGTGTATTATTTGTCCAGTGTATTGTTCAGCCCTTACTATACGGTGCACTTCTTTTATTAGCCTTTTTTCTTCCTTCTTTCCTTTTATCCTTCCTTCCTGCTTTCAATCCTGCCTTTCTCTCTTTTTCTTTCTTTAAAGTAAACAAATTTTACTAGAAATACTTATTAAAACAACATTAAAGAAATAGCGCTTCCAAGATGAAAAGATTTTCTGTTGACTTTGATTTACAATTTGGAGTGGGTATTTAGTGCTTGGTCCTCTTAAGAAGCAAAATATTTCCACTTTAAGGTGTAAAAGAAAGAGGTTGAAATTTTAAAATGAGTTATTTTTTCTTTTTCTTTTTTTTTTTTTAAAGATTTATTTATTTATTTATTTGACAGAGAGATCACAAGTAGGCAGAGAGGAAGGCAGAGGGGGAGGGGGAAGCAGGCTCCCCACAGAGCAGAGAGCCCTATGTGGGGCTCGATCCCAGAATCCTGGGATCATGACCTGAGCCAAAGGCAAAGGCTTTAACCCACTGAGCCACCCAGGCGCCCCGAGTTACTTTTTTCTTTTAAAACCCTTGGTTCCCTGGGGCACCTGCGTGGCTCAGTCGATGAAGCATTTGCCTTCAGCTTGGGTCATGGTCCCAGGGTCCGGGGATCCAGCCCTGCATCAGGCTCCCTGCTCAGCGGGGAGTCTGCTTCTTCCTCTCCCGCTGCTCCTCCTCCCATTCGTACTCTCTCTCACTCACTCTCTCTTAAGTAGATAAATAAAATCTTTTTAAAAAAACCAGAAACATTGCATTTCCTGTTCCCTGATAGTAGATCTAATAGTTTTTATAATAGATTTATTTTTCCCTTTTTCTGCCTGCTTTGATTTATGCTGAATTAATACAGTATGTCGATTCAGTAGTGCCTGTATTAATGAATAGGATACAAGCAATGACATTCATACTCCAAAGCATAATATAGAAGACACAGAAATGCAGTCTAGTCTGCAAATTTCTTTTTTAATGCACCACCCACCATAGGCTACTGTTTCAAAAATCACCTATTTTATTAGTAAGGACATTTGGACAAATTACTTATACTTCCCAACCCTTACATTTCTCAAACACAAAATGAGGATCCTTGTTGTGGGCTTAGGTTTTTTTTGTGTTTTTCCCTAACTTTTATAGGCTCACTTGGACTTGTAGGAAATAATGCAGAGTGACCCTGTATACCTTGCACTCAGTGTCTCCGAATGGCAACACGTGGTATAACTAGCACACTCTCACAACCAGGGAATTGTCATTGGTCCAGTGCACTGACCTCAGATTGCACCAGGTTTATAGGTGCATGTGTGTGTGTGTGTACACTTTGTTCTCTGCAGTCTGGCAGTTTCCTCACTGCCTGGCACCTACCTGTCCCATGGTAAGCCCTAGACAACTGTTCAGTAACAATTCTTGTCTAGCCAGTCTTTCCTCTCTCTTTTTTTTGGAAGGAAGAGCATCTTGAATGGTTCACTGTAGTTAAAATGATGGTGCCAAACTCACACTTAATCTCTTTTTTACTCCCAGGCTTTTGCAGGGAGAACCTCTGAGCTTAGCGACCAAGCGAGGGATTGACCCGAACTTTAATCGCTGGGCTCATTCCATTACACTTCTCTCCTGAGCTTGTCAGATGTAGGGATCATCTGGGGCAGCGCTTCTCACACTTCTGTGTATATACAAATACCTTGGGGAGCTTATTAGATTACAGGTCTTGATTTAGCAGCTTGGGAGCGGAAGCTGGTATTCTGCATTTCTAGCAAGTTTTAGGTGATGCTGATGGTGCTGGTCCACTGACAATAACTTATGTAGCAAGAATCTTAGAAACTTGCTGAAAATTCAGATTTCCAGGGCTTTTTTTTTTTTTTTTTTCTCAAGATTCTCATGTAGGGAGATTAGAGTGGAGTCTGGGAATTTGTATTTTTATCTAATACCCTGCCCAGGTCTTAGTATAAATTACTTTTGGCAAACCCTGAATATCTTTTATACCATCTCCATGCAGTTTCTCAATTCTTCTGGTTCCTTTTCAGTGTACAGACACTGTTTACCTTAATATTGTTATTTGAAGATTTGGTGCAATTAATTTTTTTCTGTTATTTTATTTTCTTGGCTTGGTTTTTGTCTTTTGAAGGCCAAAAATCCAGAAGGAAAATCGGACTCTTTTACTGAAAGTTTAGTTCAACTCTTAAGAGCTTTAAGGTATTAAAATATTTTCAGTGTCATTCCGTGACACACAAAGATTTTATCAGGGCTTTAAAAAGTCTTCCTAAAGCTGTCTATAACAGCTCTTTTCCTGATCGAAATAAATAACACATGGGACTTGCAACCCAAAATTTCTTATCATTTCCGAATTTACTCTTTCCAGGTCCAGATAAAAAATAATGTTTAATCCCCCCAAAGAGACAGACAGTTATGTGAGCTGGTAGTATTGATAAAAGAGAATCATGGCCAGACAGGAATGGCTGGATTCAACCATAAAAGTTGAAGCTGTGTAAATCATCAAATAACATGGGAATTGGAAAACATCATTATAAGCAACTTGTGGGAACCCCTGATGTTTTAAATTAGCCATGAAATGTGACTTGCTTTATAATATTTTGGAGCTTCTAAAGATCTCAGCTTTTAAATTGAAATTTTCCTATTTGGCAGCAACACAGCAGGCCCGCAAAATAATTTACAACCATTTACTTTGTTAGTTATCCCTTTTAAACAACCCTCAAGGGGAGGAAAACATTATTAATCCCCATTTTATGGATGAGGGGATTGAGGTATTAAGATGACGCAGAGCTTTGATTTAGTGCACACTTGGAGTTTCTTCGTCCCATTCCAAGGCCCTCTCATCTTTACTTAGGTCAGCATGCCTGCTCTTATTATTTTGGCTTATCTTGATGAGGAACGTGGACTCAATTTTCAAGTTAACTTAAGCCACTTAGAAAAATTGGGGCAAATTGAGCAGTATTCCTTTCTCACACTGATGGACCAAGTTCAGTTTTGCAAAGCTATATTTTTTTTATTGATGCCATTTGTAACTTGTACATCTTCATCGAGGAGTTCATACCATAGGAATACCCTTTTAGAGGAGCTGACTTAAGTCATTTTCAATAATCAAGTAAAGGAGAAAAGACATTGTAATTCTTTTTTTTTTTTCCTCATTCATTTTGTTCCAATTTCCAAGGAATGTGTATGTGGGAGTCATCATTGATCAGGAGATATGGTAGTTCTGAGTTGAAGTATGTATCTGTACATTTTAAGTGATGCTGGAAAATTTTCTTAACATTTCGTTCCTTGGTGTTGCATACAGTTATTTGAAAAAATCTTCCATGTAACCTCGTGTATTCTGCAAAGCACATCTTAGAAGATGAGGTCGCTGACGCTCACTCAGAAAGCTGAAGAGATTCTCTAGTGCCAAGGCAGGAATGGAGCCCCTTCCATTCCCGTCCTGTGGCAAAGGAAGTCATTGAAAATAACACAGGGGTCATCAACCCTCCTCCTAGACTGAATACATATTTTACTGACATCGTTTACATATTGTTTCTCAAAGCACAGTACCCAGAATCACCTCAAATTCCTGGTTAAAAGAAAGATAACATTAGCTTATCTGAAAGAGGGTTGGAGGAGGCAGTCTTGGAATCTGCACATTAACAAGGTTTTCAGGTGATGCGCATGCTTACCAGAATCTGAGATCCACCCCATGGGGTTAAAAGGTTTGGTTTGCCTTTGTTGTAGAAGCCATTCTCTTGCTTAGGGAAATTGTTTGCAATGTGTGGGTAACTGGCATTGCTTTGTTTCTCCACAGAGTGAATTTGTTCTCTCTGTAAGTTTCAGTTACTTTCTCACTAAAATAGCTTACATCTGGCTGAACTATCCAGGTTAGCAAGATGCCTGGATGTTCCTGAAACCTTCTCTCACTGAACATCTTGACCCACATAGGTGGACTCCTTTAAAGGAGACTGCAGATCAGGTTAAACAGCAAGGGCTGTCCTTAGATTTACTCCTCCTGCTGGACTTGAGGCAGTGGGCAAGGTGACAGAACACCTCTGTTTGCTACAGAGCCTACAGCAATTTTTCTTGGCTAGGCAATTTGCTTTAACTGTCTACACCTTGATAACCCTTTTCTCCCCCAAGTGCTAAATTTGATATCTCCTTTAAACTGCATAAACATTGTAACGAACATAGAACTCAGCCATGCAATAACCCTCAGCTAATGGTGGCATGAAATGTAAAAGGGCACTCTGCGGTCTCTCTTGCTTCCTTACATTCTGCCCTATGTAGTCCTAGTGGATGAGTTTCAAGGTGATCATGTTCCAGTTACCTGGAGTGGAACACTAGGTGAGAAAACTTGGTAAGGTATAATGTATAAAGAGAAATAAAATGCAACATCATTACCATGATTGTCATGAAAAGCGATGTCAAATCAAGTTCTCTTGTTTAGGTTTGTTTAAAGGGGCAAAAGCAAGACATTTTTCAGGAGAAGAAAACCTAAAATACCGGATTCCATGGTTCTGAAATAGTGCATGCTCATGTAATTTTCCCAGAGCCTTCATTTTCTAAAGTCTCTTTATACAGAAAACTATTTCTGCCATCTCTAGTTTCATTGTTGTATGCATATCTTTGACCATTAACCCAAACCGTAGACATGGACAAGGGTGAGCCAGGGGCCAGCAGTATCAGAAACACCCAGGCTTTTTGCTGAACCTAAAGGGAGCTTTAGACCTTGCTGCAAAGAAGGGAGGAAGGAAGAGGAAAGTGGTGTGCCTGGTCAAGCTTCTCAATCCTCTTCAGTTTCCCTTCCATAAAATCAAAGGGGATTGTATCAGATTATGTTTCGTGTAGTTACCAGGTCTAAAGCTAAGCCTCCATGAGACCTTTTAGGAGGGGAAGGGAAAGGAAGAGAAATATAAACTAGGAGAGATAAGTGGAAGAGGAATGAGAGGAGGGAAGAGAGGAAATAAGCAAATGCGTGGCTGAGAGAGCATCTCACCAATTACCTTGGCTGTGATCCCGCGATACTGAGCAAAGGAGTACCTAATGTGGTATTTGGAGGAATTAAATAAATAAGTAAGTAACTAAATAAATCACAAGAATCATAACTGGTTTCCTCACAGTCAAAAGTGATTTAATATCTACTTGGCCCTCGGTTAGTTTCATGAATAATTCATGTATCCCTTTAGGTACTACCTGTGGTTGATCGAGTTATGTGGCATCGCTGATATGGGCAGTGTCACGCTTGGCTTGTAGAAGCCAGTAAATTGAAGGTGGTTTAAAGGAGGAATGTTAGAGATGGCTGTGATAAATCTGAAAAGTTAGTTCAGTTCATTTAAAAAGCCTCTGAAATATAAATAACAATTCCAGTGTGAATGGGAGACTCTTACCCTGTCCAGTGTCTTTCTTTGTTTGCTAATAACTGTGAAAGTTATCTCTCACCTGCAGAGTCAGAGAAGTTTTATATGTAATGACACATACATGGACACTGTCTCGGCCAAAATGAAAGTTCCTTGACCGCGTCTTATTGTATCGATTCTACCCTCTAAATATTCTCTACTGGAGGATAAATGACTATGGATATTTAACAAGATTTTAGGAGAAATCAATATGCATGTATTTACTGGCTGAGTTTAATTTTTAGAAGGGAAAAAAACCTGCACTGTAAAGGCTAATAAAGCTTAGATTTATTTGTATGCGTCAAAGAACAGTTGGAAAGGAAGGGTTTTTTTAAGTTCAGTCAGCCAGAGAGATCACTGGAGGGAGCTCTAACTTCACAACAAAACCAGAACTGAACTCTTTCTACTGTCCTCAAATTTTACCTATAGCCAAAGGACACCCCCCCCTTAAAAATCATTAATAAAATGAAAAGGGTCTGGAAAAAAATGTGTTTTGGGGGCATCATATGCCACTGTTACTTACAAATAAAGACAGGACCACTATTCAAAACCAGCAATATTTAAACAAGTCAAAAATATGGGATTATATACAAGAGCTACATTATACACTTTCTATATAAAAAATACATAGAAAATATGCTTTATGACTGTCAGATCCAGCTCCCCCTTACAGCAGTGTAGACCCACGGTGAACACCATGATCCACGCCAGCCAGGCAGAAGCTGGCGTTGCTGTTCACATAATTAGTGTGACAAGCTCTTTGGTGCTCTCGGCGGGGGGGTGGGGGGGACTTTGTACAGAGGAGTGGATGATATCCTGAGTCCTGTGCGTGGGGCACTTAGCTTTTCAGAGGGTGAGCGGTGTCCTTGACAGCACCCTGGAATGGGAACCACAATGCCTAGACTCCTTCACTGCTGAAGTCCTCACTATCTATGAGCCTTTGGACTTTTTTTTCTTTATGTTGCTGGTAAAACAGAAACACGATCTACATGGTTTCTAAAATTTCTGAAATTTAATTTTAATTTTAATTTAATCTAAGATTTCTAAAATTTCTAGAATCTCTTCTACTTTTTCAGCTTTGCTCATCAAGTTAAAATTTGTTTGTTTGCTTTTTCAGTACTGACTACAGTACACATCCAGAGTGAGTGGTACTTAGAATTTGGGCCTGCTGTTTATTTCGGGGAGTGTGTGTGTGTGTGTGTGTGTGTGTGTGTGTGTGTGTGTCTGTAACCAAAGGAGGTTTCCCTTTGTTATCCAGGTGCTCAGGGATAAGAGAGCCATGTTTCCTTTGGGATATCTAATGCTGATATGTTTCTACTTTAATTCAGGCCTGCTGTTTAGAAACCCCCAAGATACTGTGTCCAATTTAAGAAACAAAAACAAACAAAAAAACCCTCACAAAACATTTTCTAAGATTCCTCCCTATAATACTTATTTATCCTCCCCCATTACTTACCTGGTCTTTTGAAAGTTGGTTCCAGCTAAGCCAAATCTATAGTAACACTCTGAAAAACGTCTTTCTAGGAAGTTGAATATCTTCAGGATCTAGCCAGATTCCTGGTAGAAATTCCATTATGACCCACGTAGGCCACGTGACTTCTGGCTGGGATTTGTGATGGTGTCATCTGAAGCCAGGTATACAATTTGCAGGTCCCAATGCAGAATGAAAATGCAGGGCCCTTGTCACGTTTCAGAGAGTGACAGCAGAGCATTCAACCAAGCACAGGGCACTTCTGAGCATGGGGTCATGTGTGACTGCACATGTCCCATGACCCACGAAGCCAGTCCTGCTAGGAATGATGGGGACTCTGGTTTCAGTCTGATAGACACACAGGACTGGATTTGACTCTAGAAGTTATTACCCACAGGAAAATACAAATAAAATATAATAAAATAAAAACTAAGCTACTCCTGCCAGAGTATTTTTTTAAAAGGTGAGAAATTGTTTTGACAAAGAAGCTACGATTGTGTTTGGGCCAAGTCCTTAAAAGGATAATTAGTTAAATAGTTTTGGAAGGAGCACCATGGGAAGAGGAGGTGTTGAAATCATGTGATAATTTTGTTTATGCCAATTAAATTTTTCTATCTGAGTTGTAGTGGTTTCTTCCAAATAGTTTCAAGAGATTGGAAAGCCAGCTGGAGATACACACAGGGGCACAAAGACTGACAAGAAATCTCTTAGAGGGGCTGGCGAAGCATTGGGAAGAGGTGCTTTCAAAAGTTTGGAGGCATTTAGTTTACCTGTAATGCCCCACAGCCTTAAAATAATTAAAATAAAGTGTATGTGGTAGTTCAACTGTATAATTTCTTTGTGTTTTTTCCCCCCTAACACTGTATTTTGCACGATCCTATTATTCCAATGGGGAGAAAATTACCTTGACAATAAATACCCTGTATTGTGACCTTTGATGTAGTATTTTGTGGTTTCAAAACAACTTCAAAACTCTTTTTTCCCTTTCACAATAGCCATTATTCTGCAGTGACTGACTTTGTGAGTGCTCCTTAGCATTCATTTTGTTTGAGCCCAGACCTCCAAGTAAATATTGTAAGTAGCATCTTATGATTTGTATTGGTTGAGATCTGGAACAGTATAGTTTCACAGCTATGAAAGTGTTTTCTGCTCTCAGCACAACTTGCTGGCACCGTGACTGCTTGAAGGAGGCACCACAATCATGGCCTTTGAGATGGTGTCTGAGAAGACTTTCCTCTAGCCAGTTATAAGCTGGGAAACTTTGCGTTAGTGCCTCTGCCTCTTCTCCCTCTTCCCTAGGTCCTGAGTCTCTTACTCCTTACCTTCTTCTCCAGACAGAAGCTTCTTGTTTGGACTTTCAGGTTCTCCCTAATCTATGCTAGTCCTCTTTCTCTCTTGAGTTAAAAACTAACCAATCTGCCTGTTATTAGTTTATCTGTTAGTGGATAACTGGACCCATGGGTGCCCTTGTAAGTAATAGGTTTGGGTTTTTTTGCAAGCCTGTTGCGATCAGAAAATTTAAACCCCAAAAGTGTCTGAAATGTAGAATGTCATGGGAAAGGTCTGAAAGAGAGTTGACTTTGGGAAGGAGTGATATATAGTGACCTTAAAATAACAAAGTTGCTTACTTTCTAAAGTAAAGGTAATCCTATTTCTTAGACATTATATTTCATTCCTTTAAGGATATGTATGTTGGTGTACCAAGGATAATTTGGAGAAAAAGTTAAAATTTAGGGATCTGAAGACAGGCTATAATTATGGCCTTTGCAGCCCTTACAAGGAAAGTAGCTTGAATTTAAACTTCCCAATAACACAGCCCTCAGGGCTAATGCTCTTGGGATAAACTTGAAATGAAACTGCTTCATACTGAACTCCATTAGTCATTTCTTTAGTAAACCCTCTGGGTTAGGACTCCTTTAGCTTACATTTCCTGATTTCTGCTATACTTTATGGTGTTATGACAAGGTCCCGAAGAACACTGTGGAATGCAACCTGAAAAAACACTTTTTCCATAGAATTTTAGAATCAAAAATGACTCTGGAGAAAAAGCATGATAATTATAGCTTAACATAATAATGCAGAGGATACAGCTTGCAGTGAGGTAGTTTCAATCATTGTCATTATTATCACAGTTTTTGGAAGTCATCAATTGCTGAATTTTTAAGCGTTTTCCTTAACAAGATGAAAACTATATTTTTACTCATGCAAATGATGCCATCAAATAAATGTTCTGAAAATGGTGAGGAATTGTTTTTCTTATTATCACAAGATTTTCCCTGAGGCATGTTGCAAGAAATATTTTATTTATAGCCCCAAACTACCCAACTGCATAAGGAAACAAAGAACATTTCTACTCAGGGATTTGTTTTACACTTTTAATTTGAAATAATTTATACTTACAGAAAATTTGCAAAAATAATGCAAAGAATTCCTGTGTACCCTTCACCCAGCTTCCCCTAATGTTAAGATATTACATAGACATCGTCCAGTGATCAAAACCAGGAAATCAATATTGGCATAATGCTTTAACTAAACTACAAGTGATATTTGAATCCCAACAATTTTCCATTAATGTCCTTTTCTTCTGTTGTAAAACCCAGTCAAGAATCCCAAATTGCAGGTGCCTGGGTGGCTCAGTGGGTTAAGCCGCTGCCTTCGGCTCAGGTCATGATCTAGGGTCCTGGGATCGAATCCCGCATCGGGCTCTCTGCTCGGCAGGGAGCCTGCTTCCCTCTCTCTCTCTCTCTCTGCCTGCCTCTCCATCTACTTGTGATTTCTGTCTGTCAGATAAATAAATAAAATCTTAAAAAAAAAAAAAAAAAGGATCCCAAATTGCATTCTGTTGTCAAATCTATTTACTTCATTCTGTTGTCAAATCTATTTACTTTCCTCCCTTGTGTGAAAGTTCCTCAGTCTTTCCTTGTGCTTCATAATTGGGTCATATTTTAAACAGGATGCATTCATTGAGTTAATTAATAATTTAAGAACAAAAATATATCTACCATTCTAAAACTTTAAGAGAAAAATTATATATTTTCTTAGAAATATTTGAAGTTATTAGCATATTCTTTGCTAATTTTGAATGTATATATTTAAAGTTGTGAATTAAAATCTAGTTGCAAATATTTTTTAATGAGTTCGAAAGAAAAATTTTTTCAGCACATTGGCTTTTTTTTTAAACTTGTGTGTGTGTGTGTGTGTGTGTGTGTGTGTGTGTGTTATAGTAATCACCACATAGTACATCATTAGTTTTTTGATGTAGTGTTCCAGGATTCATTGTTTGTGTATAACACCCAGGGCTCAGTGCAGTCCATGCCCTCCTTAATACCCATCACCAGGCTCACTCATCCCCACCCCCTTCCCTTCTAAAACTCTCCATTTGTTTCCCAGAGTCCATAGTCTCTCATGGTTCATCTCCCACTCCAACTTCTCCCCCTTCATTTTTCCCTTCTCCTAATGTCCTTCATGCTATTCCTTATGTTCCCCAAGTAAGTGAAACCATGTGATAATTGACTTTTTTGATTGACTTATTTCATTCAGTATAATCTCCTACAGTCCTGTCCATATTGATGCAAAAGCTGAGTATTCATCCTTTCCAATGGCTGAGTAATATTCCATTGTGTATATGAACCACATCTTCTTTATCCATTTGTCTGTTGGAGGGCATCTTGGCTTTTTTTTTTCTTTTTTTGATAATGAGCTTGTCTTGAGTAATTTAAATCTAGAGAAAAACTTCTTTATAAGTGGCTTTTACATTTACAATGTAGAAGATTTAAAATTTACAAGAATTTTTGCAAGAAATGTAATTAGTTTAATTTCTCTATAGCCTCTGAAGTTTAAATTGGAAAGAAATTCCATTAATTGCATAACATCAATGTGACTAACCATTTTACTCCTTTAAATATAAATAAAATAAATTTCAGAGTAGTATGATCAAATTCTGCATGTAAATACTTATCTACAGTCTATGTTCCTAACTTAAGTTCCTGAAGTCATTGTTTATAAATCTGATACAATTATATATGTATGTATATAAACTATATGTGTGTGTCATTCTCATTAACATTGAACCATACCAGTAATAGGAGTTATTGGAACTTATGGCATAAAAGAAAGCAGACACTCTATTTGTAAGAGTTACAAAATATATATAAGTGGTGTTGAAAGATTATCGGATTTTTTTTCTCCAAACCTAAGAGATTAGTGTAGGTATAACATTGTCTTGTGTGTAGTGTTAACATCAGTCAGATTGCTTGACTAATGCCTAAAATGGATATAGAGGGAAAATGCTGACGTTGTTTTGTCAAAGTTATTTGAATAACAATTAGAACGCTATCTTCTATTTAAACATTTTTAACTGTAATTTTACTTAGTGTTCAGAATATTCAGTTGTTGTAAAAATTAGCTACTACTAAAGTGAGCTATAATGCAAATGTATAAATTCTTTTATTTGTTCCCCACTCTTTCCAGGATGCCTTGTGAATAAAGAAACATTGCATACTATTTGGGTTTATATATGTTTGTATTAAAGCCTAGCTCATCTCTAGATCATGGAGCCCTATCCCGTCATAGGGTAGGTGCTTAATAAGTGCTCATTGAATGAACTCTTGATTTTCAGGGTTAAGGGGGAGACTGGTATAGATACTCAAATACATGGCGACTGCTTGATAGTTGCAATGTTATGGACCCTAACATTGCATGCTGAGTTCCTCGCCTTTTGCTGGCTTTTGAGAATTTGCTCTTGACGTGTAGAACTTTTGGTCATACACAAATTTAAATTGGTTTGCCTTTTATTCTTTTTGCAGTAAGTTTTTTTTCCCCCTGAAAACTCTAGCTATCAGTAGAAGAAGTAAAACCCTAATTCTGCCTCACCCTCCAGCACCATCACTAGCTAATAGAGTTTTACGCAAAGGATATATCTCCTCGTCACTGTATTGAATTTTTAGAATTACTTCCTCAATGTAGTTGTAAGGCTTTGAAAAGTTCTGTTTGTAGAGTTGGTGATTGGGTAACATACTTTGAGTGAAGTTGTAAAGAGTCCATGAATAAAAAGAGCAGAAAAGAAGAAAAGCTGTAGATTGAATCTAAGGATGTTAAAATGCAATTTTAGCTTTTTCTGTGATAACAGGCTTCTGCCTTCAGTTTCTTGCTACATTTGAATGAGGTACATGGAAGAATGAGCTACTTTTAAGAAAAGCCTTCATTGTGATTGCTTCTGTCTTTCTTCTTCTTCATTACTTCCTTCTTAAAAAAATTAATATAGGCATCCTTTTCTAAAAGTTGATGCCTTGAAATAAATACTGCATAGTACTTTCCTTCTTATGGTGGTTTGAATCAATTGGAAAAGAAGTAATTTGTACTCAGACTTTTTGCTTTTTTGCAGGTTCATTTGCATAAACGTGCAATTTATGTAGGGGGTGATGTACTGTATTGAGAAACTCAGAGACAGCTGCCAGGGCCATCTTGCAGGGAAGCTGTGCTCAACCTGAAATTTAATTTAAATATTTCATTTCATTATCATAGATTGCAACATTGGGAGTAAACTCTTCCTTCTTTGGAATCAGCACTAATCCAATCCATGAAAATTCAATTGCCCTGTCACTCTTAGTCTGCGAATTTTGTGGCTGAAAGCACGGAACTGCAAGCTTTGCAATGGAGATTGCCTGAAAGAACACTTTTGACTTCTTACTTAGAAGATGCTAAGATTGTCCTAGGAATTCAGACAATATGGTTCAGTTTAATCAACTGAAGAATTGTATTTGTGGATGTTCTCCTCCTACATCACCAGACATAAATGCAAGTCAAATGATACCTTTTACTTTCCACTAATGTTTTTAAGGTCAGCCATTTTTGATACATTTAAGTTCCTGCAATTAACTACTGCTTTCATTTTACCTGGGCCTTGCTTTGGATAGTGTTAGTGGTATCAGCATCATTGAAACCAGTGTGTGTACTGGTGATTAATAACTACTTTGTATTTAAAAGGTGAGTTCTATACCTTAACAATAATTATGGAAAATAATCTATGAAAATATTATTTCCAGAAACACATCTATTGTTATTGATTAAGATTGTTGACATTTATTGAAATCACAAGAATGTCAAGACTCTGCAAAAATACATTTTGATTTCCCTGGTGTGATAAAAACCATTGTTGGAATTCTTGTTTGTGACTAATACATGGAGTGCAGGGCTATCCTTTCCAATGCCCCTCCTCATCTTGGCTTACATACGAATTTAGATATGAATTTTAGCAGATGATTTTTGGAAATCAGCTTTGGCTCCAAAGAGTAATTCTGGTCTAAGGAGAATAATTTGAAGCTGACGAAGTCATTGTATTTTTCAAACAGTGCTGTTGTTAACATATGTGGTCTTTATGTCTATTTACTTGTAGCTCAAAGACTTTATTTAATGGTACATTGAATAGTCCATTAATGAAATAAATGCATGCACACACATACACTCAGACCCCCACTCACACTTACATATAAACACCATGGAAATCATGTATCTTCTGGGGAAAAAACATTTTTTTTTTTCCTCCCACCTCTAAGCTAACTAAGGGCTAAATTGTATCTTATATCTTTAGGAGTGTTAAATGAGTTGCACAGTCACCTCCATCTTGGACCTTGCAATTTCCATAAACCTCTTCTCATCTGGGTGGAACAGAGAACATATTGATGGATTCGATATTCAATCCTGAAAAGACCCCAGGGGAACAAATGCACTCAGAATAGACACGTAGCTAATCAGTGTGCTTAGCTTTCCTTCTGTGATGGATCAGGGCCTTTTTGGTCACATGGGGTTTTTAGCCTTGGAAAGCAAGTTCCCTTACTGTCTTATTGGGGATGGACTCTAGCTGAATATTCATGACATTGAAATCCCAATGTAAGACTCATCTCACCCCTTCTGAATTTGGACATCCTTTCTGCTGACAGTGTTCATATTAAGGTTGGAAAGGATTTGCCATTGGCATTGTTTTAACTTCTGTTTTTTAATTACTTTTATTGCCACATAATTTTGAAATTTATAGGCAATACTTAAATGAGTTATAAATGGCTGGAATTATGAAGTAATAAAAATAAATGAAAACTGCTTCATATTATAATTATTTTTAATTTGTTCTTAGATTTAAAGAAAATAAGGATGTACCACAGGGGTCACAGCTTGGAAGGAGATGTATTTTCTGCCTTAGACTGTCATTTTCTCTCAAGTGAGAACTAGAATGGATCATTGGAAGCTCAACAGTCATGAGGTTATGTTTGATTAATATTGTGTTTGCTGAGTGGGCTTCCTATACGCGACATCTACACGCATGAACAATATTCTGTTGCGAGTGGGTGAGAACAGATGAAGGCCACTTGTAAAAAGTCTATATGTGAATTGGTTCCCAGAAGTTGAAATTACGGTTCTTGCTCTTGAGGAACTTGTGCTTTATCATGGAAAGCAGATATACCTGCCAAAAATAAAGGCTCAGAACAGTATTAGTGGCATTGTATTCATAAGTGCTAAAGTATTGGCAAGAATAAAGTACTTAAGGAATTCAGAAGAGATAGTTGTGGTCTGGGGTTATTCAGAGAACACTGTTGAGAAAGATAATGTTTGTTCAGCATCTGAAAGTATTTGTTAAGGGAAAGGAAAATAGGAGAATATGTCAGGTGGGGAATAAACTTGCAGAGATAAGAATGACTTTGGTGTATTGAAGAATAATATGGAGGTTCTCTGAACACAAGTGAGGATAAACATAACACAGAGCAGGTTAGTGCCAATAAAAATAATACTGGCAGGGCACCTGGGTGGCTCAGTGGGTGAAGCCTCTGCCTTCCGCTCAGGTCATGATCCTGGGGTCCTGGGATCAAGACCCATGTCAGGCTCTGCTCAGCAGGGAGCCTGCTTTCCTTTCTTTCTCTGCCTGCCTCTCTGCCTACTTGTGATCTCCGTCTGTCAAATAAATAAATAAATAAAAGTCTTTAAAAAAAAAATAATACTGGCAAGTAATATTTACTGAATGGTTTGTATGGCCCAAAGCATCGTGCTCTGTGCATTATATTGATTATCTCATGGAATCCATTTTTGAAGATTGGCAGCAATATATTGAAAGACTTCACATGTACATCTGATCCCTTAGCATTAGGACTAATGTAAATCTTTAAATATTCAGTGATTTTATTTTAAAGACATATTTATTTATTTATTTTTGAGAGAGAGAGAGAGAGAGAGAGACAGAGAGAGAGTGAGTGCAAGTCGGGGAAGAGAAAGAGGGAGAGAATCTCAAGCAGACTCTCCCACAGAGAATGGAGTCTAACTTGGAGCTCGATCTCAGGATCTCGAGATTATGACCTGAGCTGAAATCAAGAGTTTGACTCCTAACTGACTGAGGTACCCAGGTGCCCGAATCAGTGATTTGATTTGGATGAGTTTATGTGAGATGGAAAGTAGGCATGGAAAGCAACTAAGAGATTACTCTGAAAATCTGTTATTGGTTTTTATTTTTTAAGATTTTATTTATTTATTTGACAGAGAGCAAGAGAGGGAACACAAGCAGGGGGAGTGGGAGAGAGAGAAGCAGGCCTTCTGCTGAGCAGGAAGCCTGATGCAGGGCTCCATCCCAGGATCCTGGGATCATGACCTGAGCCAAAGGCAGATGCTTAATGACTGAGCCACCCAAGCACCCCTGAAAATCTGGGTATTCATGAATTGTACCATTCTGCATGAAATAGTGGATTTATCTAGTGGTGTGCTGGTAAATATTTAACAGTTGACTCTAGGGGAAATGCCCTAATTTAATAATTTGCCACTTTCTGTGTTGCAAATACTTTCACAATGACTGAATTCAAGCTAGTAATATGTCAACGGATTCACCAAATTCCTGAAAACACCTGGCTTTAGCGAGACAGTATGAGCTAGTTCCGGCATGTCACCCATTTAACCTCAGGCATAAAGAAGCTGAAGAATGAATAAGTTTCTGATGGGCTCACTCTGTGGAATAAAAGAACAGACTGTCTCAAAAGGGGCATCCAGTTTTACAGCTTGGAGAAATGAGAGCCTGTGTGTCACTGACATAGAGCAGCACAAATTCAGCTGTGCCTAGACTGAACATCAGTCTCAGAAATACTGGACTCTAGTCTCTCTCTCTCTCTCTCTCAGACCAGTATTTGCATGATTATCCTTGCTTGAAGGAGAAAGTTTTCTGCCTGGGGAAGTGGGACACTGCGGCGGGTGGGAGGCACACGATCTTGAGGCAATGATTGGATATGGCGGCACAGGATCCTTGGGCCAGTTCAAAGATTAAGTCTGAGCAATTAAAATAGAGAGGCTAGAGAGGCTGATTTGGGAGGACTCATTTTCATTTAAGAGACCCATGAAACAAGTTGTTTATTTCTTCTGGAGGAAGGGTATGGTATAGAGCAGGGAAGGAGCATCTCTCCTATCTATGTACATCACTGTGAAAGGTCAGAGACATAGGATACTTTTTTCCCCCCCCCGGAGATTCCTAGAAAGGCTTAGGGGAATTGGAGAAACTCAACCAATATGAAGTTCTATTTTTGCAAGTATAAAGTGAAATTTGAATATTGATAATCATTTAAATATACCAAAAGGTTTCTGAAGCCTGGGAAATTTGGACTAGGAGATTGGGGGGGGAGGGGAACAAGTAGAAAATTTAGGAAAGGAGAGAAGGTGAGAATAAGCCTAATCATGTTATGTATGAGATGGCAACCAAGAAAATACGTCCTGTAGTGCAGCTGGATATAAAAGGCTGAAGCTCTAGTGAAAAGACCAGAAATAAGGAGGGGAAAATGGGAGTCATCAACCAAAGGATGATGCTTCTTGACTGGGATCCAAGTCAGGCAGTATGAATGAAAGAGATCAAATTGCTTCTGATGAAGCCCTCAAGAATATCCATAGTCACAGCATTCTGAGTGAAACCAATATATTTTACCAGTCCACAATCCTGAGTGTGTATAATAAATTCATTTTCCCAATGCATACCTTAGGGATGGCTCAATCTCATCTGATTGCTGGCTTACAGATCTCCATGGGCTGGTAAATTCCTCCTGACTCACCAGCATTCTTGATAAGCAGTATTTGGCAGTAAGCATGCCCAGCCTGCACTGAATAGTCCATGAGCTGTGATGGAATGCTTCTGTCTTAACTTCCTACTGTCTGAAGACTTTGCAATGTGTTGTGTTTCTATTGATGTTTCAGTAGCGGTGGCTTTGTTGTTTTTGAGCAGCAGGGATGATTGAATTCTCTTACTGCTTTTAAAGGGAGTCCCTTAGCAATTTTTTTTTTTTTTTTTGACCTTGTCCTGAGTAGATCTGAGAGCAAAGAAGTTACATCTTTCTTCTTTTCCTCTCCCTTTTTCAGCAATTAGAGGTCAGTACAGAGATCTTCCTAAATGCTCCGATCAAAAACCCTACTGGAAACCTGCTTTCACCCTTGCTTCCAGTCAGCTAAACTTCCCAATGTTTGATTAATACGTTTAGCTGAAAATTTGCACTTCCCTTTCAGTCTTTTGCTATTAAATATGGCATTACATACACACACACACACACACACACACACACACACACACACACCCCCAAGTTCCAGCTGAAATGGCTAGACTTTCAAGTGTTACTATATAGACACCATGGAGAAAAGTAGTGGTACCATGCCCCCTGTCCACTCACTAAAGGAAGAGCTTAGAACACATTTCTTTTATTGATCTTATCTAAGTAACACATGGCCTTGGACCACTATATTTAAGTTTTAAAGTTTAAAACATTGATTGTAATAAATAAAATTTCCATGTGCAAGGCCTGGCAAGTAGAGTCATTGCTTTATTCACCATCACACTTCATTTGTTTATTTCCACATTTCATTTCTTCAAGATTTAAAATTTGCTGTTGCATTTTCATTAGACTTTATAGCTATCCTTTAAAGGAAATGTGTTTTCTTTGTGGATACTGATATCTCTTCCCAAAGATTTTAACGTCTGCTGAATCTTTCGACTCCCTAGCAAACCATGACCGTGATCTAAACTTTTGCTTGATGGATTAGAAGTTCACTTCTTCCTTCTCTCACATTTAAGTTTAAATTCATGATTTTTTTTTCCATATTTTTTTCTCTAAATGATGTAGTTAACTCTATTATTTTTTTCACTCTATTATTTCTAAACCTAACACCCTATTTCTAACCTTCTTTAGATCTTCTTTGATTTCCTTATTCTCATAGATAACATCTCTTCCACTCAACTTGCTTCTTTATCCTGAAGTGTAAACATTCTCAGCTCTCTCCCATCTGTGGAAATATTCTTTCTTTTGATCCTGTCAACACTTTGCATGTTGATTCTTTTTCTCTTCTTTTAAGCCAAAGTCCTTATAAGAGTAGTCTATGTCCTTTGTTACCCTGTTCCAGCTTCTCTCTGGTTCAGTTGTTTACAGTCTTATCTGTTCCCATCACATCATGAAAAAAGAAAAATCTCTTTTGGAGATTATAATAAAAACCAGTCAATATCACCTTTAGTCCTCATTTCCTTGCTTTCTAGAACTGTAGGATTTTACAATATTGATAATCCTAATTCTCTTTAATATTCTCTCCCCACTGGATTCTGCAGATCATTTCTACCTTGGCTCTCCTCCTGCTTCTCTGATCCTGACTCAGACTTTGTTCTCCAGTCTCATACATATTTTCAGTGGGATTACTTCTTTGGCTTTTCTCTTCTCTCTCTTTCATTTAGTTAAACAATGCTCCGTTTAGTTAAATGAATGCTTATTGAGCACTTAATATCTGTAACTCATTTGAGTTGCTATAGGTCTGCTTCAGAGTGCCTCTGGGGTCCTGTAGGAGAACAATGGAAAAAGCCGTTTTGTTCGAAGAGATCTTTTGAGACCTCTAGAACCTTTCATTATGTCTAAAATTTCCATCATGCTTTACTGCTTTTGGCAGAGGAATTTATGATCCCTGTTGAAATGCAAAAAATCTTTTCCAGCAGGCTTTATATACTGTTAGCTATACCTTAAGTCATACTAGAAAAAAATAATCAAATTTTCTAACAGGACACAGATCCAGAGGTGTGAAATATAGGACAGATAGATTTTAATGAGGTAAGGGAGGAGGTGGGTGAGGGAATATTGAGTAATAGGAGGTACTTCCTTGAAAGGGAAACAAAAACAAAAACAAAAATGATTTGTCCCTGTGGGTTCCCTAAGCAAAATGTTGCCAAGGGCTGGCCTTGGAAATGCCTAAATTTTTAAAAAAGACACAAAGTAAATTTTGTAAATAAATTTCCATGACTGAATAAGCTCAGCATTTTGAAAATGAGAGTTCTTTTCAGAGTATGTATTCACTCTGCTGGTTTCTTTTTTTCCTTTATTTTCAGAATACTGTCATGGGTCTCAGTAAATTAATCTGAATCACAAGAGATCATCTCCCTAGAGGTGTTTAGTCTAATTAAGAACAATAATAAAAATCTCCATTAAAGCTTTTACTCTGGGAAAGCCATTAGGAAATGACTAGAGTGACAGCAGTTTTTCTTCCAAGTTCAAGTGTTTCCTTTTACTCTAGCGCAATGACTATAAATGAATATTCTTTGATACCAGGTAGTCCTACTGAATGTCTCTGGAGTGGACCATAAACTACTTTGTAATGGTAGATAATTCACTATCATAATACAGAAGCTGATTTTTGCTTATTGGTGAAAAATGGTATAAATTTAGCTTCCTGGCATTCCTAGTAAAATATTACTTTTTTCACAACATGGCCTGGGATTTCATGGTCTTGGAAGATATATATATATATTTTAATTTATGAATCTTAAAAGAATTAAAGGGTGATGGTAATAGAAACTCTGTATTTTATAGTATAAATTAGAAGCTACAAGTTTCTGTGTTTTCTTCATTTTAAACTCACTATCTGTTCATACTGTTGTTTGTTTGTTTGTTTGTTTTAAATCCTAGATTCACCCAGTGGGGTTTTACTAAGTTAGAAATTCTTTATTATGTGGGGTTCTTACTCTGATATAAGTGTGGGGATTTTGAGACTACCTATCCTAGTATCTGCCTCCTTAACTATGCACGTATAAAATTTAGTAGGACTCAGTCGATCTGTATCAAAGTGACAACCGTCTTATCTTCCGCTTTCTATATTTAATGAGAATAATGCATTTGGAGAACATCAATAAGTAAAGAGTCTTCCTGAATAATCACAGGGACATCGATTATTTAAGGACTATTTATATAAGTATTCTTGAAGAACAGATATTTTTGCAATGTCAGCAGAACCAATAAGGATTAGCTTGCCTCTTATGCTCTTTACGGCATGGATTGTTCTCTGATGACCACAGCTCTCATTTGTAGACCCTTACATCACAGCACCTTCACCCTGCCAACTCGTCGGGTGTCCCGAATTTCCAAGTGCAAACTGGGTGGTTTCCTTGCTCCTCGTTTTCTCTCTTTCTAGCTCAGATTTGCTGTTTTTATGCCTAAGTCCTTCTCTCTTTGGGAGGTGGGTATGAATTTGTGGTGCTAATATGGCTACGGAGAGGAGAACATCACAATTCCCATTTGACATTGATGGCATTAGCTTCAACTACCGGAAGGGATTTCACGTACCATCGTGGGTTAGTGGGAGGAATGTTGTTGGGTTGGGGTCTTTCTTAATCACTTTTGATTTCAAATTTCTAGATCTTTAAAGACACTTAAGGTAATTCATTTGAAGATATGAAATAAATGTTTCTTTTGTCGTTTTTATAAAAGATGTAACGCACTTGGAGGATAGAAAAAGCTAAGAGTTTTTATATTTTAAACTTGATTGAATTGTAATTGGCATTCAAGAAAGGACACATGTTTAAAGTATACAATTTGGTAGGTTCCATCATGTCGATACACACCTGTGAAACCGTCTCCATCATCAAGATAGGGGACCTATCCACTACCCTCAAACATTTTTCCATGCCCCGTTGTAAGTAACTCTCTTATACTTCCCTGACACTCACCAATTTGAAAAGCTAAGACTTCTTTTATTTATATATTGGAGAGAGAGTGTGCACGCACCTGCTCACACACAAGAACAAGGGGGAGGGGAAGAGGGAGAGGGAGAAGCAGACTTCCTGCTGAACAGAAGGTCTATTGAGGGGCTCGATCCCAGGACCCTGAGATTATGACCTGAGGTGAAAGCAGACAGTTAACCAGCTGAGCCACCCAGGTTCCCAAAAAGCTAAGACTTCTTAACACCAGACGTCTTTGTGGTCAACACACTTAAATTCATGAGCCTCCCAACCATGAGTGCAGCATTTAGAGTTTGGTTACTTGTGCCTTGACAAAGTGGGTAAATCTAGGTCCACCACACAACAGGAAGGCTATTCCAGAGCAGAACTGTTAATATTCACATGTCTATTATGGTGGTGACTTCTACAATTCAGATGTCTATTATGGTGGTGACTTCTACAATTCAGTAGTTAAAAATATGAGAAGAAACAAGTATTGTACACAAACAAAGATCTGAAGCAACAGCTTCCAAACCTTCTCGAATCCTGAAGCTTACATCCTGGCTTCAGCTGTTGTTTGCTACTCTAGCTGCCCGTTAGAGTCACTGAGGGACCTTTAAAAATGTTGATACTTGGGTTCCATCCCAGATTAGTTAAATCAGAATCTCTGGTAAGGGCTGAGAGGATTCATTCTTAGTTAAAACTTCCTGATGGTTTACTCATAGTTAAATGTCCCTTTTGTGGAACCGTTTTTGGGTTTAATTTTCTTAAGGATTTCACCCAGAACTGGTCGTTATGTATTACTCTTCTTTTCTCAGGGGGTTGTTTTGCTCTGGTCAAGAAGTACTTCTTCAAGAAAAAGTAAATGGTCAATGATTTTGATTTATCTTCTGCCTTATAACAATTGACATACTGTAATAAAAATCTACATTTTGTGATTAATTTTAACTTTCATTTACCATTTTTTAAAATTTCAGTATGCATGAGAGACCACAGGAAAAATCTATGATGTTATATATATTGACCTACTTGCCCATTCCTTTTTGGCCCTGCTCTCTCTTTTCATTTCAGTGTCTGTCGCTTCTCAAAGTGACTCATGGGTTCCCCATTCTGCACTATCACTGAGTCTTCCTTCTACTCTCAGTCTTACACTCCAGGGAAATACCCCAATCCTCTTGCTTATTTTTAATGTCTACTAGTTGCTGGATATCTTTTGTAATACAGGTATTTATGTCAATGTTGCCAATATTTGAATGTGGTACCTCTGGTAAGCTTCTGTCCTGTTAACTGTAACCTTTTACTAATGATGCCATGACCCAAAGGACTAACAATAGTGGGAAATTTCTGTTTCTGTTTCAAGCTGGTGGAGGGAACATTTGAGGACAGGTATGCCAGTCTATGGTCTCCATGTGACACCACGGACCAGTGTTCTCTTGTACTTCTGCAAAGGAGTGTCTCGTTTGGTAATATCACCTTTTCAGCTTGTTAAGTGACATTGGTTTGCCTACCTCTGAGAAAAAGAAAGCATCTGAGTGATGAAACATTGATACTTCACTATGAATTAATGGTACAATGTTATTTTTCAAAGTACTTCTATGACTGTGATGCAGCCGGAAAACATCACTGCTCAATGACCCTTGCAAACAGACTTCCATGTGTGAGACTACTGAGTGTTTTAACAGATTGGGCTCTCAATTGAAGGTGTAGGAATTGATTTTTCTCAAAATAACATCAGTTTTTTGAGCTTTTTCCTTCCATTCCTACTTAGATTCAGATATTTGTTAAATGTAGGAGTTTGTAGAGAAAAAGACCTCCCACTACGTTGTGTCATTAATGATGGATTGTATCAGAAGGACTTTTCGTTGTTGCTCATAGTACATATTCATTTCTAGAAGTAAAATTGCATTTAAAATTATTCAGTGAAAGGTAACTACAATATTACTGTGTTTATGAATCACAAGTTAGTCTTTTATACTTGCTTTGTTTCTTATAAGTGAATTTTATTAGCAGATATAAAAATAGCTAAGAGGTAAAACTCTTTTTGTTTATATGTTACTTGGGAAATATTTTTACTGCTGACCATAAACTGAAAAACTATGGTAACCATGATTAAGTTAGTCCAACATGGAAACATTTCATGGGCACCGGCTGCATACATAGCACTCGCCAGAGTTGTGAGGCTATAAATACATGATATACATTGGTATGATCAGGGCATTTAAAATATTTTAGGGAACAATGTAGGCACAACTATGACTGAGGCAAACACTGGTGATAGTACTAGATCTAATATCATTTTGTATATTTAGCATCAGTAAAAGTTGTAGTAATTGAAGTGTTTGAGGAAGCTTTCAAATGCCTATTTTGTCAATGGAAATGAAAGGATTAAGAGCAGAATAAAGATGATTTAAAAGTTTAGATGCCTAAATGAACTGCTAAGTACCTAATTCACCTAGGTGAATTGATGAGCAGTGCCTTGATTTTTAAGTTTCCTGACAGCCAAAGGCCTCACATTTTATTTTCTGACAAAAGAAAAGACACAATTTATCTGCAGAGGCAAATATATTTTTGTGACACTGCACTCAAACAGGAATATATATCTCAAAGGTCTCAGTACAGTGAATATCATATTGGCTAATAAAATTAACTACAGTTTTACAAACAACAGGAACTGTAGGTCCACAGAAATGATTCTAGGTTATGGCTATCTGTGTGACTAAGGGCATTGCTTGAATTAAGGGAAAGGTTTATATGAGGACTTGAAATAACTGCACAGAGGCATATTTTTTAACTTTTAATTTTTAATTTTATCTTATAAAATATTACCTTTTTCTGTGTGTATTGCTGAAGGCACTCTCAAAACACCTAGAAACGATTTTCATAAGCTGTTTCTTCACTTAGCAATTTGGATAAAATCTAGTATCTTCTCAATATCATGGAAAAGACCCTCTATTCCTTCCCTCTACTCCCGTTTTTTAAAAAGTTTTATTTATTTAAAGTAATCTCTACACCCAATGTGAGGCTTGAACTTATGACCCTGAGATCAAGAGTCTCATGCTCTTCTGACTGAGCCAGCCAGGCACCCCTCTCCCAGTTTTTCTTAATGACTAATTTTTATTTCTGCTCCATAACTAGAATAATCAACTCGGTTTTAAAAATCAACATATAGGGGCGCCTGGGTGGCTCAGTGGGTTAAGCCTCTGCCTTCGGCTCAGGTCGTGGTCTCAGGGTCCTGGGATCGAGCCCCGCATCCAGCTCTCTGCTCAGCAGGGAGCCTACTTCCCCCTCTCTCTCTGCCTGGCTCTCTGCCTACTTGTGATCTCTGTCAAATAAATAAATATACTCTTTTAAAAAAAATCAACATATATTGGAGTGTCTCTTGAACCTCAGCATTATGAAGTGAGAAATTCGGAGTTTCTGCTCTTGAGTCCAACTCTTCCCTCAACCCTGTTTCTCCTGATATATCATTACTTGTACATTGCCAACAAAATATTTTCCTATGCCACTAACTCAGTGTTGCTGGAAGATGTGTCATGATGAAATTAAGGTGTCATGATAAAATTCATTCTCTTTCCTCACCTTCTCCCAATTGCCGGAATTACGCTGGATTTTACTTTGGTTCCTGGTCGAACTATGAATTTAATGTATAATTTGTTTGTTTTCTTTTGAATTTCTAGTTGTCTTCCTTTTTTCCTTTGTCGAAGAGAGTACATACCTTCCCTTTACCGTTAAGATCCTTTAGTTTCTTAATCATACAGTTTAGGTGATCACAATCATAGCCACTTTTTATTTGAAGACCATCTTCTGTGATCCCTCTGATTTCCTGTTCTGACAACAACAACAACAAAAAATTGCTTTTTAGAACAGTTGCTCCACAGTTACGCTGGGATTTCTTTTTCATGTATTCTGGGCCCTCATTGTGATTCCCAATATTTGGAACCCCCTTTTATGGCACTGTGTATGAATGGTTGGTTGGCATTTTTCTTCCCCTTCTTTTGTGGAAATCTGCCTGGCCAACGATGTTATTTCTCTTGCTTATCTACAAGGTCTTCATTTGCTTGTTTGAGCTATGTATGAAAATCCAGGTTTTAAACAATTTTGGCTCAAAATATTCAAAGCCTTTGTTAACTGCCTCAATTGTCATCTGGTGTTCAGTGAACTCTGCCAGTTAAGACTGACTTCTGCAGTACTGACTTTTGCTTTAGATGTTCCTTACACTATACCCATTTTAGTTACTGATGAGAGGGAACAAACATATCCATAAAACTTTAAGAATCAGATTTATATTCTCTCTTAAAGGGAAGGTCAATCGATATTTAACTTTTCTTTTTTCTTTTTTTTTTCCCCAGACTAGAACTTAAGTTATAATCAGGCAATTTCCAGAAGCCTGTCTTGAGATCTCATAGTTGTGTGTTACATAATATGGAAAATTACCAATGTGTTTAGGTAATACAGTTATACACCCAAAGCTGCCAAGAAACTCAAAGCATTTCCTTATTTTAAACATGAGACTTTATCACAGGATGTTTCCTGTGGGATCACTTTGAGTTGGCTTATGTTAGCTAATTCTGAAGCTGATTCTGATAATGAACCTTGTTCAGGGTTGAGAAGCACTCCATAAGAATAAAATTACCCTAATCAAAAGGTTCAAGCCTGAACTATTAAGCAAACACCAAAGAAGTCAATTAATGTCTCGTTTTGCCCTTAAAATGATCTATTCTGTATTTTTAATACCATTTCCTTGTGATTTTGTTTCACTCTTTGAGAACTTCTCTAGCTAAGACTGTTTCTTTAGTTTCTTTTTGTTTAAATTCTAGTAAGTTAACTTATAGTATAGTATTAGTTTCAGATATACAATACAGTGATTCACCACTTCCATACATGACTCCGTGTTCTTCAGGTCAAGTGTACTCTTTTTTTAAAAAGATTTTATTTATTTATTTGATAGAGATTGCAACTAGTCAGAGAGGCAGGCAGGGAGAGAGAGGAGGAAGCAGGCTCCCTGCTGAGCAGAGAGCCAATGTGGGGCTCAATCCCAGGACCCTGGGATCATGACCTGAGCGGAAGGCAGAGGTTTTAACCCACTGAGCCACCCAGGTGTCCCTCAAGTGTACTCCTTAATCCCCACCACCTGTTTCGTCCATCCCCACCCACCTCCCCTCTGGTAACCATCAGTTTGTTCTCTATGGTTAAGAGTCTTTTGCTTGACTATTTCTTGATGCTCACTCTTTCTCAGCTTGGGTTTTTCAGTGGTGAATTCCTACTATAGAAATATTACTGCTGAAGCCGTATGTAAGCTTAGCACTGATTACTCCCAACTCGTCATAGAAGTGAAAGGGAGTAAGAAGCATTTTTAATGTCTTCTAAACCTTTAGAGGAGAATGTTTAGTATCATAAACGTCATAGGATTTGGGATTCTGTAGCCCCTTTATGGAAGAAACTGAATCACAGAGAAGTTTGAAATGTTTGAGCCAAAGTTACAGGACTACTTAGGTGGAACTACTGGATGTAGTTTTGCAGGTATGCACAGAAAATTCTAGGACATGTCTCTCTCATCTGTAGGCTACCAGAATAGCACACACGGCCTTGTCCAGCACTGTATCGATTTTCTCAGCAGTCATGGGTCAATGGCAGAAGCTAGGTGTCACCACCTTTATCCCAGTGCTCCCATTTCGTCATGACAGTGATATACAATGAAATACATGTGTGCGTACTTGAATGTGGGTTTATGATTGTTTGAGCTTCCAAAGCCCAAAATATTCTAAAAAATGTTAAAAATTATAAACAACTTTTGTGATATTTTAAAGATATAAAGAGTTAAAAAATAGGAATTAGCTCTCTCAACATATTGATCTACCAAAAGATTCCAGAATGAACTGAAGGGCTTTTTGAGATATAAAATCAGCTTACCATTTGAGCAAATTGAAGTTAATGCTGGGATGACAAAAAAAATTTTGTAAGCATTTTATTATAGTTTCTTTTCCCTCATTAAAATCCAAAAGCAGCGAAGATGTGAAGGAAACCTGTCAGACCAAAGTGACTGTCACCTAGTACATGCCAATTTGACAATATTGGATTTTAAAGAGCATATCGATATCAAATATTTATTCTACCTCTTGGGTCAAGACAAGGATAGGAAATGGTTCAGATAAAACAAATATTCTATGTATAATTCTTTTCAAATAAAACATATATTGAATAATGCTTTCTTTTGTTGACACATCCCCTATGGTGATGGCACAGAATATTCTCTTTTCTTTGTTCAGGCATAGGACTTGATACCAACAGTGGTGAACAGTGTCAGTTTTAGGCTATTGTCAAAAACTCTGGTATGTACTGAAAGCCAGATCAGGAGAAGTTAGCAGGCAAGAGTTGTTTTCTGACCTTAAGTTTCTTTTTCAGGGAAACTGGTTTGACTCCTCTATCCTTTTTAGCTTCTCACTTTTTTCTCTTTTTCAACTTCTCTCCTAATGCAAAAGGAAGAGAAAAATAAAACTTTTTTTCATATCTGTGAATGTTCTTTTCTCCATTTTCCATCCTTGTGAATTTCACAAAGCTTCCTCCGATTAGGTGGAAAAGAAGTGTGAAGTTTTTTCTTCAAACACCTTGATGCTAGAAAAACTAAAAATATACTCAACAAAATATATGTGTTTGAAATTCACTTGAATATACACTCTTGGTGACAAAGGTATCTCTCTTCCATTTTTCATATCACAACCATATGCCAGGGCATATTAAATTGCAATGGCTTGGAGTTCATTCTTGTAGAGGAATAAGAATTTGTATACTTCATGCAATGAATCTAGGCTAAGATCAGAGCCTTCGAGTAACAGTTGGCTATTCATGTAAAGAAGCTGGCAGTTTGATTTTTATAAAGTTTAAGAAGTAAGAGCTCTGTCTGCTCTGTTTTAAAGTAGCATTTTAACATTTAGCAACAAATTTATTTGGATCTTCTCTTGGTTTATTCTTGACAAATGAATGCATTTACCATCCTATCAGAAAGTCACACATATGGAAAAGTTTTTCATTTGGTTTTGTTTTTCCTAGAAAGAGGTAGTTTTGGTTTGCTCAAAACTATCGTCTATTTTTCATTTCATCCACAGGTGAAATGAATGATTTGTACATTCTCAAGGAAACTTGACTGATGTTGGAAGTACAAACAATGAATAATTTTATTTTTAAATTGACTTTGCTTTCCACAAAGTTAATAGGCTAACATGGTGATAGAAAATGAACATATCTTTATATGTTTATAATTGAAGCTCATAGTTAAGATCTTTTTGGTGAGGGGATTCTAAGCAGAATATCTTGAAAAGGAGAGAAATATTAAAGAACTCATGAACTTTCGGGGCAATATAATTTTCATTCTGAAACTTACAGGCACAGACAGAAGAACTTCTGTCTTCTAGCCTAGGGCTATGGAACGTCCTCTCTTTTCAATTGAGGACAACCACTGAATTAGCCTCCTTTTATGTTCTGTAGGTTTAAAGCTCTTTTATTTCAAAAGGCCTTTGGCACGGTACACTGATTTTATGTTTGATTTTTATTACTGATTTTAATTGCTTGTGCAGTTGTGTATATTTTTGGTACTCTAACCATATTGTTCCTTGTAAAATACCGGAAGTATTTTTGAAGAGGCAGAATATTTTATGAATTGTGTTTTCTTGTGTAATTAAATAATACATAATCTTTATGTTACTGGCTCCAACACCCTAAAAATTTTAGAGTAAATGCAAGGTGTTCCTCATTGATTTCAGGAAAAAAGTATTTAAATAACAATTTTTCCCTTAAATATTCCCTTCCATCCATTTGGTGTGAATGAAATGAAATAGAATCATATTTTAGAAACTGCATTTATTATTTCTAGTTGCCTTTTGGGGACATCTTGATTTTTCACTTTAAAATGGTTTAACTCCGTTCTTTATGACAAGTCAGACATTACAACTACCTTTTGTATGTAGCATATAAATGGAAACTTAAAATTCCCTGTTGAAGTATAAAATTCAGCAAAGAACTTTTAAGTGCATCCAATCAAAGGAGAATATATAGCAACTACTCATTTGCAGGGGATGTTAGAAACTCGGTTTGTGGTTGTTATAAATCTTGCTAAAGTGGATTTTACACAGACATCTTTTTCAAAAATGAAAATAGATCTACTGTCTTAAATATCTTGATGGAGATCACGTTTAGATGCAATAATGGCCAAACATGATGTAATCATGAGTTTTGTGTCAGATTGATTATACTTCATTAAGATTACCTTATAAATATTGTGGACAGGTATTCCCACTGCTCCTAATCTAGGTGAACCATCTGTGGTGAATCAAACTACCTGAATCTCTCAGTCCTCTCAGTTCGCTTGTATTTTATTAGAGAGTTTATATAACATCTCAACTGTATTCAGTTTTGACATGTGAATGGCCTCCTGTGATCACAAGCTCAGTGCTGCTTAATTTTCATAGTAATACAAAATTAGTTTCTGTTGCTGTGTGGGCAAAATGTTTCTTTTTCTTTGTGATGAAGACTAAGGGCATAGAGGGAGAGAGGACGAAGAAGCAAAGCTGACTTGCTTGAATCAGTCTGGGGTTTAGGGAAGATTTTCTGTGATGGAGTCCCAGAGCCCTGTCTTCAACTAGATATTATTGGTAATTTTGATTTTATGTTTAATATTGGGTTGAGGTAGGATAACAGATCATTTTATCTAAAGTAATATCCATGCATTCTGTCCATATTACTGGGAAAGATGTTTAAAAATTACATAGATTATTTACATAAATGAATTCCATTACATAAAGGTAAAAGTGCACAAAATTAAGATTATTTATGACTCAATAAAAACTGTACGGGGCAGCCGATCCTTGTCCTTAGAGCCCTTACAATTAAGAATTAATTTTTCTATATTACCATTAGGAACAAATTGTAAACCTTTTCCAAATTTGCAGAGTTCATTTATGCAACATTACTCCATGTATTCACTTAATAGCAAAATGTAACTGGGTGAATTTGCATATTTTTCATTAGCTAAAGTTTTCGTGTTTCTCCAAGGATATCTTAATAAAAGGTATGTTCTATCCACTCTGCCATTTTCAAAAATGTTGAATTAGTGGATTTTGAGAAACCTTTCTACTATCTACTGATTTGTGTGATTATTTGGAATCATCACACTTATAACTCTAAACACATCTTTAAATTTAAAATTTAAATTGTTCAGAGATAATCTCCTAGAAAACATTTTTAAGGCTTCTGCAATATTCAGTTCCTTACATGATATATTCTGCAATGACATGGCTGGCGCTAGAAACTATAATGCTAAGTGAATTAAATCAGTCAGAGAAAGACAAGTACCATATGATTTCACTCATAGATGGAATTTAAGAAACCAAACAAATGAGTAAAGAGATTAAAAAAAAAAAAAAGAGGCAAAGCAAGAAACAAGACTTTCAACTTTAGAGAACAAATTGATGGTTACCAAAGGGGATGTGGGGGAGGGGAGGATGAGGAGTTCAAATCCTGCCTCTGCACTTAACTTCTCTAAAACTACTGATCCTAAATTTTCTAAATGGGAACAAGAATTCTTCCCTCTTAGGAGTGTTGTGAATTTAAATGAGATAACTGGGCGCCTGGGTGTCTCAGTGGGTTAAAGCCTCTGCCTTGATCTCAGGTCATGATCTCAGGGTCCTGGGATTGAGTCCCACATCGGGCTCTCTGCTCAGCAGGGAACCTGCTTCCCCCCTCTCTCTGCCTGCCTCTCTGCCTATTTTTGATCTCTCTCTCTCTGTCAAATAAATAAATAAAATCTTTTAAAAAAATGAGATAACTATGAAAGAATTTGCCCTTATAGAGTTTCTCTATTATCTTCACCTCATATTTTCCAGAGGAATCTCTTATAATACTTTAGCAATAACTGTGTCCATATTGTAAGTGTTCCTGCCTTTCTTAATCAATAGGAGAACAATTATTCACTTTACCAAAAACGTGCTCTAAGTGATAATTTCCCTTGGGGTATGGGAATGTTTGTTATTTGACAAAGAAGCAAGAAGCTGAAAAAAACACACTACATTTGAGCCATTGCCTATACCAGTTCAATCAAAAATGAAGACTAAGTTTATCTGCATTGATAAATCAGGTCCATGGAAACATATGCTTTAATATGTAAGTATTCAATTGACATGTAATTTTTTAGGAAATTGACATGTAATTTTTAGGAACCCTAAAGTTCCATTTCAATTATATGTTACATTCAATTATATGTCAATTTTCCAGTTGACATGTAATTTTTAGGAACACTAAAGTGAGGTGACTCTATGGCAGAAATTTAAGCGTGATTAACTTTCATGAGTCCTCTGAAAACTTTATTAGAATTTGCTAATTGGCCATTGTTTAAAAGATGACACTTCTCATCAATTAATAATCAGTTAATGTTCTTATGCATTCTATACTCTTTGAGACCTCAGAGCATCTGGCTCTGAGATCTGCCATTATAAAATGCCTGAAAAGGTTTATGAGGCTTAGTTATAAATTGTGAAGTTATTTGGTAAAAGGAAGGAGTGGATTTCAATTTGATTAGCTTTATAAAACAGGAAATACTGGAGATTATCATTCTTATTTTTATTAGTTAAGTAAATAAATGGAATTGCTTATGTGAAGACAGAATAAAAAATATTTCTAGAAATAAACTATATGGCTCTGAGCAAGTTGTTCTTCATATACCACTGATTTAAAATGAAAACAAATAAAAGGTTCTGAAATATTTTTTTAATTGCACTCAGTTCATTGATGATTTCTCCCTCAATTCATTTATGGATCAAGTCATTAAAAATCAGGAGATTCTGCATTCTCATTATTACTTCTTCCTTCTTTCTCTATATTCTATGGAAAAGGGAAACAAAGGTTATAATCGTATACGTAGCCAAATGAATAAGGTCGAGAGTCCTTTGACAAAATAATTTGAACACTAGGCATTATAATGTGCAAACCAAGTTCTATAACAAATTTATAAGAATTGGAAAATATCCATTTCAGGAAAAAATAACAAGGGATTTTAGTGGAAGAGAGGAAAACAGGGAATGAGCTAAAAAAAAAAAAAAACAAACAGAGTCCCAAACTTACCCTTTCTTAAATGAGAAACTAAATTTTTAGGAAAACAATCTTAGGCCTTGATATTTAGGAGGGAAATAACATGTTCACTCATATATAAATTTATTCATTCAATAAAACCTTTTGATGCTGAATATGACATTATGAAATAAAAGTATGCCAGATTTCTTTGAAGAGTTACAATTTTTCCTAGAGTCAAAAAGGTTGGTTTCTAATAACTAAGCCCTAAATGTTAAAATTGCTAAAGGATTAGAACGCCCTTTTAAGTGAAATAAAGATTATTTTCTAACCAAGTCTGTGGAAATCAGTGGCTTTATGTACCCATAAATCCAAATAGAAACTGAAAATGTTCTTTCAGTTACTATAATGGACTAAACTGGCATAGGAAATCACCTTCCCTCAGCAAGTGCATTTTGGATAAAATATAAACTTATACAAAAATATTAAATAGAAAACTGGGCTTGAAATTTTAAAACAAGAGGAAGCAGGAGAAGAGGAAGAAAAGAAAAAAAAAGAAGCAGAAGATCCTCAGAGAATTGAAGAAAGAATTCAAAATCAGTAGAATTCAAAAGTAATATGTTTATGGATTCTTTTAATGGATTTAATCATTGCATTACTTTCCATGGTGCGTGTGCATGTGTGTGTGTGTCAGCTATTTTGTTGAAGCGGGAAGAAAATTTCAGCTTGAGGCACTGTGCAAATCGTGGCTCTGGAACCGAACTTCATTCCTGAAATAGTCATGAGTGATCAGGTTTTATGTAAAATAAAGACAAAGTTTGACTTCCATTCAGTCCAGGAGAGCAGCAAGGAAGCTTGCCAACTGCAGAAGTTCAAGGGTAGGAAGAAGACCTACCTCTGAGGAAGAAGAGGCCCTCAAGCCTGGAGCAGGGTTGGGTCTGGATTCAGGCAGGTAGTTGCACGAGGATATCCAAGTTGGAACACTTGACCCTTGTGGGTCCCAACGCAGAAGTAATCCTGAAACCATGCTGCAGGGATACTGCCAATGCTCTAAGACATGTGGGAGTCCCGGGAGTAACTCCTGACCAAGATAAATTTATGGTGAAACAACAAACGTGGTGAGAAAACAAACCACCATTCGAAGAGTCATCAGATAAGATACGCGAGAGATGGCAGAGCACACGTTCAGGAGAATTTAAAGTACATCAAAGAGATAAAACACAAAATAGAAATGAGAAGGATAGACTAAATTATTAGTCTAAAGGGAGGACTGCAAAAGTACCACATAGAAGTTTAAAGAAATGAAAAATGCAGTCCTTGACATAAAAATTTCAATGTGAAGGTTAAACGTAAGATTAGATTTAGCTGACGAGTTAAGGAATTAGTAGTATCCAGATCTACAAAAATCACCCAAGAGTGCAGTATAAAGAGTTAAAGATAGAAAGTATAAAACAGAAGTTTTAAGGTGTGAACAACGGAAAGAGAAGAGCCAACATAATTGTAATACAAAATCAGGAGAAGATAGAAGTGGTAGAAAAATGTATATGAAGTTAAAATAGAGTAAGAATTATCAAAAGTTTTTAAAAAATATGTTAATTCCTGGGCACCTGCGTGGCTTAGTGGGTTAAAGCCTCTGCTTTCGGCTCAGGTCATGATCCCAGGGTCCTGGGATTGAGCCCCACATCGGGCTCTCTGCTCAGCAGGGAGCCTGCTTCCTCCTCTCTCTCTGTCTGCCTCTCTGCCTACTTGTGATCTCTGTCTGTCAAATAAATAAATAAATCTTAAAAAAAAGTATGTTAATTCCTAAACAGGATTAGTGAAAACAAACTTCTAGAAACATCATAGTGAAATTGCAGTACATCAGATTTTTAAAAGCTCTCTATTAGGAGGATACACACACACACACACACACACACGGATTACCTACAGAGGAATAACAATCAGACTTTTTATGGACACTTATCTATGTCTATTTCTGTTAGAAGACAACTGAAAAATATCTCCAAAAATCTGAAAACAAACACTTGTCCACCCATTTTTATATTCATACAATGATTATAAAGAGCAAGTGGAGAATAAGACTTTTATAGAGAAACAAAGATTAAGACTATACAACTCACGGGGCACCTGGCTGGCTCAGTGGGTTAAGCCACTGCCTTTGGCTGGGGTCATGATCTCAGGGTCCAGGGATTGAGCTCTGTGTTGGGCTCTCTGCTCATCAGGGAGCCTGCTTCCCTCCTCCCCTGCCTGCCTCTCTGCCTACTTATGATCTTTGTCTGTCAACTAAATAAATAAAAATAAAATCTTTAAAAAAAAAGTTTACAACTCACATATATTCCAGGAAAAAGCTACTTAAAGTTGCATCGAACCAGAAGAAAATTGAACTCAGAAAAATAAGTAGAATGCAAAAAACAATACTGACAAATAAATTGGTAAATGTATTGTTAAGGTTCAATACATAATTAGTATTTTCTAAAAAGCTAATTTGGGTAAAATTAAAGAAAAAACAGAAAACCAAACCGCGACAGATTGAGAAATGACATGAGAAATTAAAGTGAAAGCATTTTAAATTCCTGTAATTATTTTCAATGTAGATAGATTAAAAAATAAACTTGTTGAACCTCTATTCATAATAGTTAAAAAATAGAAATAATTTTTTACCAAAGATTAGGTTACAATTGTATATTTATATAACTACTACTGTGCAGCCATTAAAATGAAAGAAATAAATGACTACCAACATGGTTTAATCTCAAAACCTAATGATGAATTAAAATAGCCAGTTACAAATAGATACTTAATGTATGATAGCTCTGTGTACTTTTGAAACAACACCAAGCTATACTGTATGTTACATATTCTATTAATTATAAATGGCTATATTGTACATTTTTTTATATACACCTGATAAGAGAAATATACTCACCAAATTCATGATTCTCTTCTTTGGAGAGGAGAGAGGTGAATAAATAGGTTTCAGAGTTGACTTCACTGTTATCTGCAATGCACTGTCTTTTTTTTTTTTTTTTTTTTTGTAATGTAAAGAAAAATACCTCAGTATGAGAAAGGGAGAAGATTAAATCATGGCATTATGTGGTGATGCGACATGGGGGCTTAAGTGGGTAGGAGAAGAATCAATGAAACAAGATGGGATTGGGAAGGAGACAAACCATAAGTGACTCTTAATCTCACAAAACAAACTGAGGGTTGCTGCGGGGAGAAGGGTTGGGAGAAGGGGGGTGGGGTTATGGACATTGGGGAGGGTATGTGCTTTGGTGAGTGCTGTCAAGTGTGTAAACCTGGCGATTCACAGACCTGTACCTCTGGGGATAAAAATATATGTTTATAAAAAATTAAAAATTAAAAAGAAAATCATGGGATTAATTTAGAAGTCATTGTGGGATGCCTGGGTGGCTCAGTTGGTTAAGCGTCAGCCTTGGGCTCAGGTCTAGTCCAACCTTAGGCTTCTTGGTCAGCAGGGAGCCTGCTTCTACCTCTACCTACCATTCTCCCTGCTTGTGCTTTGTCCCTCTCTTTCTCTGACAAATAAATAAATAAAATATTTTTTAAAAATAATTTTAAAATGCAGCCATTGTTTACCTTCTGATTTGAATTCTGAGCCTTGGCCTTGAAATGCTTACTGATAATTGTCTGTTGTTGTTCTTATGGTATTGTTTGTTTGGGAGAAAAAAAAAAAAAAACGTAGGCAGCTTATATAGCTTGGGTAACTTGCTCCCAGAGTCTGTCCTCCAAAGGTATAGCAGCACAGTGGGAAAAGGCAGAATATTCTTGATAAAGTTGATGCCTTAGAGAGTTAAACTCCTGCATTTAACGGGGCCTTGATAAGATTTGATAGTATACACAGTGATAGTTCAGTGTGTGCTAAGATTTCCAAATGTATGCTTCCAGATTTAAAAAAAATACAAAATGATCTACAACTTGGGAAACTAAAATATTTCAAGATCCACGTTTGCTTCAAACAAGTGGCGTATTTTATTCTGTTTCCTCTTTAGGAGAAAATGGAGAAACAACCTAAAAGCAAATGCAATTTTATTCCAGATGAAATTCTAGACAAACTACACCTTCAGAATTTATTGATACCATAAACTTTGTTTTTATCAAGTGAACTTTTTTTTTTTTTTTACTTCTATAAACATATATTTTTATCCCCAGAGGTACAGGTCTGTGAATCGCCAGGTTTACACACTTGACAGCACTCACCAAAGCACATACCCTCCCCAATGTCCATAACCCCACCCCCGTTCTCCCAACCCCCCTCCCCCCAGCAACCCTCATTTTGTTTTGTGAGATTAAGAGTCACTTATGGTTTGTCTCCCTCCCAATCCCATCTTGTTTCATGTATTCTTCTCCTACCCACTTAAGCCCCCATGTTGCATCACCACTTCCTCATATCAGGGAGATCATATGATAGTTGTCTTTCTCCACAAGCTTGTGCAACTACTCTGGAAAACAGCATGGAGGTTCCTCAAAATGTTGAAGATATAACTGCCCTATGACCCAGCAATTGCACTACTGGGTATTTACCCTAAAGATACAAACGTAGTGATCCAAAGGGGCACGTGCACCCGAATGTTTATAGCAGCAATGTCCACAATAGCCAAACTATGGAAAGAACCTAGATGTCCATCAACAGATGAATGGATAAAGAAGATGTGGTATATATACACAATGGAATACTATGCAGCCATCAAAAGAAATGAAATTTTGCCATTTGCGACAACATGGATGGAACTAGAGCATATCATGCTTAGTGAAATAAGTCAAGCAGAGAAAGACAATTATCATATGATCTCCCTGATATGAGGAAGTGTGATGCAACATGGGGCTTAAGTAGGTAGGAGAAGAATAAATGAAACAAGATGGGATTGGGAGGGAGACAAACCATAAGTGACTCTTAATCTCATATCAAGTGAACTTTTAACGCTTTAAGATTTACATATGTATTTGATGAGTTGAAGGATAATTTATTTACCATATGTAGTACCAGGATATTAGATTTTTTCCTCCGGTATTTCTAAGGTAATTCGTGTTAAGCTAACATAAAATGAATGAGAGGTTTAGTCTGACATATGTTTGACATATGTACTTGGTCAAGTAGCTACCAGAAGGAATACTGGACATGTCCTGCTACTTCAGAAGGTTTTGAAAGACTCACATTTGATTATCCTTTTTGAAAAAAATAGTGTTTCCATTATAAGTTTTCATCAAAATGACATCAAGTGGCTTATCATCAGTATGGATCTGTGTAGTCATACCTTTAATTTGATACCCTTAAGTTAAAACTAATTAGAACCAGAATATAAAGATTGCATAATATAGACAATTTTAGTCAGTTCCCATCCTCAAATATCCATCAAAGGAAGTACAAAACCAACTGATAAACAAATAGTAAAATACAAAAAAGAGAAAATTATACCTTCAAGGAAATAAGCAAGCAGACACAACTCTGGAACACAATCCAGAGTAATTCCCAAATTATGAACATTTGGGGTGGAATAAACAGAAGTCTGAGAGCTGAAACAGACCTCAGGGCCAGAGTAGCTGTCCCTAAAGCTTGGTGGCCCAGACTAAAAGTTATATCCAAAACACTGTGACTTCTGCCCACTAGGGTTTTTGCATGAATTGTCCATCCTATCTGGAAGTCTGATGCCCAGACCAGGTAGGGTTGACATCTTCTTTATTTTTCCACGTAGGCATCATTTCCTATAAGAGGCTTCTACTTGCCCTCTTTGCTTCAGCAGCACATAGTCCAACCTCCACCCATCTCTAGCTCCAAATTCCATTTTCTTCTTGGCATTTGTTATTTTTTTTTAAAGACTTTATTTATTTGAGAGAAGGAGCACAAGTAGGGAAAGCAGGAGAGAGATAGGGAGGAGCAGGATCTCCACTGAGCAGGGAGCTGTGGTTATATGATAAATATATGTGTAATGTTATTATATATATGGTAGTGTTGCTGAGCTATGTCCTACCTAGTTTTTATCATGATAAACTGGTATATTCACTGATCTAAAAAAATACTCTGTAGAAGACCAAACTAATTTATAATAAGTATGTTCAAAATCTTACTGAATTAAGAATATCATCTAAAACATCTATTTGGAATAACGGACATCTAGGTGAATGTATAAAGTTAATTGGGAAAAATTCAGATGTACTATTTTCCTTATGTTCTGATGTTGATGCTCTCTGAAATATCAATAAGAAAAAAATTTTAAAGATTTTATTTGTTTATTTGACATAGAGAGAATGAGCACAAGTAGGGGGAGTAGTAGGCAGAGGGAGAGGGAGAAGCAGGCTCCCCCCTGAGCAGGGAGTCCAATGTGGGGCCCGATCCTCGGACCCCAGGATCATGACCTGAGTTGAAGGCAGACACTTAACAACTGAGCCACCCAGCCACCCCAATCAATAAGATAATTTTAAAAGCTTTTAAAACTATGAATGTTCTTTAATATATTTTTTTAAATGCTGAAAGTTTATTATTTATTTATTGTAGGTAACAGATCAGGATATTTTACAGAGTAAATGTTCTCTTTCTGAACTGTTTGTTTTTAAAATTGTGTTAAGAACACTTAACATGAGATCTATCCTCTTAAATTTTTAAGTGAACAATATAATACAGTTAGCTATAGATACATTATGTATAGCAGATCTCTAGTGATATTTTAATTATTAAAAATACAGCCATCAGTCACTGAAAATCTTCAAAAATTTTTGTTCTCTCAGATAAAATTGATACCTCTTGCAGGATTATGTTTCAAAATCAGAGCTGCATCAGGTGCTTACAATTTTTCTCTCCCACTCTGCATCCCATTCATTATTCCTTCATAGGAAGCCTCATCTCCTAGCAGGTTTGCTCATTTGTTGAACAGACACTCACTGGACACCTCCTCTTTATCAGGCACTGTTGTATGTTCTGGTGAAATAAAAGAAATGAGTAAGATTTAGTCCTTGTACTTGAGGATGTCACATCTAGTGGGAAAGGCAAACATGAAGCTAATCATAGTTACAATGTGCTAAATGATAAGATAAAAATATGAATAAGGTACTGTGGGAGAAGTGATAGCGATTAATTCTGCCTAGAGGTGGTGAGAAGAGGACATGGCCGGAAATAAAATGGAAAACTCTATAAATTTAGGGTAATAGGGATAATATTTTTAGATCTTCAGTTATAGCTAAGACTTTTTTATCCACCTTCACTCTGTCTGTCAGGTAAGTGGAAAAAACAAATGTTGGCTTGGGAAGAAGAGAAAGGAAGTGGAAAGTCTGCTCCTACCCCTGCCAGGGCAGCAGGCTAAGGAGGGAAACAGGAAATCAAGGAGATCAGGCACCAGATTTGAACCATGGCAAGTTCAAAATTGATCTGTGGTGTCAGGGAGCTCTAAAACATGCAGACAGGTGTGGAATCTCCTGGGAGCATCAGGTTCATGGTCTACTTGGAAGACAGCCTTCAGCCTACTGACCCTGGGAGAAGTATACAGTATTTGGCTTGGGGTTCTTTCCACCATCTTGTCAGATCAGTGAACCTTTGGCAGTGAGAGATGGCAAGACAGATAGCCTTGAGGGAGCTATCTAGACTCCTTCTGCTCTGTACAGTTTGGAGGAGTCCGTAAATTCCAGGTGTAAGAATACCTGTGAATGGAAGGAACACTGAACACAGAGCTCAGTCTATACAACAGGTTGGGACTATGTAGGGAAGATCTGATCACTTATGTAAGATGAAATAGCTGAGGTCTTCCTTGGGTTGTAGTGCCTAAATGTGTGAACTTACTGTGTAACTGTGGGGCTCGGTAAAAAAAAAAAATGTAGGCTATGTTAAAGGTCTTGAACTATCTCCAATTAAAAATGAGACATTTAGAAAGATTTTAATGTAGTGCCTGACAGCTTTTTATTTTAGAAATATCCATCTGTTGAGAGAGTAGGGATGAATAGTACAGGCAGAATGGCTGGGGGAAAGACTAAAACCAGCAGAACTAGGTAGAAACGTATAGAAATAACCTACCCAAAAATAAGGCCCTTAACTAGGACAGTTTGATAATGGGAAGGTGATAGGATTTTCAATTAATGAGATATTCCAAAAGAGTGCATTTATGGGAGGTGTTTATGAGAGAGGGGGAAAGCTCTAAAAATGATTTGAGGTTTCTACTTTGGGCACCTGGATATACAGAGTTCTAATTAATTTTTATTAGAAATAAAAGAGGATAGGTAAAGAATGGTAAAAAGAAAATGTATTCTGTTTGAGGCCTAAGATGTTTAAGGTACCCATGAGTTTAATTAGAAACAGTCAAGATGCAATACAGGTGAGCAGTTATCAATTAATGAATTAATTAGTTAAATTAATATTTTGAGAACACACACTATGTATAAGATACTTGCTCAGCACTTCTCATAAAATGTTTAGTAAAATGTACAAGATTCGCCTATGTAGAAATTGGTGAACACAAATCATTGGAATTTAAGTTCTAATGATGAAACAAATATTAATCAGGTAGCCACAGATAAAAGCCTAAGTTATAAATTGTGATAAGGGTTATGAGATTATAGGAAGCTTTAGGGACACAGGGAAGAACTTATCTAGTCCAAAAGATAAGGGGAAGCTTTATTACAATATATATAGTCATTAACTTGAATTCTAAAGAACACATGGATCTAAACCAGTGTGTGCGTGTGTGTGTGTGTGTGTGTGTGTGTGTGTGTGCTTGCGTGTGCATGAGCACGTATGTGTGTGTGCACATGTGTTGGTATGGAAAGCAAGTGCTCCAAGGAGATGGAATAATTGCAAGAGGTCTGAGGCAGGAAAGAGTAGTTAGCATATTTGAAAAACTAAAAGCAGCTTCTTTTTGGTTAAGTACAGGGGAAAATGAAGGGATTCATGCATGTTTAGGTGCAGAGATTCCCCTCAGATAATTGTGGAAGAGCTTGTCCCAGTTTCTCCCATAGACAATTATTACAAACTCTGGAGAAATAAACCCCACATAATAACTTGAAGGGACTACAAAGACCCAAAAAGAGGCAGAAACTGGAGTAGAGTTGTCTCTTGAATCTAGGGACTGCACTGGGTAAAATTAGCACTTGAGGGCCCTCCCCAGGATGCATGGTCTTGGGGTAGCTACAATTGAGGTAAAAGAGCACAACTATACTAGAGTCATAGGACAAAGATCAGGAAGGCCAGGGAAGCTGGATAGTGAGGAAGGAAACAAGATATAAAATAGGGAAGGTAAATATTTATAAAAGTAATTTTCACAAATTTACCAAATTTGAGGAAATAATAAACCGGTAGAGCAAGGTAACTAAGTATATGCTAAGCAGAAAAAAATACAAAGGAAACTACAACCAGGCACATCAATGAGCAAACTGCTGAGCAACAAAGAGAAAGAAGAAATTCTCAAAAGCAGCCAGAGGAAACAATATAGTACATACAGAGGAACAGTAATAAAAGTGATGAGTGGTTTCTTTCATGAGGAGGAATGAGCCAGAAGACACCAGAATGACTATTTTAAAAGAATGAAAGAAAATTAAAAAGGGTTTCAACCTAGAATTCCATATCTAGCAAAAATGTGCTCTGAAACTGATGGTGAAAGGCAAATATTAGCAGAAAAATAAACCAGACATTTTGTTGCCAGCAGACTGCACTATAAGAAATGTAAAGAGGGGCACCTGGGTGGCTCAGTGGGTTAAGCCTCTGCCTTTGGCTCAGGTCATAATCTCAGGGTCCTCAGATCAAGCCCCACATCAGGCTCTTTGCTCAGCAGTGAGCCTGCTTCCCCCTCTCTCTCTGCCTCCCTCTCTGCCTACTTGTGATTTCTCTCTCTGTCAAATAAATAAATAAAACTTTTAAAAAACACCCTACTATTATAAAAAAAGAAAGAAAGAAAAGAAATGCTAAAGAAAGTCATGCAGGCTAAAATAAAATGACTCCAAATGGAAACTTGGATTCTACAGAAGTGAAAAGGACCAGAAGTTTAAAATACATAAACAAATGCAAAAATCCATATATATATGTATGTATACATATATATATATTTCCCCCCCAGGCCTAATTTTTCTAAAAATATGTGGCCATTTAAACCAAAAATTCTAACACCATGTTACAGGGTTTACAATTAATATATGTGACTGTAACAGCACAAAGATGTTGGGCTGCCTAGTGGCTATATTGTTATGATATGAAATAATAAAATGTAATATAATGCAAGACCTGTAAGTAGATTGTGAGAAGTTAAGGAGCATAGTTTAATTCCTAGGCCAACTCCTCTTCCAAATATCCTCAGTACCCTGGATTCAATGCAATACAATTTTCAACAAACTTTTTTTCTTAGGATTTATAAAAAGTTGACAATATAATAGTAAAATTTACATGGAAAAACAAAATGATCCCAAAGTGCAAAAACAATAAAATAAAAAATATTTTAAAACAGCAATGCTTGAATATTTACACTGATTTTAAGAAATTCCATAGCTATAGTATTAAAAATAGTGTGATGCTAGGATAGAGACAGAAAAATAGAATAAGGGAATGGACAGAGTTTACAGAAACAGATCCACACTTATCTGGCCATTGGTTTTGATAAAGGTGATGAAGTAATTTTGAAAAAGGTGGAAAGAAAACTATTTCTAGTTTTTGATATGAGAATAACTGGATATCTATGCAAATATAGAAAAATTAATTCAAAGTAGACTGTAGGTCAAATGGAATCCCCAGCTATAAATCTTCTAGAAGAAAATATAGGAAAATATCTTTGCCTCCTGGGTTTAAGCAAAGACTTCTTAGGACACAGAAAGAAATAAAGTATAATAAATTATACTTCATAAAAACATCTGGCCATTGAAGGACACCATTAAGAAAATGAATGTTGAAAGGATTATGAGACACTGTTGAACAATTATATGCCAACAAAGTTGACAACCTAGAAAAAAGGAATACACTCCTAGAAATACACAAGTTAACAAAACTGAATTATGAAGAAATAGAAAATCTGGACAGACCAATAACTACTAGGAAGGTTGAATCAGTAATCAACAAAGAAAAGCCTAAGACCAGATGGTTTTGTAGGTGAATTCCAGCAACATCTGAAAAATTAATTCTTTTCAAAAATTATTCTCAATTCTTCTCCAAACTTCTAAAAATTGAAGAGGAGGGAATATTCTCAAATTCACTTCACAAGGCCAGCGTTACCCTGTCACCAAAGGCAGAGGAACACACTTCTAGAAAACTTTAGGCCAGTATTCCTGATGAATATAGATACATAAATTCTCAACAAAATACTAGCAAACCAAATTAAATGGCATATTAAAAGGGTCGTATGCTGTGATCAAGTGGGATTCACCCCTGGAATATAAGAATGGTTCATCATAGGCAAGTCAACAATTGTGATATATCACACTAATAGAGTGAAAGATAAAAATTATATTTATTTCAGTAGGTGCAAGAAAAGCATTTGACAAAATTTAACATCGTTTGATGATCAAAACTCTACTTGACAAAGAAGGAATGCACCTCAATATAATAATGGCTATTTATGACAAACCCACAGCTGATGTCATACTTAACAGTGAAATGTTGAAGGCTTTTCCTCTAAGATCCGAAACAAGACACAGGTACCCATTCTCACCACTCCTATTCAACATAATACTGGAAGTCTTTCCCAGAGTAATCAGGCAAAAAGAAAAAAAAGGAAATTTTCCAAGTTGGAGAAGAAGTAAAATGATCTCTGTTTGCAGATAACCTGATCTTATATATAAAAACCCTGAAGATCTGTAGCAAGAAACTGTTTGAACTAATTAATGAATTTAGTAAAGTTGAAGGATACAAAAATAACCCACAGAAATCAGTTGCATTTCCATATACTGACAGCAAACTATCTGAAAAAGAAAGCTCCATTTAAATAGCATTAAAAGCATTAAAATAATTAGGAGTAAATTTATCTAAGAAGGTAAAAGAGCTATACACTGAAAACAGAAAGTCATTGGTGAAATAAATTGAAGGAGACACAAATAAAAAGAAAGATGTCTCATGTTCATGAATTGGAGGAATTAAAATTGTTACAATCTGTGTACCTCCCAAAGCTACCTATAGATTTAGTGCAGTACCTATCAAAATCCCAATGACATTTTTTTACAGAAAAAAAAGCTATAATTTGTATGAAACCACAAAGGACCCTGAATAACTAATCTTGAGAAAGAAGGAAAAAAGCTCAAGTGTACACACTTTCTGATTTCAAACTGTATCACAAAGCTATAGTAATAAAAAAAAATAAGGAACTGACATAAAAACAGACACATAGAGCAACAGAACAGAATTGTGAACCCAGAAATGAATCCATGAATCTATGGCCAATTAATTTTCCACAAAAGAGCCAAGATTACAGAAGGTAGAAAGGATAGTCTTTCAGTAAGTGATGCTGGGAAAACTGGATATTCACATTCAAAAGAATGAAACGGTACCTCTATCTCACATTCGTGCACAAAAATTAACCTAAAATGTATGAAATACTTAAATGTAAGAAAGGAAACCGTAAAATTCCTAGAAAAAAAACATAGGGAGAAAGCTCTTTGATAGTGGTTTTTACAGTGATTTGTTGGCTATGACACGGAGAGCACAAACAACCAAAGGAAACAAACAAAACAAAACAGAACAAGTGTGACTGCATCAAAATACAAAGATTTTACACAGCGAAAGGAAAAGTCCACAAAACGAAAGGGCAATCTATGGAACGGGAGAAAATATTTGCAAACCACATATCTGATAAGAGGTTAATATCCCAAAATACATTAAGTGACTAAGAAAACTCAGTTGCCAATGGCACATAATCCAATTAAAAAATGCAAAGGACCTGAACACTTTTTTTCCCCCCAAAGAAAATACATAAAGGGCCAAAAGGTACATTAAAGGGCACTCAGCATCACTCATCACCAGGGAAAGGCAGATCAGAATGGTTATTCTCGGAAAGACAGGAGATACCAAGTGTTGGCAAGGATGTGGAGAAAAGGGAACCTTTGTGCTCTGTTGGTGGGCATGGAAATTGGTGCAGCCACGATGGAAACCAGTATGGAGGTTCTTCAAAAAATTAAAAATAAAGCTGCTCTATGTTCCATCAACTCCACTTCTGGGTACAGAGCAGTGCACCCTTATGTAGTTTTTTTCCCCCTGGTTTTGTTTAGCCAGGATCAAACACAGTCCAGAAGTAGATGATCCTTCTTCTCCTTTATCTTTACTGTGCCTATTTTACAAAGTAAACTTTATAATAGGTATACATGTATAGGAAGAAAGTATAATATATATAGGGTTTGCTAGGATCCGTGGTGTCAGGCATCCACTGGAGGTCTTAGAATGTATCCCCTGCAGATAAGGGGAGACTATTTTATATCTGAAGGAAATGAAAACACTAACTTGGAGAGATATGCACACCCATGTTCACTGTAGCATTATTTACAATAGCCAGACATGGAAACACCTAAGTGTGCATTGATGGATCAATGGATAAGGAAAAATGTGTATATGCATATACATACACATCCATCCATCCATCCATCCATTCATCCATCCACCCACCCATCCATCCACCCATCCATCCAAACAATGGAATATTGTTCAGGCGTGAGAAAGAAGTCCTGCCATTTGTGACAATGTGGATAAACCTTGATGGCATTTGCTGAGTGAAATAAGTCAGACAGAAAGACAAATACTGTATGATTTGTGTGTATATATTGTACTCCACTGTATGATGCATATGGAATCTAAAAAAAATGAATTTAAAGAAACAGAGAGTAGGGGCACCTGGGTGGCTCAGTGGGTTAAAGCCTCTGCTTTCAGCTCAGGTCATGATCCCAGGGTCCTGGGATCGAGCCCCGCATCGGGCTCTCTGCTCAGTGGGGATCCTGCTTCCCCTTCTCTCCCTGCCTGCCTCTCTGCCTACTTGTGATCTCTGTCATTCAAATAAATAATAAACAAAATCTTAAAAAAAAAAAAAAGAAAGAAAGAAACAGAAAGTAGGTTGGTTGTCCCCAGGGGCACCTGTGCTTTTTTATTTACCACCACAATTGAGCAAGAGTGAACAAGAGTTAGCCCAGTGGATCCCATATATGTCACACATATTCCTCCCTAAGCCCATTGCATAATAGCCCTATCAGCTCCTGATGATCAAAGTCAGTAGCTCCTGTCATGGTGGTGACTCCTTTCCTTACTTGCTGGCCCCAGACATGAAGAGTTTAATGGATTCAGAGGGCAATACTAGGTTATTGAACAAAGGGACTTTTGTGTATGTCCTTTAGCAGAGGTATGACTCTTTGGGGGGATGAGGACATCTAAGTCTGCCAATCCCGAACTTGTTGAAGGGATAGGAAGCAAAATTCCCCTGGTTCTAATCACCTGGCTCCCAGAACCATGTATTCTTGCTACTCAAGGTACAGTATATGTAAATGTTTTTGACTCAAGGTGTATATTGCATACAGAAAAACCATTCTCTATCTTCACAGAGTGTTTGAGAAGCTGTTTCAAAGCTCTCTCAGGCCAGCCACTTCTGAGTAGTACAGTATGTAATACACCCAGTATATCCCCTGGTTCCTCTTTTTGTAGAGTGGGTCCCCTGCTCTGATGTGAGGTCACATGGCATCTCATGCTGGTGGATCAGATATCCTATGAATCCTCAGTGGTACTTCCTGGTTTGTAAGACTGGAAAAGTAGAAACATAGAGATTATTATAATAGGAGAAAAGATAATGTATGATTTACTGATAACAAAGAATAAGATAAAGTTACATCTGTTTTCATAGTGGTGTTACTAACACACACTGTTAAGTAAAAATCAGCAAGTTTGAGAAGAGTTTATGTTAAGATTCCCTTGGTGTTACAAATGTGTGTGTGTGTGTGTGTGTGTGTGTGTGAGTGAATGCACAAAAATTTCTAGAATACACATCACCAAACTATTAACAGTGGTGTTTGATGGGGAAAGAAATGGGATTAGGATTAGACTTTGCTGGAGTTAGGGAGCAGGTGGAGACACAGTATGGGATTTTAATTATGTACTCTGTAGATTGTAGAATCATGAAAATGTATTCAAGTAGTTCTTGTGCAAAAAACACAGACTTTAAAAGTTGAAAATATTTTAGTGTACTAAGGAATGGTAATTAAAGGATTAAAGGCCTGGAGGGGCTTGGGGTTTCCAGCACTCACTTAATGGCCTTTCTCCAAAGACCATTTTTAGCACTAATTATCTCTCCTGGTTTCTCACCATCTAATCCTCTGCTTCTTTAAATTGTTATTTTGCTTTCAATTTTTTTGTGTGTGTTTTGATTCCCATAACATTATAAGCTCTTTGAGCTAATAACCGTGGTGCTTTTTGTATAATCTCTCCTCCCTCTTCCCGCTTACACCTTCACTTTTTTTAGAGCTCACAATAGCCATGCATGTGGGAGACACTCTAAATATTCGTTAAATGAAAAATTATGTTTAAAAAATTCTGTGTAGAACAGTCTCTGCATTACCCTTTGATCCTTTCCTTTAGTGTATGATTTTTTAATTTAAAATCCATTCCGTGTATGTTACCTCACTTGGTTTCACATTAACATCAAGTTCTAGGTGGTACGGTGCTATTTTGTGGTTCTCCAGTTTTGAGAAGAGAGTGAGGCCAAAAGTCACTTGATCAAGTAAGTGTCAGCCTCTAGAATGAAGCTGAGTTTTATGACTCTTCATCTAATAATTTTGTCACCGTACTTAAATGTTTACAAGCACATAGTTTACACTGATCATTCTGCTTGAAACTCAAAATAGGTTAGAAGTGATTAAAGTAACTGCCTCACTGCCTCCTTTTCTTAAAAGGAGAAGATCACCATATGCATCAATTCGAACACATTTTAACAATAGCTGAGACAAAACAAATACCATTGTGAAATACATAGGGAAGAGTCTGCCCAATTTAGAGGCAGAGGAAGAGGTTGGAGTTGTATCATTTCTCACTGTTGCCAAGACAGACTGCTGTCATTGAAAGAGAAGCATCCATGGAATTAAGAGACTGTGCAACACTGTGCTTTATTCCTGCACAAGCCACCAATCCCCATCTAGGGTTAGTCGTCTGCTGGATTCCTTGGAATTCTTTATCAGGCATGGTGGACATGGTTTTTAGAGGAGCTGCTGGGGTTGTCTCCGCATGCCCCTCAGGAAACCTTACCCTGGGGCTCCTTCTGATCTCCTTACCCTCCTCAAGGGTTTAAACTGTCCTCTGGACTTGATGTTTCATTCTTACTGTAATGTAGAACTTTGTTTTTTTTTTTTCTAATGGATCTAGAGAAAGTTTGGCTTTGTTGTAGGCGGAGAGATGAGAATGCCTGTCATTGGACAGGCATCAGGATCAGACTTTTACAAAAACCTAGCACATTGACTGTACGCGTATTATCACCTCCAAGTCAGTCTCCAGGAAATTACTGTGCTAAAAGTAGGCCTGCCTCTTTTTTTCTGCTTGGAGTTGCTTCAAAGGAAAACTGTTGCTGTGTCATGCCTCAAGAAGGAGATGTGGTGGGAAAAGAATTCTTCTATAGTTGCGTCCTGTATTCAATTTGATTGTATCCCCTGATCTTATAGTTAACACTAAAAAAATGTATAGTACAATATTATATTCTAAATATATTCTCATTTATAGAATCCAAAGTATTTGGTAGTATTTAGGTTTAGGATGTCTTAGTATTATTTATGGAGGTACTGTTCAAATATGAATGCATTCCATTGATTTTACAATCAAATTTGATATTTTGTCTTTTAATCTATTACAAAACAGCTAAATGGCATAAAAGGAATTATTAATTATTTTTGTGGTTTTGAACTTAGAGCACTACACAGGAATCCCTCATATGTCTGGGTTTGGACGGGTTCTACCTGGGACTTGTATGGGACTCTTTTGTCAGTGGGTACCTGACACTGTAGCTAGGGAGGAAGATGGGAATTACTAGATCGATACCTAGTAGAACCCCCTCGTGCAGAGGAAAACATTACCGAGTAAATGTTTGACTTGATGCTAAATAATGTAGATTGTATTAATTTCTGGATCATTGGCCCAGGAAGTTTTAATGCCTTTAAGTCGAATTTTAAAAATTTATATTATGTAGTATTTTTTTAGTTTTCAAGTTTCTGAAGGAGGCTGTTAAGATACTGCATTTATGGGGCGCCTGGGTGGCTCAGTGGGTTGAGGCCTCTCTGGCTTTAGCTCAGGTCATGATCCTAGTTGTTCTGGAATCGAGCCCCGCGTTGGGCTAACTGCTCAGCAGGGAGCCTGCTTCCCTTCCTCTCCCTCTGCCTGTCTCTCTGCCGACTTGTGATCTCTGTCTGTCAAATAAATAAAATCTTTAAAACAAAATTTAACAAAAAGATACTGCATTTATGTAGGACCCCAGTTTTCCCAGGGCTCTGGAAAGTAGTGCCAGAATAGCAGAATACTCAGAGTCATGTGGACTTCTAGAACTTTTGTACTATCCTGTGCCGAATATCAATTCAGGGCCAAGGAGTTTTCAGTAAATTTATGTTTAAGGCCAAGGGTGTTCAATAAATAAAGTGCTAGGCAAGTCATGACAAGGCAGAGAGCCACGCTGCCCGAATCTGTCAGTGAGCATGAGAATGACATGTACTGATTTGCCTGTCACCCTCGCTCCAAAGTAAATGGCTTCATTTACACGAATGTATTCAGGGAGAAGAAAAGAACAATAGCAAGGGGAGGAGGAATATGTGAGAACCCTGGATGTGAAGAAAACTTGCTGCCAATATGTCTGAGCCTACTTTGTGCTTCATGACAAGGCCTGATATTACCCAGATAGCAGTGAGGGTCTGTGAATAACAAAGAAGTGAGTGTAGAGTGAGTACAAATTCTGACATGTTTCTTGCAGGTTGAAATAACTAAGAGGTACCAAGAAGGAACTGGAACATAATTGTTTAGAGTGTAATGTTTAATTCTATGTTTGTTTTTGTTTTATTTTTTAAAGTATATATTTTTTCTTTTTTTCTTTCCTGTCAAATAAATAAGTAAAATCTTTTATTTTAAAAAAGGAAAAGAAGAGAGAGGCAGGCAAAGGGAGAGGAGAAAGCAGGATTCCTGCTGAGCAGAAGGCCCGATGTGGGGGTTGATTCCAGGACCCTGAGACCATGACCTGAGCCGAAGGCAGAGGCTTAACCCACTGAACCACCCAGGTGTCCCTAAGTATATATATATTTAAGTATAGTTAACATAACGGTGTTATATTAGTTTCAGGTGTACAATAGAGTGATCCAGCAATTCTATACATTACCAGTGCTCATTAGGATAACTGCCTTCTTTACTCCTCTTCACCTGTTTCACCCAACCCCCACCTCCCTCCCCTCTGGTAACCACCAGTTCATTCTCTGCTCTTGTTAAGAGTCTCTTTCTTGGTTTCTCTCTCTTTTCCTTCATTCTTTTGTTTTGTTTCTTCTACATGTGAGTGAAATAATGTGGTTTTGTCTTTATCTGACTTAATTTTACTTACTATTATACTCTCTAGATTCATCCATGTTGTTGCAAATGGCAAGATTTCATTCTTTTTTATGACTGAATGATATTATATATATAATATATATATCAATCATATATATGTGTATATACAATGTATATATATACACACACACACACACACACACACACATAACACATCTTCTTTATCCATTCATCTATTGATGGACACTGGATTGCTTCCATAATTTGGCTATTGTGAATAAAGTTGCAATAAACATAGGGGTGCATGTATTCCTTCAATTAGTATTTTTATATTCTTTGAGCAAATACCCAGTAGTGCAATTACTACATCTTAGGGTGTTTTTCAAAAAAATCATATTGTTGCTCATTTTTGTGTAAATACATTGTGATCATAGGATGCCATATAAAATAAAATGTGTGTTTCTATTTTTTGAGTTTGATTAGGCTTAATTTATGGCCTTTTATATGGCCTGTGTTTCTTAGTAAGCCATAACTTAATACCATAAGTGTATAAGCCTTGATGATGCAGATTAACAATTTTTAGCACGTGTATTTCTGTGTAACCAACATGTTTCATTTTTATAAAATTAATTATCTAATTATTAAGTGCAGAGTTCTGTATGTGGTTATTAGATCAAGATTGATAATGTTTCTGTCCCAGTCTTCTATGATCTCATCTTTTTTCCCCGGCGGTTTTTAAAATTTTGATTATATAAAGAGGCATGTTTGAAGCTCCCATAATGATTTGTCAATTTCTCTCTGAAATTCTTTCAGTTCTGTTAATATTGGCTTTATATATATTTGATGTTAGTGGATGTGTTTAGATTTAATTAATTTTTCTGCTAATTGAATATCATTATTATTTGGTGATCCAGTTCATTTCTATTAATGAATCATATATACAGATAGACCACATTTTTCACTTTCTTATAGATGTATGTAAACATGTGAGTAAGTTCTGGCCATAAAAATGTAAGTAGACGTGGGGTGCCTGGGTGGCTCAGTCAGTCAGTGTCTCTCTTTGGTTGTGATTCCAGGGTCCTGGGATAGAGTCCCTCATGCTCCCTGCTCAGCAGAAGGCCTGCTTCTCACTCTCCCACTTCCCCCAGGCTTGTTTTCCCTCTTTCATTGTCTCTATCTCCGTCAAATAAATGAATAAAATCTTAAAAAAAAAAAAAAAGAAGAAGAATGTAAGTAGATGTGATCTGTTTTCAGGCCCATAAAATTGTTCCACTTCACAGCATCTCCACGATCTTCTTCTTGTGTGACTGCTGGGATAGAAAACTGAGAACTATCATGTAAGCCACATGATGGAGATCACAGGACCTGGGTAGTCATGACTTCCTGAATAATTGTGGAGGAAGGCTGACGAAATCTTCTCCCGTCCTGTGGTATTACACGAGCAAGAAATAAACTTATTATATTTGAGTTGTGATGGCTGTATGATGCAGCAGTGAGCTCACCCTAATTCAAAGATGAAAGGGAGGATTCCCTAAGGCAAAACAATTGTAGAGATTTGAAGAATGACTAAGAGTTGTCTTAATTGGTGGTGGTAGGGGTATGGGTAGGTGGGCAGGGAAGAGACGGAGAAATTTCCAGAATTGACCTTTTGATCTTTCTGAATTTAACTCCAATTTGAAATGTCTAATCCAGCCAAACTAGTTTATTTGTCATCATCATGTCAGCCATCCCACATACATGTCTTTTTTTTGTTTTTTTTTTTTTAAGATTTCATTTATTTATTTGACAGACAGAGATCACAAGTAGGCAGAGAGGCAGGCAGAGGGAGGTGGGAAGCAGACTCCCCGCTGAACAGAGAACCAGATGTGGGGCTCGATCTCACAACCCTGGGATCATGACCCTAGCCAAAGGCAGAGGCTTTAACCTACTGAGCCACCCAGGCGCCTCCCACCTATATGTCTTCATAAACACATCTCCTTTTGGGGGGGAAATCACCTTTATTAATAATTAGCTCCTTGCTTTTTCTTATAGTTTCACCACCTGTGTTTGCACATCTGAACAAGAAAATTTGGTTTCATCTATTTGTGAAATGGACCATCCAAATGAAATCATACTGCTGGTATACTTCCATGACTTGTTTCATTCATTCAACACACTCCATTTTCTGAAAAGTAGTGTATTCATTTTAAGTGTGTATAGAATTTTATTATGTGCCATTCTTTATTTTCTTACTCTCCTTTTCATGGATATTTGGATTGTTTCTAGTGTGAAACTGTTACACAGTGACTACTTCTGCATGTCTTCTGGCGCACATGTGTGTGAGTTTCTCTGTGATTGTACGTAGCATGAGAACTGCAGGATCCTAGGCTATGCACATTTTCAACTTTACTGGGTCACATCAAATGATTTTCCAAAGGGATTATTCCAAATGACGCTCATAACTGCAGCTCGTAAGTGTAGGAATCATTAGACTTCTGGATTTATTCAATCAGATTAAATGTGAAATTGATGTCATTCCTATTTTTTTCATAATAACTTATGAGATAAGGCGTTTCTACAAACTTCCTCTTTCTGAAGTGTCTATTAAGATATTTTGCGCAATTTATTGGTTCCCTAGACAGCATGTCTATTGATTCTAGACATTATATATATCTTAGATACCAGTCCATTTTCAGTTAAATAGCATGCAAATATATTCTCCACAGTTTTTGCAGTTTCTCTTATTTCTCTAGATGGTGTTTTTTGATGAACAGAAATTTTTGCTTTTAAAGTGGTAAATTTAGCTTTTTGGGTCATAAGAGTTCTTTCCCTTCCACAAAGTAATGAAAATATTCACTTTATTATCTTCTAAAAGCTTTGTAGTTTTTCAGATTTCCATTTAGTCCTATAATTTATCTGAAATTAATTTTTATGGATGGTATAAGGTAGAGATTTAATTAATTTATTCCATATGTATGCAAAAATAACCTAGTAGCATTTCCTGGAAAAAAAAATCTGTTATTTCCTTGCTAATCTGCCATGCTACATTTAACAAATATTTACATATGCATGGGTTTATTTCTGGACTGTATTTTTTCCTTGATGTGCCTTAATTGTCTTAATTGACAGTTAAGATGTGCCTTGATGTGTTTTAATTATGACACCTAATAGAGCAAGTATTTCTTATTGTTCTTATTTTTTAAAGTGTATTTTGGCTATTTTGATCTTTGCTTTTCTTACATATAAATTTCAGAATATGTTTTTAAAGTTGACAAAAGTCCTGAGGATTTTTATTAAGACTGCATTGAGGGGCACCTGAGTGGCTCAGTGGGTTAAGCCGCTGCCTTTGGCTCGGGTCATGATCTCAGGGTCCTGGGATCAAGTCCCGAATCGGGCTCCCTGCTCAGTGGGGAGCCTGCTTCCCTCTCTCTCTCTCTGCCTGCCTCTCTGCCTACTTGTGATCTGTCTCTGTCAAATAAATAAATAAAATCTTAAAAAAAAAAAGACTGCATTGAATCTTCAGATGTATTTGGGTATAGTTGGCATCTTTAGCACATTGATTTCTGCAATTGATTTGCTTTATGTTTCCTTTAAACACTTTTTTCTTTAACGTAAGGAATTGTGTCTTCATTTACTAAAGAATTCTTCAGAGAATCCATCTACATGTTAGGGGTGTGTGTGTGTGTGTGCGTGCGCGAGCGCGTGTTCCTGTGCGTGTAAGACATGCAGTCTTTCCAGTGTGTGTTCCGATTTACTTCAGAGAAGAGAAGAGCATCTATTGTGTTGTTTAGCCTCTCTCTTCACCCACCTGACAGTTCTTGGTAGAGTAGCTCATTGTATTAGGTTTTGTTTTGTTTGTGGGGACGGCTGTGTCTCAAAGGTCAGTGCCCATGTGAGTCATGGTCCACATCCTTTGAGTATTTGATGAATCTGGTTGCTATTTGATTTCTAAGTCGGGCCGCATTTCCATGCAGTTTATTGGGTAAACAGTTTCGGGATGTACTGAACTGTTCTGCTGGTGCATAGGGAAAAAAAAACTCAACTGAGTCTGCGCTTCAGCCACATTCTGCAAATCAGCTTTTGCCAAGTAACCTGGCATTGGTAGAGTTATAGGAAACTTGCCCAGCCAGTGTTTCATCTTATACTCTCCTCCCCATTTGACTATTGGTCATATGAATGTGGAAGTCCAGAAGGGTGAAAGAATGGTGGAATTCAAGAACAAACTGTTCTTAATCATCTAGTGCCTGATTTTTTACAAAACAAGGTGTACCCTTATATGACTGCTGTAAATATTAAAATTTTCCAAGTCTATTTTCTAAGTGCTATTAGCATGAACCAGTGTAAAAGAAGTAATCCTAATAATGATTATGTATTTTGTAATATGTAATTGTTTCGTCATAATTATGTATCATATAAAAATTTATTTTTAGCACTCTACAGTTTTAAAAAGTCTCTTAAATATTCATTATCTCATTTGTTCATCATAAGCTAATTGCAAGGATAAGGAAAATATTTTTTATTTTTTAAAAATTTTTAAAAGATTTTTATTTATTTGTTTGAGAGAGAGAGAGATAGCAAGAAAGAGCATGAGCTGGGAGAAGAGGGGGCCTGACATGGGGCTCACATCCCAGGACCCTGGGATCATGACCTGATCTGAAGATAGACACTTACCCAACTGAGCCACCTAGGCACCCCAGGAGAATATTTTTTTAAAGATTTATTTGTTTGTGTGTGTGTGTGAGAGAGAGAGAGAGAGAGAGCGAACAAGAGAGCAGGAAGAGGAACAGAGTGAGAGGGAGAATCTCGAGCAGACTCCCCACTGGGCTCGATCTCATGACCCTGAAATTATGACCTAAGCCAAAATCAAGAGTTGGATGCTTAACTGACTGAGCCACCCAGGCTCCCCAGGAAAATACTTTTTATTCCCATTTTATACTTAAGGAACTTGTTCAAAAAACCTAGATGAGTTTTTGAATTACCAAGATAAAGAGCAGTGTCCACTGTGATTTGCAAATGGGGTAGACAAAGGATCCAGAATTTTAAGGTTAATAAACTACAAAATTACATTATTAATGTTTTCCATTTAGTCAAAGTAGCAGTGCAGAATAATAGAAAGCACATAGCTCTGGAGTTAGACACAACTCAGCCATCTATTAACTGTGTGATCAAGGACAATGTACTTAACTTCCTTCAGACTCCTTCCTTCATCTGTACAATGTGTGGCAGTAACCAGCCCTTAGATTTATTGCAGGATTATATGAAAGCCTCTCGCTTGGTGCCTACAATGTAGAAGGGCTTCAATAAATTTTATCAATTATTTTAATAATTAAGTTTTTAAATGTAAATGGAGTTAAAACAAAAATCAAACAAGGCTATATATTCCAATGTTTAATATTAAAAAATATACTACTTTTTATAATTAGGTGAATTTTCATTTCCTTCTACAGTAAGGAATATCTACTTTGTGAAATGTCTGTTGAAAAGGTCAATGGACACTTCATGACTTGGAGAGAAAAATGATAATGAGCAACAGATGCTGTGATATGCTGTTCAAATTCCTCTTCAGTACTAGATAGCTTGTTACACTAATCGTTAAAAACCTCCGTTGTCATCCTTCCTGGAACTAACCCTTGGTTGGAGGAGCTGTTCCCCCAAAGTCATAGGCCTTTCTTAGGCATAGACGTACTATATCCAATGACTGGTTGATTTGAGACTATAAGAGAATATATATAAATATAATATACAATATATATATAATATATCTATATTATATATTTATAGTGAAATATATAGATATATAATATAGATATAAATATATATCTAGATATATTTATCTAGATATCTATATATATATATAGTATATATTTAGAACGTTGGCTTCCTCACAATAATGTGGGAAAAAATCTGAAGGACCATCACACCTTCAAAGCTGTTTGTGGCATTTGGCTCTTACCATTGCTGAAACTGCATTTCATTCCAACTCTTCCTTCTACCTAGTCATGTTCCTTCCCTCACCTTCCGCACATGTTGATCCTAAGAGCATTTCTCTACACATTTTCTGAATGCCAGTCTCTATCTCAGTGTATGCTTTTTGAGGATCTTAACCTGCAACACAATTTTACCCTAGTGTTCTGTGACTTTCTGAGTTAGATTCTTTATGTACAGTTATCCCTAATAGATACTCATGGACAAACTTGGAGAACACATGTTAATTTTAGATAATTCTCATCCGATACTGTGTTTTACATATGTGAGCACAAATCCTGTATTTGTTTTTCAGGTGGTTGTGGTATTGAAAATACTTTCATCCTATAGCAATAGAAGTTTCAAGATAATAGGTAAATACCACTGATGCAGTGAAAGTCAATGGCAAGGTGGAGAAGTGGAAAAGAAGTTGAAATGGAGAAATAGAACTAGGGTTGTAGAGAAAGCTGAAGTACTTTTATGAAATGGAAAAGTTTCCATGTTGTCACATAAAGTCTTAAATTTTCCCAAAAGTTAAGTCCTGGGAATATATTATTTCCCGCTTTCCTCCATTATATGCTCATCCACTGCAGTGGAAAATACTAAAGCAAGCTACCCTGAAGAGAGCAAATCCTATTTTGATGTAGTTCTAAAGAGTTCTTATGGAATATCTATATCCAGGTAGTCAGCCATGGATAGAAACATAAAATAGACACAGAAATACACTTTCTCCAGGTTAGGAAATGGAAGACTCAGTTTTCTGTTAAATATGACTCGAATGCCTCAGGGTTACCCCTTCCATGTCCTGGATCATCTCTTTTCTAGAATACTCTTCAAATTGGAGAATATTAGCATACTGATGAGTAAAGATGTGCACAGCTGCAGAAAGTCATATTTCTGTGCTGTGAATTTTTCCTCAAAGATTTGGAAAACATCACATTTTTATTCTCTTTCAGTATTTCTCACATGGTGCATTCACAAGCAAAATTGTAAGAGTATCACTTTTCCATTTTGGTGAACTTCCATTTTTGTCCCCAAGAATCTGAAGCATAGAAACTTTCAATGTGTAGGCACTGATTGGAAAAATACGTTTGTGTGTGTGTGTGCTGTGGAAGGACTTAGTGCTACTATGACCAGTGCAAAGTAAACAGGACCAGAAAAAGCACCCAAACCAAATATGCTAAAGGCATCCAGTCTTTATGATTTACAGGAAGGCCATCCAGGCATGAAGGAGGGGCATGGCATACAGGAAGGCAGCCCACGGAGGGAATAAAATATATGAAAATTGATGCAATTTGTTTGTTGAAAATTTAGCTTCTTCTAATCAGTTAAATGTCTTGCTTTTTAAATATGTGCACGAAGACATGCTAATTTGCACCATGTGTAATGATAAAGCAAATATCTTGTGAACACATTTCATCAGCTAATGTGTGATTTTTATCAAGCATCATGCTACTTAGGAAACAGAGTTGTCTCTAGAGAGGTAGAGGCTCAGATGGAGTCAAATCATGACAGACAAAACACTGTGTCCTGCAGTTACCTGCAGCCACGTCCTTCTCTGTGACCAATGAGTATGGAAATCACTAGGCAACCTCTTTGTAGCAGTTTGTTTATTCGGGGTCAAAATGATACATAGTATGAAAATGATTTCTTTTACAATTATCTTTTAAGCAATTCATTTTTTTAGTCAGGCAAGTAATCAAACAGGAAATAACTCTCTTGGATCCTTCATAGATGTGTACACTGAATGGAGCTGTTTATCAGTTTTTAATTTCATGTCTTAATCCTTCGTTGAGGGAAAAGGCGCTATAATAAAGGGTAAGAATCTGTCTAGATGAATTAATTTATTGTTAGTTTTATTGAAAAGAGTGTATCATGTTTGCTTATGTAGCAATTTTTTTTCAAGGCTGAATACTTAACAATCAATTAACAGCAAGGCAAAAATCAAGTGATTTAACTGCATCCAACAAAAAGCTGTCATGAACATGGTGTTTGAGACTTGGATGAGAAGTTAATTGTTGAAAAAATAAGTGATTTAAGATTCTTAGTTCATTTACATGGCATGAAAATGAGAATGTTAACAGCAAAGAACATCAACAATAATATTTCTTTCCTGAAAAAGACTTTTGTTTAAATTTTGTTTAAATACCTCCTGACGGGTGGATTGGAGCCATTTTCAGCCCAGGACCTGACAATCATTGCCTTGATATTTCAGCAAGATGATGCATTTACTGACATCTCCATCAACAAAAACACTAAAGCTTTGCACTATCCCACTTCTTCTTCTTCTTATTTTTTAACAGAAAGATGTCACATGTAGGCAGAGAGGCAGAGAAGAGGAAGGGTCCCTGCTGAGCAGAGAGCCGGATGCGGGGCTCCATCCCAGGATCCTAGAACTGTGACCCGAGCCTAATGCAGAGGCCTTAACCCACTGAGCCACCCAGGTACCCCTGTATTATCCCACTTCTTCAAGTGCTTTCTGGGAGTCCTTTCTCATGATAACTAACAAAGTTCATAAGAAAAAGAAAATAAGTTACCAACTATATTTCTCTACTAGGTAAGGATGAATTCTCATAAAATGTGACCTTGAGACAAATGGGAAATTTTATGCGAGATATCAGCTCTGTTTCAATTCAAGTAATTTTCCAAAGTTGACAGCATCATTTGCATTGACCAAGTATTCAACTAAGAACTAATATCAGTGAGCCTAATCCTTCATTTAAAATCCTCATCAAGTATTGTTTAACATCTACTACTTGTGAGTGAACAAAACATACACTCCTTGACCTCACAGGATTTAGGAAGAGATTAAAAGGGTCATTATAATTGCTTAAAGAGTCATTTAGCATATATGTATAGGTGGTATCATGATTGTAGGTTTGTTTTTCTTAAAGATGGGATATATTTTTTCAGTCATCAGAAAGTGAGAACTTTGAAAGAGACTGTGTTCGTTTCCTGTTAATCCTATAAGATACAACAGTTTCCCCTCAGTTTCCTTGGGCAATGCAGGAGACATACCAACTAGTTTTTTCCTTCATCTTTCACTTTTCTTGACTTCCATTTTTAACATGTATCTCTAGTTTCTGAAATTTTGTTTCAGTAAAGCTCCTTTCTACATTTCATACCTAATAATAACTCTGTGATTGTATCCTTTATTCTGCTTTTTGAGCACCAATGCTTGACAACTGTCATTGTATTAATAAGTATATGTAAATTTATAATTACGTACTAAAAAATAAGGCATAGGGGCGCCTGGGTGGTTCAGTGGGTTAAGCCACTGCCTTCGGCTCAGGTCATGATCCCAGGGTCCTGGGATCGAGTTCCGCATCAGGCTCTCTGCTGAGTGGGGAGCCTGCTTCCTCCTCTCTCTCTCTGCCTGCCTCTCTGCCTACTTGTGATCTCTGTCAAATAAATAAATAAACTCTTTAAAAAAAAAAAAAAGGCATATTGTTGACAAATGGGTCTTTAATGGCTTGCTTTTCCAAATAGGTTAGGAATTCCTAGAAGGAGAGACTTATGCTTTAAGAAGTCCCTTATTGTGTAGTATATTTTAGGGTGTTTTCATAAAGAAATTAATGCTCAGTTTGTGGAAAAGTTTATACACTCAACTTCCTCTTGGAGGAAAAAAAAAATCTCTCTCTCTCTTTTTTTTTTTTCTCAATATATAAACAATAGGTTATGATCTAAAATAAACACCAGTTTCAGAGTACATAGATGAGATTAAAAACTGGGTGATGGATTTGACTTTAAGGAGGGCATGTGATGTAATGAGCACTGGGTTTTATGTAAGACTGATGAATCACAAATGTGGACCTCAGAAACCAATAAGACATTACATGTTAATTAATTGGATTTAAAATTTTTAAAAAACCAATAAAATAAAAATGAGGCAAAAAAGGAAAGTGATTTTCTTGGGATACCAAGAATCCTCACCAGAAAAGATATTAACATACCCTAGAAAACTGCCCTGTATGATCTGCAACAGCTAACAAGATGATTGGAGTCATGGTCCCATCACTAAAATGAGTGCCTTGCTTCTGCCAGGACTCTAGTGCTAAAACACTCGGATGCAAAGACCTGTTAGGCTAAAAATATCCCTCATTGCCTTTGTTCACACAACAGTAACACAGTGTTCATTAGGTGTCTAAAATGAATAAGTGCTAAAGAGGAAGACCCAAAAAGGGAAGGTCTATGTTTGAAAGTGATCAAGTGAGGTTTTCTGGGGGAGGTGATGCTTGTCTCAGGCCCAAGAAGGTTGGAGTTTTAGAGACCAGGATACTCCATGGAAGGGAGTTCAAATTTCTTCCTTGCCCAATAGAAGCATTAGACTAGATTATGCTGAAGCAGTATAAATGCTGCTAATACATTAGCCAATTTAAAGAGGTTTGCATACTGTCATAGTGACTCAATACAGCTAAATGATGTTGACTCAATTCAATAAGGTATGATATATAAGTGCATATACATTTCTACAATCTTAAAAATGCAGCATGGTACAAGCTGGCGTTATGAATTTATAACTGACTCTTCAGGAACTGAACTTCAAAACATGTCTATTAAAAATGTTAATTTTACTGCTATCAGGAGAGAAATTCACTTGAGAAATAAGTTATTCCTTTTAATAGAAAAGTTTTCATATTGATTCCTATTTAAAGTTAACATGAAGTAGACAGCAGTGAAAGAAACACTCCTTTTGCCTTCCAATGAAAATTGGATTTATTCAAGTCTATCTATGTGAACGCTCTCACTTATGTTAATGATTATAATTTTTTTTAAAGATTTTATTTATTTGACAGACAGAGATCACAAGTAGGCAGAGAGGCAGGTAGAGAGAGAGGAGGAAGCAGGCTCCCCTCAGAGCAGAGAGCCCGATGCGGGGCTCGATCCCAGGACGCTGGGATTATGACCCGAGCCGAAGGCAGAGGCTTTAACCCACTGAGCCACCCAGGCGCCCCTGTTAATGATTATAATTTAAAAACAAGTATTATGTAGTAGTCCGGGGATAAGGAGAGGGGGAAATTGGGACTGATTGCTAACATGCACATGTTTTCTTTTAGGGTGATGGAAATGTTCTAGCATTAGAGAGTGGTGATGGGGCACAACAGTAAATATACTAAAAATCACATTAGTCCATTAAGATTGATAAAATTCTGTAACTCTGTCAGGATCTCATCCTTTTGTAATTGATGGAATTTTGCTGCTACATCAATGTTTTAATGGTTACAGTTCTATTTTGTCCTTCTATGTGTTCTTGAGTCAATTTTGCTAATGATTTTCTTAGAAACTGTCCTTTAATATAATTTTCAATTTTATTTGCCTAATTTTTCCATAATATTTTCTTTTGATGCTCTTGAATTTCTGTTCATAGTTATGTCCTCTTCAACTTCAAAAATGTTAAAACTTAAACATTTTTTACCTCTTTTTAATATGGCTTATCAGTCTTGCCTTATGAATCTTTGATTTTGTTGATATTCTCTACTTTTCCTATTTACAAAAATAGTTTCTGAAACCTGGTGATTCACAGACCTGTAGCCCTGGGGATAAAAATATATGTTTATAAAAAATAAAAAATTAAAAAAAAATAGTTTCTGTTCTATTATGATCTTATTCTATGGACTTTCTCTGTCATTCTGTCTCTAATGTCTTGATTTGAGCACTTAGCTCCTTAATTTTTAGTCCTAATTTGTGATTTTATGATATCAAAGTTAAACATTCTGTGTACTGCCTTAAGAGAGATTAACACATTTTAATCTCTATTACTTTCATCGTTTTGCAATTCTAGTTTGTAACTTTCCTTGCAATTTTTTCTTTGAGCAGTGGGTTATTCAGAAGTATATTTTTACTACTTGTGTGTGTGTATGTGTGTGTGTGCGTGTGTGTGTGTGTGCTATTCTGATTCTATAACATTATAATGAAAAAATAGTGTATAGAAGATTTTTTTTCTATGTAGGCAATTTTGGTGATTGAAAGAATTTATTTTCTCTCTTTGTTCCATAATGGTTGTCTATATGTTCATATAATAAAACCTGATAATTTCATTTGTTTAAATAAATTATTTATCTTGGAGCAAGAGAAAGAGTGTGTGTGTGACTCAGGGCAGAGGCAGAGGAAGAGAATTTTCCAGCAGAATCCCTGCTGGTGCAGAGCCTGACACAGGGCTCATTCCCACAAACCCCAAATCAGGACCTGAGCTGAAACCTCCTGAGCCACTCAGGCACTCTGATAATGTCCTTTTTTAATATTTTCAATAATCTTACTGCCAATTTGTCTGTTTGATGTTCAGTTTGAGGAAGAAGTCTAAAATTTCTAACTATGTAGATTTGTCAATTTCTTTTTTAGGTTATTTTTTGCCTAACAATGTTTTTTTTTTTCTTTACAAATGTCCCTATTTTAAACCACATTCTAGTCTTTTTTTTTTTTTTAAGATTTTTTAAAGATTGTATTTATTCATTTGACAGAGATAGAACATGAGCACAAGCGGGGGAAGCAGCAGAGGGAGAGGGAGAAGCAGACTCTTCACTGAGCAGGGAGCCTGGTGCAGCTCTCTTTCTTTTATTTTCATGTTATCATGATCAGGTCTCTTAGGTCTATGCCCTCCTATTTATTATCTTTATTAATTTGCTTTTAAAGTCTGTAATTACATAGGTTTATCAACATGGTTACTAATTTCTATGTTCCCTACTCTCTCTCTCTCTCTCTTTTTTTTTTTTGCATTTTACTTTTTCTTTTTTGGTTTTCTTTCCTTCATTCCTTCCTTTTCTTCTTTTCTTTGAAAACACCAATTTCAGACTTTATGCACACATACATATTCTAGTATGGCTTGGGATTACAGACCATAAACATTAATATCATAAGTAGTAAAATTAGAGTAAGTTAGGAAGTTACAAATACTCTGAAAAAATGAGAACAGAAGGCCAGATATTAGGGCAGATTTTGTGTTCAGAAATGGTAACAAGCAAATAATTCACAGAGATATGACATTTAAGCAAAACTTGAGAAAGGTGAAAGAGTGAGGTATGTGATGTCAGAAAGAAGCGCCTTCAGAGAGAGGGCAAAGCCTGATGGGGGGGAGATCCTCAGATGCAAGTGTGACTGCACCTTTTGAAAAAACAAAACAAAACAGGGAGGACATTGTGGCTGGAGCAGATAGAGGGAGGGAGAGAGAGGAGATGAGGTCAGAGGGGAAAAAACAGGTCAGACTGCATAGGGTTTGTAAGACATTACAGGCACTCCAGCTCTTGCTCTGAGTGAGATGGGAAGTCCTCGTGGGATTCAGCAGATCTCACAGAGCTTTTGAATGATGACTCTGTGTTGTGTGGAGAATTGATTGTAGGGATGCCGTTTTAGAAACAGGAATAGACTAGCATAGAAGAGAAACAGGAATAGGATAGAAACAGGAAGACCACCTAGAAGACTCCTATGAACCGAATGTTTGTGTCTCCCAAGTCCGTATGTTGAAATCCTAGCCCCAGAAGGCTAGTATTAGGAGGTGGAGACTTTGCTGCTTAAATCATGAGGGCAGATCCTTCCTGAATGGAATTAGGGCCTTCTAATTGAGACCCCACGGGGATCCCTCTCCTTTCCACTATCTGAGGACATGGAGAAGGCTCTGAACCAGGAAGTAGACCCTCAGGATTCAGCCATGCTGGCACTTTACTCTTGGACCCCCCACAGCCTCCCAAACTTTGAGAAATAAATTTCTATTGCTTATAAGGTACCCAATCTGTGGTATTTTGTTATAGTGGCCCAAATGGACCAGGACAGGGATATTTGCCATGATCTAGGTAAAAGATGATGACTGCGTGAGATTTGTAATTGCACAGATGGTGAGATTCAGTTTCTGGATAATTTTTTTTTAAGATTTTATTTATTTATTTGGCAGACAGAGATCACAAGTAGGCAGAGAGGCAGGCAGAGAGAGAGAGAGAGAGAGAGAGAAGAGGAAGCAGGCTTCCTGCTAAGCAGAGAGCCCGATGCGGGGCTCGAGCCCAGGACCCTGGGATCATGACCTGAGCCGAAGGCAGAGGCTTTAACCCACTAAGCCACCCAGGCACCCTCTAGATAAATTTTGAAGGAAAAAAACCCAGCATATTTACTTTTGCATTTCACTATGTAAGAATTCCTGGTGATAACTAGCATATGATAATTAATTACAGTCATGCAAGTTTTTATTTTTTAAAGATCTTATTTTTAAGTAATCTCTACACCCAGCATGGAGCAGGAACTCACAACCCTGAGATCAAGAGCTCCATGCTCTGCCAACTGAGCCAACCAGGTGCCCCAGTAACACAGGTTTTTAAAGGACAATTATGTTATCAAATAGCTACTGAAATTATATTTGATATATAAACAATTTCACCGAAATCCTTGCAAAAACAAACATACTCAAAGAGTTGAAACTTTGTCACTCACAATTTTTACTGGTTCCAGAATGACAGATTTGTTTTACTTGTTACTGTTACTAATTAGAAAAGACCATATGATATTATTATGCAGTAATTAAAGATGATAATAAAGGTCAAGAAATAAGAATGTGAAAATCAGGGCAGGATGGAGAAAGAGTTTGAGGACTCTTTAAAATAAATTATTTTTCATTAACTTTTGGGCTTATGTTTTATATTCTTTGTATTTGTTGCCCCTACAAGAGATTGTTAAATTAAGAGAGTTTGCTGTAATATGCATAACATGAAGAAACAAGGTTTTTAAATTTAATTGTTACATAGATCACATGAAAAGCCACGAGTATGGTTAATACTGGATAGCAGGGTTAAAAATATAGCCACAGTATGTAGGCATTAAATAAGGTTAATTGCTTTCTTGTGGCAAACAATTTGGAACAGAAAAAATAGACGTCCATCTTTTCCACAGATCATGAGAACCCAGTAATTACTATGGGTATATAAACCTTCATTTCATTAACAGTGCATTTGACTGAATGTAACTTCCAAAGAAACATTATGTACAAAGTCCAGGTCAGGTTGAGGGGATAAAACATTATGTAAGATAATTATTTCAGCAGCTTTGGTCTTCATGGTAAAGACACACAACCAGTATAGTGAACAGAGAACTACCAGAGATCTGAAAGCCTAGTGTTATACGAGTGAATGTTTAATGATTTGTCTCACTGGAAATAAAGATTGATTTGTAATGTTTGCAAATTTCCGTGGTGTAAATACTCCCACTGTGACCAATTTCAAGTTACCAACATGATGTCACTGAAAGTGGAGTTAGGACGAGATATGCACAATTAATTCCTGCAAGCCCATTCGAGTCCGTTTCAGCATGACCCCTAACCACAAAATAATCCTGAACATTTGAGTAACTCCTGATCTTCCTGACTTCTACAAACAAGAGGTTAAACTAGTTGTTGTCCAAGGTCTTTTCCAAATTAATCACTCTCTTTAAAGGAATGTGGTGAGATGATTTTGACTTATTTAATAAAATATGTATATGTATACAATATCTCTATTTTAAAACTCTACATACAACTATAGGTAGAAGTAATGGTATATAATTCATGTTTTCCATTAATTTTTGTCTTAATGTGTTTTAAAAATCCATTTAATATTTAAATGGAGTCACAGACTCAGGAACCCCATGTAGAACTGGCTTTAGATAAATAAAGTGGTTTTAATTAGATGAAAATTTTTTAATTCCAGTTGTCATACTGTCAGTTATAATAATGCAAGAGATATCACTTGGCAGGAGAAAATATATTTTCTCTTACAGTCTTTATACAGCCTAATTCTGAGCAATGCCGTGGTAAGCCTGTAAGAGGCCATCCAATGATCCCCTTGTCCTGGTACGCCTCCCCTTGCGTAATTTGCTCTCTTTGAGTGTGGGCTGGATCTCTTGACTCGCTTCACAAAAGTCAGATATGACTTTCCTGATTAGGTTCTAGAAGGATTCTGACTCCCATCTTGGTTGCCTTCCCTTTCTCTCTTGGTGGTAGACTCAGGGAAGCCATCAGATGACAAGAGCTTCAGCCCTCATAAATGAAACTTTGCAAGTGACCACGAGAAAATGAATCATCCAGCTAAGGTTCTCTCAGTTTCCCAATGCTCAGATACTGTATAAGATAATAAAAGCTTGTTATTTTAAGTCGGAGGATTTTGAGATAATTTAGCAAACAGCGATGAATAACTAACAGAGGGATGAAAGATGAATACATCTGCAGTGGAAATGCAGGAACTCCCCTAGGGTGTTTTTCAGTTTTTCCACGTACTTTGATTCATGTTACAACAACCCAATAAACACATAGAGCCACTAAGGACACACTCTCTTAAGGAATTAAGATTTCAGTCATGCACCTCACACCCCCACCCCAGTCAAGAGGGTTTAACCAGCTGTGTTGCTTGCTGAGAGTAAATGGTGTATGGAATGGGTTGTGGAAGAAGGTCATTATAAATATTATGGCCTCGGGCGCCTGGGTGGCTCAGTGGGTTAAAGCCTCTGCCTTCGGCTCAGGCCATGATCCCAGGTCCTGCGATGGAGCCCCACATCAGGTTCTCTGCTCAGCAGGGAGCCTGCTTCCCTTCCTCTCTCTCTGCCTGCCCCTCTGCCTACTTGTGATCTCTGTCTGTCAAATAACTAAATAAATAATCTTAAAAAAAATACTATGGCCATGGGATAAATTACAGAAACAAGGGAGCCTGGGTGGCTCAGTGGGTTAAACATCTGCCCTCAGCTCAGTTCATGATCCCTGTGATGCTGGGATCTAGCCCCACATTGGGCTCCCTGCTCAGCAGGAGGTTTGCTTCCCCCTCTGTCCCCCTACTTATGCGTGCACTCTCTCTCTCTGTCAAATAAATAAAATGTTTTAAAAAATTGCAGAAACAAGATCTGTAATAGTTATATTACATTTTCCCCATATTTTGAAATGAGCACATTTATATAAGTTTTAATAATATTTTATAACCTCCTCCTCTTACTTTGCCATTGAACATAAAATGTCTTAATAGCAGTTAGGTTTTTCTCTTAGTATTTAATTTATAGGATTTCAAAAGTAGACTGTGAGTCAGCTAGAAAAATGAATAAACATCACTCAAAAAAGGTTTTTTGTTTTTTTAATAGTGTTTTAGGGAGAGGGTATGTTTTTTGTTGTACATGGGATAGTAGTAGCACCATGGTGATGAGGGATGGATAGTGGTGGCTCTGTAATGTATCATCTTGGATAAGCAGAACAATGTTTCTAAGCATTTCTTTCCCTGTATGTTTCTGAGTAAAGCTGACAACAAGAAAAATCTGTGTAATATTTGGAAGGTAGAGGTGAGAGAGGCAGTAGTCATACTTACTCACTAAAGTTTAAAGTAGGCCAAGCCTGTTGCTGTTCATGCATGTTTCTGAGCTGCTGGTGGCTCACTTGGCTAACATGGGTAGCATTTGGACCCTAGGTTCTACTACTTCCATGGATTCTTTTCTTTTGGCTTTCTTGAATCCTTGATCAGGTGCTAATACGGCTCTGTAACAAGAGCAAACTTTTCCTGTATGTCATTAATGATCTTGAGGAGGAGAGATAAACAGGAAATGGATGGAGGTCACAGGTGTTCCTTGCATGTTTCAGTGGTTCCTTCTTTCCCTGGCTTCATGTCTCTCTTGCCTTAATGAACTTCTGCACTGTGACTCCAAAATCAGCACTAGAAGCAGTAGAAATAGCTGAACCAAGAATGTTTCTTCGGCTCCTATAATTGCATGAAGTTAATCCCTATGATAAATACCTTTTTAAAAATCATTAGTAGTGGCTCTGATTCTCTAATGGAATCCTGATCCATTTATTTAACAAAGAGGAAAGGCTTTTCCTTGTCATCTGTAATAACAATCTCCTGCCTCCAAGATCATCCTACATCTTTTTTTTTTTTTAAGATTTCACTTATTTATTTGAGAGAGAGAGAAAGAGAGTGAGAGAGCGAGAGTGTGTACCTGTGAGAGAGAGATCACAAGCAAGGGGGAGGGCCAGAGGGAGAAACAGACTCCCCGCTGAGCAGAGAGCCTGATGTGGGACTTGATCCCAGAGTGCTGGGATCATGTTCTGAGCCTAAGGGAGATGCTTAACCGACTGAACCAACCAGGTGCCCCGTGCTAAATCTTATTGTTTATGGTTAACCTGTAGTTCTTTTTGATTATTCATACTCCAGCTTTTCCTGGAAGACTTATAGACTTATAGACACCTTACATAAGACTTATAGACACCTTGCTTCAGTCTTCTTTCCATTATAAAATGTTATGCAAAATTTCATCTTATCTTAAATCCCATAAATTTATTCTGACTTGGCATCTAAATACTCATTTTTAAAGGAAAAGGGGAAATGGAGATCTCATTAATTGACACCTACAGGCTATGTGTAAGTAGAATATGATACTGATGTTTTTGTGTTCCCCAGTGTTATGGGGTGAGAGGGGAGGTGAAAAGCCAAGACAGTTTTATTTGTGGGCCACACTACCTGGATATCCCACTGAATGGAGTTTCCTTGGAACACATGAATCTAGTTCTGTTTCTAGGACTTGAACTTGATAGCAATATGTACTTCTTCAAAGCATACTTAAATAATGACAAGAGGGAGGTCTTGCTTCTTCCTACCATGATGCAACTATTTCATTTTCAACTGGAATACAGTGAGTCTTTCTTAAAGGAGGATTAAAGAATCCTTTCATCTAACATTAATGATAATCTATTTCTAGTTATTTTGAGGCATACTCTGATATATGACTGGCAAAACAAAATGTACACTCAAATCAAACAAAAATGAAGAATTCCCTTTAACACATATATGCTGACATTCTTAAATATTCAACTATTAGTTTTCTGGTTGTAGAGATAGAATTGCGTCAGAAAAGAATGTATTGACATTAGATTCCAACTTTGCCACTCACTATAAACTTACATATCTTTCTTAAATTCTGTGACCTACAGTCCTCATCTAAGGAAAAAATGAAAGTAGTTTTATCTCTTCTTGAGAGAGTTCTTAGGCCAATTAACTCAGATAAAACCTGGAAATTTATCATGGTGACTGTATGGAGCAGGAGCTCAACAGCCCTTAAGTCTCTCATGACACCTTTCTTCCTCTTCTTGGCAATAGAACATCCACCTTCTCTAGAAATTACAGATCTATTATAGACAATGTGATATTTACATTGTGGGGGAAGGAATATAGTAATTGTGCGTAATGGGCTAAAGTAATTAGACATTTCCTGCTCCAAAGGGTCAACTTCTCAGCCAGGGTCATTACATATCAGTATTGACATTATTATTACTGTATTTGACCTTCATGATTATTATAGCCTAAAGCACTTAATAAGAGCCTTAGTATTAAATAAAGAGAACTGATAAAGAAAATATATCCAATTTAAAATATGCTTAAGGGCCTCTTTATTTACATACAACTCTGCTTTTTTGTGAAGGATTAAAAAATATGTAAGAAAATTCCTTCTCTCCATAAGCTTATAAGAAAGAGACAGATTAAAATTAGCTTTTCTTTGTTAATTTGTCTTCATAATAATACTCTGCAGTGAGGGTCTAGATGAGACTTAAAAACAGATGTTGCTTAAATTTCTGTTTTAGAGAAAGAAAGAATAGATCTGAGCTCTTTGTAGTTAAAAAAAATTTGACCTCAAAATTCTTGGGTGAAACATAAATCATTTGAAGACCATGGTGCCACCAACTAATATTCTTAATTTGCATAAATATAATCTAGTATTACATGGTTATAAAAAAGACTTTACTTATTTATTTGACAGGGAGAGAGCACAAGCAGGGGGAGCAGCAGGCAGAGGGAGAAGCAGGCCCCCTGCAGAACAAGGAGCCCAACTATATTGGGCTCAATCCTAGGCCCTTGGAATCATAACCTGAGCAGAAGGTAGACGCTTAATCGACTGTGCCGCCCAGGTGACCCCCCCCCCCGCCTCATTACATACATTTTAAAAGTAGAATATATGTCTACAATTTTAAATCTTTATTCCATAATTCCCTTTTTTTTCTTTTCAGTCACGAGAACTCCCTTTTCACACTTCAGCAGCTGATGTTAAACACATCATGTAATATCACATTGTCTATAATAGATCTGTAATTTCTAGAGAAGGTGGATGTTCATGTGTTTCTCATTCTCATATACTTCCACCCAGACATTTTGTACACATACATACCTTACATGTGTAAACATGGGATTTTTATCATTGGTGTACAAAATGGAGTTTTATTTTATGCAATTTTCTATAAGTCTTCCAATTGCTACATAAACAGTTCATGAATATTGAATATCATTCAATTTCTTTTTTTAATATCACTCAATTTCTATAGCTCTAATTCACTGTTTATAACTCTAGATGGTTATATAGAAGTTTTAAAATTTTATATATTGACATGTTAAATTATTTTTAATAAGTTGGGGGTTTAATGATGGGTTCAAATATATCTTCCAGTTGAGGGAGTATTAATTTCATGTATTAGATTCCCTTTTAGGATTTTTTTTAAGCTGTATGCAGGACCTGAACCCATGTCCCTGAGATCAAGATCTGAGCTGAGTTCAAGAGTGAGTTGCCCTACTAACTGAGCTGCCAAGGCACTAGGATTTTTAAAGTTTTTAATATATAGATTTGTATTCCTTCTTCTATTTGGCTCCAAAAACATAGTAACTTTTTCCAACATTATTTATTAAGCAAATAATTATTTTCCCATTGAGTTAACTGCCAAAATTGTAATATATTAAATATATATATGTATACACACACACACACACACACACACACACACACACACCCCTGGGTCTATTTCTGGATTTTCTGTTTTTTGGGGTTTTTTTACCCATTGCTTTTTAAGCTTTTCCTACAATAGTACCATATTACTTTGATTAAAGTGGTTTTAGAGTATGTTTTGGTATCTGGTAAATCAATTACCTACTTACTTTTTTTTTTTTCCCCAATACTTCTCTTGGCTTTTTGCTGGTATTTAACTTTTGCATAAAATTAAAGCTATTTCTACCTAATCTGTCTATTAAAAAATCATTGAGGAATACAAATTAGATTTGTATTATAATTGTTTTAATTTTGCAGAGAACTGGCAATTTTTAGATATTGATCAGAATATCCAATATCCTGATATACATTTTCATCAGTTCTGGTCTTGTTTATCTCTCTCCATTAGATTTACAGTTTTCTTCATATAGGTCCTGTGTTTTTCTTATTAATTTATCCTTAGATACTCTATGTTTCTGTTAATATAATTAAGTAATTTTATTTCATAACTTTTTTTTTTTTACAGAATAGAAAATAGATACTGATCTTGGTACATGTGTATTTTCTGATAACGGGTTGTTGTTTAGACTGGATAATTTCTATTGATCTATTTTCAAGTTCACCAACTCCTTTCTCTGCCATCTTTGCTCTACTAGTGAGCCTCCCCGCCAGTGTTGTGGTTATTGTATATTTCAGTTACAAAACTTCCATTTGTGTCTTCTTTATGTCTTCTATTTCTTTGCCAAAAATATCAATTTTTCCATTCATTTCTGGAGTGTTTCTGATTGTTGGAGCATTTGTAGAATAACTACTTTGAAGTCTTTTCAGATATTTTCAACAGCTGTGTCATTTTGTGGTTGGAATCTGTTGGTTGTCATTTCTCCTGCAAGTGGAAATTATCCTAGGTTTCCACATGGAGAACAATTTGGGCCTGTATCTTGCACATTTTGAGTGTTATGCCATAAAGCCCGTGGTTTATTTTACATCCCGAGGAAAATGTTAACATTTTTTGCTCTCAGGAGGCAGTCAACCTGGTTCAGTTTATGCTGAAATTTCCAACTTACCTTCTGTGGTCTGTGGTTCCAATTTCAGTTCCGTTTCCGTAAGCTTTGTACTGCTGTTTGGACCTGTCCCTTGTGCGTACCACCCAGTAACAAGTTTGCGATCAAGTTGGTGGTTTATGCATGAGTTCTGCTCTCAGTAGCTTTGATATCCTGATTAGGATTCTGTCTACAGATGCACAGCTTGGTGAAGAGTCCAGGAATTCATAAACAACTCTATAGGTAGTTGTTTTTATTTTTTCCCCCGAGTCCTGCCCTCCCTCTGTGATCTCCCTGGTACTGTCAGGTTACACGAGTTTTCCTTTTTCAGTCCTCTGCCCAGAAAGCTGAGGCTTTAATTATCCCTCTGTGACACCACTTGTGTAACTGTACAGCATTCAGGACTAGAAGTCCAAAGCGGGGAAAAATGGTCAACATGGGGCACCTGGGTGGCTCAGTGGGTTAAATCCTCTGCCTTCAGCTCAGATCATGATCTCAGGGTTTTGGGATCGAGCCCCACATCGGGTTTTCTGCTTGGCAGGGGCCTGCTTCCCTTCCTCTCTCTCTGCCTGCCTCTCTACTTGTGATCTCTGTCAAATGAATAAATAAAATCTTTTAAAAAAATGGTCAATGCAATGCAGTTCTTGTGTTTATTCAGTTTCTTAGCTAGTGTGCCTGCTGTTTACTTTTTTAATGTCCTTGAATAGCTGTTTCATGCATTCTGTCCATTTTTATTGTTGTAGTCAGCATGACAAATCGGCTGGGGTTCACTTAGCCATCTTGAGCAGAGCAAGAATTTTTGTTCATTTATTTTTTGTGTGATTATTGATAAGGATTTGTTTAAATTTATCAAATACCGGGATATAAGGTTTGAAAGGGTGTGCCTTTTACCTGGATTTTAATCATCTGAAATAATTCTTGCTTTTTGTATTGGATATTAACACTGTACATTAAAATTATCACTAATAATTATCGTGTGTTAATTGCTGAGAATATGGAAAATATAGAAAAGTATATATATGATTAAAAACTAAACCTCCTCATACTCCAACCAGTCTGTGATAATAATTGTTTAATTTTTCCTTTTACCTTCATCATACATGTGTATGGATGTATGTGTTTATAAAAAATGAAATAGCTCTGTATCTATGGTTCTTTTCTTTTTATAAGACATTATAAGCTATATTTCTACTATAAAAGTTTAATAGCTGCATACAGTGGAATCACTGTGTGGAAGTATACTGACTTGATAGTATCCCACATGTTCTAAATATTCTTCTGCAAACCAATACTTTCTAGAACCTGCAGTTCCTCATCGAGTATTTCTCACACAAAAATATATGTCTGGTTGTCAACAATAAATGGATAAAGATTGTAAGAAGAGTCTAGTAATAGATGTCAAACAGTTCTCTTTGGGGCATTTACCTTTAACTTGAACCTTTACTTTTAACTTTTCTTATTACTTGGGAACTTTCTTCTCATCAGTCCAAAACCCTTTGATTTCACGCTTCCTCTCTTTGTTGCTGTTTTTTTCCCAAGTATTTAGGAATCAGTGGGCTAAGGACAAAGCAAGCATTTTTTATACAAGTTGTAATGGTACTTAGAAAAGTAAATTTATTATTTTGTCCATTTTAGAAATCATCTACTTGCCACATGACGGCTTAACTACTACTACTACTACTACTACTACTACTACTACTACTACTACAACCACACACACACACACACACACACATCCACACAATTAAAGAAAATAAAATATTGCCTTTAGTAGGCATATCAGAGAGAGTACACACTCTGACTTTGCATTTTTGTGAAAAAGGAAATTGAACAGATGAAAAATCTCTCTGAGTCAAATATATTTGTATATTCTTGTAGTTTCTATTACATGATTATTAGAACTATGAGGGTACACTGTAGGTGTGGAAATGAACCTAAGTATGTCCAGGAAAAATGTAGCTAAAAAATGATGAACCACTTATTAATTTGATAGATTCCACAATAACACTATTCATAGCTCATTTTCATAATCACAGTTTTATTTGCTTTCTTTAGAAAAGCCATTTCAAAGGCATGCTATTATAGCAACACTATAATGTAGAAAAGATACTACCACTACTTATAAAAATGATTTAAATATTTGAACTGTAGTATATAGTCCATTTTTGTCCTTACAGAACACTGCCCTAAATAACATGGCATATTATTACTTTAAAGAATTGTTATTTATTTCACTGAATAATTTTATTTCCATTTTTATGGTTATTGAAAAAGGTAGCCACATGTAACATTTATCAGAGAGTATTATCATATTGAAGGATTTATATCTTTTCATGATTTTTGGATAAAAATATAAAGGCACTTAAATATAAAATAATATAAAGAAATAAATGTAAAATATATCACTGTAAAACAGTTAATAGTTAAAATAACATTTTATACTATTCAAAAAACCATACAAGGTTAATGAAATATATATCACAATTTGGGTTAATTGGATTTCTTACTTCTTTTAAGATTGTTCAACAAGCTTTGTGATGAGAAATTTTAAGTTGTCTGTTTTAGGGTAAAGGTTGTGATTTGTGTTTGGTGACTTTTGTCAGTTTCTGCTAAGGCCCTTTATATCTTCCTAATGTAAAGTAGTATTTTTATATTTTTATATACCCTGATTGACTTATAACTGACAAGTGGCATATTTTAGATTGACAACGATATGCATAGAGCAGATGTCAGAAGACAGAAATGATTACAGGAGGAGCACTTCTTTTGTAAAATATATGAGTTAATTCACCAGTCATGAAAGCGCCGGACTGAGAAGAGCTTTCTTTGTGTTGAGTGTTGGCAGGTGTCACGAAACTTCCTCAAACAAGATTATTAATTCATGACCTCTTTCCGTCATTGCAGTAGCACCTTCTTCACAAGGGACTGCCTTTTCCACCAGGCAGACCCTCAAATTATGCATGGGGTATGAAGTAAATGCAAATCTCCATCACAAATTTAAAAGCAAACAGTGCCCTTGATAACCAGATGCCTATCTTTCCACATGAAAGCTTTCCAAGTTCTGATGGATGGTCTCTACAATTCTGCACCTACCTTAAAACTCATGTTGTTGGTAACTCAGAGAAGAAAAACATACTTTTGTTGAGAATGAGTATCTTTCACAGAGCTAGGGTTAAAAGAGAAATTGTGAGGACAATGCCCACTTGCTAGTAGATGAAACCCTTTCAAAGGTTCTGTATTTTTGCTACAAAAAGGGGCCCTGGAGGCAATCTCACAGCAGATGTCTGCCTTTAAATATGTAGATGTCCTATTTAAAAGTCTCTCATAACTTTTAAGCTCATATTTTTGTATTAAGTCAATGAATTTTATATTAGGGCAATGAATGCAAAACATATCTGGACAGTTTCATTCCTCAAAGACATTACTTTACTGTGTTTTTAACATCTATTGTTGACTTATATTAAGGTATTTTCTGAAAAAACATTCTATCAACTTCTTGCTGTGTTGTTGAGGATGTTGTTTACTTATCATATTATTCACTGACTTCTTTTTTAGGTCTTTTGTCTCACTAAAGTTGTGATTTTCTGAGCATTTGTTTAGTCTGTGTCTTATATCACTCGATCATATTGAATCAGTTACCTGATTTTCCCTTTTAGTGTGTGAAAATGTAATCTTGTCTATCCATTTTAACAAATGTATAACTTGTTTTAGTAAGCTTCTTAAAAAATTAACTTCTTTCCTAGGATCACCTCACCATTTTAAATCTTAATTTTAATTTTGACTCATTTTTTCCTGATGTGTAAATTAGGTTATTTTTCTTGGTTATAAACTACTTCAAATCATTTCAGACCAAGGTACGATATCACTTAATAATATTAAAATGTATATCTTAAGATGAAATGCAGGTCATTTTCAATCTAAATCCAATTTACTTTTCATATCTTAATTCCAAGGACATCTTTTTACACCACTAGTTGTAATCAGTTTTGTCACCTTCATGTACCCATACAAACCAGGTTCATTTTCATTTGGCCCACATTGAAAATGGCTTCTTATTTTGCCTCTATCCATCCAAATATTAATTGTCTTTCAAGATCCATTTTTTATTGTACCTCATGCCAATTTTCTTTCTAACTCTGAAGTTGTTAGCATTTATTTAATTAACCATTCATCTAGATTTTGACTTTATTCTGCCTACTTGCATGCTGGATATGTCATGTTCCTTCTTAATGTATTACGCACCAGTATTTTGGCTTTCATGTAGGCAGTGAGTTCCTACAAGTGAGAGGCTAAGTCTTGTCTACAACCCCCAGTATCTTGCATTCTGGTGCATTTGTTGAAGGCATAAAAATTTATGAAATAATACATCAATTTATAGGATGAAATAAAAATATTAATTTAGAATGAGTGGTCAAAGCAGATTTTAACACAGCATGAGTTATGGGAACCTTTAAAAGTATTTCTAATTGTTGTAATACCTACAATTTCTATGTACTGAGCACTAACATGGACTTTAAATAGGATCCCCAAATTTGTTCAGTATGTTTAATTATTCCATTCCATCTCTTCGTGAAATTGGAATGGCTATGGGAGCTCTGAGTTTTCTCTGGAATGCAGAAACTTCGGTAGGGACCTTGTCTTAATTCAGCAATGACAGTAAGGCTTACACCAAGCACAGGGTCAATCTGATGATCTGTGACAACTCAATAGTGTTCATGGCTTGATGATATTGAGAGATGAGTCATCATTTTCCTGGATGATGACCAATGGGGTAATCAACGAGGTTCAGAATAGACAACCCAAGGGAAGCAGTTATTTTCTAAACAGTGTATTCCTCCTACACATAGCACAGAAGGAAGAATAGAGTAGAAGACATATTTGGAAGCTAAATATGCTTTTGCTAGAAAAACAAAAAGATAATTTCACTGCACTTCTGAATGACTGCCATCTTGTTGCATGCTGTGACACCGTTTCTCTTACAAACACACAGTTCACGGAACGTTCATGTTGCATTCCTTAAGGGGTTTTGTTTTTGTTGGTTTACTTTTTCCTTTTCTTTTTTACTTTTTTAGAGTAGATAGTAGCATGCTGTTGATAAAACACTTGAACTCCTGCTGTTTAAATTGTTAGGTTCTGTTCAGAAAAGTGAAATAATGTTCTGCCATTTGTTCTCAGGTACTGAGACTGCTGCTGAAATGTACAAATAAGCACTCTAATCTGGGTAGAGAATAGTTCTTTGTATGGTTTAAGGCAGTGGGAGAGGGGAGGATCTTACCTCTTTCTTTGCAGGAGGTTGAATCTTCTGTTTCCCCTGCTGGGACTTCCATTCCTCAAAAGTCTTTTTCTTCTGTACTAACACGTGGATCACTAGAGGTTCTTCTTTTTTAATATATGGTTTAAGTTATTTTTCTCAAAAAACAACCCAAAACTTGCATTGTCTAAAACAAGGTAATTCCCACTTTTGCTAGATCAGACTTTGTCACCAAGGAGTTTAAAGTTCTCTAGTCTGTCATATAACTAATATATATATTCTGAATGGTCAGTGGGTTCAAAGCATTTTATTTTTTATTACACAGTAGGTTCACTCACCCTTTCTCTTGACTTTTCAGTTTCTTATATTTTGAGAGCAAGCTTTTCTTAGTATCAAAGAAAACTTATTTAATATCATAGATTTTTATCAATTCATTTTACCTCAATGATTTGATTCTGTATCCTGAGTTTATTGGAGCCAGGGATGGATTTTCTGTTCTAAGCAGACTGTACACATGCACACTTGCCTAATCACTGAAACACATTCATAGTTTATGGCACGATCTTTTTTTGTTTTTAAGTTTTTATTTATTTATTTGACAGACAGAGTTCACAAGTAGGCAGAGAGGCAGGCAGAAAGAGAGAGAGGAGGAAGCAGGCTCCCCATTAAGCAGAGTACCCGAGGCGGGGCTCTATCCCAGGACCCTGGGATCATGACCTGAGCCGAAGGCAGAGGCTTTAAATCACTGAGCCACCCAGGCGCCCTAATGGCACAATCTTTTTAAGATACTAGTTGTTTTCCATCTGGTGCATGCTCTCCACTACCAACTACCATTGCTGGATTTTTCTTTTGATGAAATATATCCTCTTGTGGGTGATAGCTCATGTTGAAGATCTATTTTTCTCCATATTTTTGCAACAAAATCTTTTCCCTTAATTATCATGTATCTATTATGTACGGACAATTATGATAAGCCTCAATATTACAAATTCAAATATAAAATATCCTTGCTTCCAATAAGCTAACAATTTGGGGTATAAAGTCACAAATGTTAATAGAGCACTACCGTCATGCTGCATGCTATGGCGATGGTGTTCTATGTGTCCTATAAAAGGTCAATGATTATGTTTTTATTGGTATAATGTGCAGGTCTAGGCCCTATACAAATTTTATATCTCTGGGAATATCTTAAAGAAAATAAATTATATAACACCCCTGTAATATATTATAAATATTACATAGAATAAAAATTTTGGTGCTGCATTACTAATCAATTTCTACTATAATTGATTGGCTTTACTTGATGTCAGAGGGCGAAAGACCCAGTTAGGGAAGAACTTTATTCTGCTTTTATTAGTCACGTAACACCTACCACTTCTATAGGCCAATACTCGGTTCAGAAATGAATTTGCAGGTGTTGGTAGAAAATGTGGTGACTTTTTCTATCTTTGGAGGCCTATGATTTGGGAGTAGAGGACTTGATTCTAAATGCCAAATACAAGAAGAGATTATGTACAATCTCTTTGAAGTGCTTGTTTTGGTGCAAATCCCCATGAATATGACCTATTTATGAGTGAAAGAAATCCTCTTTGAGCATTCCTTAAAATGATGCTTTTCCGCTTAAGGATTACCCATCCCTTTTTATCTTTGTTGCTTATTGCATATTGAGCTTGCCCTTCTTTGTGGTTTACTTTCTTTTCAAACTCTTATTTTAAAGACCTAAGAATCAGACTGAAGATGAAGAGAATTGAATTGGTATTGAAACTGCAAAGGGGAAAAAAAAAAAAAACCCTCAGGTTTTATTATAATTCTAAAGGCAGATTTTAAACCCTGGAACACATTTAAGAGTAAAATGTTCAAATTCACACCTGTCAAGAAATTTATAGTGAAGGATCATCTATTGTTAATGTTTCCTAATTCTTCATTACTTGCTAACAGTTATGTGTCGATAAGAGAGGCCTAAATCTTTTATTAGTGTGCCTCCTTACTGGGCTTTATGACTTCTAAAGATGAGGTCACTGGAACACCTGCTCAGACAGACAGAAAGGCAGCATGGCTTGGGAAATGGGTGCTGATCTGGATATTAATAATCTTCTTTCCGTATTTTAGCATTTTACTATTTAAACACACAGGCTGGGTCAATTATAGAGACCCTAGAGAAGAACAGCAAGAGAAAATTTAAGAGGAATTTTTAAACTTCCCTTCTCTGAAAAGGTACTTTGGAAAAAAGGTTTCTTTCCCACTCCTATTTCCTACTCCTATTAAAAGAATAATTTTCCTTCAGTGGCCTCTTGGACAGAGGGTCTCAGAATACACTTGAGCATGATGGTTGAGATGAATGACTTGGTTGTGGGTATTTTTGGTAACTGTGGAGTTCTAAGAGCCACCAGTCCAGCATTCCTAAAGCAATGATCAGAATGTGTCACGGCAAATCGTGTCTATGGAATTTTCTGATCCGTACGGATCTCCACAGTCACACCAGGTCCGTTATTGAAAGCAGCTTTTCAACTCTTGGTAAGAAGGATTTGCTTCCTGAAATCCAGCTCCCGGACCAGGATCCTCCTTTGGTGTTTGGAATAGTCCCACATAGCAAGAATGTCACCTTGCCTGCTCTGCTTTTTTTTTTTTTTTTTAAATCCATCTCTCGCTCTCTCTCTGGGGCCTCTCAGAATGAGTGGCTGGCTCATGGAAACCTGTGACGATTCCTAGAAACACTCTAGTATCTTAACTGGACTCCGCAGGACGATAAAGCTCCTTGTCAAAAGCTCTGTCTGTCTCTGAAAAACAGTAGGTAACTATGTTGGAGCTGAAAGGTTAAACATAAACTATAATATCATGTTTTGCTTGCATTGTATCTTTCCATTTGTGAAACACTTTAACATATATTTTTTATCGATTTCCCAAACATTTGATCAGTTAAGTAAGAATGTATTATTCATCTCCATTTTCCAGAAGACACTAGACATTGTGCTAAGTCTAAGGACATAAAACTATTAACCAGAAGGCCTGACACTGGCACCTAGTAGAGAGGTTATTTTAGGATATGAAACCAAATCTAACAAAGATTCCCATAAGGAGTGGGGGACAGTTCTTAACAAATTACTTTTTAGTCTGTACTGAAATCTGTGTAGCAGTTGTGAATAGCAGTTGAAATAAGTGTTGATGAAATGAAGAAAGTGGACCTCATCTGGTTTCCCTGAGTCTGGGAGAAGTTCTCTTTTATTAAGGGATTGTAAAACATGTGACCTCTCAACAGACACTTGAATGCTTTTGATCTGGAGATAGAGGAATCAAGAAGAGGTTTTTGTATGGACTGAGAGAACAAGATGCTTTTCTAACGTTTTATAGCCCATCTCCTCACCCATCCCCCAAAAAACTAGAGAAGAAAGAAAGATAAAAGTAAAGCAATGCTAGGTAGGTGTTCATACTATCGGAATTGTAACATAATTAGTGGGTAAAAATGGTCCCAGCTTGGGGCACCTGGGTGGCTTAGTTGGTTAGTTATCTGCTTTTGGCATAGGTCATGATCTTGGGGTCCTACATTGGGCTCCGCTCTGCAGGGAGTCTGCTTCTCCTGCCCCACCCAGTGCTTGTGCTCTCTCTCTCAAATAAATAAATAAATAAATAAAGTATTTTTTAAAAAGCCCCAGGTTTACTTAGGGCTTGTTCCCACATGGTGTGACAGTAATCAAGATGGTAAGAATGAATAAACATTATATTCTACATCACACATCCCAGTAAGACATTTGGTAGCAGGAATCAAGTGAAGTTCCATCAACCTCTGAGGAGAATATGGGTGAGGGAGAGGAATAACAAGGAGGGCCTGACAGATCACTTGATAGTCTCTTACCTAGAGGAAATGTGCTATATGGTGTGATGTAGAATCCCAACGGAGCTTTGAGGCTTTGCTAATAGCCTCTTTCTGGCCAGGATTCTAACTGGCTGGGTCAGCAATGGATTCTTAGGATAGAGGGTCTCCTAGATAAAGAGTGAATATCTTGCAAAGAGAAAAGCTACTAATAGATGTTGATGCTTTCCATAGCCTGGCTCTAAAGAGAACAAAATAAAAGTAATCTTTTTTGTTTCTTTTTTTCTTTCTTTTTTTTTTTTTTTTTTGGTTGTCATTTCTCCCCAAACAGACAGATTATAAAAATGGATTCAAAACGTTTTCTGCTAAATATATATGTTAGCTGCATAATGACTGTTGAGGGAAACTAGGCATGTTTGGAAGTTTTTGAAGCTGACTTAATTAACAGCAGCTATCATGGTAGCTTCCCAAATCTCTTAGGTGCCGCAGGCAGAAATGCTAAATTGGTCTGGGTAGAGCCTTTAACTGTTAGAAGGAGGATGGGTAGAAGGTTAATAGGACAATAGGAAAAAAATAAAGGGAAAAGAATTTTTCAATGGGTTCCAATATGTTGTGGGTTCCAGTGTTGCATGGTAGTCAGTTGGTATGGGCTCACCTAAAAGCACATCGTTAAATTTTCAAGAAAAACTTTTTTTAAAGATTTTATTTATTTATTTGACAGAGAGACAGACACAGTGAGAGAGGGAACACAAGCAGGGAAGTGGGAGAGGGAGAAGCAAGCTAGTTTCCCGCCAAACAGGATGATGCGGGTCTCGATCCCAGGACCCCGGGACCATGACCTGAGCCGAAGGCAGACCCTTAACAACTGAGCTACCCAGTGCCCCTAAATTTTCAAGAAATCTTCAAGCCAGTTATTAAAAACATCCATTATTTAAAATTTAATTCTGTAAACCTACACTTATATAAAACATGAAGCAAAGATAGTGAACTCTCACAGCTCATAACTTCCAAGTTATTTTTCTGCATTTTGCCTCTTTCTGTATTCTTGAGGAGGCCATGTACATGTATTGTCCGTGTGTGGTGGAAATCCTCTGTAACAGCACACTTCTCCCATCTCTTCTCAACTCTGTTTTCGGTGACATCATATTGATGATTGATATTAGCCATGGTCGGCAAATTCTACAAAGTAGATACTGATTTATTGTTTTGTTGATTGTCTAATCATAAGAAATGTTAATAGTGCAGATTAAAGTTGAAAATGTGTCATGCAGTTGCAATTTGGGTAGTATAAAATTGAAGAAAATTATCAATTTATCATTATAATTTATCATTTGAAAACTTTAACCTGATTTAGCAAAGATGCCATTCACATCATTGATGAGCAAGTGAGGTTCTGATGCACATCTTGGCTGCTTCACTTCCGTCTTAACTCATTAAATAAAAATACCAACAACCAACATTCATGTCATGTATCAGATTTATTGATGATACATCAATTGGGGGAAGAGAGAGCAGTGTGAGATCAAGTTCTGTTGGTCAAATCCTGGTTGAGTCGGAGCAGTAATTTGGCTACCAGTAGAAGAGGTTGGAAAATACCAGTGGAAGCTTTCTGTTAGCATCAATTGGCTGTGCAGAATTTGCAATAATAAGTATTGTGTATTTTTTATGATTTGTCAATTGTGTGCTAAACATCCTTTATGGTAATAACATTTATAATAAACTTGTTTATTATACAATGCATACATTTTTTTTTCTTCAGAGAGTCTAATTGTTTATACTTGTTTAATTTTATACTTGCTAATTGTTTAATACTTGGCAATATACTACTATTGGCAAGCACTGAAATGTTCTTTTATTCTCTTATTTAATTCTATAACAAGTCCTTGAGATAGGTATCATCTTCTCTTTGTAGATATGGAGAGTGAGGTCCAGAAGAGTTTGGAAACAGTACCAACCACACACCGCTGGCACAGAAGTAATTGGGATAGGATCTTAGGTATATCTGACCAAAGCGTAGGCTTTCTTTTTGACACCCTCTTCACAGTGACATTAAACAGTGAATGACTTAGTCACTTGTGCTATACTCTGGCCTCAATAGCCTCCTCCATGAAGGGAGCATGATACTATTCATACCTCCTCAGAACCATCATAAGGATCGAATGTGAAAATAATTTGTAAACTTAAGGTGCTAAAGTAATATCTAATTATTTACTGAAGAGTTAGACATTTGGGGTAGCAATTTGTTGGAAGAGCTTTACTCTCCTGAGTCTGACTCGGGCTCCGTGGAAGGGAACTTTTCCATATATTACCTGAGAAACAGAATGGCATTTCATTTTCTCTTGGAAATGCTTTCTATTATAAATTGCTAGATTTTTTTTCCTGTTCTGGACTTCTTTACAAATCCCCAACACCTTTTTGTTTAAGCACTGTTAATTTTTTCCAATAATAGATTGATGGTTTCTTAAAATGTTTGGCAACTCAGTACACCTGAGTTTTTATCAGCCTAGAGCATCCCTGGAGATAGAATATGACCAGCAGATTCTGGGGAAGCAGCCAAAAACTAACCCTGGTGCATAAGTGAAAAGAAAGAAAAACAAATTTATATTTTTGAAAAGCAATCAAGTTGTTTGCATTAGGATATTATTAGTAATAACCTTGGATAATTTGAAGTTATGGAGAATGTAAGCACATTTTAATGCTCTCTGATACCTAGATATTAGATTGCTATATGGATAATAGATAATTTTGCCCTATATCTGTCTCCAATGCCAAAGCACTTTCAGATAATGACATTTTCTATTGCAATTCTGAGTGCTTATAGGCCTTGATTCTGCTAGGTAATTATAATATCTACCATGGCATTAAGGCTCACTGTATGAGCTAATGCCATGATATGGAATTAATCAAATCAGAATGAAAAGGTCATTAGAAAGTTAAATTATTTCACTGATACCAGACTAGTGCCACATAAGCAAGAATTATACTCCTTTGTGATATAATAGATCCTGAAATTCAGTCATTAGTTTCACCTCACTAGGGATATCTAATTATTGATGTGGTTAATTACTTAAGGCTATTGACCATGGTTTTAGTATTCCATTACTTACACTTTTAGCTCTGTAAAAAATTTATTATGTAACATTCTTAACATATACTTATGATTCACCTCAATTACTATTTCCTATACGTTACCTTTGTAAAAACACAGATGATCTAATAGAATACCAAGTTATTTCTTAATAGGGAATTGTGCATAGGTGTAAAAGGAAACTGTTCTTTTCAGGGTAAAATAAATGAATTTCTAAATACATTAGAATCATATTCACTTTCTCAGGGGAGCCTTAATGACCACTTCTGCATGATCCCTGACCAGAACCGACCTGATTAAGCCTCTGTGCAGACATGAGCTTTAAAGAATTTTGGATAATTTGAAGCAGAAAAATGATGCAGGGTCACCAAACAGCTGAATGTCCTTTTTTTCTGCCAGGGTAATGTAGTTTGCTCATGTAAATCTAAATAATGATGTCACCTCCTTTTATTTAAAGTGCTATATTATAGCACAATATTAATCTACCTGGTTTTGGAAAGACCCCCAGGATACCAGCAGCTTCCTGACCCTATATTAGTCAGAATAGGTAGGTTATGCTGCACTAACAAGCATTCCCAAGATTTTCTTTACTTGAAACAACAAAGATTTACTTCTTGCTCATGCCACATGTCCCTTGTGAGTCAGCTGAAATCTCTGCTATATATCTTTTCTGTTAGGGTCTAAGGCAGAGCCTCCATTTTAACTTTCATGATCATTACGATGCGGGAAGAGCACACATGAATTGTAAATTTAATTTTAATTAAATTGTAAATTGTAAATTTAAATTCTTCCTAGAATTACAATGTTATCATTCACGCCAAAGGAAGAGGACCAGAATATTTGTGCTTAGCAATAATGACTATTTGCCATTGCCACAAAGGATTTCAGTGGAGGGAGCAAGAAATGGTTCTGGTCTCAAGAAATTCTGTTGTATCTTCTGCTGTATGGTCACCTCACTTCAGCTAAGTTTCTATAACCTTTGGGCAGTACTAAATAAAATCAGTTGAACATTTTGGGTGATGTATGTGCTCCTTCCTTCTGTGTAATCTGTAATCCATCTGAGATGTTTTAATCCTCTGTTACATCTCACTGCATCCTGAAGTTGTATATAGAATGGATCAAAATACAAAATTTTATTTTTATATAATTATTTTCCCAAGAACAGTGAGGAAAGGGACAGTAATCATAGCTTTTCCACAGCATCTCACTCAGGGCCAAGTAGTTAGTTGCAAAATAAATATAGGTTGTGTGAACAAACAAATGAGAAAATAGATACTTCAGCTAAATAGAAGGAGCCTGTCAGTTGGAAATATTTCCTCCCTATTTCTATTTCTTTTCTGTTTTTAGTTCTATAATTTCTTCCTTCTAAAAATTTTTGAGCTTTATTTGCTCAGTTTCATTTTTTCCCCAAGCCTCTTAAAGTGATCGCTTAGTTTTACTTGTACCTTTCTTTTCTAACCTAAGCATTTGAAGTTACATATTTCCATCTATCACTGCATTTCCAGCATTCCACAAATATAGATATGTTGTATTTTTATTACTATCGAGTTGAAAATATTTTCTAACTTATGCTGTGATTTGTTCTTTGATCCATGTTATTTAGAGGTATTTGTTGGATATGCAAATATTGGAGGGTTTGTGAATATCTGATTGCAAATGAATGTAATTTAATATCATTATTTGATAATTATGAAGACTTACCTTCTGGCTGAGCATATGGTATCCTTGTGAATATTCCTTGTGCATTTGAAATAGATGTATATTGTTTAGTTGTTATTGTGTTCTATAATTTGCAATTAGTCAGGTTGATTGATAGTGTTGTTCAGATATTTTTTATATCTTTACTGGCTTTTTTTCTACTTGTTCTATCAATTAATGAAATGGGGTATTAAAATCTCCAAATATGAATACATCTTTCTTCTTCTGTTCTGGTTTTAGCATTTGTTCATGAAATTTGTAAAATTATTTATGTTGTTAGTTGCAAAATGGTGAGTTTTTTCCATTTCTCTCTTTTTTTTTTTTTAAAGATTTTATTTATTTATTTGACAGACAGAGATCACAAGTAGGCAGAGAGGCAGGCAGAGAGAGAGAGAGAGAGAGAGGGAAGCAGGCTTCCTGCGGAGCAGGGAGCCCGATGCGGGGCTCGATCCCAGGGCCCTGAGATCATGACCCAAGCCGAAGGCAGCAGCCCAAACCACTGAGCCACCCAGGCGCCCCTCCATTTCTGATTCTATAAGGAAGATCTCTTCTTCACTCTTGGCCTTTTGTTTTTCTCAAAAGGTAACTCCCTGGATATGTCCATCCATCTTTCTTTCCTACCTTCCTTCCTTCCTTCTTTCTTCTTTTTAAGTCAATGTGTTATAAGTCATTATCATCCTTTTATATTTAATTTTTACATTTTACCTGTGGAAGTCCTTTCAGATAATCTACCATACTCTTTTAATATGTCTCATTTAGTATTTGAACACATTTTTGATTTCTGATGCAACAAAATAGTTCAGGCTCACCTTTTACTTTTTGGTTTCAGACTCATATTTTAGTTAGAAGTGACATTTAAACTCCGATATCTGGGCATTAGATTATATGTACTCATTGCTTTAGGTGACATTTCTTCTGAGCCCTCAGTGGAAAAGTTTGGAAGTAAATTTTTTTAATAATCATTAGTTCATCCTGATACTTATAAATCACATCCAACAACATAGGGTTCATTCTCACATTTTCCCATCCCATATTTGTATTTCCTAGTCTCGGTACATATTAATGCCTACACAGCTAAAAATCACATAGGAGAAATAAATGGAATAGTGAGTATAATATGAGTAACCCTAAAGAGGAAATGATAGGAAGGAAAGAGAATTTAAAGCATAGCATAAATAGAAGACAAATAGCAAAATCTTAGACATAAGCCCAACTATATCTGTGCTCATTTTCAATTTAAATAAAGAAAACTGCGGTCAGAAGATAGAGATTACCAGAATGGATAATAATAAGCATAGTAAAATTATGTGCTGTCTAAGTAGATGCACATTAAATCTAGAGACAAGGTAGGTTGAAAGTAATAGGATAACAAATTATATGCCATCCTAAGAGTATGTATGAGAAAGCTGACACATCTACATTAATATCAGACAGGGTAGACTAGAATATAAAGAGTATTGTTGATGATAAACAAGTACTTCAAAATGATAAAAAGATCATTTTTATCAGCAAGGCAGAATGTCAAAATACTTAAAAACAGGACTTCAAAATACATGATGCAAACACAGGCAGAACCAAAGGGAGAAATAGTTTATAATAATGCTTAGAAATTCTAATGCTCTTCTTTCATTAATTTATAGAGCAAATAGACAAAAAATAATTAGTAAGCATAAAAGATAGACAAGATCAGACAGCTTGATGTAATCAAAATTCCATCCTAACCACTGACCAAGGAATGTTTACCAGTGCAGGCCAATGCCACCTACTGATGATTTAATTGGCTATGAAATAAATCTCATCAATTTAAACAGGTTGAAATCAAGCAGGTAGGGTATGTTTTCTTGCCACAATATAATTAAATTAGAAATTTAAGATCTACACAAGTCCCCTAATATTTGAGGGGAGAATAACACAATTCTAAACAACATGTGGGCTAATGTTAATATCAAAAGACAAATAGAAAATTCTGAAAATTGAATGATAACACAAAAGGAATATATCAACATTTATGAAATGTAGCTACAGGAAACTGTATAGGGAAAAGAACAAACAATAGGAAAATTTAATCAAGATTGTTTTTTGGTATGATTATTAGAATTGATAATCTTTAGGAAGACTGATCAAGAAATAAAGAGAAAATAAATTCTCAATATGAGGAATGAAAGGGATATTGCTATAGCTTGTACAGATATTTAGAAGATAATGAAGGAGATTTATAAATGAGCATAAATCTGATGGTTTGTGTGAAATGAACAAATCTTTGAAAGTCACACATACTAAAATTAATCAAGAAGAAATAATAAATCCTGAATAGCCATATATAAATTACAGTAATTAATTTTGTAATTTAAAGTCTTCATACAAATAATTTTGGCTTCACTGGTGTACTCTAAAAAACATTTAATGAAGAAACAACAGTATTGCAAGAGTTCTTTCAGAAAATAAAGACAGAAAGATGATTTCTCCAATTGTTTCATGTACTGAAGATATCGGTGATTTCAAAACTTAACAATGCCATTATAAGAAAACAAATTTAGAGAACAATGTGCCTTATAGAGACACAACATTTGTTAATGAATAATATATCAAATCAATCTAGCAATATATAATAAAAGATAACAAAATTATACTATGACCAACTAGGTTTCCTATCGAGAATTCAAGTTTAGTTTATTATTCAAAAGTAAATCAGTCTGATGGAATACAACTAAATAATAAAAATAAACTATTGATATGTACAATAGCATGGATGAATCAGTAATGCATTAAGCTAAATTAAGAAACCCAATATTAAAATGTTACATACTGCATACTTTCAGTTATTTGACATTTTGGGAAAGGCAACAATATAGGAAGACAGAACAAGTCAGTGGTTTCCAGGAAATACAAGTGAAATTCATGAGATAATTCTTTGAGGTATGGGAATGTTTCTGTATTCTATCCCTGGTTATAATTATGAGAATCTATGCACATGTAGAAACTCATAGAACCTTACACCAAAAATAGTGACTTTTGCTTTATGTAAATTAAATCCAAAAACTTGATCTAATTTTTTATATTAATGGAAAAAAGCAGATAAACTGTCATCTTAATAAAATTCTGACAATGCATCTGGCCAAAGTCAATATCCCATTATGATAAACTGTCTCTGCTAATTAGGAGTAAATAAAACTTCCTTACTATGATAAAGGGTATTTGCAACAAATCTCTGGTTAACATCATACTTACTGATGAAATAATGAAGACTTTATCCCTAAGACAGAGAATAAGATAAATACCTCCACTCTCATTACATCTATTCAATTTTATACTGGGCAGCAAAGCTAAAAGAAAATACCAAAATCCAGAAAGCAGGACATGGTACTGGATAGCAAGTGCATGCTCAGAAAAAATGAGAGGGGCATTTGGGTGGCTCAGTCTGTTAAGCATCTGCCTTTGGCTCAGGTCATGATCTCATGGTCCTGGGATTGAGCCCTGCATCAGGCTCCTCACTCAGCAGGGAGTCTGCTTTTTCCTCTCCCTCTCACTTTTCTCAAGTAAATAAATAAAATATTTTTTAAAAATTATGATATTATAAATTTCTAAAAACCTGAAAGCTAGACTGTAAAGCAAGGGGAGTTCTGAAAGTTCTGTTTTGAAAGCTGACAACTTACTAAGAAGCATCAGCAATTCTAGAATCCTGGTAGAGTTCATTTATTAAGACATCACAGGTCTTAATAAAAAGAATAGATTGATTTTATTCAAAAGGTACTTAAAACCAGTAGAGAACTAAATCAAACTAAATTTACCACAAGCTAAAAATTCAGCTGGTCTTTATCTCAAAATAATTTAGGCCTCCACTCTAGCAGCCTATGAGAAGAAAAAACATTGCAGTTTCTGTGGACAGGTATTAATTACTTCATTCATTGTTATTGTGTTACACAAAATAGCTGTCATATAATACAAAAAATTAAACATATACAAAGAAAGGTCCCTGCCTGGCTCAGTTGGTGGTGCCTGCAACTCTTAATGAAGTTCATTGAGGTAAGCCCACATTGGGTGTAAAGCTTACTTAAAAAAAAAAAGAGAAAAAAAGAAAAAACATACAAAGAAGCAAAAAAATGGGACCTAAGGTCAAGACACAGAACAGTCAATGAACAGACCTAGAGATGGCCCAGATTTTGGAAAACGTGAGCAACATACTTCAAAGTAAGTATCATAAAAATGCTAAAGTTTCTAGTGAAAAGAGTAGCCATCATCAGAAAAGAGATGAATTTATCATAGATATAGATGTTATTAAAAATACTAGAAAAAAATATATTAAAAAAATAAAGAATATGCTGGATGGGTTTTACAACACTGAATATTGAAGAGGAAAAGACTGGTAAAATTCATGTTAAGTCAATAGAAAACATTGAAACTAAAATACAAAAGAAAAAGAGTGAAATAAAAGCAAGATAAAATGTCTCAGACCTATGAAACAATATCATATGTCTAAAATGTGGTTTTTAAACATTGGCACTGTGACGATTTTGGACCAGACAAGTATTTTTTGTGGGAGGACATCATGTACATGGCAGGATGTTTAGCTGCACCCTGGGCTCCTCTCCACTGTATGCTAGTAGCAAATACCCTTCTAGTGTAGGGAACCAAAAATGTGTCTAGACATTGTCAGATGTTTCCGGGGGGACAACAGTATTGCTCCTAGTTGATAACCAGTGGTATAAAATACATTTGCAAATGGAGATGAGAAGAGGTGGGAATGGAACAAAGGAAGTATTTGAAGAGCTACTTTAAAATTTTTTTAAAATTGATGAAAGACTTTAACCTATATTCCTAAGAAGTTAAGGTGGGGGGAAAAACACACAGAGCAAATAGGAGCCACATGTTGGCATATTATAGCCAAGATGAAGAGCAGATATGGAGACTGTATATAAATGGAAAAGATGGAAAAAGATGCATTGTGTACAAGGTAACATGACACAAAATACTGCTAAGCACACAGCAAAAGCGAAATGGACCAAAAAGCAGTGGAAAACATCTTTAAATTGCTTAAAATGAAAAAAAAAAATCTGGCAACTTAGAGTTCAGTCCACAGAGAAATAGCCTTCGGAATATAGGTGACTAAAGATATTTCAATGTCAAAGTTTGTAAGAATTTGTATGGAGCAGATCTGCACTACAAAGATGGCTAAAATAAGTATTCAGGATGAAAGTGAATACAGTTGATTCTTGAACAATGCAGGGGTTAGGGATGCCAACTTCCCACAAAGTTGAAAAAACACATATAACCTTCAACCTCCCTAAATCTTAACTACAAATAGCCTACTGTTGACCAGTAATCTTAGTGATACCATAAACAGTTAATTAACACATATTTTGTGTTATATGTATTATGTACTGTATTCTTACAATAGAGGAAGCTAAAGAAAAGAATATGTTATTAAGAAAATCATAAGGAAGAGAAAATACATTTACAGTACTATATCAGAAAAAATCCAAAGGTAAGTGGTTCTGTGCAGTTCTATACCATGATGTTTATGGAAGAATCAACTGCAATGCCAGATGGAAGTGTAAGGTGTATTTGTAAGAAAGAATAAATACCACACTCCAAATAAATCTCAACGTTGATGTAATTCACACCAAAATCCAGCAGGCTCTTTTGAAAAAGAGGCAAGCTATTTCCAAAATTCATATGAAAATTCATTCTGGAACAGCCATAACAATGCTGAAAAACAAAGAACTTGGAAGACTTTCACCACCTGGTTTCAAGACTTACTATAAAGCTACAATAATTAAGATAGTGTGGTGTTGGTGTAACGGAGAGACAAATAGTTCAGACAAACAATAAAATTTGTAAGACTCAACACAGGTGAGCAATTGGATTTCAACAAGCCATCAAGGCAATCTGTTGGGAAATACATTAAAAAAAAATGGTGCTAGACAATTTGTTGAATTTGTGAAAAAATAGGATCCTGACCCCAATCTTATTCTGTCCATGAAAATTAATTTGAGATTAATCATAGGCATGAAATAAAACCAAGAACAATAAAGTATTAAAAAAAAAAAGAATAGCTTCAAGATTTTGAGAAATGCTTACTTGGTCAAAAGACAGTTTGAAAAACACTGATAAAATGTATTTCTGTAAACATTACAATTTCTTCTTTAAAAAACATTGTAAAATTGATAGAAAGTTATAACCTAGGAAAAACACATTCTTAGCACATATATCTAAAAGAAAGAGTCTTAGATAGACTATATAAAGCCTTACTAAAATTAGCAATAAAACATCTCAACGTAAAAATCAAGAAAATACTTGAATAGCCATTTCATAAGAATACAAATGAATAGTCAATAAGCAAAAGAAAATGCAAATTAGAACCAGGATGATATACTATTTTACAATACAAGATGCTAAAATTGAAAAGACTGACACATTAAGTATTTCCATCTATTTGGAGAAATGGAGTTCTCATGCATTGGTGGTGAGAGTACAAAATGTTCAACTGGTTTGGAAAATTGGCCATTTCTTATAACATTCAATATAATCTACCTAAGAACTGCAATTTTGCCCCAGATATTGACCCAAGAGAAATGAAAACATATGTCTACAAAAGAGTTGTACAAAGAAGTTTATAGCAGCTTCATTCATAATAGCCAGAGTTGAAAGAATCCACAGTCCATTTGTAGGAAAATGGATAAATTTATAGGAAAGTGGATTCCTTATAAAAAGGAATACTCCTCAGGAATAATTTTTTTTTAAAGAATCTGATGGTTCAGGCAGCAACAGGAATGAATTCAATATGGTTTAATCATGTGAAAGTAGCCAGATATCATAGAATGTAGTGTATATTATACCATTTTTATGAATTTCAAGAATAAGCAAACTTGAAATAATGCATTGGAAAGCAGAAAGTGCTAGCTTTTGAGGTAGTATAGATTTAGTAAATAGGAGAAGAACGGGAATTTTCTAGGACAGTGAAAATGTTCCATATCTTAAGGGGATTGGTGGTTACCCAAGTGGATACACGGATCAAAAGTCATTAAGTTGAACACATTAAGGGCAATGCATGTTAATCATACCTCAGAATAAAAGAGAAACAAGGCAGATACCCAATAAAACAAAAGGACAAAAACTTGGCAGTTTGTAAAAGAAGATACACAGATGGCTAAAATATATCTTCTTCTACATAGAAGATGCTTTCCTACTTCTACTAAAATCAGAGCCTCCCGTGGTATCTATCTGTTAAAAAACTGTGAGGTGACATGGCCATGGTTGCAATCCACAGGTCAGGCAGGAAACCACCTCAAGGAGCTGCCAATGAAGAAATATAGCAGTCAAGACATGTGAAACTAGTGACTATACACTGGAATATGGAGTCTAACTATGGCCCTTCCACTGGTGCCACCTGACCTTCATTAACTGGGACTACATACTGGAATATGACTGTAAAAGAAAACTAAATTTACATCTCCATGCCCTTGTTTTTCCAAGCCACAATGAGGAAGAGGTGGTCTTTGCTTGGTCTTTTTTTTTCTTCCAAGCATGCAGAAGTACCTATAATTGGTGGAACATATCTTGAATGCAGGCTTGCTCTAAGAGAGTGCTCACCAGGATGCTGGGATGGATACCTAGTGTCCAACAGAGGTAGTAACCATGATTATTTACATTTTGCAGCACTGGGTCTAAGAAATGCTTTTTAGTTTGTTATTAAGGCTGGAAATTGAACACTAAATTTTAGATTTCTAACCACTAATCCGTACTTAATAATTTACACTCAATTTTTCTTTGCGTATTTCTAACTTTACTTCGACATTTTATGTAATCTTTGGTCCAAGGTCTATGATCCAGAGGATTATGACATTGGAAGTCTTGTTCGGAATATTTGATAGAACTTTCATCATCTGAAGGTTACTGTTTTTTTTTTTTTTTTTAAATCCAAACATTTTCAGCTACTTATTTTCGATTAAATGGAACATAATTATATGATTAGACTCAGATGAGTTACAGGGAAATTCACCGATCTAATTGAAACTAAAAATAATTGGAAAGCCTATCTATGATGCCCCAAACTGTAAGAAGTATATACTTTGGCTTTATCAGTGACTTTGCACTGAAAATTATTCTGGGCCTGCAAAAGCAAAAGCTCATTATAGAGAATGGTATTGCAGAGTTTTACTACATATTCTGGGTCCATATGCCAAATTAATAAAGAACATCATTCTGGATCCCTCCAAGTTATATTTCATATTTTACTCTGCAAATTACTTCAAAATTCATTCTTCTATCTTGGCATGAAATTAGTTCAGCCACCTAAAGGCTATCAACAGTCTCTTTGAGTGACAGGGTTCTCAATTTTAATTTGCACTTCAAAGCATCAGTTTGTAGTTAAGAGAAACCAAAGACCCTTCTGGAGCCCATTCTACCTTACTGGAGATAGTTTCCGGACAATGCAGCGCTTGAATGTTGCTTGTACTCACTGTCAACTTTCATAGGTCTTCATTTCCCTCTGACCCATCTCAGTGTCTTAGATAGTGATAGGAAAATATATGAAGCTCTCCTCATACTGCCATGTACTACTCCTGGTTGTCATCCAGTTCTAGAGAGGAGAGTATAAAATCCCCAGGGAGAAGCTTGGCTTCTTATCACAGGTAGAGACTGGCATACTCAAAGGATGACTTTCTTCCTCATCACTTTTACAGTTTGGCTTTTAGGACAGAGTCCCTCTCTAATAGCCGTTACAAGTTTGTTTGTTATTTGGTTTTTAATCAAAAAGAATTATTATTTTTTCTAGCATGAGATTTGGACTTATCCTCAAGCAATTACTTAGTTCAGGAACTAGCTGCTGAATGGTCAAAAAATCTTGTTGAGAAGGAAATTAGTGCAAGTAAAATATGGTTAGTGAAAGTATTAGTAATGAAGTACATGGGATATAAAAAATGAAAAATAATAAAATAATACATTTCATTAAGTGGTCTTGTAGAAAACAAGTGTGAATGAACAAGTTGTTCATTAATGAAAAAGTTCATTAATTGTTCATTAATCTATAAAGCATAGTTGCTTTATTTTTTTGGATATTTAATTAATTTATTTATTTGGGGGGGAGAGAGAGCATGAGAGCAAGGTGAGGGGCACAGGGAGAGGCAGATGCTTAACCAACTGAGTCATCCAGGTTTCCTATTTTTTAAATATAGTATAAGCGAAAATCAGTAGATACAGGGAGTGAGTAGTCATGAGCCAGAAAGTTACAGAAACATGTAGGAAGTGTCATAATAAGAAAGTATCAGGTAGAATGGATTGCTAATGATACGTTGCCAGATGTGGTGTAGCTAAAAGCCTCCTTAGAAGATAACTGACAAGGTAGACTTGATCTCTTATCTGCTAGAATAATGATACCCTCCATGTCCCCACCAAATGTGACAGGATGCGAGTTAAGAAAGCAAATGATAAACTAAGGAGAGGTTTAATAAATTAATAAAATAGATATTAAAAGATGTATATGTGATAAGAACTAGGGCCATGTGAAGAATTAGAAATGTAGGAGCTTAGAAAAGAAAGAAAACCTGTCAATCAATCAATCAATCAATCCGATTAATCTATTGTTTTATACATTAAATACAACTTCCCCTATGTTTTTGAGTTAGAGTGGGCTATATTTAATTAAACTAAAACTTGTGTAGGGTTTAAGTTTGAATTTTAGAACATTTTATCTCTCAAGAAAACTCCAATCAATTAGTGGCTACTTGAATTGTTTTATGGGGATGTATTGTGAAGCCAATTTCAAGCCTGGTGAGAGTGTCATAATCAATTACTTATATCTGCAGTGATCATGAGAATGTCTGAGTGATCTTACCTTGAATAAGGCCTTTCAAAATAGATGGTCCTTATTTAAGCCAGGGCTCAGATTAGGGCTGAAAATTTTTAGGGCTCCTAATGTCAAGCAGATATTGGGTTTAATGATGAATTGATGGCCTGTGCATGTATAATCTAGGAACTAAATAAATATAAAAGACAACCTGAACCCAAACTTGAAGAAGAATGTGGACTTACATTAAATCAGATGATTCTTGACGTGGGATCAAAAAATTGAGGTGAAAGATTCAGAATGTTCCGGCTGGGGAAAGCTGAGAATGCTGTATATGAGTGTTTCTTTTGGGGTTTCTGGTTTATACATCTTCCTCTTGGATTTTGGAATATAATCCAAAAAGATTCTGTTGGCTTAGGGTAAGCCATTGAGTATGCTCACTGGGTTCTTATAACATCGTACCTCCCAGTCAAAAGAGAATTGCTTGGGGAGATAATAATTTCTTTGATGGTTTGCTTTTTCAAAGATAGGCTTATAGAGAAAACAGGCACAGTCATAGATTGCTTCTGAATATTGGACAAAATTATGCAATTTGAGAATTTGTAGGCCAAAGTGATTCAGTAGGAACTTCTGGTTTGGGGGCTATTGTGGATTTTTAAAACCAAAAGATACATTAATGAAAGGAAATGATGGATGCAACATTTCTCATTGCAACTTCAGTCAGAATCCAAGGTCCTAGCTGCCTGCTGGAGCAGGTAATAGACAGAAGTTCTAGCTTAGAGATACTGACTTTTTATAAAACAGAGGCAAGTTTTTAAAATGGAAGGCTAGAAAACCAAGCAGGGTAATTGTGAATGAAGTAGGAATCCAGTTAACAGTGCACTCTAATCAAAGGACTGGTGGCATTGGATTGATGGGCAGTGTCATGAGGTTCCTTCTATTTCTCTATCTGGGTTCAATTATAAGGCTGGTTAAAACATATGTAAGAAAGCTCTGACCAGGCTCAGAATCGAGAGTTAGAAATACATAAAGAAAATAATCTTCCAGAAATTTCAAGTTCTATTCAATTTTTAAAGTTCTCTGTAAATATACTTTTAACAATCTCTTTGGAAGTCTATGCTATTGATTAAGGAAGTTGAAAATGATTTTTGTAATTCTTCAATTGATTGCTCTGCTGGAGATTAAATTCTTCCTACTCAATAGCTGTGAGTGTGGAAAACAGCATCCTTTTGAGAGAATAAAACCAAACCAAATGAAACCAAACCTACAATTAATTGGATACAAGAACTAGCCCTAAAGTCCATAGATCCATAGGGATTTAGGAGTGGAGTTTGAAAAACCATGAAACTGATAAAGCTCTAGCATATATTTTGAAAATCTTTTCACAGTAACATTATTTTATAACATCTCGCACGCACACAACTTGATGAATTTCCTTAACTAAACATATCTCGTGGAATCAGCAACATTGCTAACATCCTGAATGGCCTTTTTGTGTCCTTTCCAGTCACTAACCCCCTACCAAGGGTACTGCTACTCTGGCTTCCAACCTGATAGTTATCTTCTGATACTGATACAAGTGGAATTCTATAACAAGGTCTTTTTTTTTTTTTAATTTTATTTATTTATTTAACAGAGAGTGAGAGAGAACACAAGCAGGCAGAGCAGCAGGCAGAGGGAGAGGGAGAAGTAGGCACCCCGCCAAGCAAGGAGCCCGACATGGGGTTCGATCCTAGGACCCTGGGGTCATGACCTGAGCCGAAGGCAGTTGCCTAACCAACTCAGCCACCCAGACAGCCCTAACAAGGCCTTTTTTGGTCTGCCTTCTTTCTCTTGCCGTTCTATTTGTGAGGTTTAATCATATTATTATGACCAGATGCAGATTGTTCACTGTCATTATTATATAATGTTCCTCTGTGTGACTACGCCATGATTTATCTATTCTACTGTTGAGGAACATTTAGATAGCTTCCAGTCTGAAGCTATTATGAACAGTATGTCTATTGACATGTATACTATTGACATGTATATTTTGGTACATGTCATTGGTAAATATATGGGTAGACATTTCTATTGGGTATAAACCTAATAATAATGGACTTTCTGGATCATAACTCTAGAACATCTTACCAGTCTGATTATCTCTCTAATTTCAGTGCTCACTCTTTTATCTTTTCAGAATGTCAGAGGAAAGTTTGTGGTTTGAATCTCTCCTCTTTTGGCAACAAAAACACCAATAATAGATTACACACTTAACCTTGAAACTAAAAAGATATATCAGTGCTTGAAAGAAGATAGGTATTTCTGTGGACTAGAAATGGAAAAAACAACGACAACAACAACAACAACAACAACCAAAAACCAAACCCAAGCTTCAAGCAAGGTGGGACTCTGGGTCTGAAATTGGGAAGAATTTATCTCTTATGGGATGACAGTATTTAAGCGTATCTCAAGCAAGGTAAAGGGCCAGAACTTGTTCACAGCATGAAACCAGGTTTTCCAAAGACCCTGCAAGAAAGTTGTGATTGATAAGTGCCCAGGTTTTGGCTTATATGATGTTGAAAATGTATGGAATTAGGAAAAAGGTATTGCTACTTCTGTGGCAGGGGCTAAATATCAGGAGTTCGAAGTTGCTAGTATTAGACCTATTTCGGTGTGGGAGAGTGGGTAAGAATGCCAGGTAAGGGAAACCCCCAAATTCCTAGAAAAGAATGGGCCTTCAGAGTGGGACTGAAAACAACAACAGCATTAGCAAGAACAGCAACAACAATAATGACAAAAACCCCTTCTCAAAGTGAGTCTATAAATCAATACTCCAAAGTATGTACATCAAACAAAGGAAGCTTGCTCCCAAATGAATTAATGGGGGAGGAGTATGCTCATAAAATGAAAATAAAAGATTTAGAAATGGATGTGAAACATTGGATTAATAAATGCAGAGGTATGAAAGATGAACTGATATCTATAAAGAGGAGCACCCAAAAGCAAACAATAAGAGATGTATTTTACAATTAACTAATTCCAAATCCTGGAAGTGAAAAATATAGACTTTAATCTGTTCACAGTTGAAGAGAGAATTCAACAAATCAAAAAACGATTGTGAGCTACCTTGATATTAATAAAGTAAGATGTTGAGAGGAAATGTGAAGGAGAGCCTGTGGAACAGCGAAGGTAGAATAACAGTAACAGCAGTAGACACAGCTTAAGGAAGAGAAAAGAAGGGAATAAAAAAAAAATCAATATGCAAAAAAAAAGTGGCTGCAAATTTTTCAAAAGCAAGAAGACTTATATAAACTGAATGTTGAAAGAACACACTCATGGTGCAGCAGGATAGAGTAAAAAAAAAAAAAGTCACACCAAAATGTTATCTCCAAACTGAAAATATCAAGGATGAAAAAGAAACTTCAAGTGTAAGTATGAAGGAAAGACAAGTTATTTACTCAGCAACTACAATCACAGTAGATGTCTCATCAGCAATGCTAAGTACAATAGGACAAGGAAATGCTATTTTAAAATGCTGAATAAAAGCATCATTGAAGAAGGAGCAGTAAGTTAAGGTATTCCTAGTGATACAAAAGCAAGCAATCTTTCTTCTTGCAAATACTTTCATAAAGAATTGTTAAAAATGTAGTTCAAAAGGAAGAACAGGTAGATGTTCATAAAGACTTGACTACACTTTAGGTAAGAGGCCATCAGGCTTTGCCAGTTTTATCATCTCTGTGGCGAGTACTCAGTGTAGCTGCTGTAAGGTGAAAGCAGCCAGGGACAGGACATACGGGATGTTGTGGTTGTGTTCTAAAAGAACTTTTTTTCCCCTTCTTTTAATACAAATTACAGGGCAGACCAGCTATGGCTCACAGGCTGTCATTTGCTGACCACTACTCTACATCAGAAAGAGAGACTTAAAAAAGTAAAAAATGCAATTACCTCTTTCTGTGCTGCATCTGGTCTGGTCCTATTCAGTGTCAGAATTAGTATATAAACTGGATAGAGTTCTCAATCTCTGTATTTACAACATCCCTGTGTTTAATTTTACCTTATAAGCTTATATCTATTCTGGAATTCAATAATAATATTCACTATCATGATCACCATTTTTATTTATAACTGACAATTTGCATAAATCTCACCTTATCAGAAGGGCTCTCTTGTGGAGAGAGGCCCATTGTGCCCTGAAATACTAGAGTCAGATGGGTCTTCATAGATTTTTGTTCCTTTGGACAGAACAAAAGTGTCTTCTGGGCCAAGTGCCACTTGGAAGGCTTTGTTTGATTACTCAAACGCCTTTTCCTTCACATCTGTTTCCATCTCTCATTTCAAAGAACCTCACTGCAAAAAAGCAACCTTCTCTCAAGGCTGGATTTAGCAGAATGTGTTTGGTCATTTAATTTCTTCCGCCCTTAGATGCAAAAGGGCTATATTCATATTACAGGTTATTGGCAATGTTGGCAATTTTTAAAGTTAATTGATTTCCTGGCACTGAAGATTATACTTCTAAAAACAGTTTTGTCAGAAGAAATATGAAGCAAAAGCTGAACTTAAGTCCTTAAATCATTCTCAAACTTCACTGTAGCTTGTTCATTCATACAATTTCAGATAGAAACTGGGGACCCAGTGCATGCCTGCTAATGTCAACAAAAAAGATACAATATGACAAGTTTTTTATTCAGTCTGTTTCTAAAAATAAAATTTTTTCCTGGTTATGTATTTAGAAATACTTTCCCGAGAAATGTGTGTTTCTTTAATTCTTTTGCTGACTTTTTTTCTGATAACATTAACTTTGAAATTTTTTAAAGCAATAAATTTAAGAGTATTAGATTTGGAAGAGACTCCAGATATTTGTCATCCAATGTGTTATTTGACATAAAACTCTTCTATAATGTTCTTATTAAGTAGTTACTTAGCTTTTGCTTTATTACCTTGATTACCTCTTATAATGGAGAATTCACTATATCCCCATGATTGCCCATCCTATTCTTATTCAAGTCCTAATGATTAATTTTTTCTTCTATAAGTATAATGTTAAATGTTGAATATATATATTATATTATATTATAAATTATTATATATATTGGAGATATATAATATAAATTATTATAAATCTATATATATTAGAGTATTTACACAGAGGGTTGAAAGATAAAATTTGTATAATAGGAATTATATCCAGTGGGATTTTGAATAGTTGTGTCTATGGAGCTCTGAAGCATTAGTATAATAAAGGTTTGCTATGTCCTTCATTTTTCCAAAATGATTCAAGAACCCTCAGACAAAAAAAAAGAAAAAAAAAAAATGACAAGCAAGCAAGTGAAAATTAAAGTAAGTGAAGAAAACAGGCTATAGGAAAAGAAGGAAAATTTTAAGAAAGGGAAGAATGTCAGCTAGAATTAAGGTTTACCATGAAACTTATGGCATTAAATACTTCATATGACTAACCCAAGGAGCAAAGGAAAGAGAAATACAAGATCATTTACAGTTAAGGAAGAGCTATTGTTTTCCTTGAAGCAAACCATGGGTCTTCATAACAGATACACACTGTGATGTGTTCAACAAAGTACTCACCTATAGCTTCCCAACAAACTTCAGAGAATGCTCCCTGCTAACACACCACAGCAATCAAAGAGTAGGTTTGTAAAAGTAGTTCAGTTGTCCTATCAGGAACAAGTATGGCCACTGCTTGGTCGTTAGTCTGGTTTGACTCAGGGATAATTTTGGAATATCCATACGGAGAGATGAACTGAGCAGCCTTCAGTTAATACTCTATGAAAATTCTGTAACTGAATTTTATATGCATAGAACATCAGAAATTCCAATGTTATATTCCTTAAAATGATTCAAAAGTACAGAATTTTGAAATAGTTTATGAAAGACATACCCAAATTCTTTGAGAATCAACTGGGAAACAGGGAGAGTTGATGTAATTTTATAATAAAAAGACTGGATTAAAAAACTACTGAAGACAAGTGCCTGGGTAGACGATTTTCTTTGAATGAGTTTGCATTTTTGCATTTTAGGTGGGCACGTGATACACTATTTCACCATGCTGTCCAGAAATGCTATCTGGAAAATAACCAGCTAACTCTAGACTAGTGGTTTTCAAACTTCAGTATACTAAAGGTTCACCCAGAAACCTTGTCAAATACGCACATCTCCACATTTTCAAAGATTATAATTTAATAGACTTGTGTGGTACATACAAATCTGAATTTTGCAGGTCATTTATGCATACATTGGTCAAATATTGTTCTAGGTATGGTCAATCTCTACTCTGGGCCTGAGAATACTATAGTGTTAGCCAAAATTATCAGTAGGTTATTATTAACAGATTTTGTTTCATTTGATTTTTTTCCCTTGGAAGGGGAAGGTTATGTCTCTTTTTTATGTAAGATTTTTATAAAATCATCTTTATACATTTAAAACTGGATATTCAGAGGAAGATAAAGGAGATCCTGGGGTAACAAAAATTTTTCTTAGTTAAGAATTTTCAATGAACCTCTACCTTATGCCACCAAATTGCCAGAGAACAACTTTGTTTTTATACTGTATTAATATAGTTCATTGACTTTTACTATTATTATTCTTGGAAACTTCTTTTTATTGTTCACAGAATGCCTGAGGGAGATTATGTAATTTATAGTTGCATGGTTATAAGATTGAGAGATACAACCTGTGTCACTAAGTAACTGAAAAAAAAAAAAAAACCCAAAACCAACAGAAAATAAAAACAGGGCATAGCAGGATAAAGGAGGCTGTTTTGCTTCGGGCAATCCACTTATCTCCCTGTATATATTGGTGACAGTGGATCATCTGTCTATCTGCTTGAGTGGCTCAGGTGAGGAATCTGTATATTTGAGCTCTTTTATAATCTTTATTTGCCTTCTTAAAAGCAGAGCTGGTAAAAACAATGTCATGCTTATTAAATTCACGCTAAGAGCAATGACTGAATACAATTTTCCTTATATATCTTAAATTCTGGGTTAATTTTCCTCATCAGTTTCAACGTTCCATTTTAGAGTCAAATACTGAAAAATGTAGACTTCTCTGACTAAAATAGCAAAACAGGCACTGTATTAGGTTTGGGGGAAAAAGGGATTGAATTAGGACAGATGCTAGCACCAAGGCGTTGGTATCTAGCTGTCGCACCTTGTCACTGGGCTCTCCACTGTTTTATCTCATCCTCTATCACCCCAAGTAATTTCTCATTGTGATAACAAGTCACTGGGTGAAGAAATCACTTCACCAAGTTACTTTCTATTATCAGGGACTTAAAACTGTTATGTTTTGGCAAAAAAGGGTTATTGTGTTTTTATTGTCAGAGTGTAGAAGTAACAAATGAAATCAATTTTTTAAAGGAAAATTTTAGGGAGGGGGTGGGGGAGAGAAGAAACAGAGTAGGTAATGAAGTGATTATGATTTTCTTTTCAACTAGGGGAAACGTAATCATGGGGGTTTTGTGCTGCTTATGCTGATGTTCCATACTTTCTTTCAGGGTGAGTGAGATGTTGGCAGTTATGTCCAGATAAGAATTTCTGAGAATATTGAATGAGAGGATTTTTTCATTAGTAAATAGGCAGTTACCTGTTTGAGAATGTCTTCAAATAAAATCTCTTGAAATGGCTTTAGATGTAGTTTGGTTATAGTTTTTGTAGAAAAGCCAAGTCTAAAAAAACACCGAACAATCAAGAGTTAAAGAGGGGGGTTCTCTTCTAGCTGGGTGGCAGGAAGTAACTTTAGACCGAGGAGTAATAAATGATTTTAACAGCTACCGTTACTGAGAAAGTTTGAAATGTATTTAAATCTTTTTCTAATTTATGTATTATCTACTTTAGTATTTTCAGCGACTTTTTTTTTTTTTTTGGTGTGTATTTATTTGTTTTACTAACTTGTCTTATTTAAAAGTCAACCAAACAAAACCATGAATTCAGAAAGATGTCTTACATATATTTGCCTGTATTTGCCATCTAGGGGTTGTTTGGTAATTAGAACAAAAGACACCACTGGTTTAACTATGTAAGGGATGCAGGAGGAAAGAGTTGTAGACAGATGGGTTTTAAGATGAAATTAATTCATGACGAACATGGCCTCTTCAACTGACACTCTTCATGAATACATGAAAATTATGACTTTCCAGATTGACTTCTCTGTTCATTCATTTTCTTTTTTTGTAGAGGACATTTCTTCTTTACACAAGCTTTGTCTCTACTCAATATTCATTTCAGATCCTTCCTCAAAACCTCTGCCCTGCTGGGAGGCTTCCCTGGGTCACTCCTCCTGAGACTGACCATCCTTTGAACTCTTCTGTAACGAATATATTCCGTGTACGGTAATTTAATGGCTTTTTGCTGTCTCTGGGATTACGCAGAAAACGCATCCCAAGGACATACAAATGTAGTTGCTCCGTTTGCAGTGTAGCGGCTCTTTTTAGAGTGGAGAGGAAGTGTGAGATGAGTACCGAACCAGGGATCAGGATGCCTGGCTGATAGTCCACCCAATTTCCCTAGTTAGCCGTGGAAGTTGGGCTCGTCAGGCATCTCTCTGGCATGTTGAAAGATGAACTGAAACATTAAAAATGGTAAACGTTTTTAAAGAAGTTTAAAAATAGATTTGATTTGGGCAGTGCCAAAATTTGTGTAATTTAAAAACCACACAGGGGCGCCTGGGTGGCTCAGTGGGTTAAGCCTCTGCTTTCGGCTCAGGTCACGATCTCGGGGTTCTGGGATCCAGCCGCGCATCGGACTCTCTGCTCCGCAGGGAACCTGCTTTCCCCTCTCTCTCTGCCTTGCTGCCTACTTCTGGTCTCTGTCTGTCAAATAAATAAATAAAATCTCAAAAAAAAAAAATAAAAAATAAAAATAACCATACAGTGAGTGGTTAGGAGAGGAAGGTGCACGGGAGACAGGGAAAAGAGCGCTAGAGAGAGAAAGCAAATAAACGAAACTTCCCAGAGCTATGGCTGAAAGCCTTCTTGGCTGTTGGAGATTGTTTCTTAGCGGGGGTGGAGGGCGGGGTGGGGGTGGGGGGAGGGGTGTGTGTGTGTGTGTGGGTGGTGGGTGGGTGGTATGGGGGGGGTGGGGTGTGTGTGTGTGTGTGTGTGTGTGTGTGTGTGTGTGTGGCGGGGTGGGGGTGGGGGGAGGGGTGTGTGTGTGTGTGTGGGTGGTGGGTGGGTGGTATGGGGGGGGTGGGGTGGGTGTGTGTGTGTGTGTGTGTGTGTGTGTGTGTGTGTGTGTGTGTGTGTGATGGGAGGCTGTTTGTGATTGGTTGTTTCTTGGGGGATGGGGGTGGTTATGGGAGAGTGTTTGTGATTGGTTATTGCCTTAGCATTTTGTTTGCGTGCACCGCCCCGGGATGGGGGTGGTTATGGGAGAGTGTTTGTGATTGGTTATTGCCTTAGCATTTTGTTTGTTGTGATGGGAGGCTGTTTGTGATTGGTTGTTTCTTGGGGGATGGGGGTGGTTATGGGAGAGTGTTTGTGATTGGTTATTGCCTTAGCATTTTGTTTGCGTGCACCGCCCCGACGTTAGCACCCGCTCCCTTTAAAGGCTTTCCGGTTGAATTTAACAGAGGTAGCTCTTCGCAGCCGGAAGTAACGTCACAGGTGAGGAAAAGGGTGCGTGTGTTCTGTAAACAATAAGGTGCAGTGTAAGTGCAAAGCCTACTGCTTTTCGGCTTCCGTAATCTGTAGCAAAAGCCTCCTGGGCGCGTGGCCTGTACAGTCCCTCAGAACCTTGTTGTCCGGAAGCCGCGCGCTTGAGTGAATGTCACGCTGCCGCCATCTTGATATGCTTAACAATTCTGTCTTCGAACTTGTGTTTTGTAAATGAAGGTCAGTGGGAAAATGGAGCACAGGAGGAAGCAAACAAAATATGCATAAGACGCATGTCCGAAGCTCCTTGCCACCTAAATTACATTCAGCGCAGAATCTCCTGATACTTGGGGTTTAGGTTATACTCAGAGCCCCTAGGAGGGATCATATTAAGACGAGGCTGAGTAAGTGGTGGCCAGGGGTGTGGTAGAAACAAGCCTGGTGCTAATGCAGAAAGAATACAGTGATGGCCTTTTAAAAAATCCATAAACAGCCAAGGAACTCGAGCATACCCTTACTTCCGTACCTCTTTGCAATAGACCATTTACATTGAAAATAATAAAGTGAAAGGAATAATAGGGCTTCCTGTATTTTGTCCTCCGCCCCCCACCACCCCATTCTGGTTCTTCCTTACACGTCAGTCAGTCAAAGGTAGGGTGTAGAGTGTAGGCACATTGAGACGTGAGGGAAAAGTGCTAATGGTGATTGTACAATGGTTTGAGCATACTAAGACCACTGAATTATATTCTTAGAAACAGCTAAGATAGTGAATTTTATGTTAAGGCATATTTAACTACAACTAAAAATACTAGAAATTAGTTTAAAGAAGTGGTAGAATAAACCAGTTGAGTCGCTTTTGTGGAATGTTTCCCCTGTTCTGGTGAGAATGACATACATATACATGTGCAAGCTGAGGTATAAAAATTGCATTATTTTGTGATGCTGCATATGAGTTAAATCCTCTCATTCTTGTTTAAAGTGTCATTGCAAAGTATGAAGTGAATGGTAAAATTAAAATTGTAATTTAAAACATTTATAATTATGTTAAATAGCAAATAATAGACAACGAAAAGTTTAGAGAGAGACTGCAGAGGAATGGAAAAAAATACGATTTTATTTTTTAGAGGCATTGTTTTTTTTTTTCCCCCTTATTAAACAAGGGGCCCCACATTTTCATTTTGCGCTGGGCCCTGCAAAAAACATGTAGCTAATCCTGTTAACCTGTATTATATTTATATCGGTGAGGAATGTTTCGGAAAATGTGAAGAATGCAGATAACCCTGCATACATAGTTTTGTGAGGACCAGGTGCCTAGTAGAATGCTCAAAATAGAGATGTACACTTTCAATTTGAGCCTTTAACCCATGTCATGTTGTTAACAAGCTTATTCTGTGAGTGCTATCGTATTGGTTTTTTCTTTGATTCATTTCTTGATATATTTGCTATTTGAGAAACATATTCAGCATCTCAGCCTGGCATTAATCAGTGACAACATTTAACAGTGAAAAGCTAATGAAGCAGAAAGGATTTTAATTGTTCCTAACCATCTTTTCACTTTCACTAATTGCTTTGTGGGTTTTCCATACATCTTCTTTAGTTGAAAGAGTTCTCAAAAAGACAGGAATAAAGAAAGAAACAGTTTTAAATTCTCACATGCCTTTTCAAGTTGTTCTTACCAATTCCATAGCAATAGAAAGAAAAAAGAAATGTTTCCTGCAGCTATGAAGACCCCTCAGTGCTAAGTTAGACATTGGAAGTTGGTCTGCCTCCATTTTAATCACTCTCTCCATCTGTAGTTCCTTTTTAATAACTTTTTCTATAGAACTTATGTCTTTAAATCCTATGCTAATATTATCAGGTTATTGATTACTGACAGAAAGAAGAAAGGAACACTTAATAGTTCCTTTCTTCACTACATTTCAGTTATTCTATTTTATTCCTTCCGCTCCTCCTTTTCTGCACCTATATCACCAACTCAAGTGCCTGTTATCTTCAAAGCTTGTTTGAGACCTGTGAAACAGCTGCAGGGAACCAGGCAGATACTGAACCTTAGAATCTTGCTGTGGTTTTTTTTTTTTTTTTTAATTTTTTTTTTTAAGTGAAAGGGTTGGGAAAATCCACTCTGTTGCCCACTTGGTAGGTCGTTCTGAACTTGGGCTGTTATTTTTATTTTCAAGGGATATAAAATATGCTTTGATATTAAGAAAGGTCCTATTGTTCTTCTGTCAATAGAACCTGCCCTTTGAATTGTATTTCCAGTTGAAGCAGTGATCCAACCACATACCCTTTCATGATCTACTCTGGGACCAACAGCTGGCTTGAAAGGTACACTTACTGGGGTGGTGGGTGCAGTTCAGTCTGAAGCTGAGAAACAGATTGTCCACAAGCCAGCTTTATTAGAACCTGGTTCTTGTTCCACTAAAATGCTCTACTTTGATATCACCAAACCTAATGGACACTTTCCTGCACTTGGATTTACTTTGTAGCATTTGAACACTGACACCTGCTTTTTCTTCTTTTGGTTTCTAGGTCATTTTTTCTTTTTAATTCTTTCTCTTTATGATTGTCTTTTTTCACTTGCTTCTTTCCTCTACCAGTTCCTCTTAAGTGCCAATGTTCTATAATGCTTGATTCTCAGCCCTGTTTTCCTTTTCCTTTATCCTATTTTCACTTGATGATCTCATTCAAAACCAGGGCTTCAACTGCTAGGTCTAGACTGTTGACCTGTTTTCAGCCTAGATTTCTTTCTTGAGTTTTCTATATTTTCATTGTATCAATTAAGAACTGTGTCAGTGGTAACTAACAGGAAATCTGACAAATAGCTGAAAAAAAAGGGCATACTTTTTCTCACACACTTAATAATAAGTACAGACATTGTCATTCCTTGGCTTTTGCAGAAGAACTTCTAATCATTAATGAGCCAAGTTTCATCTGTCTTTCTGCTCCAGAACTTTCAGCTTTTGTCCTAATGCTTGTTTCTTCCTAGTCATGTGGCTGCTGTGTCTGCTAGTACCGTATCTGTGTTCTAGAAAGGGAACATGGAGGAACTGATAAGTAGTTGAGTCTCTTTTTTTATGGGAAAGCAAAACATTCACTAAAAATCCCACCAAGTATGTGTTCAGATATATTTCTGATGAAATGTTACTTGGCTATCTATAATCTTAGCGTGGACTGTAAAATTAGTTATTAAGCTTTCTTCTCCTATGATGGAGATAGATGAGGAGAATATAGTTATGGATAGCTCATCTACAGTTTGGGGTCCCAATCCATTCTTGGTCCATCTGTTTTCATACTCAACATCTCTCACTGGATATTCCACATATGCCTTAAGCTCAGCCTATAGATTTTTGGGAGGGAAGTAAAACTTGGAAAAGGGAATGGCAAATGGCAGGTTCCCTGTTTTTGTGGTTTTAGTCTGGGGATGAAATTCATGTCTTAGTGTAGGGCAGTTGAAACTTCTCTAGATAACCTGTTGCCTCTATGACCAGAGGAATAGAGGACAGAATCTATGGCAGCTACAAATGATGGGAAGCTGAGAGGAGAGAGCCAGAAAATGGAAGCCCTAGGTTTGTGTGGAGACTCAAGCTTACAACATTATAAAAGAAAATGGTATGTAGGATTTTGTAAATTGACTGATGCCTGTGTTACTAGAAGGGTTCAGTGAAATTCAAGGGTCTGAGGGTGATTGTAAGAGAGTCAGGTGGACTTTCCTAGAAATCCTAGCACTTTAACTGGATTCTGAAGGATCTGAATTGTATTTATTATCATTATTTGTAATAATTGTATTTATTATCATTTATTATCATGTATGTATTATCATCATTTTCCCAGAGAAGGGTGACGAAGATGCATGTCCATTGAGTCATCAGAATCAATAATACTGTTGGCCCCTGCTGCTTAAAGCTCAGGGAGAACAATATGGGGCTGCCTATAGACGTTCCTAGAGGGAAGGTGTGAGTCCCAAGGGCGTGTGGGAAACTCTTTAGAAATAATCAATGCTTGAAGACTTCTAGACAGAGAATGATGGAAGTGTCTGATTAACTCTCTCTTCTTTAATTAGTGACAATATAAGTGCATATAAATTAACAAGTTGCTGGAAGGTAAAAGAAAGCAAGGTAAGGACTCAGGAGAGAGAGAAACACTGAACATTGCATTTATTTGTCAGAGAGTATGGGTGCTGATGGTAATGTGTGAACTCCACCTAAATGTCATGCTGGCTTAGACCACGCATGTAAGGACTTAATTGAGATTTAATTTGCCATCCACTGCAGGTGAAACAGAGTTGGAGTTTGTATCTAATCAAATTAATTGCTTGCATTTTCTGCTAAATCAAAAACATGAAGATTTTTCACAGCAATATAACAAAATCTAGGGACTCCACAACACAAATTTTGTGATTCTCAGAATATGATCCATTTTTGCTTAAAACATGAAGAACTAGGAAAAATTGGCCAATTTCAGGGGGAAAAACAATCAGTTGAGGTGAAGTGTTGGGTGATCCATATATTTTTAAAAATTTTTCAGACAAGCTTTAAGTAGTTAATTATATGTATGCCCAATTCAGTAATGAAAGAAAAGTTAGGCTATCTCAGAAGATGAATGGGAAATATAAAAAGTGAAAAATGGGAATTCTTGGGTTGAAAAATAGAATATCTGAAACTTTAAAAAATTACTGCATGGGCTTAGTAGTATAATAAATATGATCGAGCCAGTGAATTTGGAAGAAATAAACCCTAAAGATGAGAGATCAAATATATGAAAAAATAGGAGTTTTAAAGACTTGTTTAAAAAGTTCAACAAACTTAATATATAGTTAATCTAAATAGAATGAAAGGAGAAAGAGAATGGATCAGGAAATATAAAAAGAAGAAGTAATGCCCAAAACTACCAAAAGTTTTTTAATGGATATGGCATCCCTCTGGGCAAAATAGGTGGGCAGCTAAGAAAGCTACTGTTAAATACCCTTTTTAAAATACTGATGAATAATTTTAACATTGCAAGAATAGATGAGCTGAGGATGGTTTTCCCAATAAAAAGCCATGATCCTTTTAACAGTTGCCTGAGACAGTTTACAGACCCAGAAACCACTACCAATGTGGTAGCATTGTCCATAGAAAGGATCCTATAAAACCAATGGCAAATATATATTGTAATGATGTCCCAAAAGGATCTGTAGCTATTTTCTTGGGTAGATGTACCCTATGGAAAGAGGAATTCCCAGACATTTTGAAGACTATCAGACATAGAGTTTAAGTTGACATTCATATCTGAAAACTGGAGCAGACATCATTGATTGACACCAGGAGTAGAAACTTTTGGAGGCCATGTAGTTAATGGAGTCCTGGCCCAAATCTGGCTTGTAGTAGGTTTACTGGGTCCATATACCCAATCAGTGATCATCCGCCTGGTCTCTGAATGTATAAATGGAACTAATGTAGTTGGCAGTAAGAATAACTGCTACTTTGAGTTCTTGAGCTGTGGGGAAATAACAAGAATTGTGAGAAAGTCTGCCCTCCTTTCATGTGGTGAGAAATAAAACATAGTATCTCATCCTTCTTGTAGGTGTGTGGAAGAAGGGTTGGCAGAAATTGGTGCCATCTTTAAGAATTTCAAGGATGCAGGAGTGGTATTACCTATTGTATATCCATTTAATTTATCAGTCTGGCTCCTGCAGAAATCACAAGACTATTGAAGACTAACCATAGACTTAACTACAAGCTTAAACAAGTTGAAGCCCTAGTCATACATGCTGCATTAGATGTGGTATCTATTACTTGAGCAAATTAATATGGGTAAAGGCTTATGGTACACATTCTTTTTTATTCCAGTCAGCAAAAAGGATAAAACAGTTAATATGAACATTGAACAGATAAAAATATTCACACAGAATTTTGTTCTAGGGTTCTGTTAACTCTTTCATGTCTAAAATTTCTTGGATAGGGCACAAAGATATGAACTATAAAGAAAAAAGACAATGAATTGGATATTATTAAAATTAAAAAGTTTTGTCTTTTAGAGAAACCATTAAGAGAGTGAAACTCAAGATGAAGAATGGAAGGACATATTCACAATAACACATTTGATAGAGAATTTAAGTCCGGAATAGGCATAGAACTTCTATAACTCAAAAATACAACAAACATGTCCTCTCCTCAACAACACAGATAATTGGTTAAAATATTTGAACCAACACCTCACTGATAAAGATACCTAAATGGACAAAAGCGCATGAAGGGATGCTCAACATCATTAGCTATCAAGGAAATGCTAATTAAAACTACAATGAGATATCACTATAGAAAGTTGATAAGTTGATAAGAAAGTTGTTAAGTTGATAAAACGGACTATTAGAAAGTTGGTAAGACCCAACTGTTGGTGATGATTCAGAGCAATTGAAATTCTCATACATGTCTGGTGCAAATACAAAATTATAGGGCTGCTTTGGAAAACTTACAGTTTCTTAAGATCTTAAACATACACCTACCTTATAAGCCATATATTCCACACCCAAGTATTTTTGTAGCAGCTTTATTTACATTAACACCAAATGGAAACAACCACTTGTTCCCCACCTGCAAATCCAACTACTGTGTAGAGACAATGAGTAGTAGTAGATTGATGGCTGCCTGGTGCTGGGTTGGGAGGGAGGGATAAGTTAAAAAAGGATTCAAAGAAATTTGGGAGGATGCTAGAAGTGTTCTGATCTTAATTATAGTGGTATTTATGCAGCTTTCCAGGGCTGTCGTAACTCATCGAATTGTATACTTCAAATGAGTATACAAATTGATTTTTAAAAACCTACAGTGATTTCCAATATCTTTATGTTAAAGGGCAGATTTGCTGGTTAACCTAAAAATTCTTTTCAATTCAGCCTCACAGCTAATTGTTCTTGTCTCAACTGCTGACACTTTTCCATATAAAGCACAATTACTAACCTTCCCAAGTGTGTCATGCTCCTGCCCTGCTTTCCAGAGCTCCAGTCCTCCTTTTTCTATCAGCATAGCTTTTGCTGATTCTTTAAGAATCAGCTCATGCATCATCTTCTCCAGGAGATCTTCACTGGTTCCTTCCCATGAATTGATGACTGTCTTGGATGCTTTCATTACCTGCTCTCTGGTGCTCCTCCTCCCCAACCCAGCCCACAGCCTCAGCACTCACCTGTCATGTGACAGGCTGTGTTACTCTTGGCTTCCTTCTTACTTAGTCTGCTCTCTACATTTGAAATTCTGTGAGGACAGGGATTACACTGTAGTCCTCTTTCTGTCTTCAGTGTCTGGCAGAGAGTAGATACTTAGGTGTTTAGTAAATACTTGCTGAGTGATTAGGCATTTTACATCATTATTATTTGCAGTTTCAAGGCAAGGGGACAATGTAAGAAACTTCTGGAGGGAGAGGCTTTATGTCTGAATGTTGTGGAAAGTAACAGGATTACTTTATGACCTCTGCTTCATTCTTCCATACACTTTCTTTTTGTACTATAAAACTATTCTTTTGGTAGAAACTGGGAATAGAACTTCATTATGGTTCTCTACTTAGAGTAACTCTTCTTTTTCACAGCAAAGGCTCACTGTCAAGTGGCTCCCAGGTCTTCAGAGCACCCTTTCATCATGCTGAAATATGGCTGGCCTCCTGTGCCTTCTCTCCCCAGGCATTGCTCTTATTTCTCCCCAGGCATTGCTCTTATTTCTTATTCCCCAGACCTGGTACTCGTCTGTCCCATTATTCAGTCATTTTTGTGCTTGTTTGAAACGTCATGCCTTTTTTTTTTTTTTTTAAACAGGTTGCTTAAAAAAAATAAAGAAAGAAAGAATAATGAGATTTCAGGCCTGATACATATAAAGAGCGGTACCTGATTAGGCTGAGAATTAACATGTTTTGGAACCTTTGTTGATATAATTTTTTAGGAGCTCAAGAGTTGCATAAAATTGTGGTAGAATATACAACTTTAGGATAGCCAAGGCCTTTTGGTTGCTGGATGTGAAAAACTCTAGGCTTTCCAACTTTATTCTAGAAGACACAATGGTTGTAGAAGGAAAAGGTGTTAGGGTTTTATCTTTATTGTGTTTTTTGTTCATAAGCTGAAGATGCTTTCTCTCCTTTTTCTTCGTATACATGTGATTTGTTTCTTTCTCTGCCTATATCCAAATTTGAGTGGTATTTAAAAATATTTTTTTCTCCCTCTTCACATTCCTCTGTCTTTGTCTCTTTCTTTCATATTCCTTCTCCTAGTTTTTCTCACACTGGCATCCAAATGAAGAGGTCTAAAAGATTTTGATGTACACTACTTTTTCTTGTGTCGCTCATTTTTAAGAGTTTTCTGAAGGCTGGAAAGAAACAACCATTATTATGGTTGTTAAGAATAATAACAATAGTAATGACTGTTGACAACAACAGCAAATTATTGGCTTTATTTACGTTCTTGAAGGGGTGATGTGAATACTTTAGCCCATTACCTTAAAGCATTCCTTTGAGGGAATGCTCTAAGTAAAATATAGTAATTGTTCCTACCATTTTGATTAGGAGCTGAGTAAAGTACTCTTTGGATCAAATAGTGATGTGGACTGTTTATATTTTTTTGCATTGAGAACATAACCCACATGTACTGATTCTTGGATGCTGCTGAGTTAAAGTTATATCAATGGCTCAGTTTTTCCCCTTTAAAAAAATAGTTTCAGGGACATCTGGGTGGCTCAGTTGGTTAAGCAGCTGCCTTCGGCTCAGGTCATGATCCCAGCGTCCTGGGATCGAGTCCCACATCGGGCTCCTTGCTCCACGGGGAGCCTGCTGCTCCCTCTGACTCTGCCTTCCACTCTGTCTGCCTGTGCTCGCTCTCGCTCGCTCTCTCTGAGACAAATAAATAAATAAAATCTTTAAGAAAAAAAAAAAAGTTTCAGATGAAAAGCCCAAAGCTTTTACTTTATAAGGTTATTTGAATGTTTGTTAGCCAACTCAGTTTTTCTTTACATTGTAAGCACACACATGTAGTACTCACTGCAGGACTGATTGTCTACCCATCACTCCCACTTGTGATAGAACATGGAAAGGTCACTTGAGTTACTTTAATGTAAACTGGAATAACTCTTACTTTATGTAAACTGGAATAACAAGACTCGAGAATTTAGAGTCTTCGCAACTACTAAATACATACATTCCTTTTGCAGAAAGGATAAAAGATGCAACAAAAAAGCTTCACTTACACTACACATTTTTCAGGATGTTTAGAGTTGTATAAATATGCTCCATGAACTATTTCTGTTAACCTAGAAGTAGAATTTGACTCCCTTACAGAATTACAGAGATAAAAGATGACCGTTTAACCTGCTCATGTTCATAAATACACAAGGTTTGTTTGCAGAGTGCAGTTGTTTCTAAATTAAGCAAAAGATGAAAATGTGGCACCAAAATAGAAGTATTTTCCTTGCCTTGTTGAACAGAGAGGCTGAAAAATCCTCATACATAAGGAAAAAATGAAAAGGAAATAGGCTTCCCCTGAATTGTTGATTACCCAGCTAACCTGATGATTCAACTGAGGATTAATTTGAAGGAGGAGAAGCATCTCAATGACTAGATCAGGTGAGAGTGTTTTAGAAAGCAGGGAGGTTACATGGGTTAAGTCACAGGCAAATAGATAGGGGTGCCTTGGTTGTGAGAGCATAACAATAGGAGCTTGTCTAGGACAGAGAGGAAGAAATGCAGCCAGAGATTCAATTGTCTTATCAGGAAACAAGAGAAATAAATTCATGAAATGCAGGAAAATACAGGGTAAGTGACAATTTAATACTAGAGGTTACCAATGCTCTCTTTAAGCCTTCGTCTGTCAAGTGCGCATATTTGAAGGTGGATTATTCACAGTTGGAGATTAAATGTTATGATACTTTAACACATAAATAGTTTGCTGTTTAGTTTAAATAACATGTACACAAACCATAAGAGACTCTTAATCTCACAAAACAAACTGAGGGTTGTGGGGAATGGGGGTGGGGGAGTAGGGAGAGGGTGGTGGGGTTATGGGCATTGGGGAAGGTATGTGCTATGGTGAGTGCTGTGAAGTGTGTAAACCTGGCGATTCACAGACTTGTACCCCTGGGGCTAATAATACATTATATGTTAATTAAAAAATTTAAAAAAAATAAATAACATGTATATACTTCTGTTACATTTGAAAATGATAAAGTAAAAGGAATTGCCTATTATTCCCAGGGATTCTTCAGAGTAACAACTGAAACTGTCTCAGAATGTCTCACACATTCACTCTTCCATTTGCTTACATAATTGTCCCACTATCTTGGCTTTTTCACTGGCATTTTTTGTTTCACTATATAAGGGTCAAATAATAACAGTGGTTTCTGAATTTTGGAAGTGTCGGAGGCCTCTTTAGCTCCGCAGGAGAATTAACTTTCCTCCTCCCATTTTTGTTTTAAATTCAGCCCTTTGTTCATTTCTTTGCAGCTTAAGTGACTCAGAACTGAGAAATTGTTACCTCTGCTCTTAGTCATTCCTTATTTAGCCATTATACACTGAGCACCTGCTCTGTGCCAGGAGCTGTTCTGGGTTCTAAAGAGAAAATACATCAGGGAGATCCATTTTAAAGGGGATAACCAAAAATAACACAAAGCTAATTTCAAATATTAGTCTCTGCTGTGGAGACCGTAAAGCAAGATGATGTGAAAATGTGACTGGCCTCAGGGATAAGAAGACTTTAGATTGAGAAACAGAGATTTCTCCAAAGAAATGAAATTTGATCTGAGTTTACCTGGTACTTCAAACAGCAACTGAAAAGGCCCAGGGTGGGATAAACTGTATGATCAAGGACAGAAGAAAGGCCAGTGGAATGGAACAAAGGGCTTATAAGATTCAAATGATGCCAGGAGGACAGGGAGAAGATAGATCAAGGAATTGCTTGTAGGTCATAAGGAATTTGAACCTTATTATAAGTAGGGTGAGAAGCCATGGCTTATTGCTAGTATAGAGATGGTGCATAGCTTAATCAAGGTTGTGGTGTGTGCTAATTTTTTTCTTTGAAGATGGGTTGGAGAAGGGCAAGAATAGAAGCAGAGAGATATGTTGGATGTGGCTGAGTGATTCAAGGGCAGGATGATAGTAGAAGTTAGGATGAAGGGAGATAAAATTGAACCATGTACAGTACACTGGAGTGGGCTTTTACCTCTGGAAGGCAAAATAGGCAGCTACCCACGGAATTTGGCTTAAGTGCTCACAGTATTGTGCTCGGTATTTATTCTTACCCTTGTGCATTGCATGTGATGAAACAAAATCTGTCATTAGTCATTTATTGCTTGGACTAAATTCTCCCTTTCCAAATGCCAGTAATTTTCTTCCTATATTAGGACATTTTAAAAGTAAATTTAATAATCATAAGCTTTTCACATATATATTGAAAGATTCTTTTCAAACAACAGAAAACAACAGCTGTAGAAAACAACAGCTTGGTTAGAAGAGCGAGATAGACACAGAGGAAAGTAAGAAGATAGCATTGCATGTTCTTGATACATTGGTTTTGCAACTGCTGTATTGAATGTTTTTGTATTCTCTCCATTGTTGCACTACATTTTAGCAGCTGAGAAAATGCTGTTGACAAATATCCCTGTGCTCTCCAGCATTCACATCTAATTCTCCCATGTGATAAACACATGTGGCTTTTTCTAGGAGCCACTTTTGGATGTTAAACTTCATGTATGATAAAGCACTAGATTCTGTTTTCTGAAAGGTAATCAAAGATGATGATATTTTGGAGAGATTAGTTTATATTGAATTCCTTTGAGTTTCATCATATAATATTTGGCCATCCTGCCATATTTTGAGCAAGGCATCATATGTTTTATGAGGCATGGCTTGAAAAAAACAGCAAATTCAACAATGTAAGACATAAACACCAATCAAAAGCGGGGATTTGGTCAGTATATCGAATAGTATTTTTAAGCATCTTTTATGGGCAAACATACTAGGTACCCTGCAGAATATAAGGCTTGGCTGGAGAAACTACATATATACTTAAAATTATAAGATTAAAGTGTTACATAAGATTTTAAAAATTGGTACAAAGTATTGCTAGAAGGGTTCAGAGAAATTCAAGGCATCTGGGAGTGATTACAAGAGAGTCAGACTTTCCTAGAAATTGTAGGACTTCCACTGGATTCTGAAGGATCCATGTTATTTTCCCAGAGAAGTATGACTGACATAGATGCATGACCAGTGAGTCTTCAGAATCAATAAAACTGTTGGCCTATGCAGCTTAAATCTTAGGGAGAACAGTATGGGAACTCGTATAGACATTCTTGGAGGGAAAGAGTGAGTCCCAAGGGCATTTGGGAAGCTCATTAGAAGTATAAATGTGTGAAGCTTATACCTAAACTTCTAGACACAGAATAAAATATCTGATTGGGTATCTCTTTAATTAATGGCAATGTAAGGGCATATCACAACAGGTTGTACAACGTGGAAGAATGCAATATAGGGCCAAAGGAGAGAGAGAAGCTTTGAGTATTGTGTTTCTTTTTCAGAATGGTTACTGATAGTAATGGTTTATCTTTGTTTTCCTTCTTTTGTTAATCATTTGGATTTTAAGTTCTTTTAAAAGAAATTGTGTAGTTATACTATTAAAATTTAACAAGGTTTTAGCTTGTGGCACAATTATTCAAACATAGGTGCAAAATACAAAAAGAGTACATGTTTCTAATTGTCTGTACTCCGATGAGTATGTTTAGTAGAACACTTCTATTTTTTAGTCTGGTATAAATTACATTTTTTTTTTCAGGGTGGCTTTTTGTTGTAGTCTATAATAAAGAATGGGGTGACAAGTAGGTCAGCTTTTTCTGTATCTGGATGAATACCATTCGTTTTGTAAGGCTTTCATAAAATTTTTTTACTTATTTGAAAGGAACACATATAATCAGGTAATTTTTCTATCCTGTATAAAAAAACAATAAACTGTATATTGGTGTAATTTAAATAAAATAATTATGAAAACATATAATAATGTTTTAATATTCCTCAAATAGAAGTATTAATTGCTATTTTAGAAAATAACAGATTTCCTCTATTCTAAACTAAGGTAAATATTCATTGGTTTTACTGTGTGAGAATCAACTGGAAAGACTATCCTGGTTAACAGAAAAACAGCTTGTTGTAATTGCTGGCTTTATTAAGACATACTATAGGAGGATGTTAAGCCCGTAGAGCAGCAGACACAGTAACAGGTGGATATAATACAGATAGTTTTTCTTCATTTCTATATTACCTTTTTTGTTTTTTCCCAGCCCAAAATGAAATAAAACTCCCCTTTTAGGGGGAGCAAGTGTAGTTTTTAAAGGAAAGAAAAAGATTTATAGACATTGTCTAACTCTAATGGATAGAAAACATATTCATTTTTGTTACTCAGATTCACATTTCAATAGTTATTTTATCCTTATTTTATCCTTATATTTCCTAGAAAGAACTTGATTTCTATTTTTTAAATTATGGCATGAAATAATTTAACCTTTCTTGAAAAGCAAAATTACACTGTAAACATTTAATTCAATATGATCCCTATTGAATGAATCTTAAATAATTACTAAGTAGAATTTTAGAGCAAACATCTCATTTAATTTGTGCTACTATTTCAGCAAAGAAATACAAACTTCAGAAAAACAATATTTGAAAAAAAAAAAACCAAAAACAAAAAAAAACAAAATTTGCCTGCAGTTAACCAGTATAATTTTTCTTTTTTGCCTTTTTGGCTCCTGTGATGTACTTCTTGGAGGGCTATTGAAGACCATTCTTCTGTTCTTCCTATTCTCTGCTCAACTACCTTGTATGAAATAATTGGTGACACTAATATAAATATGGAACCACAATGTAATAATCCTGATGTGATTGGAAACTGTACCAAAGGTTTTTCTAAAGAGAATTAGTTCTCTTAAATGGAAGTATCCATCCACAGTTCTGCATGAGCTGGTGGTGTCTTCCTTATAAAATGACCACATGTAAGCTGAATGGCATGGGCTTATGTAAGATCTAAGAGCTGAAGTAGATAATAGATAGTAGTAATAGTAATTAATATATATTAAACACATTACTTAGTTGTATGTATATTTTATTTAATGTAAGCAATTCTTACAGTATAGTATTGTTACCCAATCTACAGATAAGAAAACGGAGCTTAGTTATATTAAATAACTTGCCAAATTCATACAAGTACTAAGTAACAGACTCTGAAATGAAGTGCAGTCCATTTGACTGTGGAGCCCACACTGTGATGCGTATCTGCCCACTGCACATAAGTTCTTAGGGTTCTTCTTCCTCTGAGATTATAAAACTATTATACCTGTCTTTTTCAAGTACTCAATAAGGAGAGATCTAGCAAAAACAAGAGAATATGTCTTTGGGAGTATGTCTTTATGTATGCAAGTCTGGAAATATATCTAGCTACTGATTAGTGTTCAAATAGTAGAAAAGAGATGACATTACAACTTATTTTGGTGAATTATTTTAGTTAGGATATGTTGTTCATTTTTAATAACCCAAAATAAAGATGATTCATTATTGCAGGCCAGGACAACCTTTGTTAAGAAAGGATTTGTATGTTTGTTAGTATCTGATATGATTCAAAACAACTATAAAATGAAAGAAATACTTTAGGGAAGATGCCTCTAAATTTAAAGCTAGAAGTTCAATTTACAGCTGTGAGCATTGGCAAATTATAATGTCATATAATGATATTAGAGATTGAAAAAATATTTGCGAGCTATGGCTATGGTAACATTTTCATTTATTGGTTGCTTACATAACACATCCTCAAAGGCTTTAAAAAACAATTTGCAAACAGCTTGGAAATGTTCTAGCATTTCAGTAAGGTAAAAAGAAAATATATATACTAATTTGGAAGATAGAGAAACCATAACCAAAAAAAATTAAGTGGCATGTTCAGTACTACTGAATAAATTGGAAATAGCATTCTGAATAACTCTTCTTATACAAATGATTTTCACATCACTTCTCTTGAACCGCAGTAAAAAGCCTATCTTGGAACTCTGCTCAAGTTAGCACTTCTATTTATCTTGTTGTTAGCCAGGATGATGCTGATTTGCATTAAAAATCAGTAGCTTGAAGAACATCCTCATTTAAATGACAGGGAAAGAAAAATATGCCACAATAATGATGTAAAGCACCTAGAGAGGAGAAAGACCAGGAGAGGTTATGTTATGGAACTGGTTTTGCATAAGTACTGAAAAAAATCATGAGAAGAAGAAAGAAGTCAGTGGGATAAAAAGCTTCCAAGCCATCAGGTAAGAAGTTGGGCTAGTGTTCACTAAATTTAGAAAACAGCAGCTATTTTTCAGTATTGCTGAGTTTGAATCTCAGTTGAAAAGAAGAAATGGAATCTATATAGATGTAGTTGAGAAGTGAGGAGGTGTCAGAATGTAGGTAACCTAGATATTAATTATTTTGACAGGGAAAGGATAGGGATAAGTAGTAGCTAGAGATTTTGAATGAAGAAGATACTTTTAAGATTAGGAAACTGTTGAATTTCTGACAGTGATACCAGAAAATGTGAAATTAACTGTGGAGGAAGCCAACTTATACAATGTTTGTACAGATGAAAACTTAAGAAATATATATGATCAATCAAGACAATTTGATTTTTTCATAACTGAATGCTACTAAAAAGCTGTCTGCCTGCCTTATTTGATAATTAAACTATGTGCACATAGAAAGCTGATAGGTGGTTTTACTGTTAAAAAAAAAGAATACAGAGAGTTTTCTATCTTGTTTTGAAGAACAATAACAGATATATATGAATATATATTATATTTGATAATTTTATAATATTGGTGAAAATAATAAAATATAACTATAACAATAGTTTAAATGTCTGAAAATTAAGAATATATACCATATGTAGAATACAGTTATATGTATTATACTATATCATACAGCCTAGGACTACTGGTGGAAATGAGGAGTGCCTGCAAATATAATGGGGAAACTCTTAGAATGATAATGGTATTTTTAAACTACACTGTGGTGATAGTTACAAAACCCTCTAAACTTAATAAAATTCACTGAACAGTTACAGTGGGTTAAATTTTATGTTATAGAAATCATAAGTCAAAGTTAAAATCATCTTTAACTTTTTGAAACTAATATTTAGGTTATTAACTTATTTTATTTTTTTAAAAGATTTTACTTATTCATCAGAGGGAGAGGTTGAGAGCACAAGCAGTACAAGTGTGGCAGGCAGAGGGAAAGGGAGACACAGGCTCCCAGTTGAGCAGCGAGCCTGATGTGGGGCATGATCCCAGGACCCTATGGTCATGACCTGAGCCAATGGCAGAGCTTACCAGCTGAGCTACTCAGGTGCCCCTAGATTATTAATATTAATCCTTTTTATTTCTAATGTTAATTTAGAGCTCTAAATGATACCCAAGCATTGCATTCTTAGTTTTATATTGAGGTAAAAATTACAGACAGTTATGCTAGAATGTGACGCATGTGTTCCTGAAATGCACTATGCTGTGGAAAATTGCACTACGAAGTGCAGTGCTTATGAGGAAAATGTGTTTTAGGGCATAGTACATACATAGTGTCGTATATTAGTGACATGGAACACGATAGGAACCTAGTAAAAATGGTAGCACAGTTTTAGACACGTAAAATGGATTGAAAAAAATAATATAATACTTAGATTTGAAGAAATCCTAATGTTTGTGGAAATGGACTTCAGAACAGTTTTAGCTTATAAGTTATTTATGAAGTGGTAGGAGGTGGCTGTATTACTCTCCTAGGGCTGTGATAACAAATTGCCACAAAATGGGTGTCTAAGCAAAAATTTATTCTCTCACAGTTTTTGGGTCTACAAGTCTAAAATGGAGGTGTTGGCAAGTCCATGCTCCCTCTAACAGTTCTAGGAAAGAATTCTTGCTTGCCTTTTCTAGTCTCTGGTGGTTGCTGGCAATCCTTGGGATTTCTTAGTTTATAAATATGGTCACTTAGTCTCTGCCACTGTCTTCACTGAGCCTCCTCCCTTGTGTACCGTTTCTTTGTGTCCATGTCTCCCTCTTATAAAGACATCAGGCATACTGGAGTTAGGGCCTACTGTAATTTAGTATGACCTTACCTTGACTTGATTACATTTGCAAAGACTCTGTTTACAGAGTCATATTTATAGGATCCATGTGAACATAGCTTTTTGAAGGACACTGGTCAACTCATTACAATGTATCGTATGAAATCAGAAAATTGTAACAATGGATGTGAATGGGAATGGCTTGTAACGTGTGGTAAGCTAAGGCAGGTGGTAGGTGTTTGAGGTATGTGCATTTTGGGTACTATTTGACTGAATTAAATTACATGCTCTTTTTGGCATTCAACTAGTGTCTTTCATGGACTAAATCATGCATAAACAAACACAAAATTCTATTCCCACTATTCCCTAATATATTAATCATGTTGGAAAAAATTCATGTTATCAAAACAAATACTATAGAAGATCTGATTATTCCATGAAATGCATAATTCTTTTTTTAACTGACAGAAACATTTATTATGTGTGTAAACTACTTAAGTGGGGAGTTTACAATTACAAGCAAACAGAGGACCAAAATAACTGTCACTTAATGATATACATAATTATTATTGTGTGTCATACAAAGTACTAAGCAGTTAAAGGAAAATGTTTATAATCAGTATATTTTTTCAGAGATAAGAAGGAAGCCACTCTAGTATTACTGAAAACACCTTGAAGAGGCAATCGAAGGGCAGAACCATAGTAGAAGGTACTAACTTCTACTTTAAATCAACCCAAGGATTTTTACTTTTCTTTGTTAGAGAAGTATATATATTTCTCTATATATAATCAAATTGTATTTTTCCCCTTCCCATTCCCATAGCCAAACTATGCTAAAGAAAGCAAATACAATATGATTAAATGCAAGCTCCTGGGCAACAATAAAAATTCCCAATCCCATTTCTGAAGATTAAATTAATCAGATTGCTATCCTAACAGTGGAAGATGATCTCAAGCAGTGGAAGGAAATTGAGGGAAGAATTTTGCGGTTAATAGAGAACTAACTGATAGTTACCAGAGAGGAAGTGGATGGGTGAGTGGGTGAAATAACGTCATAGGGATGAAATGTTGAATTCTTAATCACCCTGTTTGTTCTGCTTTCACAAATGCTTAAAAATGTGTAATCCCTAACTCTCTCAAGGTACAAAACATTTTCCTTACCCCAAAATGTTTCCTTTGCGCTTTACTGATTCTTTGTCCTGATGAACCATTGCTCCCCTTTTGATTGTATATTTGTTTTGCCTTTTTAGAATTTTATATAAATGGGATTATATAATATGTACTCTTACATATCAGGCTTCCTTTACATAGTTTATAGTTCATCCATGCTATTGTATGCATCACTACTTCACTCTGGTTTTTAAAATTGAAGTAAAATTATGTAATATAAATCTCACCATTTTAATCATTAAAAGATGTACAAATCAGTGGTTTTATTGCATTCAGAGTGTTGAGCAACCATCACCACTCTCTCCTTCTGAAATATTTTTACCTCTTCCAAAATAAATCCACTCATTATCAGCTATTCTCTTCCCCCTTCTAGTCTATGGAAACTCCTAATCTGATTTCCATATTCTGGATATTTCATATAAAACAAATCACCCAATATGTGACTTTTTGTATCTAGTTTCTTTCATTTAGTGTAATGTTTTCTAGGTCCATCCAGGTTTTAGCTGTGTCACTACTTCATCCCTTTTATGGCTGAATAATATTTCATTTTATGGATCTGCTGCATTTTGTTTGTTTATCAGCTAATGGACAGTAAATTGCTTTCACTTTTTACTTGTTATGAATATTGCTGCTATGCACATTTGTATTTAATTTTTGTACATGTTTTCAGTTCATTTTGGTAAGTACTTAAGAGTGAAATTGGTGGGTCACGTGGTCATTCTATATTTCACATTTCAAAGAAATGTCAGACTGTTTTCCAGAATAGTTATTTACATACCCACCAGCAATGTATGAGAATCCAAATTTCTCCACATCCTCATCAATACCAGTTTGTCTTTTGTCTTTTTTTTTTTTTTAAGATTTTATTTATTTATTTGACAGAGAAAGAGATCACATGTAGGTAGAGAGGCAGGCAGAGGGAGAGGGGGGAGCAGGTTCCCTGCTGAGCAGAGCGCCCGATGCGGGGCTCCATCTCAGGAACCTGAGACCATGACTTGAGCTGAAGACAGAGGCTTAACCCGCTGAGCCACTGAAGCGCCCCTAGTTTTTCTTTTTTAAAAAAGAATTACAGGTACACTCGTAGGTTTGAAATGATGTCTCATGGGTTTTGATTTGCATTTCCCAAATGACATTGGGCATCTCATTGCTCACAGTTGTTTGTCCATTTTCTTTGAAGAAATGTCTATTCAAATCCTTTGCTGGATTTTAAAATAGGTTGTTTGTCTTTTAGTTGTTGAGTTGTCAAAATTTTTTTTAAATGTTCTGGATACTAGACCCTTATGAGATGTAATATTTGCAAATGCTTTTATCCCATAGTGTGGATTTCCTTTTCACTCTGTTGTTGATGTCTTTAGGGGCATAAGATAATATAATTTTGATTTGATGAAATCTAGCTTATCTATTTTCTCCTTCTTCGTTGTCGTTATCTTCTTCTTCTTTTTTTTTTTGGTGGAGGGACTTACGTTTTGGTGTCATATCTGAGTACCTATAGCCAAATCCAGGGTCATGAAGATTTATCTTTATATTTTCTCTTATGATCTGTACAGTTTTAACCCTTCTATATAAGTGTTTTATTCATTTTGTTTTATAAACTTTGGTGTTTGATATGAGGTATATGCTTACATGTGGATATCCAGTATTCTCAGCATTTGTTGAAGAGGCTATTCTTTATTCTGTTGAATGGTCTTGGTGTCTTGTCCAAAAAAATCAGTTGAGCATAGATCATGGATTTATTACTATTATTATTTTATTTATTTTTATTTTTAAAGATTTTATTTATTTATTTGACAGAGAGAGATCACAAGTAGGCAGAGAGGCAGGCAGAGAGAGAGAGGAGGAAACAGGCTCCCCGCTGGGCAGAGAGCCCGATGCGGGACTCGATCCCAGGACCCTGAGATCATGACCCGAGCCGAAGGCAGCGGCTTAACCCACTGAGCCACCCAGGTGCCCTTATTTTTATTTTTAAAAGATTTTATTTATTTGACAGACGGAGATCACAAGTAGGCAGAGGAGCAGGCAGAGAGAGAGAAGGAAGCAGGCTTCCCTGCTGAGCAGAGAGCCCGATGTGGAGCTTGATCCCAGGACCCTGGGATCATGACCTGAGCCGAAGGCAGAGGCTTTAACCCACTGAGCCTCCAAGGCGCCCTACTATTATTATTTTAGTTTTTATTTTAATTATCTGGCCCTCATCATCACAAGGCCCTAATCCCTATCACCTTTTTCCTCCTTTCCTCCATCCTTCTCCCCTCTGGTAACCATTGGTTTGTTTTCTATAGTTGAGTCTCTTTTCTTTCTCCCTCCCTCCCTTTGCTCATTTGTTTTGTTTATTAAATTCCACATATGTGAGAAATCATATGGTATTTGTCTTATACTTATTTCACTTAGTAGTATACTCTCTACCTCAATCCATGTTGTTGCAAATGCTCAGATTTCATTCTTTTTATGGCAGAATAATATTCCATTGTATATACACTGCACCATTTTTATCCATTCATCAATTGATAGATACTTGGGCTTCTTCCATATCTTGGCAATTGAAGATAAGGCTGCTATAAACATCAGGGTGCATGTATCCCTTTGAATTAATATTTTTGAATTTTTTTGGTAAATACACAGTAGTGCGCTTACTGGCTTATAAGTTAGTTCTATTTTTAACTTTTTGAAGAACCTCCATACTGCTTTCCACAAGGGCTGCACCAGTTTGCATTCTCAACAGGACATGAAGGTTCCTTTTTCTCCACATCCTCACTAACACCTTTTATTTCTTGTGTTGTTATTTTTAGCCATTTTGACAAGTTACAAGTCATATCTCATTGTGGTTTTGATTTACATTTCCCTGATAATAAGTGGTGATGAGAATTCTTTCCTGTGTGTTAGCCAACTGTATATCTTTTGGAAAAATGTCTGTTCATGTCTTCTGCCCTTTTAAAAACTGGATTATTTGTTTTTTGGGTGTTTAGTTTTATAAGTTCTTTATGTATTTTGGATACTCACCCTCTCAGATATGTCATTTGCAAATATCTTCTCCCATTCCGTAGTTTGCCTTTTTGTTTTGTTTACTGTTTCCTTCCATGTGCAGAAGCTTTTTATTTTGATGAATCCCAGGTAGTTTACATCGCTTGCATCAGGAGACCTGACCTCTCTAGAAAAAGATTGCTTTGGCCAACATCAGAGAAATTACTGCTTGTGCACTTTTCTAGGATTTTTAGGATTTCAGGTGTCACATTTAGGTCTTTAATCCATTTTGAATTTATTTTTGTGTATGGTGTAAGAAAGTGGTCCACTTTCATTCTTTGCAAGTTACTCCAGTTTTGCTGACACCATTTGTTAAAGAGACTGTCTTTTTCCTACTGGATATTCTTCCCTGCTTTGTCAAAGATTAATTGACCATATATTTGTGGATTTATTTCTGGGTTTTCTATTCTGTTCCATTAACTTTGGTGTCAATTTTTGTGCCAACTCCATACTGTTTTGGTCACTATAGCTTTGTAATCTAACTTAAAGTCCAGAATTATGATGCTTCCTGCTTTGCTTTTCTTTTTCAAGATTCCTTTGACTATTTGAGGTCTTCTGTGGTTCCATACAAATTTTAGGATTGTTTGTTCTACTCTGTGAAAAATGCTGTTGGTATTTTCTTAGGGATTGCATGAAATGTGTAGATTGCTTTGGGTAATATAAACATTATAACAATAATTGTCTTCCTGTCCATGAACATGGGAATGTCTTTCTGGTTTGTTTTTTTTTTTTTTTTTTTGTGTCGTCTTCAGTTTGTTTCATCAGTATTTTATAGTTTTCAGAGTATAGGCCTTTCTTCTCTTTGGTTTGGTCTATTCCTAGGTATCTGATTATTTTTGGTGCAAATTGTAAATGGGATTGTTTTCTTAATCTGTCTTTCTGTGACTTCATTATTGGCATTTAGAAATGCAACAGATTTCTGTAAATTGATTTTATGTCCTATGATTTTACTGAATTCATTGATCAGTTCTAGCAGTTTTTTTGTGTGTGTGTGTGCAGTCGTTTGGGTTTTTATATATAGTATCATGCCATCTGCAGAGTGAAAGTTTGACTTCCTCCTCACGCATCTGGGTTCATTTTATTTATTTATTTATTTTTGTTATGTGATTTGCATGGTTAGGACTTCCAGTATTACGTTGAGTAAAAGTGATGAGAGTGGACATCCTTGTCTTATCCCTGACCTTAAGATGAAAGACTCTCACTTTTTCCCCACTGAGGATGTTAGTTGTGGGCTTTTCATAGATGGTTTTTTATTATGTTGAGATATGTTCCCTGTAAACTTACTTTTTGAGAGTTTTTATCATGAACAGGTATTGTACTTTGTCAAATGCTTTTTTCTGCATCTATTTAAATGGTTATATGGTTCTTTTCCTTTCTCTTACTGATGTGATATATCACATTGATTGATGTGCAAATATTAAAACACCCTTGCAACCCAGGAATAAATCCCGCTAAATTATGGTGAGTGATTTTTTTTTTTTTAAATGCAGTGTTGTGTTGGCTTGCTAGTATTTTGTTCAGGATTTTTGCATCTATGTTCATCAGATATATTAGCCTGTAGTTCTCTTTGTGTGTGTGTGTGTGTGTGTGTGTGTGTGTGTGTGTGTTTGGTTTGGTTCCGTTTTTAATCTGGTTTTGGTATCAAGGTAATAATGGCCTCATAGAATCAATTTGGAAGTTTTCCTTCCTCTTCTATTTTTTGGAAAAGTTTGAGAATAGGTGTTAACTGTTCTTTAAATGTTTGGTAGAATTTGCCTTTGAAGCCATTTGGCCCTGGACTTTTCTTTGTTGGTTTTTTTTCTTTTTTTATTTGGTTACTAATTCAGTCTCTGTGCTGTTAATCAGTATATTCAAATTCTGTATTTCTCCTTGCTTCTGTTTTGGTAGGTTATATGTATCTATTTCTAGGAATTTATCCATTTCTTGTAGTTAGCCCAATTTTTTGACATACAGCTTTTCATAATATTTTTCTATAATTATTCATATTTCTGTGATATTGGTCAGGAGCTTTCCTTTCTCATTGGTGATTTTATTTATTTACTTGTGAAGTCATTCATGTATGTATATATGCATGTATGTATGTATTTTAGTTTCTATATCATTTGTTTCTGCTCTAATCTTCATTATTTTCTTCCTTCTACTAGTTTTAGGTTTTGTTTATTTTTCCTTTTCTAGCTCTTTTGGTATAAGCTAAGGTTGTTTGACATTTTTCTTGCTTTTTGAGGTGGGCCTGTATTGCTGTAAAAATCTCTCTTAGAACTGCTTCTGGTGTGTCCCGAAGGTTTTGAACTCTTGTGTTTTCATTTTCATTTGTTATTACATAGTTTTTATTTTTTCTTTTTTTTCCTGGTTGTCTCACTGATTATTTAATAACATATTATTTAACCTCCAGATATTTGTGATCTTTCCAGATTCTTTCTAGTGATTGACTTCTAGTTACAGAGCATTGTGGTCAAAAAAGATCAGAAAAGCATGGTTTGGCTTTGATCTTCCCATATATTTTAAGGCTTACTTTGTGGCCATATATGTGATCTATTCTGGAACATGTTCTAGGTGCACTTGAAAAGATTCTGTATTCTGCGGTCTTGGGATGGAATGTTCTGAAAATATCTGTTAAATCCTTCTGGTCCAGTGTGTTGTTTAAAGCCATTGTTTCCTTGCTGATTTTCTGTTTAGATGATCTATCCATTAATGTAAGTGGGGTATTAAAAGTTCCCTGTTATTATTGTTATTATCGATCAGTTTCTTTAGTTTGTTATTAACTATTTAATGTATTTGGGTGCTCCCATGTTGGATGCATAAATATTTATAATTGTTACATCTTCTTTTTGCATTGTCCCTTTATTATTAATGTTCTCCCTTGTTTCTTGTTGCAGTCTTTGTTTTAAAGTCCCATTTTGTGCAAAATATATATTGCTACTCTGGCTTTCTTGTGACATCCATGTGAATGATAGATGTTTCTCCATCCCCTCACTTTCAGTCTGGAGCTCAATGTGGGACTCTGTCCTCAGAATCTGGGATCATGACCTGAACCAAAGGCAGATGCTTAAATGACTGAACCACCCAGGTGTTCCAAATCTGCAGGTGTCTTTAGGTCTACAATGAAGCTTTTATAGGCAACATACAGATGGTCTTGCTTTTTGTTTTATCCATTCTGTCACCCTGTGTCTTTTGATTGGAGCTTTTAGTCCATTTGTGTTCAAAGTAATTATTGATAGATGTGTGTTTATTGCCATTTTATTACTTTTATTCTGGTTGTTTCTGAAGATTTTGTCTGATCCTTGTTTTTCTTTCTTTTTTAAAAATATGTTATTTATTTATTTGACTGAGAGAGAGACCACAAGTAGGCAGAGAGGCAGGCAGAGAGAGAGGGGGAAGCAGGCTCCCTGCTGAGCAGAGATCCTGATGCAGGCCTCAATCCCAGGAACCTGAGATCATGACCTGAGCTGAAGGCAGAGGCTTAACCCACTGAGACATCCAGGCACCCCTGCTAGTTTTCTTTAGTGATATATTTGGTTTTCTTTCACTTTATTCTTTGCATATTTTTTTTTAAAGATTTTATTTATTTATTTGTCAGAGAGAGCGAGCGAGAACGGGCACAGGCAGACAGAGTGGAAGGCAGAGTCAGAGGGAGAAGCAGGCTCCCTGCGGGGCAAGGAGCCCGATGTGGGACTCGATTCCAGGATGCTGGGATCATGACCTGAGCCGAAGGCAGCTGCTTAACCAACTGAGCCACCCAGGCATCCCAATTCTTTGCATATTTTTTAGTGTTTTTTGTTTTGTGAGAATCATTAGGTTTGTGTGCAACATCTTCTGCATATAGCAGTCTATATTGTTGATGGTTGCTTAACTTTGAACCTATTCTTATTCCTTTACTCCCCATGTTTTAGGTGTAGAATGTCATATTTTACATAATTTTTAGAAAGGTTTATTTATTTTAGAGAAATGTTGGGGGAGGGGCAAAGGGAGAGGGAGAAACAGTCTTAAGCAGACTCTGCATTGAGCATGGAACCCAGTGCAGGGTTCAGTCCCATGATTCTGAGATCACGACCTGAGCTGAAACTAAGAGTCGGAGATGCCTAGTGACTGCACCACACATCACCACATCCTTTCTTGACTGTTTTGTTGTGGTTATTTTACAGAAATATTCATTTTTACTGCCTTTGTGTTTCCTATCTACCTACTGTCATTTTTGGTGTTTCCTTTCCACTCAAAGAGTGCTTTTTAGTATTTCTTGCAGTCCTGTTTAATGGTCACAAACTTCTTTAGTTCTTGTTAGTCTTGGAAACTCTTTATCTCTCCTTCTCTTCCGAATTATAGCCTTACTCGACAGAGCATTTTTGGCTGCAGGTTTCTTTGATTCAGCACTTTAACTATATCTTGGCACTCCTTTCTGGCTTGGAAAGTTTCTGCTAAAAAATCTTCTGAGAGCCTTATTGTGTTTTCTTTTTATGTAACGGTTTTCTTTTTTCTTGCTGCTTTTATTATTTTTCATTATGACTGTATTTTGCCATTTTACTTACAATATGTCTTTTTTTTAAAGATTTTATTTATTTATTTGAGAGAGAAACAGTGAGAGAGAGCATGAGAGGCAAGAAGGTCAGAGGGAGAAGCAGACTTCCCATGGAGCTAGGAGCCCGATATGGGACTCAATTCCAGGACTCCGGGACTGTGACCTGAGCCGAAGGCAGTTGCTTAACCAACTGAGCCACCCAGGTGCCCTAATTACAATATGTCTTAGTATGAATCTGCTATTGTGATTTTTGGAGGGGGTTGGTTGCATGTGCCTCCTGGATCTGTATATCTGTTTCCTTCCCAAATTAGGGAAGTTCTAAGCTATTATTTCTTCAAATAAATACTCTGTTGCTTTTCTTTCTTTTCTTCTTCTGGGACTGGTAAAATATGAATGTTACTTTGTTTGATGCAGTGACTGAGTTCCCTAAGTCTGTTGTCATTGTGCCCAGTTCTTTTTTTTCTCTTGATTACTTTCAGTTACTCTTCTAGGCCATTAACTTTTTCCTCTACTTCTTCTAGCCTGCTGTTTATTCTCTCAAACATGTTTCCTATTTTGTTTACTGAGCATTTTGTCTCTACTATGTTATTCTTTATCTCTGTGTTAATGGTGTCACTGATGTTCCCCACTCATTCCTCATATCCAGTGAATATCCGTATAATCATTGCTTTAAATTCTCCGTCAGGCATCTTATTTATATCTGTTTCAATTGGATCTCAGCTGTGGTCTTACCCTGTTTTTTTATGTGGGACAAATTCTTCTGTCTTCTTTTTTGTCTAAGTCTCTGTGCCTATTTCATTGTGTTAAGAAAGTCAGCTATACCTCCTGTTCTTAAGGATAGTGGCTTTATGAAGAAGAGGTCCCATAATGTCCTGTAGTATAGTGTCGCCTGTCCCCCAAGGCCTGGGGCTTCTGGATGTGTCTCCAATGTGTGCTGTGTGTGCTCTGCTATTGTGTCCTAGCTGCTTTATCCTTCAGACCAATCATCTGAAGAGGCTCTCTTTGCCTGCTGTGGACAGTGTTTGTCTCTGGCCTGACTGTGGTGCATTTTAACAAGGTGTGTTCTGGTCTGCTTGCGCAATGAAACCTGTTGCCACCACCAATGGGAGCTGAGGCTTTGGAAAAGTCCCCAGGAGGGAGACATGTATTTGCAGGAATTTGGGACCATCTTCTGAGGGAAAGGTCCCACCGTGCTGGGACTGAAGCGGATTTGGCTGAGAAGGGCAGTTTTCTCTAGTGTGCAGTGGGGTGGGCCTTGATATAAGCAAGTTAATTTGGGAGTGTTGATGTTATGATGGTTCCTGCAGCTGGCTTTGTGTTTAATGCTGAAGAATGGAGGAAGGAAATAGTGCTGGCCTGTTCCTTTGTTCTCAGAGGGGTTTCTCCATGAAAGTTGCCTCACTGGGACATACTCAGAGATGAGCAACTAACCATCCCAAGGCTTGACCCAGACATTCTTCAGATTGCTTTTTCTATACTATATGTCTATGGATGTTTTCCCTCCTTTTTCTCCTCTAATATCTTCTGAGCTTTCCCAGAGCCAAGCATGCTGACTTTTAAAACTCCAGGTTTTAAGCTCTGTTGCAAGAGTGCATGAAATTTGGGCCCTCTTGCTTTCCAGTGTGGTTGCTGTGGGGATTCGTTTTCCTCCTGCACTCCCACTATGTGCTTGTCTTTTGCCCTTTTCTGTAACCATGGCTTCCTTCCCACCATAGTGGCTTTTCCTAAACTGTGTCTCCACATTTCTTAATTTCTCTGAAGTGACCTCTTCTTTACATTTAATTGTGGAGTTTTTTCGGCCAGTCTTCATGTAAATTTCTGGGGTATTTAGGGTGATTTGATAGTTATTTAGCTGTGTTTGTGGGACAAGGCAAGCCTAAGGGCCTCCTACTCTACCACAATCTTCCCTTCCCTATGGGTTTATTTTGAATTCTCAATTTTATTTCATTACTTTGTGTAATTATCCTATGCTAGTATGCTATTGCTTTGATTACAGTAGCTTTATAATAAGTTTTGAAATCCAGAATTGTGACTCCTTTTTGTTCTCCCTTTTTGAGATTGTTTTGGTTTTTCAGGATCTTTTGCAGTTCCATATGGATTTTAGGATTAGCTTTTACATTTTTGCAAAATTGCAGTTAGGATTTTGATAAAGGAATGCACTGAATTTCTTGAACACCATGGTTATTACTACCCTCTTAACAAAATTAAGTCTTCCAGGTCATTAACTCAGATTATCTTTCATTTATTTAGGTCTTGTAAAAATTCTTTCAACAATGTTTTGTTGTTTTGATGTGCAAGTCTCAAACCTCCTTTGTGAAACTTATTCCTGAGTATTTTATTCTTTTTGGTAGAAAAGAATAAATGGAATGGAATTTTTCTTAATTTCACTTTGGATTGTTAATTTCTAGTATGTAGAAATATAAATTATCATTAGAACCAAATTAATAGACATTTCTCAGTACCCTGGCATATGGCTGATATATACTTAAGATCATGGAAGAATTTTGTCACATACTATTAGCATACTGCCACCTTAACTGATGTGTTGTACACATTTATTTTGAGGAATGAAATGGGAAATACATTTTACATGTAAAATCATACCTTATTATCAAACTACAAATGATATTGATTTGACATATTTTATGAGGACTATGTCAAACTATTCAAAAGATTCTGGACACATATTTGCATGCATTTACCAAACTAATGAATGGTGAATCAAATAGAATTTTACGTCAAATAGGGTTTTTTTTTCCTTCACTGAATTACTTAAATTTTCCATTTTTCAACAGTCATTGGTAAGTTTCTCAAAAGTGACACTTCAAAAATATCTAAGTTTGATATCTGAGTGATAGGGTAGAATATAAAGAGCTCTTATATAAGGAAAACATCAAAATCATTTCTAAAAGAATGTTTTGGAAATTTAAAAGAAGCAGTTTTCCATTTGTTATATGTAATTCAGGCATATATATCACTCTCAGAGAAAAATGAGAGCAATCAGGAAAAAAATCCCTTTAAAATGCTATAATTTCAGTTTGTCTCCAATTACTTTTAAACACATACTTTTGCAACAAAAAATTTCAACATTGCTGAATATAAAATAGCCGATGAAATGTATATCTTCTCCCATGACAATTTTGTAGAACACCATTATTAGTACCTATTGCTCACGTGAGTTTAAAAAACAAGACAAAACAAAAGAACAAAAACATTCTTCTGGGATGTCTTATTGCAGGATTTTTTATACTGAAAAATTAAAGTTACATTATTTGATTTTTAGATTTAAATGTAGAATATTATGCTTTGTAGTAAATATATTCTCTTTTAAATGTCTTACATATATTTTTTTGTTATTTTGTTTCTGTAAATAACTGCATTGGTACCAAAAGAATTTATCTTTGTCTTGATTATTCACCATAAAACAGGACCCACACAGCCAAGATGTATGCTTAAGGTTATTTAATAACTGTTAAAGAGACAATTTCGATACATAAATCTGGAATGCCATCTATCAACCTAATGAAAAGAAATATTATTATCTTGCATTTTCTTTTTCTGTTATTGATTTGTGGTGCCCCAAGACCATTTTAAAAATGATCAGTGGAGTCCTTAACTGTCATGGAAACAAATTCATTCCTTGGGTGGCTGAGCAACATGAGGGGAAATAAATTTCTCAGAAATGTATCCCCTGAAGGTTGCTATCCATTATTGTTACAAGTTTGCAATGGAAATGGCTTTATTGCTACATAAAGAATATGATAAAATTTAAAGCTTGTGAAAGATTATTAGAAAACAAATATAATACATATTTAATATATTACTGACAATATATCACCACCTATGATACATTTATTTATTTAGACCATATTTTGAGTATATCAGAACAAATGTGGAAAAATTCAAATCTGAATGTTAATCCAAGGAGTAATAAAAATGAAAAATGAATACCTGCAGGGAATTGGGAATTAAAATATTCTTCCATTTCCAACATAGAACTCTTTTTTTTTTTTAACATTTTCTTTATTTATTTGACATGGAGAGAGCACAAGTAGACAGAGCGGCAGGGAGAGAGAGAAGGAGAAGCAGGCTCTCCACTGAGCAGGGATCCCGACGTGGGGCTCGATCCCAGGACCCTGGTATCATCACCTGAACCGAAGGCAGAAGCTCAACCCACTGAGCCACTCAGGTGCCCCTCCAACATAGAACTCTTAACGTTTTCTGCTTGGATGGCAAATATGAGCTCAGTAGATCAGATTTCATATCAGTGTTTCACTTTACTTCTTGGACATTGTACCTAGTCTGGACTTTAGTAAGGTTTCGAGAGTTCGTAAGATTATTCCACTAGAAAAATAAAGCAGAAGTTAGTGGAATTAGTCATATGAGTTTAGCCGTGTTATCTCAGCCAACTGTTACATGACATAAGCTAGAAAGAGCCACACCACATAAGTTGGAATATATTATTTTTATTATTTTAAAATGTATTTCTGTTTATAGGTCTATACACAGGTAAATACATATTTTTACTTAAAAGAAGAATAAATATTTTCAGCTGTGTATGATATATCTGCAAAGATATTAAAGTTTCCATATTTTTATAAAAGCAAATAACTGGAATACCTTTAGTGTTCTACTAACTGTACTAATTATCATTCTCTGGGTATACAGAGATTCTGTGTAATTTTAAATTGCTCTTATATATAATATTTAAATTTTTTTCTCCAATGGCTTAGTTTTCCTTGTATGATTAAAATGAACAAATCTCAGTAATTGGGTTTATTATACTTATTGCCTACCTGTTTTTGTAATATCTTGTTTTCTTGAAAGCATGATTCTTGGAAGTCTACAAATAGAAAGTTTCATTAGAATAAACAAAGTGAAGAAAATAGCAAAGTATTACAAAGTTACTGTAGTAATCCATACATGCAGTTCTCCACATTAGCATTCAGGTCTCTAAACTCAGATGTAAATCTGTATTTGATATCTTGATGCCAAAAATAGCTAACACTTGAGTTTTGTTTTAGATCTATCTGATGTATCAAGTTTAAAATTTCTCCATTAGGGATTAATCTAGTTAAAAATATGGCTATTCTAAGTCCTCGTATTTTTTAGTACCTAGTTTCAGTGATCCATTGAAAAGCCAACACCTTTAAACTGATAGGAAACACACTGTATTGTAAGGTCTAAAATTCCAAGTGCTGCTTTGACATCTTTGAACCTCACAGGGTCCCAAAAGCCTAACCATGAGCATTCCCCTGCTCTTACCAAGTATGTGTTCCCACTGTTCCCTTCCCAGTAAGAAAGGCTCCTCACCTGACTTGTTCCTCTACCAGCCAGATCAGCTGTGCTCTACCAGGTCCTCAACCTAAATTTTCCAGCCTGTGGAATTAATCAAACAAATCAGTCACATCTTCTCAAAGGAACCAGGGGGCACCTTATCTTCTTGTTACTCCAGAGCCTGCTTCCACATCTCTGTTCACTCTATTCCCAAGTACAAATTCCATGTGGCCTTGCATGGCATGCAGTGTCCTTCTCCCCTAGACTGTGGATATAGTTGGCTGAAGAACTGCTGTCAAGTCTGACCAGTTTTGGGTTTTATGTTTAGCTCTCTGGTACTGTTTTAGTGCAGGAGATCCCTCCTTCACCATTTCGGTGAATAGGAGATGATCACAATACATATATATGTGATGAAAAGGAATAGTTTATTAAATTTTTTTTCATGCCTTTATGAGATTTAAATGTCTTTAATATAAATGAAAACTTTGCTGTTTTATTGTTGTTGTTCTGAGCCATTCAAAGGGAATAATGTAATTTGAGCTTATTATATTATAAAAATATTATTTCCAGAATATAAAATGGATTTTAGCAAAGGGGGATGACTTTTTTTTAATCATAACCTATCAGCTTATATTTACTTAACTCAGCAGTAAAAAGCTCCTAGACATGATGAATGAATGATGTTCTTCATACATTATTTGTAAATTTATCTAACATGGCAGCAGTAATATATGAGAATTATATTCATGTTGCTATAGCTATGTGTGGTCATTATTATTGAATGGATTCCATATAATTTGTAGGGCCTACCAGACTTACCTTAATCTTTTCTGATTTAATTATAGGCTCTCCAGATTTAATAGGACTTTTGTATATTCCCTGAATTTCAAAAAATAATAGTTTCCTTATCTGACAGTTAAATTCCACTATTAGCCAATTAAATGGTGAAAACAGGGCCTTCTAAAGCACACACATTCATACATACACACACCTGGACATATATTTGCTCAAATAGGGTTGCAAAACACTGGCTTCCTAGAGGTAATATTTTGCGTTTCTTCATAACCATCAAGTCATTGATTCTAGTCCTTTCTTTTATTTTAAAATGTTAATCTTAACATGCGGCTTGGGAAAAAACTGCATAATTTTTCTATACCTAAATCAATGTGTACCTATAAAAATTAATAATTATCATATTTTAGACATTAAAGTATTTTTATATACCCTGATTCACTAAAAAAATGGAAATTTTGCTTTAAAATCCCTTCTCCAAAAGGAGTCTTCAATGTTAAAATCTAAGGTACATTGGTTTGTAACTGCTGCTTAATTATAACCAGCACTGAGCAATGACATATTAAATGGCATCACATGTTAGAGAGGCATGCAGTATAATTGTCTAAAACTCAGAATATCTGGTTCTGTAACTAATTTTCTTCCTAACCATTTATATTTCTCAGTTGTAAAATTAAGTAATCTCAAATTCCTATTCAAGTCTAGAATATTGTTACTCAGCACATTTGGAAGCTATGATACAGGGAAAGACTTGGGTTGATTTTCTTTTTATAAAGGTTTATTAGAAAAAGATTCTGAGCACCTGAGCATACTTAACAAATTATGAAATCCTTTCTATAATATTAATCTGAACTTAGTAATATGCAACTTATTTTTGTCAAACAGCAAACACTCCTATCATTGAACATTCTAAATTCTGGTTAATTGATGGGATGTATTTGCCTTTGAAGGACATATGCAGTAAAATATTTTGATGCCTGAAGAAGTAAATACACATATATATAAGTTAATCATTATAGATTTTTTATGTTTATTTTAGAAAATTTTTTATGTTTAATTTTAGAAAAATATACATTTGTAGGTTTTTTGAATACCATATAGCATCAAATCCAAAACAAATGATGGACTTGGAGACATTAAATAAAAGTTGAGTGAAGATCAGTTATTCAAATGAACAAATGATTGCACATTTATATACAATAGATTCTTTTGATATTTTAACAGCTTTACAATCTTGAAGCTCATTTTATTATACTTTGTGAAAGTTTAAATAATGCATATTAGGTATATTAACCCATCTCAAATGTATGTATGTTAATTTCTTTCTTTTTTTTTTTTTTTTTAAAGATTTTATTTATTTATTTGACAGAGAGAAATCACAAGTAGATGGAGAGGCAGGCAGAGAGAGAGAGAGAGGGAAGCAGGCTCTCTGCTGAGCAGAGAACCCGATGTGGGACTCGATCCCAGGACTCTGAGATCATGACCTGAGCCGAAGGCAGCGGCTTAACCCACTGAGCCACCCAGGCGCCCCTATGTTAATTTCTTAAAAACAGAAAAATTTCAACCTGAAATTCATTAACAGAGTTGTGTTTAATATGTGTTTATTAGAATTTCATAGATAAAGCCTTAATTGTTTTCCTTTAAGAATAAGCACCAGAATTTTCCCATACATATGAAGCATTGGGAATGGGCTGTAAAAGTTAACTAGAGAATCTTGAGTTTTTTTCTGACTTATAAATGAGGAAAGCCCAAAGACAATTTAATCAAAACCTTCAAATAAACAACTGTTCTCAGTGGAGATTTCCGGAAGGCATTTGTATAGCTAAAGGAAAAAAGACTTTTGCAAATATTAAATCTAAAAGTGGTGGAAACTGCAAATTATTTGGCATATCTGTTTCTGACACAAATAGTTAATTTTCTTTTATCTATTACAGTATAAGTGCTTTCTTTAATCTTCTTAAGTTTCCTTTAAGAATATTAAACTATGAGCCAGAAGAGTCATGTTCAAGGTCTCACAATAGCATTATGACTCTGAGCAATTCATTCAGACTGTTTTAGCTTCAGTTTTACTTTCTAGTATTAGGATAAAGTAGTTATAATAATAATTGTTCTTGTGGGGGTTATTGTAAGAGTACATAATTATTTGCTTGAAAGTACATTGTAAATCTAAGTACTATGTCAATATTAATAATTAGTTTAGAACTACACCTTACAAGGCTAATGAGTTTTGATCAGTTTGGGCAAATGAGTGGGCAAAAGATAAGATAGGCTAATTATATCTATGGAAGTGGGAGTACAATGCTACCATACTTAGGACTATATATTGAGTGAAGAAATGCTCCCTTTCTCAACACAGAACTTAAACTGAACCTCAAGCTGTGTGGCCCTTAAGGAACTTTAAAAAAAAAGAATCTTTCACATAGTAGTTCTTATTTTTGAATGATCTTCCTCTTGAAGGCATTGGGGCCAAAGAGTGTGCTTTCTGATCAAGTCAAGTACAGCTTTTGTTTTCCCATATTTGCTTTCTGGCTTCAGTATTTCATGGTTGTGTAAACTTCAGTAGGTTAATTCAGTCTCTAAGCTTCAGCTTCTTCTCTGTGGATAGTAATGCCAACTGCCACTGTTAAGTTGAAAGAACAGTACTCAATAGGGCACAGTCATTAAGCATTTTTCTTTTCTTCCAACATCATTGATGCTCTTGGTGAGTTAGTTATTGGTCTCTCCTAGCATGAATCTCAAAGTCCCATGACTTTGTAGTCACTCTCTGATTAAAAAAAGAAAGAGAAAAAAAAAAAGTCCTGAGGGCATTTCTAGTCAAAAAAAAATTTGCTCTTATTTCATTAAAATGTTGGTACATTTAAACAATTCAAATTCCAACCTTAACTTGAGGTTAAAACACCTGCCCTCTCACACCTTGAATATTTTGCAGGATGAAAACCAACAATAGTGAAGACAGGTATGGTCAGCTTCTTGAGGTACTGTTCTGCTAATTTTCCTCTTCTTGTATCCTATAATATTTCATCTCCTCACTTGTTAGTTTGCTTCGGGCTCCTCTAGTATTAGAGTGGGTCCAGGGAGAGAGGAGATGTGAGAAAATGCCTTCTTATGAAATGGCATTTGTGTTTTCTAAGCTCGGTAGAGTGGAATTTTAATTCTTGCCTTGGGTATTTTGATTTCTCAGAATCAAAATCAGGGTATTTTGATTTCCCTCCCTGTGAACCTCTAACCATATTCCCTCTTTGAGCTCCTGGTTATCCTCTTCTACTTAACCTCTCTTATCCTTGTTCATGACTTTATTTTTCTCCAAAGTACTTTTCACAGTTTGACATATTTATTTCTTTATTGTCTGCCTTCCCTCAGTAGAATATGAGATTTTTGAAGTCAGAGATTACCTGTTTTATTTATTATTGTATCTTCTGTGCCTAAAAATATGTAGTAGACATTCAATAAACTTTTTTTTTTTTTGAGGAATGAGTAAATAAATGAATGTTTGGAGGGAGATCCCTTATAGTGCAATCTCGTTGTGTCTTTATTTGTTGTGATCCAAAATAAGCTCTTGTTGGCTCCTGTCAAAATACCAACAGTAAGTTCCCCTGAAACGCTGTGGCTGACAATGAAAGTGCAGCGACTTCCCAACTCATCCCTCTATACTCTTGGGGACAACTAAATAACCACAAACTCATATATTTGGAACTTTTTAGAGATCAGTCTCAATATCTCATGAAGGACAAAGCTAAGTTCTCTGAGTCTTAATGTAACCTCTACCTGTCTTAAAATGAGGATGAAGTACCTCTTTTTGCACAGGAAATCCATGCCTCTTTACCACCTCCAGAGAAATTTCCTCCAGGGGCACCTGGGTGGCTTAGTCATGAAATATCTGCCTTTGACTCAGGTCAGGATCCCAGGGTCCTGGGATAGAGCCCTGCATTGAGCCCTCATCAGGCGCCCTGCTCAGCGGGAATCATTCTTCTTCCTTCTCCCACTCTCCCTGCTTGTGTTCCCTCTCTCACTATGTCTCTCTGTGTCAAATAAATAAAAATATTTAATTAAAAAAAAGCTCTCTGAAACTCCTATCAATATTACTGACTTGGATGTTGAACTTAGATTTGCAGAACTGTGTGTCAGACACCCCTTTGCATTCTCTGTAGGTCATGCAGTTTGCTTCAGACCTATAGCTTTGCTCTTTTGCCATCAGGGTCTCAGTCAAATTTGAGACAAGATTAGTTCTATTTTGGAATCCTATTACATCTGCCTTGAAAAGCTGTTGTAAATGTATAATGAGATGAGGTAAATCAATCATTTACCAAAATGTGTAACATAAAACAAATATTTTTTTCTTCATTGTCTTCCCTAAAGTCATTTCTTGGTGTTCCTACTAAAATAATAGGATCCTAGCCCATAATTACATTTCCTTGGAAATTTTAAGCTCAGAAAAAAGTAAAGGGCTAATAAATTCCCTTGAAAATCTGAAGAAGGAAAAAAAGGTGTACAAGAAAAAAAGCCCAAAGTCATCATGAATATGTCACATATAAGTTAGAGTTACAGTATTTATTTTTTCCTGACAGAAGTATATCACCTCCTGTTGCTAATTTTTAAATTTTCCTTTAGAGGTGCAAGCTAAGCAATTTTAAATTGTCAGAGACACATAAATTACTGACTTATTTTAGCAGCAAGGGCTATTTTCTGGTATCCAGTCATTAGATCTGAAATACATTTTATAGCAAAGTATAAGATTAAATAGTTTCACCTCTAAATGTAGTATGCATATGATTCCTGTATCCTCCTTAAAAATTAAGTTTCACGTTTGGCAGAGAGTGAAATTCGTCATTGACAAAGCATTGCAGGTGAGCTCATTCTCCTGTTACCTTGATGTATGGAATTATTCCCTCCGGTTCAAATCTAATCAAATGTGACCACAATTCATGTAATACTTTCCTCCAGATCTGTGCAGCCTTAACAGTATTACCAACTAATGTATTCTTCTACAGAGACACCTCTAGTAAAAACCTTCTGTAATCAAGTAATTCTTCAGTGAATTAGATTTTATTCTGAGTTTAGGAGTAGTTTTATTGGAGTTATCAATACTTTGGAAACTTGGCAAATTACCTGGGTATAATAAGGTGTAATGAAAGATGAATTTAAAAATTTCCCCCAAAGCTGTGAACATTTACAAAGACTTGAAATAAATAATTTGCATTAAAATAAAAATGTAATATCACTTAAGTTATTTGGATATAGTCTTTTGGAAATCTCATGTTTGAAAACATAGTATTACATATAAACATTGTCATATGAATCCTGTATCCAGAATGACTTTATGACAATGGTACTCTTAAGGTATCCCAATTCCATGTGTTTTGAGCACGTACTTGAAGACCTGAGACCAACACCTTCATAAGGAGGTCAAGCAGATAGTTACCAAACTTCTTTCATCCCATGTTTATCAAAAACGTGCATCCAAGGAATTTTTTTATGAGTCTTGACAGTACTTCTATATCCTTGAATTACATTAGGCTACAACATGTCTCATAGTGCACATTCTTTCAACTTCCTTGGTGTCTTTGTGAAGGCTTAGTTAAGTGATCATTCAAATATCTGTCCCAGCCCTTCCAAACCTGGGCAATCTGCTAACCCTAATCTGGTAATTTGGGATTTAAAGCACTGGTGTGAGGCCAGCTTCTTATATTCCATAAAGAATTTTTTTTATTATTATTTTGCATTCTAACTCCCAAGATTCAGAACTGTGGTAGAGAAGGTTATCAATATTTTTAAAATTAAATGTGGATATCAAAATTAAATGTGGATATCAAATAGCTACCCCATCTTCATAGGTCTGTCATGTTGACATAATATTAATTAGGACACATAACTCAGCCTTGACATCCATTTCTAAAAGAAATTGAAATACACCAGGAAATTTGTGATTTTCTCTGGTTTTTACAAAAGACCAAAGTATTATAGGGTCATGGTAAAAGAAGATAATGCACAGATCATACAGTAATTTCTTAGTTTTTTTTTTTTAAACTCGTCCTTTTTCCCTAGTACTTTTGTTTTTATACTTCTTATGCAGATAAAATACATATAAAATTTATCTTTAGGGGTACATGATTGGCTCAGTCCATAGAGTATGCAACTCTTGATCTCAGGGTTGTGAGTTCAAGTCCCATGTTGGGTGTGAAGCCTCTTTAAAAACATTTTTTTTTAAATTAACAACTTCAAAATAAAATTTATCAGTAGTGTCTTCTAGTACATTTATAGTGTACTGTTGTCCAACCAATATCTGATTCCAGCACATTTTCCACATCCCTGTAGAAGCCCCATGCCCATTTTAGAGTCAATTCCCATTTTCCTTTCCCTTTAACTCCTGGAAACTAATAATTTTTTCTCTTTATGAAACTGCCTGTTCTGGGTATTTCATAATGGAGTCATACAATATATGGCCTTTTGTTTCTGGCTTCTTTCATTTAGTTTATTGTTTTCAGTGTTCTTTAAGCTGTATTATGTATTAGTATTTTATTCTTTATGACTGAATATTCCATTGAATGTATATGTTGGGTGTGTCTAAACACAAACACTTTTATCCATTTGTTAATTAGTGAGCACTTGGATTGGGGTTGTTTCTATCTTTTGGCAATTATGAATAGTACTTCTCTGAACATTTTTTTAAAAAATATTTGTTTATTTGACAGAGAGTTAGAGAGAGAGCACAAGTAAGCAGAGCAGCAGGGAGAGGGAGAGAGAGAGAAGCAGGCTGTCTGCTGAGTAGGGAGCCCAATGTGGGGCTCGATCCCAGGACCCTGGAATCATGACCCAAGCCAAAGGCAGCTGCTTAACCCGGGCGCCCCCTTCTCTGAACATTTTTGTGAAAATTTTGTTTGAACACTGGATTTCACATCTTTCGGATACATTCCCAGGAATGGAGTTTCTGGGTCAAAGGTTATTCTATATTTAACTTACTGAGAAACTGTCAAACTATATTCCATAGCAGCTGTACAAATGTACATTCCTATCAGCAGCAGACAAGGGTTCCAGTTTCACCATTTCCTTACCACCATTTGTTATTTTCCATTTTTGTTTTTTAATTAAAGTCATCCTAGTGTGAAGCAGTAGTTAATTTTGGCTTTGATTTGCACTTCCAAATAGCAAATAATGTTGAGCTTGTTGACCATTTGTATATCATCCTTGGGAATGTTCGTTCAAGTCCCTTGCTCATTCTTTTAAATTTAAATTTAAATTTTTTATTAACATAGTGTATTATTTGCTTCAGGGATACAGGTCTGTGAATCATCAGTCTTACATAATTCATAGCACTCACCATAACACATACCCTCCCTAATGTCTATAGCCTAGCCACGCTATTCCCCTCCTCCACCCCTGCAATCCTCAGTTTGTTTCCTGAAATTAAGAGTCTCTATGGTTTGTCTCCCTCCCTAGTCCTATCTTGTTTCATTTTGTTTCCTCCCTGTCTGCCATGACCCCCACCCTGCCTCTCAAATTCCTCCTATCAGAGAGATCATATGATAACTGTCTTTCTCTGATTAACTTATTTTGCTTAGCATAATGCCCTCTAGTTCAATCCATGTCATCGTAAATGGCAAGATTTTGTGTTTGTTTTTTTTTTTATCTTTTTTAAAAAGATTTTTATTTATTTATTTGACAAACAGAGATCACAGTAGGCAGAGAGGGAGTCAGAGAGAGAGGGAAGCAGGCTCCACGCTGAGCAGAGAGCCCGATGTGGGTCTTAATCCCAGGACCCTGGGATCATGACCTGAGCGGAAGGCAGAGGCTTTAACACACTGAGCCACCCAGGTTCCCCAGATTTTGTTTTTTGTTTTTTTTGATGGCTGCATAATATTCCATTGTACATATATACCACATCTTCTTTATCCATTCATCTCTTGATGGACATCTAGGTTCTTTCCATAGTTTGTCCCTTGTCCATTTTTATTTTTTATTTTATTTTTTCAAAAGATTTTATTTATTTATTTGACAAGACAGATCACAAGGAGGCAGAGAGGCAGGCAGAGAGAGGGGGGGAAGCAGGCTCCCCACTGAGCAGAGAGCCTGATGCAGGGCTTGATCTCAGGACCCCAGGACCATGACCTAAGCCAAAGACAGAGGCTTTAACCCACTGAGCCATCCAGGCACTCCCCCTTGTCCATTTTTAAATTGAGTTGTCTTTCTGTTAAGGTGTAAGTGCTTTTTCTATATTATGGATAAAAGATCCTTTTTTTTTTTAAGATTTTATTTATTTATTTGACAGAGAGACACAGTGAGAGAGGGAACACAAGCAGGGGGAGGGGAGAGGGAGAAGCAGGCTTCCCTCAGAGCAGGGAGCCTGATTCGGGGCTCGATCCCAGGACCCTGGGATCATGACCTGAGCCAAAGGCAGATGCTTAAATGACTGAGCCACCCATGTGCCCTGGATTCAAGATCCTTATTGGATATATAGTTTGCAAATATTTTCACCCATTCTTTGTGTTGTCTTTTCACATTCTTGATAGTGGCCTTTGATCTTTTTCTTTTAATCTTGCCTTCTATGTTTTCTTCCCCTACTGTTTCCCAGGGACAACTATATTCCTCTCTCATGGATGAGCAGTTCTTCTGCACTTCATCTAACTAAGACATTTTTCTAAGTACAATCAGTCTTTAGGGGCTCAGGCTTAATTAGGAACAGTATACTCTCTCAATAAAAACAGGTCTCCACAAAGAAAAGTTTTATACTAGCAACTTAGAAAAGAAAGTGTTTTTAAAATTTTTTTTGTGTGAACAGAAGTCTCGTGTACAGATAAATGATTGTTTTCATTTACACAAAATAGTAAGTTTGCTACTTTAAGACAGTCATTCCTAGCAAAATAGTTGGATATAATGGTTGTGAATTTTAAAGAATTGGTGCTTGGTCCTGGGAGCATTATCAACCTTACATAGGCATCCACATATAATCTTTGTATGGTCAACACTATGGAGAAATCCTCTCTGTAGAAGAGTAGGCTTATTATAGAGAGGTGTGAATGTGGTGTGAATTAATGGATACCTGGACACTAAAAACAGGAGTGAATTAAAAATATATATTAACTTGTATATTAACTCCAAACCAGGATAAATAATAAAACAAAAAACATGTTGACTTTACGATTCAAGTTGGAAGCTTGGACAGACCTCTTTTACTATCAAGATATTTCTTCTAGTTTCAGAATACATTTAGGTTCATCTTATTTCTGTGCTATAAATATAAAAAACAATTCTTTTTGACCAGTGTCTTTAATTTAACATCATCTATTTCTCAAAACTGACTTGATGGTAGTACCTAAAGAACGGACAACTGGTATCTTTTTTAAACAGTGACAAAACACCAAATGCAAATATAAACTCACCATTTCCTTAAGGATTGCATTTTCAGTAGGTTTCATGTTTGCATTCAGTTTGATAATCACTCTTCTGGGGGAAGATTTCTTTACTCTTATTAACTTATTTTATTGAATATGGTAGTTGCATTAGATATAGAAGAATGTCTTAAGTGTAATATATAAGTTGAATTTTAGCACCAGTAGGAGATAAATTCTGCTCTACACTTATGAATCTTACGAAACTGTAATCAGATTTATGTAGCTGTAGACTTTTTGCAGTTAAACACACACATACACATAGTCCAGTATAGTAGGTTGAATGGAGAGCCTCAAAAAGATTTGTCTTAAGTATTAATTTCTTATAATGAATGTAACCTTACTTGGAATAACAGGCTTTGCAGATGTAATTAACCAAAGAATCTTGAGGTAAAATCACTCTTTGCCTGGGTGGGCCTAAAATCCAAGCACAGGTGTCCTTACAAGAGTGAGTCAGAGATAGATTATACAGACAGGAAGAGGACACACAGAGAAGGCGGCGATATAAAGATAGTTGAAGAGATTACAATAATGTATCTACCACTCAGGGAATGCCAATGATTGCTGGTAGCCACCAGAGCCAGGAGAGACAAAAAAAAAAGTATTTGCCTCTACATAATTTGAAGGGAATGTACCTTGATTTCAGACTTTTTGCCTCTATAACTGTGACAGAATTAATTTCTCTTGTTTTAAAACCACTAAGTTTTGGGATAGTTCATTATGATGGCCCTTGGAAACTAATACTAGATTTTGGTACTGGGGAGTGAAGAGCTACTGTAAAAATTGCTTAAAAATATGGAAGTGGTTTTGGAATTCAGTGGGTCTGAGGGTGGAAGAATTTTTAAATATATAACAGAGAAAAACCTAGATTTCCTTTAAAAGGCTATTGGTAGAAATGTGGGCACTAGAAGATGCTTCTGGTGAGACCTCAGACAGAAATAAGACCTCAACATGTTATTGGAAACTGGAGAAGTGTTCCCTGTCATAAAGTGGCTGAAAACTTGGTTTAATACTTTTCTGTTGATGGAAAGCAGACCTTGGCAGCAATAAAGTTGGGTATTTAGCTGAAGAGATTACCATGCAAAGTATAAGAGGTGTGGCCTGGGTTCTCCTTCTTGTATTTGGCAAAATATAAGAGGAAAGAGATAAATTAAGGAAAGAGCTGTTAAACAATATGGAACCCGAACTTGAGTTTTGGGGGAGTTCCTACCCTATTGAGATTGCAAAGGATGCTAATAGTGGGAGATTTACTAGTAGGAAAGCATGTTCGGGAGAGAGATTCGAGGTTCAGTTTTGTTGATTAATTGGTTGTGTATATGATCATGGATCCAATTAACCCTCTCCGCAGAAGTCAGGAATAGATAAAGGATTATCCAGGAAGGATCTGTGGAGAACCCTCTTGTCTAATGCTGTAGATCCCTTTGACATACATGAGAAATAGGCAAGGTTTTTGAGACTGCCAGGCTAGCAGAAACACTGCCAGCTTGGACAGAAGAGGATAGATACAGGATGAAATAAAGGATGGCTGTTGGACTTCTGAGGTTCTTCAGGTAGGTAGTGGACTGATAGATACAGCGGCAGCAAATATATGCTACCTTTCAAGAAAAGGAAGAATGACTCCAAGGGCAGAGTCACAGAGACATAGACCAGAGAGATGGGTGCAGAGGAAGATAGAGACACTGAAATTGCCGGAGACTCTGGATAAACATGTTTCTATTTTTTTAAACTACCAAGTGTGTAGTAGTTCGTTATGGTAGCCCTAAGAAACAAATGCATTGGGGTGCCTGGGTGGCTCAGTGGGTTAAACCTTCTGCCTTCGGCTCAGGTCATGATCCCAGGGTCCTGGGATCGAGCCCCACATCGGGCTCTCTGCTCAGCAAGGAGCCTGCTTCCTCCTCTCTCTCTCTCTGCCTGCCTCTCCGCCTACTCGTGATCTCTCTCTGTCAAATAAATAAATAAAATCTTAAAAAACAAAAACAAAAACAAAAAAACAAATGCATTCACTTTTTCTGAAATTTGCAGGTATCATTTGCATCCCGTTTTAGGTAATCATCTTTTCTAACAGAATATGTCTGGAATTCTCTGTCTCTCTGTCTCTCTCTTTCTCTCCTTTTCTTACATACATGTCAAAGCTACACAAAAGCAAACTGAAGTAGAAGATAGAATACCATAATGGAAATCACATTGGGATTTGATTCAAACTAGGTTTAAAGTCTACTCCTCCACTAACTAACTGTGACATTGAGCAACTGAATTAACCTCTCTGAATCTACTTTCTTTAACTGTAAGTTGGCGATAATAAAGTTGACAAGAGAATTAAAATAGAAAAAATATATAGATTGGCAGGCATGGGGCATGCTCATTTTCTCCTTTCTTTTATCCTAGTAGGAACATTATAAATAAGCAATAGGAGGAGTAACCCTGTAATCATGAATTAATGCTTGCAAATTTTGAACATCCAGAATGATTTTAATTCACATGACAATTTATAAGAGACTTATCAGAAAGTTGTGTTTTTTGCAGTCATTGTAAAGCCTGCTATTATATAGATGCATATCTTTATGGCCGTAGGGAATTCAATTAAGGATTTTACCCCCCAAAGGCTACTTCTTAAACTTATATGTACAAAAAAATGTTTTATGGTCAGAGGGGAAAAAATCAAAAACAAAATCTCAGTCAATGGGAAGAGAAAGGCTCTACCTGCTATAGTCTTGGAGTTTTCTGTTAATTTTTTAGTTCTGTCATATCTGATCTTAATTATTAAAACATACTGGTAAGTTTCCGGGTTCCTAAAGTGATCTTAATGATAGATGAATGTCTGTATTTATACTCTCTTCTCACATTTGAGGTTTTATTTCTGAAGACATTTGTAGGGGACATATGCAACGATTTTCCATCTCTCTTGAATGAAGTCCTCTTTAGCCTCACATGAAGCACGATAAGAATGCTTTGAGAAGTTGTATCTATTTGTATCCATTGCTTCTCCAATTTTAATGTTCTGATCTTGAACATGTACCAGAATTCTGGTTCAATAATTGGTTTCTCACTTAGAGTTATAATAAAAGCTCAAATAAATGTGAAGTAATCATGCAATAAAATTTCCTGAAGGGTAAGGATGAGATTTCTTCTACTTTATACAATGTCTTTAAAATATTACTGTTTTCACTTAGAGATCTTCCTAAAAAGTTGACTACATTCTCTCCTTGTCCTAGAGATCTCAACAACAGTTGCTCCTTAGAGTCAGAATGTTGGAATGTGGGTGTTGAAATAAAACGTAAGTGGTGGAAATTTTCTAGCATATTCAAGAGTAAAAGGAATAAGGTGATGTGCTCACAGATGACCATCACTAGCCTAACAATGAACTTACAGTCAACCTTGTTTTATCTGTATTTCCACCCAACCGTGGATTTTGTTGAACCAATCTAAGTCATCAGATAATTTCATCTGTAAATATTTTACATAAATATTTTGGATAGAAACTATTTTTAAACATAATCATAACATCCCTTATCATACCCAAAGTAACACTAAATCTTTAATACCATCAAATATAAGTGCACACGTTCCTCCAAATATTTAGTAATATAATTTTGTACGATATCTTTAAAATAAAATCCAAAAGCATTTATTCATTGTAATTGGAAGACATATTTTTGAGTCTTTTCTATAAGATCCCCTTTTCTTCTTTGTTTTCTTTGCTAGTTATTGTCAAAATGACCTAAAGAGCTATCTGCTTTCATATGATAGCTCCTAGCCACAGGTAGTTATTTAAATTTTAAGAATTAAAATTAAATAAGAATTTAACATAGAATTAAATAAAATTTAAAATGTCACATTAAATACATTCCAATTGCTTAGTAACCTAATATAGTTACTGTATTAAATAATGTAGATATAGGGCAATTCCACTGTTATCAAAAGTTGTATTGGAATGTTCTTCCCCAGAGTTTCCCTCAGTAAAGTGTTGTTGTTGTTTTTACACCTTTACATGTCATTTGACATATTCTGGCACCTGTATTTCCTATAAATTGATAATTACATCTAAGAGTCTTATTGGATTTATGTCCAATATTTTGCCAAAACTATATAGCTTTATTGTGCACTTAAATCAGGAGGTACATAAAATCCAATGGTCTTTTTTTATGATGTTAGTAGCCACTGATGATCATTACCTGTTTTTAATAAAATGATGTATTTTAGTTACTCTATAACTTCCATAATTTTTTTTCTTTCCATGTCATTATTACCTATATAAGCATGATATGTTTATTGCAAGTGGTGCTGCTGCTTTCATTAGGTTTTTATCTTAACCTCTAGTATTCTGGACCCCTGTCATCTGGGACAAAATTCGGCCAGGGATCTACCATTGTTGTAAATCTGAGTCAAGTCCACATTTTGTAGTATTTGAATCAAGATAATAGTCTACCTTTCTGGATTGAAAATTACTTTCTTACTTTCTGTTCTTTATACAATAAAATCTCTCCTAGAAGTTTTATCCTTTGAAGACATTAAAAACATGTACCTAATACTGATTCTCTCAATGCTGATTCTTTCTTCACTAAAACTATTTTAAAGGATTATTTTTCAAAGACATAGACCCAAAAAACAAGGAGAGAAAGCAATTGCAACTGCCTTTTGGAAATTAGAAGGTGGATGTACAAGGCCTACTTCCCTAATGTTCACCTGGAAATAGGAAAAGGAGCCAAAAACTAAAAATTTGACAAAACTCTTTAATTAGGAGTGAAGCAGTATGCTTTTAAGGAAGATCTGATGGTTAAAAAACTGAATTCCTATATGTCATTTGCAAATAGAGAAAATATTTGCAAATGACATATCAGATGAAGGGCTAGTATCTAAAATATGTAAAGAACTTATCAAACTCAACACCCAAACAACAAATAATCCAATCAAGAAATGGACAAAAGACATGAGCAGACATATCTCCAAAGAAGACATCCAAATGGCCAACAGACACATGAAAAAGTACTCAACATCACTCAGCATCAGGGAAATACAAATCAAAACCATAATGAGATATGACCTCACCCAAGTCAGAATGGCTAAAGTTAACATGTGAGGAAACAACAGATGTTGGTGAGGATGTAGAGAAAGAGGAACCCTCCTACACTATTGGTGGGGATGCAAGCTGGTGCAGCCACTATGGAAGACAGTATGGAGATTCCTCACAAAGTTGAAAATAGAGCTACCCTATGACCCAGAAATTGCACCACTGGCTATTTGCCACAAGGATGCAAATGTAATGATGCAAAGGGGCAACTGCACTTCTATCTTTATAGCAGCAATGTCAACAATAGCCAAATTATGGAAAGATCCCAGATGTCTATCGATGGACAAATGGATAAAGAAGACGTGGTGTGTACACACACACACACACACACATACACACACGAATATTATGCATCCATCAAAAATGTAATCTTGCCATTTGCAACAATGTTCTGCTAAGTAAAATAAGTCAATCAGAGAAAGACAATTAACATATTACCTCATTGATTTGTGGAATTTAAGAAACAAGGCAGAGGATCACAGGGGAAGAGAGGAAAAAATGAAGATGAAACCAGAGTGGGAGACAAACCGTAAGAGACTCTTAACCATAGGAAACAAACTGAGGGTTGCTGGAGGGGAGAGGGGTAGTAGTGATGGGCTATCTGGGTGATGGGCATTGAGGAGGGTATGTGTTGTAATGAGCACTGGGTATTATATAAGATTGATGAGTCACTGATGTGTACCCATGAAACAAATAATATATGTTAATTAAAAAACAAAACAAGATAAAACCAAATTCCTAGAACCTCTTCCATTCCATTAGATTGTTTTTCTTTTACTTTGATAGTGCTCTGGAGATTTGTTTGCTAGCAAAGGGTAAATTGTTCTTGGATTGGACTGTTGGGAGTGAATGTATAGTATTATAAAGAGAAAAGTAAATAGACCACATGCATATAAATGCCAAGGTCTTTTTCTCTTCACTTGGCTCTTAGGATGTGGACATCCAGACTTCTCTTCTCTGACAGGAGACTAGGATATCTATCTCTGGGAAATTTGCCTTCTTATAAAATAGAAAACAAAAAGCTTGACATCCAGGATTTTGTAATAATTGTCCAGATCTCCTCCAGTGACGTTCAGGTTTGATAGTCCATACCAGATGCTCAGACCTTTCAGTTTGCTTTTGAGCATCCCCTTCCTGCCATTCTTAATCATGAGTAAGCAAATAAATTATGAGGTATCTTGAGGGAAAGTTTAAAAGGGGAGATAGAAATAGAAATAAAAGAAAAAACAACTTCGAGGGAACAAATATGATGCGGAAAGAAAAAGTTAATATCCGAACAGTGATCATAGAGACTATTTTTAAGACAAAAACAAGATGATATGAAGAGAAATAGTCAAAGAATATCATAAAATTTTAAAAATGATCACAGGGGGAAAAGTACTTCTGTGTTATAAAGTTGAGGAACTCTCCCAGAGATTAAAAAAAAAAGACTTTAAAAAAAAAAAAAAAGAAGAAGAAAAAAAGTAAAGGGAAAACATAACAAACTAGAAGACCAGTTAAAGTCTGGGATTTTTCAAAAGCAAGACTGGAAGCAAGAAACAATATAATATCTCCAAATAGCTGAAGAAAAATAATTTATAACAGACAGTTCTATACCAGGCCCAGCTATGAAGTTTTATTTAATACATATAAGAAAGGGAAAATTTAATTTCCCATTTCCTTTCTTTGGAAAGTACTAGAAAATGTGTTCATAAAAAATGGAGAATTTAATGAATAAACGTGGGACCGGGGTGGAAAACAGGAGATCCAACACCAAAAAAAGACAAAGAACCTCTAAAATGATGGTGAAAAGGATATCCCAGGTTGATTGTTGGGCTATAGGCATATATGACAATTTATAAAGGTAGCTGCAATTTGGAAAATTGGTGTTCACGTACAATGTAGAGCTCCATATTTATAGAAGTCCATCCCACAGAGTAAACTGATTGGCATAATGAATGTCAATGAAGCTATCTCTTCTACTGATGTGATTCACAATAATGATGATACATAGTTGGAACTGGATGAGAAGACAATAAAGAAGTATGTTACTGTCACATGTGGTTATATTAAAGCCTTGTATCTCTTTCAGCTAACATTATGATAAGACCCTCTGTTCTTCATGTATTAAAATGCAGAAGAACCCCCCACAAATATAACTAAATAATTCTTTAAAAAAGAAAAACCTATTTGTACATGCATAAAATTTCCCCCAAATTCATACCCACTTGAAATCTCAGAATATGGCCCTATTTGGAAATAGTCTTTGCAGATGTTAATATTAATTAGTTAATACGAGGTCATACTGAATTAGGAGGACTCTAAATCCAGTGACTGTTGTCTTTATATGAAGAGGAGAAGACATAAATACACATGGGAGGAAGGCAATGTGAAGACAGGGGCAGGTTGGTGTGATATGTAAAGACAAGGAATGCCAAGGATTACTGTGAACCACCAGAAGATACAAAGAGATAGAAAGGAATCTTCCTTAGAGCCTTTGGAGGCAGCATGGTCCTGTGGATACCTTGATGTCAGAATTCTAGCCTCTAGAACTATGAGAGAATACATTTCTATAGTATTAAGCAATCTAGTTGGTAGTAATCTACATGCAGCTAATAAATTTATTTTCTAGGGGTTCAGAATTTCAAGTTTATAACTACTGTGGTCATTTCTATAAAAGTTGGGCACTGGGCTTTGGGTGTATAAGCATTTAATTCCCATTCTTTTTTTAAAGGAAAATCAAATAAGCTAATTTCATTTCAATTTACAGTTTTGTAATCACCAAAATGTAGTCTTTGCTAAGTGTGAGGACAATATAAAGTCGTAATCTATCCTTTTTGATCAGACTGGTGGTGCATACTTTAAAGGAATATGGTTTCAGTGAGAATTGATTGGGGAGGATTAATTCTGACTCATTCCTCCTACCATTACTCTCAGGGCCCCTCACACCTGCCCACTACTGTATTGCCCCCTTCATTTTCTTTCTATTGAGAAGAGGCAACTGATAAGATCGCTTTACCTCTAAAACTTTCCTGAAAGTTCACATTCCTTTTTTCCGTTGTTCTGAGGATTTCACATTAAACACTGTCTGTCTCCTATGCTCTTAAAGTATTTTTATAGAGAAAATAATCTATGAACTAACATCCCAGATGGGTCAGCATATTCACAAAGAATGGAACATTTATATTCTTTCCAAGAACATATTTTTTTAAGATTTATTTGCTTATTTGAGAGAGAACTAAAGAGAGAGAGAAAGGAAGAGGGTTTGGAATTCTACCAAATGCTGTAATTGGTGTCTGAAGATGTACAAGAATGGATTCTGTTTGTCTACAGTAGGATTTAGATGTCATGGAACCAATTTGATAATATATAATCCAGACATAGGTGACAATAAAAGAGCAAGAGGAAACATTCTTCTGTGGAATTGTGAAATTCCATGGATTGACATTCCCTTGACTTTCTGCGTATGGTTCTGGTAAATATTTTTACCATGCTGATAGAGTTGTCTCCTTTCCCAGAAGAATGGATTTCCTGATAACAGTTTACCAGAAAGTCAGTTTTCCTCAACAGCCATAGTTTTGTTTTTATTGTTGTTGTTTTTCCTGAAAAAGATAAGTAAGTACACTTGTGGTGAAGAAAAGAGATAAAGGAAGGTATCATCAGTGAAATCAGTGGATCAAATGGCCATGTGGTACACTGGTATAATTCTCTTTAGGGGTAGATGGCCCCAACAGATGCTATCTTAGGTGAAGTGGTACAGAATGAAATGAGGAATGTAAATGACTATAGGCACATAGAGACACAATAGAGAAATTACATCACATAGAAAAATTGAAAAGGGATAGCCAGAGGCATAGGAGGTTAATCAAAGGAGAAAAGTGTCATGGAAACGTAAGTAAGAAATTCAAGAGAGAGTAATTAGTAGTTATTTGTTCCAGAGATTTTAAATAAGATAGCCTAAAGTTTGCCTATGGGACTTGATAATAAGGGCTATTTTGACACAACATAAGATAATAGCTAATATTGTTAATGAGAGGACTTCCGGTGTATTGAGACAGCATAGGTAGATTGCATTGGGGTAAGGAGTGAAGGGACCAAAAGAAAGTACAGAAGAAATGTCAACTTCCTTCAGTAATATGTGTGTATGTGTGTGTGAAAGTGTAGAGCCACTATAGTAAAAAGATAAATAAGTTGTTACTCTTGGCCTCTAGAGTGACGTATGGTATACAGAAGGAGACAAACATGTTTAGATGTTTTAAACACAGTGTAGTATCCTAGGACAAAGGTAGCCTGGGAGTCTTTGAAAATATGGAGAGGCAACACTTAATCATCCTTAAAGGGAAACATTTGGTGGTCAAGGAGAGCCTCCTGGTAGGCAGAGGTTTAAGAAACAGTCCACCTGGACAAGGCAAACTTAGTTTCTTCCACACAATGCTGTTCTGGGCAATTTGCTTAATTTATTGTGGCAAGGTAGTTGGATAGAGTTAATTTGAACATTTCTCTCCACCTTTACTTTCTCATATCCTTTTCCTTCTTCACTTCTGCCCACCACAACCCACACTGAAATAGAAGCAGAGATTAAAGGAAATTGTCAAATTAAATATGAGAGTGTGATTCTCTCCTTACATAATTTCTTACAGAGCTGATTTTTGAATACTACGAGAGAATGGCCTGAGGTACAAGGAGAGATCATGCTAAGTAGCAACACAGTTTAAATTGTAGAAGGAATATATTTTAGAAGGAGAATAGAGACTTCTTATTAATTAATATAAGTAGTAGTATTGGTATTGTTTTATTGCAGAAGAGCCAGGTTGGAAAGTTAGAAGGAACCAGATGATGAAATGACTTCAAGCATTAATGTTCCTTATCATATCTCATGTGAAACATGGCTTTTAGTATTTTGGGACACTTATAAGCTTCCTTACACATTGTGGGGTCAAGAGGAACATGGATGGTTTACCACTTGAATAAAAAAGGACTCAACTTAACCAGGAAGATATCTGTTTAAGCAGGGGCAGTAATAGGTCAATTACTGTTAGTCAAAACCTTGATGCTTTTGTCTTTAAAATGGGAATGATAATATTACCTACCACAGAGTGTCTTTTAGTACATCAAATGACATAATACTCTAGTACATCTGCTAGAAGAGAAATGGGTGAATCCTGTTTGGAAGGAATTAACATAACCCAGAGACTCTTCATATTTTTATGCTATTTGCAGTATTTGGTAAAAATGAAAACAAAAGCCACCCCCCCCCAAAAAACCTGATTATACAAGGGACTTAACTATATAATTGAAATTAAGAGGAATAATAGAAAATAGAAACAGACCTATAATTGACTCAGATTTTGGAATTAGCTACCTAGGACATAAGAAGAACTATACTTTATATGTTCAAGAAAGTATGAAGAAAATAGGTTAACATAAAGAACTTTATCAGAGAATGTGAATTTATTAAAGTAGCAAATAAAAATGGTACACACGAAAAAGGAACTATCTAATATTAAGAATTTAGTGTAATACAGGATTAGGGAAATAGAAGGCAGGTCAATAAAGAATATTCACACTAAAGTCTGGAAAAGATAAAAAGATGCAAAATAAACAATAGAGGGAAAAGTAATGTATGAAAAATAGTGACAAAGTATTGTAGTTGGCAAAACAATGATAGCAATCCCATTCCTGTTTATATATTCCAAAGAAATACCTGCATACAGATAGGACATTCAAAAGACATGTACAATAAAGTTTATATGAGAAGTATTTTTAGGGGTGCCTGGGTGACTCAGTGGGTTAAAGCCTCTGCCTTCGGCTCAGGTCATGATCCCAGGGTCCTGGGATCAAGCCCTGCATCGGGTTCTCTGCTCAGTGGAGAGCCTGCTTCCCCCTCTCTCTCTGCCTGCCTCTCTGCCTACTTGTCATCTCTGTCAAATACATAAATAAATAAATAATCTTAAAAAAAAGTATTTGTAGTAGTCCCAAAGTGGAAATAAACCAAATGCTCATCAGTAGTGTAACAGATAATACTAAACTGCATTGAAGATAAACTAAAACTAATAGTAGATGAAGGGCAATAAGGGAAGTGTGTTGATGGCTGGGATAAAAGCTAAATACCACTAGGTAGCCCAGTGGATGGCATATGAAGCAGAATTGCCTGCCTAGGCAACTGGGCAACTTAGATTGTTTCGTACAAGTAGCTCTTCTCAGAGAATACATTCTGCATTGCTTGATCATTTTGTGTTTAAATAAGGTAGACTTGCTAGTCACACTAACAATTTGTTCAACAGAAGTGTTCTTGAGAGTGTTACTCTTGCAGATCATGCTTTTGCTGACACACAAAATCATGAGATATAAAAAATAAAGTGTTTGTTTGGAGCCACTAAGTATCCAATAGTTTATGATGCAGCAATAGATAACAGGCATTGAATTTGTTGCCTGGGAATGGGGTGCTACTATAACAAAATCCTAAAACTTAGGACACTGACTTTGGACAGAAGTGAATAGACATTTGGAGAAACTCGAGATCAATAGTGAAAACTTAAAAGTAGATGAAGGACAATAAGGGAAGTGTGTTGATGGCTGGAATAAAAGTGGTCTTTTTTATTTAGTGGTAAAAGTTTAGCAACACTATCACGTATAGTAAATTGAAGATTGGAACTATACGTAATGCCTTAATTATCTAAACTAAGCAGATTTCAGGGTGCCTGGCTGGCTCTGTCGGTGTGTGACTTGGTTGTGTGTGTGTGACTTGGTTTTAGGGTTGTGAGTTCAAGTCCATGTTGGATGTAGAGGTTACTTAAAAAGAAGAGTTAAAAAAAAAAAAAGTAAGCAGATTTTCAGGCATAATTTATGTAGGGCCACCTGAGTTCTAGTGGCTTCTCACAGATGCATTAAGGAAGGAATTGTTTGGTTTTCCAGTTGAATTTTGATGAAATAAATAGTATTCATAACGGTTTTTTCAGACAACAAAAGATTGTCAAATTAAGTAATTGCTTCAGGTCAAAGATAAATTCAGAGCAGTAAAGCACGATATTAGAGATAAATGTAAGGCTATAACAACCTTTTGCAAGAATTCAGACCCTCTTCTCTGCACACCATGTCTTTAAGACTCTTAGGGTTTTCTGCAGCAACATCAGAAGCAAACCAAGGCTGAGTTGGAAAAGATAAGATGATTCAGAAGGCAGAATACACAGCATAGATATCAGCTAAGACATGCAGAGAAATCTGTCCCAGGAAGGATTCGGCTCAGTGGACGAGGGACATTGGCCAGATGAATTTGAGAATTTCTATAGACTACTGACTTATGTCTCCTGTTCTTGTTTTTTTTTTTTTTTTTCCTGTTCTTGTTTTTGAAAAAGGAATGTTTATTAATATTTCCCCATGCCTTCTATATCATTCTGTGTTATATGTGTATGTAGAAGGAGGCATGTAACTTTATTTTTTTAATTCACAGATCTTTGGATTAAAAGGAATCATACATGGGAATCCTATCTACATCTACATCTACATTAGTTTAGGTGATGCGATATTGAACTCCAAGTCAGTGTTGAAATGGGATAAAACTTTCAGGGATCTAGGGAAGAGCTGAGTGTATTTTGCATGTGGTAGAAATGAAAATAATTTGTGCCAAAGAGGGAAAGTATGGCATGTTAAAAATGGCAAAAATTCCGTGTCAGTCATTCTAATGAACAGTGAGGGATATTTCCCCACTGTTTAAATCTAGGCCTCTATATGAATGCTTTGACTCATAAACTAATCAGTCATACTATCTTAATTCTGAGCCTAGGTTCAAAAAGAACTGGCAGCTCTTTCCTTAGTTTCTGGAAGTCCTCAGCCTCCATATAAAATATCTCACTACCCTGCTGGGGAGAACAAAAAGCATTCCTGATGTTACATAGAGAAGAAAAGTACTGCTGTCTCCAGCCTCCCAGCCTCCTTGTCCAGTTACTAGGCATATGCTTGTACCCATTTAGAGTCTTCAGACCAGCTCAGCCACCAGCTTAATACTATTGAGTGATCCACTCAGTGCCTAGCATAATGGAAGTAATACACAACCAACCCCGGCCTGATTTCCTGATTTCCAGAACAGTGTGATATAAAATGATTGTGAAAACTACTAAATTTTGGAATTTTTACAAAGCGGTAACTAGATAGGTAGATACATAGGTGGATTAGAGAGATAGAATAGATAACAACTAAATTAGGATTCTGTTTATCTGTAAAAAGTGGTGTTTGAGCTAAGTTATCTCTGTGTTAAAACCCTCTAATGCCTACGGCTAAGGGTTTATGCCACTTGATCCCCTTCGCTTTGGAAGCATCTTTCTTATGTGCTTTGCTAAATCTCCAGGTCAAAGTAATACAGTACAGAATAGATAACTAAATCCTTGCTAGGCATTAACTAGGGTAAAGATATTTGGAGAACTGCCTCTCAGTTTAAACCAGTTGAACTATGATGATGCCCATGGTTTTAGAAACATTGTTTCATCATGTCATGGCCTGTCTTCTAAGAGATGGTTTCAGTCCCCTGACACTTTTAAAATAATCACAGTCAAACAGAACTTAAGTTGCTGGGGTATTTGTTAATTGCTCCCCATTAGTGAGTATAGATAACAGGAGTTGAGGTTCCCTTGAGATCAGGAAAATTGTGAAGGGTCAATTTCAAAATGAGTATTAATAGGTTAAAAAACAATATTTTTTAAAGAATACATTTAACATTGTTTGAACATTATTAATTAAGTAGGCTGAAGGTGCTAGTCATAATACCAAATTATTCAACAGAAGTTCTTTTGAGTGCATGATTTCTGCTCATTCTCCTTTTTTCTGGGAACTTTTATGGTAAAAGGTCCCTTTTATCCATGCATTTCTCTGAAATAGAGAACACAAATTCATTGTACCATCCCTGTGATGATCTATAGGAGATGAACTGATAATTATCAGTGGTTTACTTGGTATTTTGGTACAGTGCTTGTTGTTGTCTATGATTTTCCATGAAATTCTAGGCCAGTGTTTTAGATAGAAAAAAAATCTAACTCAGGGTTCATATTTTTTATTAACTACAGTTTTTCCTGCTTTTATAAATAAGAATGCAGAATTTCTTTTCAAAAAAACTGAACAGTGTACACAAAAATGGTGTCACAATAGATACAAAGAAGTGAGAGATGTCAAATTTGAAATTATGGAATTCTAATCAGTGAGATTAAACATATTCTCTGGGTCACTAGTATAAATGCAAGACTGTACACAACTCCATTCTCTGAAGTGGTGGATAACTAACATGAACAAGCTTGAATGATGTCAGTTCACAGTTGGTATTTATACTTGAATAAAGTTTTTCTTTTCATTGAGAGTGGACTATTAGCTTTATACTTTCTAAGATACATATTTTTTCTTAACATCAACTATCCCTCTTTACTTAATGCAAACCTAAATGTATCTATGGGTAATTAGAAGCTTGGAGATGCTTGAAGACAGCAAAAATATGTATTAGAATAAGCTTTGTATGAAGTACAAAGAGGAATCTATTGATTATTTTTGGGCGACATTCATGATTAATTTTCTTTCTTTTTTTTTTTTTTTTAAAGATTTTATTTATTTATTCGTCAGGGAGAGGGAGAGAAAGAGGAAGCACTAGCAAGGGGAGCGGTAGGTGGAGGGAGAAGCAGACTCAAAGCAAGGAGCCTGATGGCGAACTAGATCCCAGGACCTTGGGATCATGACCTGAGCTAAGGCAGAGGTTTAACTGTGAGCCACCCAGGTGCGCCTATATAGAACATTTTAACAAATTTCTAATTTTAATTGCTTTTCAACATATAAATTATAAATGAATGAATAATTTGAATTATCACTGATAAATATTTTGTGATCACCTACCCCTCAAACAGTAAATGGGAATAGTAAAAAAAAAAAAAGATCCTATCACTATGGACTTTTTAATAAATACTTGTTTTTTAAGTTTATAAGTATACTCTTTAAATGCTTATGAATTCTTCAAGTATGGATGTCCTTAATATGATTTTGAGAGGATAGGTTTCTTTGTTTTTAAATTATCTTCTTACTTTAGCAAACAGGGAGCTGGAAAGAAGAGGCAAAGATGGAAGAAAAAAAGACCACCAAAAAACACAATGATTGTTTTCATATTAACAGGAGACCTCGTAATCAATCAAATAATTGATAATCTGATAGGTATATGATGTAATTTGTAAATAAGAACCCACATATACATTCACACATAAACACTTTGCTTCTTCCTAATCTATAATAGAATTCAGAGTTAATATAAACCAAACAAATAGGAATGGCATTAAATTCTCAGACTTCAGCTAATAAGAAATATTAGTTTGTAAGAAAAGATGGTTATATCTAATAGCTTGGATCATAGGAAGAAGTTCCTAAAGATGATTGTAGACTTCAGGACCAATCAAGTGTATACATACAAAATGCTGAAATATGCTTTATTTGAAAATGAATCCTTTCCGACTGCTACTGGGTCAATTCCACTATATCAAAGCATTGTGAGGCCACAACAAATAATTCCCCAAAATAGGATTCATAGGAGCAGTAAAAAATAGGGTAGATAAATATAAGTAAAATATAATAATTCAACACTGAATTTTTAAAATTTTTGTGTTGGTTGGCTGGGTGGCTCAGTTGGTTAAATGTCTGTCTTAGACTTAGATCATGATCCCAAGGTTCTGGGATCCAGTCCCCCATCAGGCTCCTTGCTCAGCGAGGAGTCTGCTTCTCCCTCTCTCCCTGCCCCTCCCCCTGCTTGTGTGCTCACATGCTCTCACTCTCTCTCTCTGACAAATAAATAAAATCTTAAAAAAAAGGGAGGGTTTATTAGTTGGAAACATAGTTTACAGGAATATTGGAATGAAAATACTACTTCCTTTGTGAAGGATCCAATGAATTTTCTTTGAAAAATCTGGGAGAATGTTTTGGTAATGGGGGCATGGCAGAGACCAAAGACTACCAGAGATCTTCGAAAGTGTTTGGGTGAAGGCCCCACATGCACTGCTGGGGAGAACATTTTGCAAGGGAAGTACATTCCAGATAGGGTGCTAGCCCCAAGGCCTTTTGGCTTAGGGATGCTGTACTTTTCCAGGTTACTGGTACTCTTCTGCTCCTGGTCTTTTAGAAAGTAGCAGTTTGTGGAATGGAGGTCCCTACATTTAGATAATGAGTTTGGACAGGGAGGGATATTTTCATTGCATTTTCCAAATTTTTCAGAATCAGTTTTATGGGTTATAATTTGGACATACTATAATTTAAAAATTTGTGAGTTTTAAGAACATTTGCATCACTCCTGAAAGTTAAGTGTACTTCTTATAATTAATTCCCCACCACTACCCTAGAACCTGTTAACCCCTGATCTGTTTATTCTGTCATTATACTTTTGCCTTGTCTAGAATTTCATATAATTAGAATCATACTATATATGCTTTTTGGAGAGTCTGACTTTTTCTCACTTAGGATAATGCTTTAAAGATTTATCCTTGTAAATACTCATGTATTGTGTGTATAACAGTGGTTAGTTTCAGTAGTTCTTTCATTGCTTTGCTTCCTTTTTGATTGATTCTCTTGAATGGATATTTCACCATTGTTTACCCACTCACCAGTTCATAGACCTTGGGATGTTTTTCAGTTTTATCCTGTTATGAATAAAACTGCTGTGATCATTCAAGTATTAATTTTTTGTGTAGACAGATGTTCAGATGTTTTATTTTTCCAGAGTGAAATAGCTGGGTTATGTGTTAAAGGCATGTTTAACTTTATAAGACGCTGCCAAACTGCTTTCCAACATGGCTCTAGCGCATTCCTGCCAGCAATGTATGAGAGTTGCAGTTGCTGTACATTCTTGCCAAAACTTGGTATTTTAGTTCTTTTTAATTTTAACCATTCTAAATTACTTTAGTGGCAACTCATTGTTTTAATTTTTGTTTCTCTGGTGACTAATGATTTGGAGCATATTTTCATGTGTTTATTTGCCATTTGTGAGTATTCCTTGGTAAAGCATCCATTCACATATTTTCCCAGTTTTTAAAATAGAGGTTTTAGCTTTAAGTCTCTGATCCATTTTGAGTTAATGTTAGCATATGTCGAGGGTTAAGAGGCTAGCTTTATCTTTTTGTCTATGATTATACAATTGCCTCAGCACCATTTGTTAATAGACAATTCTTTATTCATTGAATTACCCTGGTATTGTTGTTAAAAATCAATTGACCATGAATGCAAGAGCTTTTTTCTGGATTCTCAGTTCTCTTCTATTGATCTTGTGTGTTTCTTCTTTTGTTAAAACAGACTTTTCGATTATAATAGCTTTATAATAATTCTGAAATTGGGAAGTGTAAGTTCTAGATTTTTGTTTCAGTATTATTTTGGCTATTCCACTTGTCTTTCCAGTATATGTTTTAGAGTCAGTTGGCTAATTTATATAAAATCCCTGCTATGATTTTGAAAAGGATTGCAACAAATCTGTATATTAAATTGGGGAGAATTGCCATTTTAATTTATTTTTCCATTCAAGTGATACTCTTTTTTTGGTCTTTCAGCAATTTTATTAAAACTATAAAATATAGTTTTCAGTGCATAGTCCTTTCACATATTTTAAGATTATCTCTAAGTTGTATGGTATTTTTTATTTTCAATTCCCAATTTTATGGTTAGTATGTAGAAATTAGTTAATTTTTCCATACCAACCTTGAATATTTGACCTCCCTAAACTTACTCATTACTTCTAATAGCTTTTTTTGCACATTCCTTATAATTTACACTGGGTATGGTCATGTTATCTGTGAATGAAGACACTTTTATTTCTTCCTTTCCAATATTTATTGTATTTTGTTCAATATTTTTTTCCTTATTGCAGTGGCTAGGACCTCTGTTATTAAGATGAATAGAAGTTGTAAGAGCAGATATTGTCACCTTATTCTTTTTTTTTTAAGATTTTATTTATTTATTTGACAGACAGAGATGACGAGTAGGCAGAGAGGAAGGCAGAGAGAGAGGTGGAAGCAGGCTCCCTGTTGAGCAGTGAACCAGATGTGGGGCTCAATCCCAGGACCCTGGGATCATGACCTGAGCCAAAGGCAGACACTTTAACCCACTGAGCCACCCAGGCGCCCCTCGTCACCTTTCTTGAAGTTACAGGTAGGCATTCAATGTTTCAACACTAAATACAATGTTAACATTGTTGTTGTTGTTTTTTCAAAGATGTTCTTGATTGGGTGGAGGAAATTCCTCTTTATTACTAGCGTAATGAGAAATTTTAAAAATCACGAATGGATGTTGGATTTTGATAAGTACGTTTTCTATAATTCTTGAGATGGTCATGTTTTTCTTTTCTTTCTTTTCTTTTCTTTTTTTTTTTTTCCTTTAATTTTCCAGTCTGAAAACAGTGACTTACATTCATTGCTCTTTACATGTTGTATAAACCTGTATTCCTGAGATAAATCTGACTTGGTCAGGTCACATGGTCATATGGTGCATATTACTAACATATAATTAAATTTAATTTGCCAGCATTTGGTTATGAAATTTTATGTCTATGTTCATGAAGAATATCTGTCTGTAGTTTTCTTTTAATGTATATAGTATCTTTTGCTGTGTTTGATGTAAAGATAATACAGACTTCATAAAATGAGAGCAAAATCTTCATTATTTTCTGAAAGAGTATGGGTGGAGTCTAGTTGCATGGTTTGGCTTTTTAACATTTTTTGTGACCTCTTTATTTTGTTTGTCTTGCTTTATAATATTCTTTCCTGCCTCTTTTCCAGTTGTATTAAAGTAGAAACTGCCCATCCTTGATTTTCAGTTTGGTCTTCCTCCCTTAGGTAACTGAGTGTCCTTCAGTGAATTGCATTTTTAATTTTTTTGGCTCATAATTTGGGGATTTTTCAGAAACCGTGAAGTTCAGCTTTTTGGCATCTGTCCTATAGCAGGAAACCAGTATATAGTGGAAAGCAAAGCAGTTTCTCCTCTTTTGGACTGAAAACAGCGAGTGGGTTGGAAGTCTGGTCCCTCTATTGTCTCCCTGAGGGGCAAGAAGCAGTTGGCTCCACTGCAGGATCTGGGAGCTGTTCAGCTTACGGGAGCAGCTTCTCTCTACATCCACAGCAGGCAGGCAGATGCAGACTCCGAGCTTCTCAAAGCATTCACAGGGGGTCAGGGTTGTTGGTTTGTTTATCTAGGCAGCAAGGAATAGCAGGTACTCTCCTCTGTAGCCACTCATTTATTCAGTCATTCATAGTATTTAGTGAATGTCTGCTGTATATCAGACAGTATTCCTGGCACAGAATATATAGGAAACAAACAGAAAAAGTTTTCCTCATGCATGAAGGATGTGTTTATAAGTGTTTAAGGGTGTTAAAGCATAAGTATAAAAACGCTATCAGAAGAAGAAAAATTGGAGGATGAGGGAAACCTCAAATGCTAAGAAGAGAGAGATAGTTTGCTGTTATTAAATAGGACAGTTAGAATTCTTCTCCTTGAAGAGTAGGTATGTGAGAAAGAACTTGAAGGAACTGAGAGATTAAGCCAAGTCAATCTCTAGAGAGGAATATTCCAGGGATGGGAATTGCAGAAGCTAAGGATCCAAGGCAAGGCACATGGCTTCCCAGCAACACAGTTGAGAATGGACATCCTCTCCCTTCCTAGAGATGTAGGCTGTAACATCATCTCTGGGTTGGTTGTTTTGTTATTCCCTATAGAGAACTGGGAAGAAGAGGGGATCACAAGTGTATATAGAACCTGCTTCAGCTTCTCAGAACTCATCTATAAAATGTTTTGGAAGCACTGTCCTAGAACAGATACTAGGATTTCTAGCCCAGTGTGGTACTTTTAAATATTCTAAAATGAGACACAGAGAAAACCAATTAATCTGTCATCAGGAGAGATTATTGTATATCATTTTATGGTAGGATAGTCCTGATGACAAATAGTAAAATATAAGCAAAATGATGATTAGTATTTGATTTATTGTAAAGACACCTAAGCAGAATAGATCCTGTTTTTTAACTTTAAAATAGCCAAGCAGTATCTCTTACATAAATGCAAAAATGCATTATTTATGATGGGTTTTCGTGTATTTAAAGATTTCAGAATTCATGTTTCTGCAGTATCCTTAGGATCCATCAAGAACATTAGAAAGTAAGATAAAGCTGAAGGCAGTTTCATTAAGAAACAAATAAAACTTTGGGGCTTTAAATATTAAATAATTTGTATACCTGGCATTTTCTTTATTAAAAGTACATTCCTCTGGATTTTTTTCTTAGGACTGATTAGTATCATAATTTAGTACTAGTGGGTTTGTTTTTCTCTTGGTAACAAGCTAGAATAATTTGTGAATCTTTCAAATTCAGAATAGGGAATAAAAATTAGATTGCATTAGGAAAAATGCAGTAGTTGATTTGACAGCTATTTTAAAGGTAAACCTGTATTTTTCAATAATTCTCTAAACCTTTATATATTAAACATCGTTTTTTTTTCTTTCTTTCTTTCTTTTTTTTTTTTTTTAAAGATTTTATTTATTTATTTGACAGAGAGAGATCACAAGCAGGCAGAGAGAGAGAGAGGGAAGCAGGCTCCCTGCTAAGCAGAGAGCCCGATGCGGACCTCGATCCTAGGACCCTGAGATCATGACCTGAGCCGAAGGCAGCGGCTTAACCCACTGAGCCACCCAGGCGCCCCGTTTTTCTTTTTTGAGTCTTAAATATAAAGCTGTTCATAAAGTCATGTATATTTTTTGTATTAAACACATTTATTTATTTATTTGTGAATTTATTTATTTTATTGATTTTATGAATTAAACACATATTCTTTTTTTTTAATTTCAGAAATTCAAACTCAGATCATTGTATTCTTTGTAAAGTTACTGAGTATACTTCATACCCAGTCTTACTTTGGTTCTCAATGATGATAAACATTTAAATGTGTATACATGAATCTCCTTTAGAAGAGGAGTTGTGTTACGCTTTTTGTATCATATGATAGAAAAGTTAATTATTTTGTGTAGACCTGGGCATATTGTTTACCAACGATTTAGAGGGAGGTGTTTGTGTGTATGTGTGTATATATTATCCAAGTTCTTACTGAGTCAATTAAAAAGGATTTAGAATTTGGACTCAACCTGCCAGTAAATATTTGTTTACACAAAATCCCAAGAATCATGATAGTTTCATTTTTAGAAACCAAATCAAAATTGCTTTGCATAAATGACTAATTGAATCAAAGTAAGTAGACTTACAGAATGGCACAAAGGGCAATACAAGTGAGAAGCAAAGCTTTTTTCAAACTACAGTTTAGTGAGAAATTAGCAACTCCAAAATTTTTTTAAAAATACAGTTTTTTCAGTCCTGACACTCTTGTATTAGTTTGCTAGAGCTGCTGTAGAGAAGGAGCACTTTGAGTGTTTTAAATAAAAGAAATTTAATGTTTAACAGTTCTAAAGGCTAGAAGTTGAATGAAAATGTTACTAGCAGGGTTGATAATTTTTGAGGGTGGTTTGTTACAAGGAGAAGATCTATTCCAGGCCTTTCTGCTTAAGCATGTAGTTGGCTCTCTTCTCCCTGTGTCTCTTCCATTGTCTTCCCTTTATGCCCATTTGTATATGTGTCCATATTTACCCATTTCAGGGTAAGGACATCAGTCCTATTGATTTAGCGCCACCCCAGAGGCTTCATTTTAACTTGATTACTTCCGCAAATATCCATATAAGGTCACATTCTAAGGTACTGGAGGTTAGGACTGCAACATATCTTTCTTTGAGGTGGACACAATTTAAGACATAACTTGTCTTAGGAAATGCAAATAAAACATTAAAAATTAATATTGTCTTCCATTACAAAATGCAAAAACCTTTAAGTTAGCTTTTAGCTTTATGTCTCACTTTAATTTTGATACTAGCAGAGGTTTCCCTCTCATGTAAGTAAGGCTAATTACCTTTGTCTAGTTGGTTCCTTTGTTTCTCTGTCAATGTACAGATCATCTAAGCTCACTTAGAGCAGAGAGAGAAGGCACATAATTAGACAGAAAATCCACTCCAACAATTAGAAAAGATTATGTCAAATGGCTATTGCTGCCTTATGGATACAGGGAACAATCGTCTCCCTGTTTGAACACAGTGCCAGGCCCTGTGTATTTCTGAAGTTTGCTTGAGCTTAAAGTCTTTCAAGGTGAATTAGTAGCTGCAAAATTCTTAAATTGAAAATCAGGAGATGAATTTCTTTTCCTGTTGGCATTTGTCTTTCTCATTATTATTAAAAAATGTGTTTTCATTTACTTTATGGTATTTTAGTAATAAAGAACTAGACACAGAAATGCAAATTATATTATTTATTTTCAGAAGGTCTCATTCCAGACAGCTTATTTTGCTTTTAGCCTCTATTTCTTGAGTAAGTTTTGACTAAGGTGGCCTTACTATTCCCTTCTGCATGACTAAACTTTAGACAGGTTTCTCCCGGACTAAAAGCCCTTGATCTCCTTTTTCTTAGAGACTTTATTTTAGAAAACTTGCAATTTTGTCTTTCTCTGCCCTGCTGTATTGAGATGTAAATTTTCTACAACAGCAACTTCTTACTTAAGGACTTTGGAGCCATCCTTTTGTAATGTAATCCTTAAGAAAGCTTGAGTTTCTGTCTCCTAGTTTCTGTGTGAGTATAAGAGCCCAACATCTGCAAGTGACAAGTAGGAAACACAGCCTAAGGACATTGAACAAACCTTGCCCCCTCCTCAGGGTTTTCTAGTGCTTTTCAATTCTCTTACCCCAGCTTTTAAAAATCCTTCTGCCTTTCTTTCAGGACATTTGAATTTGAGCTCTCTCCCCTATTGCAATAGTCTTGAATAAAATCTTCCTTGCCATTTTTAGCAAGTGTCTGGTGGAAATTTTCTCTTTCACAGTTTTGCCTGATCATTTATTTGGGATTTTTCTATGAATAAGAAGACCTATATGACTATACCTTATTCTGTACTTGAAGTGACTGCAGTGTTACTTATCATTGTAATGTTAAAGCTATTAATAAACCTGAAACTAGTGTCACAAATACAATATTTGTGATCACTCAGAAATTCTGCTCTTAGTTTATTCTATGCAATATTTTGATTATTTCTGTTTCATTAGAAAATGGAGAGATATTTAATGTTAACTTCAAATACAAATATTTTTGCCTCCATAAATCTAAGGTTCCTATCCATCTACTGTTTAAGTATTTCCTAAGTTCTCTCTCTCGTCCAATTTTTATAACAACTCGTATACTTAAGGGTTGTGTCATCTTTCATTTGGGCTAAATATATTTTACTTGAATCTGTACTTTCTTCCTACTCCCACACAAATTTATTTTCTATCTCTCACAAGGGTGATCTTTCCAAATTGGATGTCAGGATATACTGGCCTGTATCTTTATGTGAATTAAATAAGAAGTCCTTTTCTTCAGCTAAAATAGAATTAGGAAGGAGGCTATGAACTAAACAACTGTACTTGGGATGAGCTGGAGAAAGTGGGAACTTGAGCAATTTTCCCTTCTAGGTCTTAGCTTCTTGGAAAAGGATGAGGACAGATTATTTGTTGGTTGCTGTGGGAAATATAGACCACTTCAATGGAGAGTGCTGGCTGTTCCTAATGTAGTAACACACTGACAAATTATAACATTAACAATAGCAGGACCACTGGCTTTAGATGCTTTCTGATACAATGCATGTTGATCCACAGTATTACTTGTCAAGTATTCTTACCAAAATGATTCTAATCAGGACTGATTTTAGGTCTAATTTCCAGTTTACAAAAAAGGTAGACAACAGAGAAATGGATTTAATATCACAGGACCACAAACTGGCAAATCCAAAAGGTGAGACATTCTACAGGACAGCTTGCCTTTTATCTTCCAACAGTGGATGCCATGAAGAAAGTCGGTCTATTCTAGATTAAAATGCATTTAAATGCTACAGCAACCAAACATAAGGCATAACTCATGATTGATTACTGGTTTAAACTAATGAGCTATATTGGTTGGTGTTATTTTAGGATTTTTTTTTGTTGTTGTTAAGTAGGATATAGTACTTCTAGTATAGCAGGAATTATACTTATTTAAGGGTGAAATGTAACAATAATTGCAGTTTACTTTTAAAAAACTTAGGTAAAAAAATGAAGCAAATATGGCAACATATAAATAGTTGTTAAATTTACATTTCTATAAATCACAACTTATGATTGGTTAATCTTCAACAAAGCAGGAAGGAATATCCAATAGAAAAAAAGACAGTCTCTTCAATAAATGATGTTGGAAAAACTGGACAGCAACATGCAAAAGAATAAAATTGGACCATTCTTTTATGTCATACACAAAAATAAATTCAAAATCGATTAAAGACCTAAATGTGAGACAGGAAGCCATTAAAATTCTAGGAAAGACCATAGGCAATAACTTCTTTGACACTGACCATAGCAGCTTCTTACTAGATATGTCTCCTGAGGCAAGGGAAACAAAAGCAAAAATAAACTATTGGGGCTTCATCAAAATAAAAAGCTTCTGCACAGTCAAGCAGACAATCAACAAAACTTCAAAGGCAGCCTACAGAATAGGAGAAGATATTTGCAAATGACATATCTGAGAAAGGGTTAGGATCCAAAATACATAAAGAACTTATAAAATTTAACACCTAGGGGCGCATGGGTGTTTCAGTGGGTTGAAGCCTCTGCCTTCGACTCGGGTCATGGTCCCGGGGTCCTGGGATTGAGTCCCTCATCGGGCTCTCTGCTCGGCAGGGAGCCTGCTTCCTCCTCTCTCTCTCTCTCTCTCTGCCTGGCTCTCTGTCTACTTGTGATCTCTGTCGAATAACTAAATAAAATCTTTAAAAAAACAAAATTAGGGGTGCCTGGGTGGGTTAAAGCCTCTGCCTTTGGCTCAGGTCATGGTCCCAGAATCCTGGGATTAAGCCTCACATCGGGCTCTCTGCTCAGCAGGGAGCCTGTTCCCCTGCTCTCTCTGCCTCCCTCTCTGCTTACTTGTGATCTCTGTCTGTCAAATAAATAAATAAATAAACTCTTATAAATAAATAAATAAATAAAATTAACTACTATTTTAGTCAAGAAGCTAAACAGATGACTCCATTAAATGATTTAAAGTCATATATTCAAGTTGTAGTTAGTGACACACATGGATAAAACAAGGGATAGACAGACTTGGCAAGGCTCTTCTACACAGGGTGAAAATGAACCTGAAAGTGAAGAGAAGGAAGCGAGAAAGGAGTAGTGATGGGCAGAGAGAGAGGGAGAGAGAGAGAGAGAGGGGCAGACAGAAGTGGTAGGGGTAGACAGTGAGAAAAGTGGGGGAGGGAGGAAGTAGGGAGATAGAGCAATAGAAAGACAAAGGGTTGGAGGAGGGGAAAAGAGTGAGTAGGGAGAGAGATGGGGGAGAGAATGAGAATTGATAGTTAATAGCAAGCACAGGAAAGAGAACAACAAATCGACAAATACCCCCTATTTAACTAACTGTCTAGGCAAATTTATATTGTGAATGTGCTAAGAAAATGATGTTTTCACTTGTAATTCATTTTTCTCCCTGGTGCTGTTGATCTGATCTGAGAAGTTACCATGCCGGTAAATTTGACTGTGAAATTACATTTCAGGTACCTAAAATTCAAAACCATGGCTTAAAATGTTAGCTCTTCTTGCAGTGGATGAGCAGATATTCCTATTACAATCCAAATTGCATTTTGCTACTCATTTCCACATACCCTGTGATAGAGTCAACCCTTAACAATAATTGCAGCTTCAGTCCACAAATCATGTGACTATGTTGATTGAATTGTGTTGTGAAAGGATCCAGTAAGGCATAATGAAGGGAAAGAAAAAAATTAATATTATATACAGTTTTATTAAATAAGCCATCAAAATATATGATCGATTTACTGAATCTTTGAGAATGTCTCATGACGGAAGTTTTGACTAATATTATCCTACCATAAATATGATTTAATCATTAAGAAAATAAGGTACATCACAATTAACAGTTTCATTCAGTTTGCCATATAAATTTCTAACTGAAAAACATTAAAAAAAATTTCAAAGCAGAGTTCCTGATGAGATTTTGGCTATAAAGAAACTAATGACGGGTAAAAAGTTATCAGTGTCCTTATTGGAAGCCTTGGCATATTTAAAATCTAAATTAAATTGGTTATGAATGTCAGTGATACACTAACAAAGATTAACAAAGAGCTCTGAAGATATTAAATAACTGAAGTGGAAAGATAGAATGATTGGTGTGGTAAAGGTATTAAAGGACCAGCTGACAAAAGGCATGTTTCAGTGTTACTGGACTGGGTGTGGAATCCTCGAAACAAATGTAGAACATCAGAGCTTCTGCTTTGCTTGAAACACTGGATTTGAAGAGCTATTTAGAGGAGATAGAAAATGTATATCCTAGGACATGATAGTATTATTAACATTATTAATAGTTATGAATGTTACTGCTTGCATTTTAAGTTTAAAGCTTTATGAGAAGTGTTTACTTTTTATCTAAAATTACCATGATATGCTGGAAGATAGTTATTAGTATCTGTGTTTTATCAAATAGAAACCAAGACAAAGAGCCTCAAGGTAACGTTGAACTAGTTAATGGTGTGGCAGGGATTCAAAGCAAATTCTGAGGCTCTTTCTACTAGAATAAAAGAAATATTCCTAGCCTTCGAATCAACTCCTTTCAGTGAAACAAAGGAAGGTTTCTTTGCATTTGTTTTCTCTTGCTGCCTTAACAAACTTACCACACTTAGCTAACTTTTATTTTTTAATTTTTTTCCTAAAGATTTTGTTATTTATTTATTTATTTGACAGAGAGAAAGAGAGAGATCACAGGTAGGCAGAGCAGCAGGCAGAGAGGGAGTGGGGGAAGGAGGCTCCCCGCTGAGCAGAGAGCTTGATGCAGGGCTTGATCCCAGGACCCTGAGATCATGACCTGAGCGGAAGGCAGAGGCTTAACCCACTGAGCTACCCAGGCGCCCCCTAACTTTTAAATTTAGTCACTGAACTTTAGTAGTTTATTTAAAAAATAATTTTTTTTTTTTTTTTAAACTTTAGTGGCTTAAACCGTACCTGCTTTCCTGTGGCTTTCGATCGGAAGTCCCCATTTCTGGATCTGCTGTTAGCTGGGGACTGCCTTTGCTCCTAGGAGTCACCATCATGCCATCTTCTGTGGTTCCTCTATCTTCAAACCAGAAATGACAACTGAGTCCTTCTCACGTTTTAGATCTCTCTTCTCTTACTCTTTCTTTGGCCACCAGCTAGAGAACACACTCTGCTTTTACAGGGCTAACATGAACGTCGGGTAATTTGGGACTTGTTACGTTTGCAAACTCCTTTCACAGCACTACATAATATTAGTGTTTGAATAACCAGTGGAAGGGAATCTTGAAGGGAGGGAATCTTTAGAAGTTTTTCCACTACAATCTCTTGCAAATAACTGAATATTTGAAGTGTGGGGTCCAATTTTTTTTTTTTTAAAGTAACTAGGATTTACAGTTTTATCCAGCATCCCTTATGATCTTCTCTGGGGGCATCTGAAAGATTTGCCAAGGTCTATTTGTCATTCTAAAAACTTCCATGGAATAATTACAGTCCAATGTAATAGGATAATTCCTAACTTATCTCAAAATTATACTTACTCTCTTCTCACTATCTAAGGCCTATTTCAATTTGAAAGCCTGAAGTCATGGGTGGTAGCAGGGGAAATACAGTTTCCTTTGTAGGCCATAATCGTCTCCTCCTAAATTGACTGTTGTTTCTGACCCCTCCAGGGTCAGGCTAAGAGAAAGAATTAGGAAGAATGGGCGTGGCCTTGCATCATATGGCCATAGTATTTCGAGGCTTAAGAGATACTTAAAACTGCCATTTGCTTTTGTAGAAAATTTTTGAGATTACTTAGAGATTCCTCTGGTTAATTCTACTTTCTATTCAGTTTTCTGTAACCCTGGAGAAAATGTTTTTAAAAATATTGAGTAAGCTTCCTTTGAATTCCTGACCATTGTTCTCACGTGGACCGTCAGTGCTGCCCAATCATCATCCAGTGTATGCTGAGCCTTTTGCCTTCCCAGATGGTGTTTTCATGCTTTAGCTTCACTCTCAAATTTTTAACACATTTTCCTCCATTCTTGTTCAGGGGTAATGATCGTTGATTTTTATTTGCCAAAAGAGAAGTGAGAGAAAAAAAAGCCTTCAAAACAGAACATCTCCAGTTCCACATCGACCTCCTTCTGTGCCTATATGTGCTAACCCCCTCTTGTTACTATGAAGGAATTTTCCATGCTTCTCTGAGGACACTTGCTCTGTGTGTGTTCTATATCCCAGTGCTCTCAGCTCCTCAAAGAATTCCAAGCCCCTCTGTCTCTTTCCTGCATTATCAGTATTTCATTCTTTACTACATACTGGTTGTTCCTCATTAGCATACAAAAGTTTATTTCCCTCCACAAATGGTTCTAATTCCTATCATGTCTTTTCACCTAAAAGCCTCCACTGGTTCTGCCTTTTATTTGGTATTAAAACTTAAGTGTGGCCCACAGACTCTGCAAGTTCTAGGCTTCTTGATCCCCTTGACTGCACTTTTGCTTGTTTCCCTCTTATTTTACCTGCCCTGACAACTGTCCCTTTTCTGGTCTTGAACAGCTGAAGCCATTCCTGCCTTAGGGCCTTTGCTATTTACTCTCCTGGAAAGATTTTCCCCATATTTCCACATACTCCCTTCCTCATTCCTGTAGGTTTTTTCAGTGAGACCTTTCTTTTCTTTTTAAGATTTTATTTATTTATTTATTTGACGGCGAGATCACGAGTAGGCAGAGAGGCAGGCAGAGAGACAGAGAGGAGGAAGCAGGCTCCCTGCCAAGCAGAGAGCCCGATGAGGGACTCAATCCCAGGACCCTGAGATCATGACCTGAGCTGAGGGCAGAGGCTTTAACCCACTGAGCCACCCAGGCGCCCCAATGAGACATTTCTTGACACCTTATTAAAAGCTTAAATACAGTGGTGCTCTCCAGACCCTTATCTTTCCTTTTCTCTGTGTATTTATTATTTGTTTTGGATTTATGATTTTTTCAGCTTTGTTGACATATAATTAATATATAGCATTGAGTACATTTAAGGTATAATGTCAGTTTGATACATTTATGAATCACAAAGTGATGATCACTATACCCTTAGCGAACATTTCTGTCTCATCACATAATTACCATTTCTTCCTTGTGGTGAGTACATTTAAGATCTAGTCTCTGAACAACTTTCAAGTATATAAAACACATTATAAACTATAATTACCATGCTATACCTTAGATCCCCAGAACTTATAACTGGTTGTTTGTATGCTTTGACCAATATCTCCCCATTTCCCTATCTCTTAGCCCCTGATAACCTCCATTCTACTCTCTCTTTCTATGAGTTTGGCTTTTTAAAATTCCAGATATAAGTGATAATCATTGAATATTTGTCTTCTTTATCTGAGTTATTTCACTTAGCATAATGCCCTTAAAGTCCATCTATGTTGTCACAAATGGCAGGATTTCCTTCCTTCTCATGGCTGAATAATATTCCATTGTATATATGTATACCACATCTTCTTTATCTGTTTTGATTATAAAATTTATTGCTTTCTAATCATACTCATTTCTAGATTTTTTTCTTTTAGTCTGTATTCTTCAACAAGATCTAGGAGGGCAGGGAATTTTTTTTTTATTATTATATTCCCAAAAAGGCATGGAAAAGCATAGGTGGTCATCTTTCTGTTTGTATGTGTATCTAGCTATCTAAATTTGCTGTGTAAGCATCTGGTGGCATAAATTTTCTTTTGAGCACCTGTGAAGCAGCATTTTCTCAATTTTGATAAGATATATTGTATTACCATTGAGTTAAAAATATTTAAAATTTTCTTTGGTAATTTTTTTCTTTGATCTATAAATTATTTAGAACTTACTATTTTTTAATCCTTTGAGGTTTTCTTAGAGATCTTACTATCTTTAATTATATATATTATGTTTTGGTCAGAGGATGTATTATATATTATTAACCTTTTTAAGTATGTCAAGACTTACTTGTTATGGGCTAGAATATGGTTATCTTGCACAATGCTCTATGTGCAGTCAAAAAGAATGTGTATCCTATATTGGATGTAGTGTCCTATAAATGTCTTTTAAGCAATGTTGGCTGATAATATTATTTTCTTATATCATTAGCAATTTGGGGCCAGTCTAACAACTCATAAAAAAAGTGTGTTATTTCTCTGACCATGACCATGGGTTTGCCCATTTCTTCCATTAATTGTATCAAGTTTTGCTTCACATTCTCTAAAGTTTTGTTTTAAGTATGCACTTTTATAATTGTTAGAACTTTTTGTGGATTAGCCCTTTTGTTATTATAAAATATCAATCATTATTCTGATACTACTTCCAGAGTTGAAATTTATATCTTCTATTTTCAAATATATATATACACACACACACATACCAGCCTTTTCATAATAAGTGTTTATTTTGCATTCATTTTTTTCTATTCTTCTACTTTCAAACAGTCTGTGTCTTTATATTAGTGTATACTCCTTCAGCTATCTGTAGTTGGATTTTGTTTCTTTTTAATTCATTGTGATAATATCTGACTTTTAATTGATTTCTTAAACCTTTATATTTACTGTAATTATTGGCTTTTTTGGGCTATTGTTAGGATTTATCTTGTTTCTTCTGTTGTTTTTCCCTTGGTACTCCTTACTTCTCTTATTTTGATCAAAAAATATTAACTTTTCTCTTAGCTCTGAATCTAATCATCTTAGTGAGTTTGTGTGTGTATTTGTGTGTTGTGGTGCTCAGATAAATCTCTGGAGATTGCGTATATCTTTAACTCAACATTTTATAATACATTAATTATATGATGCATTTGATGAATTATACTATAACTTACCAATGGTTTACTTTCATTTGACCCCTTCCCATCCTAGGTGGTATGGTTTTCATTTATTTTATAAATGCATATGCTATATATTCCATAATACAGTGTGACTTTGCTTTAAAGTGCAAAGGTTTTTCAAGCACCCTAGTGAAAATAATGAAATTGCTTTATATTTAACAAATATTTGTCATTTTAAATGATCTTCAATTCTTGTCATAAATACATGTTTACTAACTGGTTTCATTTCTCTTTACACTGAAGAACCAGTTGCCAAATTCTTTCAGCCTTTGTTTATCTTTGTTTTATGTTCATTTTTGGAGGATGTTTTTACTGGATAGATTATGTTAAATTGATAGTTCATTTCCTTTAAAAATATATTCCATTGCCTTCCGGTTTGTGTTGCTACTGATGAAAAGTTAGCATTTTATTCTCATGTTTATTCTCTTGGATTTTGCTGTCCTTTTTCCTCCAACTGCTTTTAGAATTTTCTTATGGCTTTTATCTTTGGTGTTCTGTAGTTTTTTCTTAATGTGCCTCATATGATTTTCTGTTGTTTTATCCTGTTTGGGATATGTTGAACTTCTTAAATTTATGCATTTATATTTTGTTATCAAGCATAGAAATTGGTTCATGCAAAATGAGAAAAATGGTTGGTAGTTAGAGACTATTTTAGAGGAAAAATCATGAGAAACTAGATTTATAATACTTACAGTGCTTTATTTGAGGTGAACCTTGAGATAAGAGAAAGGGATAAGAGCTAATTTAAGCAATACTTAAGCATTTCAAATTTATCATGAGGAAAGATATCTTATAGATGAACATATAGAGATGATTCCTCTAAAATATTAAGCAAAAACTTGAATTATTCAGAATACATTTATAAGAACATGCATATGAAAGATATGTAAGTACAGAATTTTGCATGCATAATCATGTCAATATAGAACCTCAAGTGAACTGAAAAAAGTTCCCCAACACTGAGCGGCTTATAGATTTTAAAATATATGATATTATCAAATTTATTTAATTAACAGATGACATAAATGACCCAGAGAGACTGTGGTGATCTACCAAGGCATGATAGGAAAGCATAAATAGAAGACAGACTGGATTTGTAATCTTGGATGTTCTAACTATATCATTGTATGTTACTATATATCACTATATTACTGCTGTTTTCCAAGGAACACAGTTTAGGCCTTGAGTAGTAGTTTATAAAGAAGACACTAGAATGAAATAGGAATTAGATTATGAGTCTATATTAATATTTTGCTATAGTTAGAATGACAGATGTACTCTAATTTAGAATCAAGGTGAAAATAGGAATAACAGCTGTATTTAAACCTTAAGTTTTAGCTTTTTAAAGCAAAGTCCTTATTGAAATAAATCTTTCAGAAAGACATGATAGGCAGGTTTAAAAATTCTTCATTTGGATAGTGACTTAAAATTAGTTTGAGCTTATTATATGAAGAAAGTGTCTTGCTCCTTCGTGAGGTGTTTAATGAAAGAAGAAAAATTAAAGCACTAGATTATCCTAAAGTGGAATGCTGTTACTACTGGTATCTTAAAACATATCATATGCTTCAGGCAAATAAATTTAATTAAAGGATCCAAGTGTCTTCATAGATGAAGTTGCATTATTCATGCTTTTACAATGATCCTTTGAATCTAGAGGAAGTAAATGAATACTGACAGCATAACAACCAAGGGATAAAAGAACACAGATTTAGTTTTGTGATGCCAAACTAATTTCTTTAAACAAATGGACAGTTCAGTGCAATTGCCAGTAAATTCAGTAAATAAAAGCAGTTGTTTCCCTCAACTGGTATTTTTAATTTTTTAAAACTGTGTGAGTCTGATTGTTTCAGGTAGGGGGAGAAGTATCTCACTGCCTTTTGAAAGAAAAAAAGAAGTTACGGACTTAATGCAGTAGCATAGTTAAAGATTCTTCTAATCCTTTATACGAAAGTCTCCAAAAGTCTCTTTGGTCATTTACTGAAGAATTCTTTTCTAAATATCAGTTTCTTCCTATGAGATAAAAGGGAAAAAAAGGGTCTAAAATCTTTCTCAATTTTAGTCTAGCATTTTCTCTTTTATTTTTGGAATTCTACTGCATGCGGAGTGCAACTGTTAATTTTGCCCTCAATAAAATACAAATTCAGTATTCAAGTGGTTATAATACATGCATAGAAGCTTTAGCCAGGGTCGGTCTGAAATGAACATAAATATAACGTTTTAGAGCTAGCTAAAAATTCAGATTCTGTAAGCCAAAAGCCAATTTTACGTGATGAAAACAAGGAGGTGAGTTTCCCAACTTCTGACCAGCGGCTTGTCCTACCATATTAGAATGCATTAATAATTGGATGTGTTTTATGGAACATACAAAATTTCTGATGAAACCATAATATTCTCTATTAATTACCCAACTTTCCATAGAGCTATGTTTATTTCTGCCAGTTAGAACACTGGTGGCTAAAAGTGTGTTTTTACATCTATCTGGTTGGTGAACTTTTTCTGTAAATTGCTAAATAATAAATATTTTAGGCTTTGTGGGCCAGATGTCCTGTCAAAACTACTCAACTCTGCAAAAGCAGCCATAGACAATACATAAACGAATGTACGTGGCTGTGTTCCAATGAAATTTTATTTACAAAAACTGGCGAGGCAAGATCAGTCTCGCCCACGGTCTGTAGTTAGATGACCTGAGGTTTAGAATAACAATAACTTCATATGTATTTCTTAAATATCTCTGTGTGTATTTATATTGTATGATTTTTGCCAGGCTTTATGGTATATGTGTGCCCTTTTCCCCATCTACACACAGAGAATAAAGTTCTTAAGGGTAGGAATTCTGCCTCATTTGTTTTTCTATAGTCAGGAATTTTATCTATCAAATATGATGGTTCTCACAACCAAATGGAAGTAGCACAGTGATTGAGAACATTTACAAAAGCATATTCAGCCAGTTCCTGGTTTCAAGAACTGCTTATAAAAAACTAGTTTATTATCAAATAAGTTCATAGAATACTGCATGATGTAAACCTCATTTGATAGTTATAAGATGTATTAACATTGTGAACGCCACAATAAATGCTTGATATAAAGAAATCAATTGTTTCCCAAACTTACTAGAAAGAACTGTGTTTAAATTCACTGTTAGCATCTTGAATAACACATTTATTCTTTCTCTTGATTTTCATGTCTCCATTCACTATTATTTATAAATGTGAGTGCTAGGCTGTGTGCTACCCCCTGGCATACCATCTTAAAACTTATTAAAGTTTATTTATAAGGTAAACACTGTTTTGTTTTGTTTTGTTTTGATAGTCTGTCTTTTTTTAAAATTAATTAATTTATTTTCAGAAAAACAATATTCATTATTTTTTCACCACACCCAGTGCTCCATGCAATCCGTGCCCTCTATAATACCCACCACCTGGTACCCCAACCTCCCACCTCCCCCGCCACTTCAAACCCCTCAGATTGTTTTTCAGAGTCCATAGTCTCTCATGATTCACCTCCCCTTCCAATTTACCCCACTCCCTTCTCCTCTCTAACACCCCTTGTCCTTCATGATATTTGTTATGCTCCACAAATAAGTGAAGCCATATGATAATTGACTCTCTCTGCTTGACTTATTTCACTCAGCATAATCTCTTCCAGTCCCGTCCATGTTGCTACAAAAGTTGGGTATTCATCCTTTCTGATGGAGGCATAATACTCCATAGTGTATATGGAACATCTTCCTTATCCATTCGTCCATTGAAGGCCATCTTGGTTCTTTCCATAGTTTGGCGACCGTGGCCATTGCTGCTATAAACATTGGGGTACAGATGGCCCTTCTTTTCACTACATCTGTGTCTTTGGGGTAAATACCCAGGAGTGCAATGGCAGGGTCATAGGGAAGTTCTATTTTTAATTTCTTGAGGAATCTCCACACTGTTCTCCAAAGAGGCTGCACCAACTTGCATTCCCACCAACAGTGTAAGAGGATTCCCCTTTCTTCACATCTTCTCCAACACATGTTGTTTCCTATTTTGTTAATTTTGGCCATTCTAACTGGTGTAAGGTGATATCTCAATGTGGTTTTAATTTGAATCTCCCTGAGGGCTAGTGATGATGAACACTTTTAAAAATAAATGAAATGTCTTTCTAAAATACAATTTGTTTGTTAGAGCAGTTTTTGGTTAACAACAAAAAGTGAAACAGCAAGTACAGGTCCTGCCGACTGCCCCGCCCCCCCCCCCAACATAGGCTCCACTACTAGCAACATCTCACATTAGAGTGATACATTTGTTACAAATGATGAACCCACACTAACACATCATTATCAGATAAAGTCCATAGTTTGCATTCGGGTTCACTTAGTATTTACAGTCTATGGGTTTTGACAAAGGTATGATGACAGTTATCCAGCATTATAATATCCTACAGAGTAGTTTATCTGCACTCAAAATCCTCTGTACTTTTTTTTTTTTTTTTTACTGTCTCCATAGTTTTGCTCTTTTCAGAATGTCATATAGTTGGAATTACATAGTATGTAGTCTTTTCAGATTGGCTCTTTTCACTAAGTAAAATGCATTTAAGTTCCTCCATGTTTTTTCATGGCTTGATAGATCAGTTCTTTTTAGCACTGAATAATATTCCATATTGTTTGCATATACCACAGTTTATTTATTTACCTATGGAAGGACATCTTGGTTGCTTCCAAGTTTTGGCAGTTTTAAGTAAAGTTCCTATAAACATCCATGTGCAAATTTTTATGTGGGCATAAGTTTTCAGTTCTTTAGGTAGATACCAAGGAGTGCAATTATTTGATCATATAGTAGGGGTATGTTTAGTTTTATAAGAAACTAACATACTGCTTCCAAAGTGACTGTACCATTGGCATTCCTACCAGCAGTAAAGGAGAGTTCCTTTTGCTCCACAGCCTCATTAGCATTTGGTGTTGTCATGTAATGTCTTTTTGTCTTATTTCTTGAAAAAAGCTAAAAAGTCAGAAAATCCATTTCCTTTTTTTCATTTGTATTGTGTTGAAATAACACATTCATAGATGATTGCAAAAGACTTGTTCTAGGTACTGGAATAGCATCTTTGAATAGAGTAGCATTTCATGACCCTATTTCTTCCTTCTATTGGAGATATTCACAGTCTAAGATGCTGGCATTTGGGGCTGATACCCTGCTCATTATATGTCTTCTTTGTCTAGGAAGCAGCAAGGGTTTTGTGATATAAATATATTTGAGAGAGACACTCAAACATACTTGGCCAACTGCACAAATAATCCAGCCGATACAGAAGTAAAAAAAATGAACAAAAATTCTGGTGATAAAAAAAAATTAATAAATGGGATAATATTCTTACAGTGTTCAAGTAAGAAGAAAAGTAAATTATTTCTTAATTATTTACATTGGCTGTATGTGAATTTAGTTTTGGGGGCTGAAGATAAACATGATTTAACTAAGTCAGGATTCTATGATTAGAGTACTGGTGTTTTGACTTCTTACCAAATTCTCTATTCAGTACATCTCATCTGCATATTGTAAGAGTATTCCTTAATGTCATTCTTGGTGTTATGATCATAGGTATCAGGGAAAATAATGACCAGTTACATAGAACCCACTCTTAATATTACATTAAAAATTAAGCAACATGTGAAATGAATGTAACAACCCTCGAAGACTGCTGGGATTAAAGTCTGTCAGACATCTTTCTGTCTTTTGCCACACGTGATGGCAAGTAGGCATTAGAAGTATTTTGCAACTTGCTGCATGAGTCCAGGGAAAGTTAGAAAAATTCTGAGTATGTTTTTCTGAATTGTGTCCAGAAGATTGGTCAATTTGTAATGGTTTTTGTTTACTTCCTAACTATTTCATCTTACTGAATAATGTTGGAGGAATAGAGTAGAGCAGCATTAAGACCCAGCATTAAGGAGTTCTTATCACCTCTTAATAAGTACATCACTGTGAGTGCATGGGATAACTTTCAGGTTCCCATCCTCAGTTACCCCAGATGTTTCTGTGCTTCTTTGGGTGTCAGACAGAGACTACTTTTAGTAATGATATCTACATTCAGACTGGAGGAAGGGTGTGGCTGGTGAATGCGGGAGAATGTTTAGAATGTGCAACTCTTGATCTAAAATTTGAAAAGTAGAACACATTTTCATGCACTGACTTTTTTTTGATCTAACTACTTAGGTGTTATGGTTACTTCTGATTTTTAGACCAGGACCTTTGAAGTATAAGTAGTGTTTCCTAGAAATTGCTCCAACGAAAAAAGATGGTTGAAAGAAATAGGGTCTAGAACTTAAAGAGGCATATGGAAGATAATGAAACATAGGGTATTAAACTAATCTGTGTATAGAAGCTTTTACAGATGGGGCATGTTAGGAAATGATGGCAGACACGGAATATAAATGATGGAGGTTATTGGGAGTCATAAAAAGTTTGAGTTTGATGAGAGAGAAACATGATTGTAAAAATAAAGTAACAGAAAGAACATCTTAGGCAAATGTCATGGAAAAAACATAGCTTTTTGTTTTGATTATTATTTCAAACCACAAATCAATTTTCAAAATTTATTTTGGCTGACATATAACTATTTAATTTTTAGTATTTCTTTTCAACTTAATGGTCACTTTTCTCATTTGAATATGACTTGCGTTTCTCCTTATGTGATGTAGAAATATAGTAATGTAATGAATACTCAAAAATAAGAATGACAAGATAGAAAATACCTTTAAAATTAGACATTGAAAATTTTAAGTTAGGAATAACATGTTTCACAGTTCAAAGTGGAAAGAAAACCATTCTAGAGAAAAATGAAAGATTCCACTTTGAAAAAGCAAGTGCATTTTTGCATCTCTTTTTGTGTACCAAGAAGTTGCTAAATGTCTCAGAAATAAATGAGTGAACGCTAATGTCACACATTTAAGGTGTGGGTGACACAAGAATTAGGAGGTATCAGCAGTACTAGTGCTGACAGTGGCGAGCCATGTGAAACGAAGAGTAAGAAATTATTTATTACTGGCCTAGTTAGGAGTTGTTTTGCACGACTGTGTTCCAGGGAGTTATCCAAAGTGAGGTTGTGTGTATAGTAATGAAAATGTAAAGGTTTGGTAGCACACTTATGAAAGTAGCCCAATTTCTTATTTCCTGCAACTTCACAAAGGTTCTTCCAACAATTTATTGATAATTATTGACTAAATGTGGAATCCACTGATAGGGTAGCAAGGTAAAAAGAACAATTTCTTTATAATGTTCTTTTGTCCAGATGAATCTTATAGTAGAAATAAGAGGGTCAGATTAAAATTCAGCATTACTACTGCTGACTTAAGGCCACTTAGTGATTCTGAGATTCCAGCACTGTTAGATTTCCTGTCTGATGTCTTTCTGCCTTCTGAAGAGCATGTACAAAAATTTAAAAAATCTCTTCTTCCCAAATGAAGTTACTGGGGAATTGAACCAGTACTCTTTTTGCATAAACAGTTATACACAAGACACTGGCTTTCTTGTGGTTTCTCCTGTAACAGTGTCAGAATCTCATTTAGATCCTGGACTTTTTTGTTAATATGAAAGAAGCCAGGGTGCTTGGGTGGCTCAGTTGGTAGGGCGACTACTTTCAGCTCAGGTCATGATTCCAGAGTCCTGGAATCGAGTTCCACATGGGGCTCCCAGCTCTGTGGGGAGTCTGCCTCTACCTCTGACCTTCTCCCCTCTCATGCTTTCTCTCGCTCACTCTCTCAAATAAATAAGCAAAATCTTTAAAAAAAAAAAAAGGAAAAAGCCATTATTCTCTCTGGGCAAATGCACAGATAGGCAGATATAAAAAAAATCAATCCTATATTTTCCAGAGGTATAATTGACTTGCCAGACTCATCCGTGGAACCCAATTTGATATATAGTCTTCTGCAAGATGCGTCAGAGCGAGACCCACATGGGGCACTGTAGTGAATACTGCTGGTGCTTCGTCCACATCCTCTCTCTCTAATTCTCTGTGCCCTTTCATATCCAGTACTGGTGCTCTTGCTTGCTTGTTCTTGGAGAGCTGTCCTCAGGTACTCGAGACACTTCACCCACTCTTGCAGAGAGCTGGAAGTACCCAGGAGTAATTTTTGACAGTGACTAGGGTACAGGATAATGATCATCTGTTTACCAGCCTCAGGTTGGGATGAATTCTGAGGTGTGACTTATACTCAGACATACCTTGAAGGAACAAGCTAAAGCCACCTTCACCGGGACTTTACATGAACTCATACCTCCATGGCTTCTCCCCTTTTCCTGTTTTGCTTTTCTTATTCCCTTAACCAGTTTTCTCAGGGAGCTTTTCTTCTTTAATAAATCACTTGGCAGACAAAGCATTCTCTCTGGATCTGCTTTTCACTCCAGACTAACCATAACTATAGAGTTTAATCATTCGAACCAGGAAGCCTATCTGATTATGAATGGAATGCTCTTGTTAGTGATGCTGGACAGGAGTATGTAAACATCAGAGGTCTAGGACAGATTAGGACCTGTTCATGCTAGAGCTACAATGGCTCTTTCAAAGACAACTCTTCAGAAATCATTTCATTCAAAGCTCTTTTAAGATATGGCATATCACTGATTTATACACATTCAACCCTGCTTAACATTTTGCTCTTTCTATTATGTCACCAGTTTAAGTCATTATTAGCTCATGGTTAGCAGTTTTTTCAAAACTGCCCCTCCTCAGCCCCTACTGCATGACTCCTCTCTTCTCCCTTCACCCTACCCCGGTCTCCCACACTGAGTTATAACGTCAAGTCTGCCTTTCCTCTTGGACACAATTTGCTTCAGTATCACCTGGGATTTAGCAACAACCCCAAATTGCTCCTCACATATTCTTCCAGAGAGCTCAAAAGCACAGATGTAAATTCAGTTCTAGCAATAGCCAGTAGCACCCCATATTTCCCAAAGGAATGTAGGCAAATTAACCTTTGTAAGTGGTGATTATTTCCATGTGATTTTATGTCTGTTTTGCCTTAGTTTCAGTAAACTTTTATTTGTAGGCTAAATTTAAGGAACATATAATAATGAGATTCAACCCAGATTCTGATGTTTGTGATTTTTAAAAATTATTTACAGAATTTATTTTGAGCTATTAAAATCCCAAGTAGATAGTATACATTGTGTTTGATTTCTGTTAAATTCTGGAAGTGTAATTTTTGAGTTTTCTATATGATTGGTGAAACCAAAGACCTTTCATTGAAAATAATTCTGTATTACAATTATATTTTTTTAGATGAAAAGATTTTTGTCTGCAAATTTTTAATGATGTTCTTGACACAGTTCACATTATAAATGATGTGAACAATTAATGTTATCTTAGCTATACGTCTGAATGGACCCAATTCAGTTTTAGAATCATCTTTTTGATTTCAATATGACAAAATGTACTTGAATTTGTTGTAAGTATGCCACTATTTAACCCAGGCAGTGTAAATCACTTCTCAAAGGTTTAGAAATTTATCCTAAATTTTTCTAAATTTATTTAGAAATAAAGGTATTGAAATTTAGATCTCACTTACTTTAAGGTAAAAATTACTTCCACAGCAGATAGAATTTAGCTTTCATCAAATCAGCATCATGCAATAGTTTTAAAATAGACATAATACAGTTTTAAAGCTTTAAAGTTGTAATTCATTTGCTTTAAGTAATATTGTTATTGTTTTTAATTTTATGATAATGATGCTGCTGTGTTTTCAAACAAGTGGTGAGATGAAGTGTCATAGTGCAGATTTAAATCTCATAATCAGGTGCAGCAACTTGCCGTGTCCTTTTTTCAGCTTGAAATAACTATCATTGTGATTTTATACATTACAGAAAAATGTTTAACTTAATTTTATTTAGTGGATTGGGTATCTTTCCAAAACAAGGATATAAATAAACTCAGAGAGTTGAGAATATAAACTAAAATGAATTGAGTATGCAAAACGATTAACTCTTTTTGTCTAAGAGCCAGGCATGGAATATTGACATTCTCTGGAACGTCAGTGTAATTTTTTCGTTTGGTATAATAAAGCAATTAATTGAAATATTAAAATATATATTGATTATGAAAGTGGATATTTGGTACTAGAAAATTTTAAGCACATCTGTTGTTTTTAAAATAATTCTTTTGAGACTTCACAGTATTTACACAGGGTTAACTCTGTCCAATCTTGTTCCTAATGTGCTTTCTAAAAGGAAAGTAAATATTTTATTTTGTTTGCATATATAAGAACAAAAGCCTCTTAGAAAATAGGAAATTTAATTCTTTAAGAAATTACTAGTGTGTTAAATGAGCAAAGAACTATTTTTTCTAACCATTATTATTGTTGTTATCCCAAGTGTGGGTCACAGTTTTCTCTGTTGTTTATATACAAAAACAAGTATAGTATTATTTTCCATGATTAGATGTGGTCAGTATTTTCTGACATTGTTCTATACAAATTGAAAGAGTTGTTTCTTTAAGACTGATTTCATGTCACAGGATCAGCAGTAGAGAAAAAAGACAAGCAGAAATGAAAATATTATTATACATTTTTCCTGTTTTCCCAAATCATTAGTCAATAAATAAGAACAGGATCATGTGTTTATAGCCAATCAACATTGTTTTCATATTTAAGGGAGATATGTAAAGAGTATTGACAGAAGTATTGAGGGGATGCATGTAAATTATATAGTTTGCTGGCTTTTAAAAGTTTGAAAGTTTCGCTTTGTTTTTTAGATATAGAGTTGGTCCTCATTTTAAACCAGCCTTGCCAATCATTTTGTTAAAATTTGAACTTAATCATATCACAAAGCCTCAATGAGCAAACTCTCTCCTGCCCCTTTCCCCTTCTTTTCTGTTGTGGGTCAGCCATAAATAATGACAGCTTTTAAGAGCTTTTTAAGAGCTTTAAGCACAAAATAATAGATGAAGAGAAGTCAAGCTTGTCTGTCATTATATCCATACTTTCAACACTTGCTTATTTGACTCCATCCCATATTCATTTACCCCTCCTGCACTTCTGTTGTATTTACTAGCTGTGGGAAGGAGTTCATCTGCTAATTTTAGGAGTTATGTAAGTTTTATTTCTATGGCTTCCTATATTTCAGAAATTAAGTTTATTATATCATTTTATGGAAATTGAGATCTCAACTGCATCATTGATGGTAAATTTGCCAGTCTGATTTGTATAGCACCACTTTAAAGTTGGTGTTATACACAGAGTCAAGCGTTCTTTATAATATCAGATCTGAAACCTACAACAGAGAAAAAACATCTCAATTTCTTATTTACGTTTGACTGTTCAATTCTTTTTCCATTGCATTGACTCTTATCATTTTGATTAAGTAGGATAGAATTAACATTGAAACTCCATGCATGTATTGCAGGCTTACTGAAAAATACCAACAATAAATGCAGATGCCCTTTTGTGGACACAGCACCCAGTGATGAGTTCAGTCATTTTCTTTAAATGTAATTAAAAAATGGGAAATAAAGCTCTACTAATGGTGCTAAAGCATTGAAGTTTTTGTGTAATTGTTTTTTGTAGTGAAGGCTTTTTCCTCTTATAAAATGTTAATTAATTGAACTTATTAATGAATACAGTTAAACACACCTCTATTTTAGTGGTTAACATGATAAATTTGAAATAATTTATAGTAGAGGGAGTAGCCATACTTTTGGGGAATAGTGTTATTTGTCAGAAATTATAAATTGCCTTAATGAAATAGAAGGGTTCAGTTAGACATTGCTTTAAACAACACAGGTACATAACAGTAGAAGGAGCACTAGCTAAAACTTAAATCTAATAGCAGTTTTGCATTTTGCTTTTCTTTTGCTTTGTTTACAGGACAAGATAGAGTGCTTTGAGGCATATTTTCACTTCAAAAGCATTTGTCTTCACATTTTAGAGGTAAATAAGCTCTCAGAGTTCATTTTATATGGCAAATTTTTAGTCATTCTTTAAAATTGATTGGTATGTTTACTTTCTCTGCATAGTCTTTCTCACCACCAGGACCAAGATAAGTGCTCCCATTTCTGCAGTTTCTTGGCATATCATATAAGCTTCGTCATTATTCTGTCATGTACCTATCTTTATGTATCTTATTTATATCACCAATTTTAAGTACAGAAACTGTCATAAAGTAGTTGCTTAATGAATGTCTGATGAATACATACATGAATTAATGAAGAAATCTTGAAATGAATTGCTAAAAATATAGTGGCAGCTTTGATATAAGTTGTATGCTTGTGAAATTCAGCTTCTAATATCTTCCTGGGTTATCTTTTAAGATGTTATATGCTTTGGATGTAATCACCAAAATATACTTTATACAGATTATTCTGTTTAATTACAGAATATATTTTAATCACTTGGACCAAAATACCTAAATCCCATCCTGGATTTAATAGGAAATTTGTCTATGTAGTTCCTCATGAATGAACCTATGAAAATAATTATTTTTAATTGCATGTTTTAATAAAATTTTTAATTATACTCATTAGAATCACAGCTATGATGAATTGTAATTTATGCTTTTAAGGAGTATAATATAAATTTAGCCTAAATTATTTTTTATTTTCTATAATATACTGTTTTAATTTTATCTGGTGTTCATTAACTATTAAGTAAAAATTGGTACAAAATCTACTTAGCAATGATCTAATGTTGGTTTTAAACTAGGTATTGACTTCAGAAATTGGAGTGAGCTAAAAAAAAATGTAGGAGAAAGAAGCAGCACAAAGTCAAGTCTCTCATATATTTCTTTATATCAAGAAGGACTTTTCTCAACAATGCTAATAACTCTATCCTTAATAATAACTTTTCTTTAATCTGTATTCTTCTAGATTGAAAATACCAATTCCACTCCATTTATGATTATCTGGTTTTTATTTTTATTTTTTATTATGTTATGTTATTTACCATACTGTACATCATTAGTTTTTGATGTAGTGTTCCATGATTCATTGTTTGCATATAATACCCAGTGCTCCATGCAGTATGTGCCTTCCTTAATACCCATCACCAGGCTAATCATCCCCTCATCCCCCTCCCCTCTAAAACCCTTTCTGGAGTCCATAGTCTCTCACGGTTCATCTCCCCCTCCAATTCTCCCCCCTTCATTTTTCCCTTCCTTCTCTTAATGTCCTCCATGCTATTCCTTATGTTCCACAAATAAGTGAAACCATATGATAATTGACTTTCTTTGCTTGGCTTATTTCACTCAGCATAATGTCCTCGAGTCCCATCCATTTTGATGAAAAAATTGGGTGTTCATCCTTTCTGATGGCTGAGTAATAATCCATTGTGTATATGGACCACATCTTTATCCATTCTTCTGTTGAAGGGCATCTCAGCTCTTTCCACAGTTTTGCTGTTGTGAACATTGCTGCTATGAACATTGAGGTGCATGTGGTCCTTCTTTTCACTACATTGTATCTTTGGGGTAAATACCCAGTAGTGTAATTGCTGTGTCATAGTGTAGCTCTATTTGTAAGTTTTTGTGGAACCTCCACACTGTTTTCCAAAGTGGCTGCACCAACTTGCATTCCTCTAACAGTGTAAGAGGGCTCCCCTTTCTCCACAACCTCTCCAACATTTGTTTTTTCTTACCTTGTCGATTTTGGCCATTCTGACTAATGTAAGATGGTATCTCAATATGGTTTTGATTTGAATTTCCTTGATGGCTAATGGTGATATGAACCCTTTTTAATGTGTCTGTCAACCATTTGTATGTCTTCTTTGAAAAAGTGTCTGTTCATGTCTTCTGCCCATTTTTTGACTTGATTATTTGTGAGGTTTTTTTGTTGTTGTTGTTTTGTTTTGTTTTTGGGTGCCGAGTTTGAGAAATTCTTTATAGATCTTGGATATCAGCCCTGTGTCTATAGTGTCATTTGCAAATATGTTCTCCCATTCCATAGGTTGCCTCTTAGTTTTGTTGACTGTTTCCTTTACTGGGCAGAAGCTTTTTATCTTGGTGAAATCCCAAAAGTTCATTTTTGCTTTTGTGTCCCTTGCTTTTGGAGATGTGTCTGCAGTTTTTAAGGAGTGAACTGATAATCTTTGGGGGATGGTCCAGGAGGTTAGTAGATTAACTCAAAAGTTATTTATAGTCTTTGAACCAACAAGTGTTAATTGGGTGCTTACTATATGCCATACATTGTATTAATAAATGGGGACATGCCAGTGAGGGAATTTTGAGACCATCTTCCATCAAAGATTCTTCATTTTAGTGTAGAATGTAGACATGTAAATACACAATTGAACTATAATGTAGAAAGAAATGCTAAGGATATGATTACAAGGCTGTAGTAGAAAAAAGTAAAATGTTTCTATCTGGGAAGGGGAAAGACTTTTTCTAAGCACATGACATCTTAGCTGGCTGTATATAAGTAAGGATAAGAAAGTAGGAACTATAGAAGAGGGAAGAATATAGGAAATACTGTGGAGGCACAAAGAAGCTTGGTATGTTTGGAGATGAAATGTAGTTCAGCTTGTCTGAATAGAAAATGTGAAGATGGGAAAGACTTAAGGATGAGCCTAAAAGGATGGCATAGTGACATATTGTGAAAAAGTCCTGTTTTAAAGATGTTCGGCTTTATTCTGTGATCAGTGAGCACTCACTGGAAGAGTTTAATTAGCTAATCCAGATTGGGGAAGACTGAGAGATGCACTAAGACGTGTGGTGACAGGGATGAAGGATTTGAGTCATTTGGGGGGTATTAGGGCTTTTAGGTCAAATTGGATGTTGAGAGCAAGGGGAAAAATCTGGATTTCTGCCTAGCTGATGGTGAAGACAGAGAACAGAGGAAGAGGTAGAAGATGGCACAGAAGATGATACAATGACTCAGGTTTTGAAAATGATGTGCTAAGGTGCCAAGAAGTCAGCTTGCTAGACTCAGGAGGCAGTCATGTGAAAGATAATACATTAGAGAGAGATTATTTGCAAGTTTGGAAAAGTGGTCCAGAAATGCTTCAAAAAGAAAATGAAATTTTAAATTGCTCTTGAAAATAGTATAGGTTCCAATTGTTTGAAGTACTACAAAAAAAAATTGTGGATCTGTGAATTTTATGAACTGTGAATTTTATGAAGAAAGAGGGAAGAACCAGAAATTATAAAGGCATATTTGGGTAATGGTAAGTATTAAGAAAGACAACAAAATTGTTTAAGGATCAGTGGGAAGAAAGCCTTGAAAGGTAGATTGACCTACATGGAGCCGGGTTTTGAATTTCTTTCCAAGCATTTTAGAGGCTTTTAAAAAATGTACTGTGTAAATTTTGGAAGTTAGTGACATGATCAGAACTCCACTTTCAGCCACTAATGGCAGTAATACGAGCCTAGGCAGGAAAGGAGGAGGAAGAAATCAAAGTTAGGAAGCTTGAGGAAATGATGGCTTCAAATAAAGTTATGATAGTGCAATTATAAATGAAGAGTCATGGAGAGCATTGAAAAGATAGAGTCAGTGTGGCTTAGAAAATGATTTAGATATGATAAATAATGAATAAGTAAGGGGCTGAAAATAATTTTGAAGGCCTTAGATGTGAAAGCCATTGATGGACATGGGAAGACACTGATAGGGAAATAAAGATTAGGATTCATCTCTTGTATTCATATTTTTTGCAAGTATACTTTGCGCTTGTCAATGTACTAGGTTTGGTATATAGAGATTAAAAAAAAAAAGATGAAAAGAAAATAAATGAAGAAAAGAAGAGATGCTGCCCTTAAAGTTTTTATATTCTAGCGAGGGCAATAGAAATGTAAAGAATATCAGAACATGTGAAAAGGCTACTACAGTGGTATGAAGACTGCTTCTGGAGCTCATTTAGGGAGACGTTGGGTTTGTGATTTTAGTGGGACATCTAGGCAGAATGTTTCAGCTTGGAATTGGAAAGAGGAGTTATGCCCAGGAAAGAGGATGAGGATGCATTTAAGTTCTTACTTTACTTAACCATCCTGACACTTTTGGCATTGCTAATAAAACCCTCTTTCAGACCTTACATAAAATCTTTCCTTATCATTTTTTTATTCCTGTCTAAAGTCCTGTCACAACCCAATAAATCTTCCACTCTCTGTTATTTTTAGTCTCCGTAATCTCACAGATACCCATGGGTTTACTATTACTTATAAGTTCATGAGTCCTAATTTCTGTCTCTAGCCCAGGACTATCTTTTGAGTTTTATGTGCATAAAACAACTGTTGCCAGATATCATTACTTGTACATCTTAGGTGTGTTTCAAATTCAACATACCTCAACACTGAGAGGTAGGAACCAGTCTTTCTGCTTGAACCAGTCTGTCTTACAGTATTCTGGTATAGGCAGCTGGTACTAATCATCAATCCAGTTGTCCAAGTTAGGAATCTAGGATTCATCCTTCATCATTTTATTTCATTACTCATTTCCAATAGTTGTCAAGTCCTGCAGAGTGAAACTCCGCAACAGTTCTTGACCAGTCCTCGCTATTTTTCTCATTGTCATTGTCCTTGTTCATTACCGGCATTATGCAGTGGCCTTCCACAGAGTCATGTTACTTCCAGTTTGACTTCCTTCCCAATCCGTGAGCCATACCTGGTTGTTATGAACTACGGCGCCTGGCACTGTTCCAGGTACTTTACGTGTATTCAGTCCTCTCAAATCTAAGGGGTAAGTGTGTTCCTCTCTTTTTTGTGTAGCATATAGAAATTGGGGTGAAAAGGTTTTTCAGTTTCACACGACCAGAAAATAGGGGAATTGATTGAAAGCCAGATACTCTGAATGGTGGTACCATGCCCGTACTCACTGCAGATTATATGCCCTGATCTTATACTGCTTTTATATTATAAACTGCTTTGACCCTTGAACTATTAAAACAACAAACTTAAAGCCAGTGGTTTATACCTATTCATTTCAATATTTTTTTCACTATAATCTTTTTGATAAAATTTTTATACTTTATTTAAATATATGTACAGGTGAATTTCATGTCAGTCTTTTAAAACTTCAAAACTCACCATTTCTTTACTTTTCTCTCCTTTGACTAAGCCTAGATAAACATTCATTTGTGTGCCACACTCTATCCAAAGATATGCCTTGTAATTTTTGTAAACGTGATGTTAATAAGAAATTATTATTTTTTTAACCAGGGGAATAACATTATCACACAGTAGGTGTGGCATCATTTTGAAAAATGTTCTGCTAAACAGAGCTGATGAGAAGTGAATTGGGATATAGTTTAAGTCTGGTTTTGTTTCTTGTATAGTGATATTTCAGAGTCACCTATTAGATTAATGCACCAGATTCAGTAATATCCCCATACCTAATGAGTCTGCTTAGATACTCTTCACCACATGATAGTATATTAAAAGCCTCATCTGCTGTAGGTTTTTTATTTAACCTGGATACCAACCTGACTTCTTGTACCTTTCTAAAAGGAAGACCCTAATGAGAATGTCTTCATAGTCTATTGAGACTGGTTGGATGTAATTTTAATCCCTATATAAATCTTCATAAATGGCATACAGAAAAACCTTAAAATAATGCTAAGATATATTAAATATCTGTTTGGCTATCATGTTGTCAAAATTATCTTAAGATACCTCAATGTAAAATATCTTAATTTCAACTTACCTTTCTGATATATTGCTGCTAAAAAGACACTATTGGTATATGAATAAAAGTAATTAATGGGTTGATGAAACTTCTTTTTTTTATTTGCAATTTTAAAAAAATTATTTTTTTCAGTGTTCCAAAATTCATTGTTTATGCACCACACACAGTGCTGCATGCAATACGTGCCCTCCATAATACCCACCGCCAGGCTTACCCAACCCCCACCCTCTTCCCTTCCAAAATCCTGTTTGTTTCTCAGAGTCCACAGTCTCTCATGGTTTGTCTCCCCCTCCAATTTCCCCCAACTCACTTCTCCTCTCCACCTCCAATTGTCCTCCGTATTATTACTTATGCTCCACAAGTTAAGTGACTATTATGCATTTGTTCTCTCAACAGATAATTTACTGAGCATCAATTACATTCTAGGAACTATGTTATGTACTTAATATTTACCATTTAATATAATAGACAAAGATCCCTGCCATCATAGATGTCACATTTATACCATTCTTAGAATAAAATTTCCATAGCTAGAGGTGGCCTGGGAATCAGAGCAGAAAGAACATAAAAAAATATTTAGGTTACAGAAAGGGAAAGAAGTGTGCCAAGAATGGGTAATGAACATCAGTGTTGTGTAATTAACAATTTTTATTAGTGAGGACTGTGACCTTTGCATCAACATCACAGTGTTTTGCCATAAATTACATTTATAAAAGTTGAATCCGTCTGGAATTATGAAAGCTAGGTCTTGAGGAAATGGCCCACATTCAGAGAATTCATCTAAAATTTGCAAAGCTTCCCCAAAGGACTGACCATTTGTTACACTGACAATATGTTCCTAAAAATCACATTTCTACCTATCCTGAGAGCAACTGATGTCTCTGTAGCAGTTGTAAGTTTAACTGATTTTCTGAATTGCTCTGTATTGAAATGTTTTTGGTTCCTTCTTGGATATCACCTAGTTGTTTTGAATTAGGAGTGAGAGGTACAACATTCCTCAGGCAGACTCCTGAGCAGTATCTGGAATATCTGAAAGATGTAGACTTGATCTCTGATTCTCCAGTCTTTCAATTATTTGAGCTCCTCCCTTGGGTGGCTTGATTCTCACTGCAAAGAGCAAAAACCATTTATTTAACATTCAACACGAGCTTTCTAAGTAGCAGATTATTAGAATGTTGTCGTGTAGGTGATGCAAAGATTGATGACACACTGTCATCGTAAGTTGTTTGCTATCATTTAAATGAGTGCACTTGTGATGAGCACTAGGTATTGTATGGAAGTATTGAATCACTAAATTTGTCCACCTGAAACTAATACTACAGTGTCTGTTAACTAACTGAAACTTAAATAAAAACTTTTAAAAATGAGCCATCATTTCATTATTTGTATAATGGAATAACTTGAGCTTGCTTTGCTGTCTGAGAAACTACAGTGAAGCATATTAGTAAATTCCACTACATGTTAAGGTTTTCTTTCCAGATGAAATGCAATTAGCACACTGTTTAATAATGTATTAGCCCACTGCTATTTATGGCAAAGCTTATTTGCTGCAGAAGCAATGCTTGTTTAAGAGTGGCTGTCTAATATTAGAAAGCAGGAAACATACAAGGAAATAAACACTTCAAAAATTTTTGTTAGGGGCTGATCAGAATTCAGTGTTAGCTAATACCTCATAACAATATGATTTTATTGGAAAGGATTCTGAATTTTCTGAGAAAAGTAGGATATTCTGGTTAAAGTGATATTTCTTAGGCAGCATGAGTTTTTTTGTGGTTTATTAAATTACCATGTTCTTTACTTTTCTTGGATATACAGTCAAAACTGTTTTCTGGAAAAAAAAAAGGCAGTTCTACCTAGGGCAGAACTGAATATATAGATGGATTTTTATTTTCCAATTTCAGTATTTTTCTTCATACTAAGGAAAATACAATGAAATAATTCACATCTATTGGAAAATATTCTTTGACGATTTAAAAGGCTTTGTAACATGAAACCTTCAGGGCAAGTAAGATAGTTAATAGCTGTTCTAACCTCATTTGAAATTAATACCAATGTATCAATCTGAAATACTACTTTTTTTTGGTTATGGAACTTATGCAATTCACCATTGGTTGATCCCCTATGTGCAAGATATTATGCCAAGAAACTTGGGGGATACAAAGTCAAAGGAGACTAAACAAAAGAGATTACTCTCAGTGCAATCTTAACATGTAGGAGGTGCTAAAATTTTACTATGATGCAAGGTAGGATGCAGTAAGTGCTTCATTAGAAGTATAAGTGGAAGACAGAGACCAAAGGAAAGAGCATAAGGCCTCCAGTATATGTTTTTCTCAGGGCCTTAAAAGAAAAAACAAGATTTTAATGAGTGAATAATTAGGAAAATATATTATATATTGTAGACTGAAGGAATAGCATAAGAAAAGGAATGGACTGCTTAAGAAAAGAATAGTCTGAAGAAGTTGGGGGATAATGAATAACACATGGTTGTATCTGTGGTGGGAGAGATGATGGAAGTCAGAATGTGGAGATTCTTGAATGCCCATATCCTAGAAAACAGAGCCAGGGACATAGGTTAAATGCTAACACTTTATTGGGTACTTCAGTCTCAGAAGGTTATGGCAAGTGAGGCAGACAGGATGGAAATCAAATCAGATGTTACACTACTGAGTTGTCATCTGTTTTACAAGAAATCACAGCTGGTTGTTTGGTCAAGCAGAGTATCTCCAGAGAGGCCATATGGAACTGCTGGATTTTGAAACAGTCTGTCACTGGGTGGAAGGTGAGCAGTTTAATCTCCTGGCTGCCTCTCATCCCATCTCTTGTAGATCAAAATTCAAAATCATGGGTGATAAGAATGTCCTAAAACTAGAAAACGGTATTGACTGTGCAATTTTGTAAGTATACTAAAAACCACTGAATTGTACACATTAAATGGGTGACTTATATGGCACATGAATTATAGATCAGTGAAGTTATTATTTAAAGAAAAGTCAATCCATGAGAAGCTAGATCCTTTTTGGGTACAGTCAGTTTGGATTTAGGAGCTAAAGTCTCTGTGGATTCCGACATGAATGGTGACAACCCAAGTAATCATAATCCCATTTCCTACCATTAAGGACAACTGAGACAACTGTGAGCAGATGAAGTAAATGTGACTGTTAAAATAGCCAGGATTCGTAGCCTAAGAAATGACTGGATCTTCCACAGGGGCCACTCAAGACAGGAAACACGAAACGGGGCAAAATCCAGAAGAATAGATAAGACTAAATACTTGTGAAGAAGCAGGGGCGCCAGGGTGGTTTAGTTCGTTGAGCGTCCAACTCTTGATTTCAGCTCAAGGTTGTGGGATTGAGCCTTGCCTCTGGCTCTGCACTCAGTGGGGAGTCCACTTGGGATTTTTCTCTTTCCTTCTACCCCTCTCCCTTGCTCTCTCAAATACATGGATTTTTTTTTTAAGATTTTATTTATTTATTTGACAGAGGGAAAGATCATGAGTAGGCAGAGAGGGACGGGGAAGCAGGCTCCCTGCTGAGCAGAGAGCCCGATGCGGGGCTTGATCCCAGGACCCTGGGATCCTGACCTGAGCCGAAGGCAGAGGCTTTAACCCACTGAGCCACCCAGGTGCCCCTCAAATACATAAACCTTAAAAAAAAATACTTGGGAAGAAGCATAAATGGATCCTAAAGAATGCTTTAAAAGGATTATCAAATCAGCCTGCAATTTCTTTTGTGATAACTGATCTAGGGACCTGAGATTAAAAGCAGCAACAGAATCTTTGCTTCTCCATTGTTTGATAGGTGGAGTTCATTTGCCATCTTGTTGAATCTGGACTGGGTCAGTAATATCCTTGACTACCATAATGCAAAAGAAGCAACTTTCTGGGACTTCTAAGCCTATGTCAGAAAAAGTATTTGCAGCTTTCATCTTTGTCTCTTGGAACACTTGCTTATAATAACACAGCTGCATATGGTGAAGAAGCCCAGGAAGCTCCATGGGGAGGAGCTGAAGCACATGGCCCAAAGGCTCTGTTTAGTTCCCAGCTGATAGCTAACTCTTCCTCCCAACTAACAGCCAGCAGTAACTTGCAAGCACTGCAAGTAAGCCATCCTGTCCATAGCTCCTTCAGCCCCGGTAGAGCTTCTTTAAAAGACTTTATGCTGGACAGGGCGCCTGGGTGGCTCAGTGGGTTGAGCCTCTGCCTTTGGCTAGGGTCATGATCTCAGGATCCTGGGATGGAGCCCTGCTCAGTAGGGAGCCTGCTTCCCTTCCTCTATGCCTGCCTTTCTGTCTACTTGTGATCTCTTTCTCTCTGTCAAATAAATAAAATCTTTGAAAAAAAAAGTGTTTATGCTGGGAGGAGCAGAGATGAGCTGCCCACACAAGGCTTTCCCAAATTCCTGACCCACAAAATGATGAGACAATAATGTTGTGTTGTTGTTGCTTTCAAAATATTTTATTTATTTCAGAGAGAGAGGAAGAGGGAGAGAGTGCATGTGCACAAGTGGCAATGAGGGGCAAAGAGAGGGGGAGAAGCAGACTTCCCATTCAGCAGGGAGCTGAATGTAGAGCTCAGTCCCAGTACCCTGAGATCATGACCTGAGCTAAAGGCTGAGCCACCTACAACCACCACCACCCCACACACACACATTGTTGTTTTTATTTTCTTTCTTTTTTTTTTTTTTTAATTTATTTATCTGACAGACAGAGATCACAAGTAGGCAGAAAGGCAGGCAGAGAGAGGAAGGGAAGCAGGCTCCCTGCCCAGCAGAGGGACTGATGCAGGGCTTGATCCCAAGACCCTGGGATCATGACCCAGGCCAAAGGCAGAGGCTTTAACTCACTGAGCCACCCAGGTACCCCACATTGTTGTTTTTAAGTCACAAAGTTTTGGAAGTCATTTGTTGTGCTGTAAGAGAATATTATAGTTGATATTTATGATTGCTTTCTTTAATCACACATTCTAGATTTCCCTCACCACCTTTTGCTGGTCTGAGTTTCTTGATGTTATAACTCATACTTTGTTCCTCAAAGTACCCAAGCTTTTAGTTTCTTTGTCTTTTAGAAGCCACGTTTGCTTTAATTGTCCATTCACCATTATCACTTGGCATGGACGCACTGGAGACATCCAGTAAATCACCTGGGTTCTACAAATATTACTCTTTCCCCCACATAGTTTAGTAGCAAACCTAGAGCCTCATGATTACTTCACCATTATAGCAACTTTTCTGTATGCCCACCAGTACAGTAGTGTGAAAAGTATGGTGGTTACCTGTCTCCTGCATCTTTTAGTCTAATGGAGACTGCTGTGTTCCCCGACAATGTCTTTACCCCTAGCAACTAGAGCATCTAGGTTGTGAGGACTTAAGATTTTATGAATACAAAGGAAACACTCATCAAGTAGATCACTGGCAGTGATAGTGAGAGGAGCCACTTCTGATTTGCACTTTTTACCTCCTGGCCCTATAGATTGTAGTTATTGAGAGATAGTTATTCATACTGGCCATCAGTTCAGTCTATATACCACACCCCAGCATTCAGTACTCAAATCCTGAAAGTAGTATGCCTGAACTGGGACACCCTAAGTGAACTTTCAATAGGCCATTTCAATGTGTTTGTAGGCTGCCTGTGTCTGGTAAGGGGTACAATGTCAGATGGGGAATCCTGTGTCATTTGTTGCATCTCTTTGGCCATAAAAATATGTCTCCTAGTCCAAGGAAGTATTATGTGGGATACTGTGTAACTTAATAAGTTTATAAGTTCTTGTATACTGTTGATATGAAAGTCACTGCAAGCATGGAAAGCAAAGAGATATTTGCAGTATGAAATAATTCTGAAAGAACAAATACATGCCTGCTGCTAGGTGGAAATTTTTGCAAAAACTTAAACATTGTAACAGTTCCCTGAATTTCAGAAGGCTTATACCACATCTGTCATGCATGTATCTTACCAGAGCATCTAGAATACTTGTCAAGCTGTGCATGGTGTCATTAGCATAATGTCATAATAATATAAACTTGATGTGATTTTTCACTGGAATGTCAAGATGACCAAAGTTCTTGAGGACTATATTCTGACAAAGATTGTAAGACTTACTATAGACCTGAACAAGACAGGAGTTTTTCTTCTCTCTACTCTCTACATCTCAATCTCTTTACATCTTCTCTCTTATCTCTATAGCTCAATCATAAGATGATTGAGGGGGGAAAAAAATGTCTTTCAAAATGTAACCACACACACAAAAGTAACCATACACAATCTTTGTTAATAAGCTTTGGTAAAGCTTATTATATGCATATGGCATGCATCTTCATTTTTTTTTTTTTATTTGACAGACAGATCACAAGAAGGCAGAGAGGCAGGCAGAGAGAGAGAGAGGAGGAAGCAGGCTTCCCGCTGAGCAGAGAGCCCGATGTGGGGCTCAATCCCAGGACCCTGGGATCATGACCTGAGCCAAAGGCAGAGGCTTTAACCCTCTGAGCCACCCAGGCGCCCCTGGCATACATCTTCAATTTGGAGTATGACCTGATCAGTTTTACTCCAGCTGGCCTTGATCACCCATGATTCATCTGGTTTTTCAGAGCCAACACAGACAAACTCAATGGAGATAGTATGGAATTTACCACTCCTGTGATACTCCTCTTTGATTGGCATTGATCTTCCCTATTCCTCCGGGAATATGGCTTCCAATGTACTATATTGTCCTGTGGTGGGATGTTGCAATTTCAATCATCTACCTAGCATTTCCTATAAAATGACCCTTATACAGATCATGGAACCCATGTGAGCCTTTCTGTCAGCTTCTGAATATATCATTCCAATTATGAAGGTAGGGCCTGAATAAATAACCACAGAGTAGGTCTCTTAATTAGTGGTTCACTGTGAGTTTCCAGTATGAATTGATACCTATGATGACATATTTTTAGGGGGGGCATCAATTCCTTAAAATGTCCTTCAATGTTTTTTCTACTTATCATGGAAAATTATATCAGTGCCATTTGTAATCTCTTTCTCTCTTTTTTTTCCATCTCCCTCAAAATCAATAAAACCCCCTCCTTCTAGCTATATACCACACTTCTCTGGGTTGCCAGACTGTCAAGATCCACTTTCACACACATTGTCCTTGCTTAAACCGGTTCATCTGTTAATCTCTACAATTCCTTTGGCAAGTGTGATTTCTTCCCTGAGCGGAGGTTACACCTCTCAGGTTATGCTGAGAACTGATTATGGTTATCATCCTTGTGGCAATGAGGTGGTGGGTATTGAAGAGAATAGTTATCATCTCCTGAGACAGTGGCTTCATTTGAAGCCATTGCACAGTTTCAGGCAGTATTAGCAATATAACTACCACAACATGAAGAAAGCAGTGGCTCTTTTTGGCCAGGAGGGTTAAAGGAGAGTCAGAAGTTCAGTTACTCAGTTTTTCTAACCCCCAGGTCATAGGGCCCATTCTTTCATTATCAGGACATCTGTTTGACAGTGGAAGACCTCAGCCATTGAACATTATTTTCCTTTGCAGTTCTGCACCCTTATAATCAGATAAATTTTTAGCAGTGTTCCCTCTGGGTATAAGAGAACAGTCTTCTCTAAAGCTACCATTGAAACTCTGGTTCCACAGCATGACTGTGTTGACAAATAGCTTCTTAGAACCCATCATTTTTTTTTTTTTTTTTTTTTTTTTTTTGGCAAGACTTCCCATGCTGTTTAATGAAGCCACCAAACACCAAATTCCTTACAATTATCATTACAGCATACTGACCAGAATAGTATCTCTTGATCTTCTGATTCCTTGTGTTCTACCTACACATTATGCTAATTAATCACTGGTAAGAGCTTTCGTAATTGTGGTTTCACTGTGTTTCAGGGACTGATACTACCTCATTTATCATCAGCAGTAGGGTTCCTGTTGCTTTCTGACAATGCTGTTGTCAAACTACAAGTCTGATGGCCTGCTGGGTCCCTTCTGACCTCAATTGCCTTAGCCTAGATTTCCTAGAAGACAGCATCTAAAATAAATCTTCCATCCAGGGGGTCAAAAGTGAGGAGAAAGGAAGCAACCCAGTAATAGAGGAAAATCAAATAAATATGATGTATTATAGAGTTGACCACAGCTTCAAAAGAGTACATAGCTGGTGGCTAGGTAATAAATGATATACCTGGAGAGGTCGTATATAATCACTGCATTTTAGAATAATCCATTTGAGGAAGGAAGTCTTAGAATACTCCATCAAGGGAAGGAAGAGAAGGCAATTTATCTGCCAGCCCTTTCTTTCACTGGTTAATGTTTGACCCTTTGGGCCCTAGTGTTTCACTCTTTAGTAGTGTATTACATACATTCTCTGGGATAACAGGAAAGTATGGAACTTATAGAATTAACTGAGTCATACCTGGGCCTTAGAGCTGCTGTCTCCTACTGAAGTGTATATGATGTATGTGAAATTCTAACCTTGCTCTTAGAGAAGTCTAAGACAACTAAAGTTTATAAGAAATGAGGTAATAGTGGTAGAATTTGGGGCTTGAAGGTTATACATTTTGATAAAATAATCACTAGAACATATTCATAATTCATGGGGAAAGGCAATTGTATAAAAATATATAAGGAATTGTTTATTGAGGTCCAGTAGAGCACAATTCTTGCCTATGTTCAACCATTCCATTATTTCAGGATTATATTGGCTGTAGATAAGACACGAACTGGATATATCCTCTGATACTAAGAAGAATTTGTCCACTAGTGTTTGATTAATATTGTGGACAGTTTTTTTTTTTTTCATTATGGGTTATTTCCTGAAGGATTTCAGGAATGTCCTTTGAAGTTACCTTATGCCAGTATTCAGCCAACCTAACTTTGCTATTACTTATCTTGTATTCCAGTCATTCTCAGTATTCTATTTCAGAACTGATAGCCAAATTTTGTGTGTCTATAAATGAAATTTTTAACCTTCTCCATAGATTTTTCATTTGCTTTACAGGAGATCTTTGCACAGGACTCTAGTCAGCGTAACTGGCTTAACCATAATGACCTGAATAAGCATTTCCTCTAGATGCATTTTTAATGTCTTTTATGGTGGGTCTGTACTTTTATAACCATAATTTCATCAGGTAGCATCAAACATCAAGCAGTTCATATATTTGTTGTCCATTTTATACAGGAGTACCTGAGAAGGATAAGAATCATCTTTGTTTTCATAGTTCATTTCAAAGTTATGAATTATGAAAACCTATCAGCTATCTGTGATTATATTTAGCCTTTTATATTAATCAAATTGACATGCCCTACAAAGTGTTGTAAGTTTAGTCACTTGAGTTGATTTCTTCCAGTACGAAGCTGGATTCTGTGAGGGAGTCTGCAGTAGTTATTCAAACCAGCCATATATTTTCCCTTTTCATTTGTGAGATAAGGCATATCAAGTAAGGATTTTTAAAGAGAATTTCTAAATATGTTCTGAAAATGGATAATTTTTGAACTATAGAAACATAATCACTAGATTTTCCAATTAAATACGAATGTTAAGCTTGCTTAATTGAGAGATTAGATACATGTTTCATATGAGAAAGAGAAGTATGAATATTTTATATTTATGTTTTATTTAATTAGCGTATTTAAGCAGAAAAATTTTGGATGATTTCAGTTAGCAGTAGAGATTGTATGTATGTGATGACCTCAAGTCTGAAGGTGCGTCTATCATGAAAACTGAATAGATTTTTTTTTTTTAGGGATCTGTTTTTTTAGGAGCAGTTTTTGGTTCACAGCAAAATTGAGAGGTAAGTGCATAGATTTTTCATATATCCCCTGCACATGCACAGCCTTCCCCATTACCATTGTTACAGAATGGTACATTTGTTATAATTGATGAACCTACATTGACACATACTTATCACCCAGAGTTCGTAGTTTACATTAGGGTTTATTCTTGGTGCTGTACATTTTGTGGGTTTGTCATGAAATAAATAATAACATGTATCCATTATTATGGTATCATATAGTATATTTTCCCTGTCCTAAACATCCTCTCTTCTTTGCCTATTCATCCTTTCCTCCCCACTAGCCCCTGGCAACCACTGATCTTTTTACTGTCTCCATAGTTTTGCCTTTTTCAGAATGTAATATAGCTGGAATTATACAGTATATAGTCTTTTTTGGATTGGCTTCTTTTACTTTTTAATATTCATCTAAGTTTCCTCTGTGGTTTTTTTTTTTTTTTCATGGCATGGTATCTCATTTCTTTCTAGCACTGCATTACTATTCCACAGTTTATCCATTCACCTCCTGATGGACATCTTGGTTACTTCCAAGTTTTGACAGTTGTGAATAAAGCTGCTATAAACATCCATGTACAGGTTTCCATGTAGATAAAAGTTTTAAAACTGAGTAGTTTTTCTAATTTACCAGAGGTTTCACAGTCTTTGTGAAGAAGAAGATATGCCTTTATTAGAGCCTACTTAGTTAGGCTATAAGCAGTGGCCTTTGACTTGTGTTGTGATGTTGAGTTAATGCCCTAGAGTATGGCCTAAACTTTCTCTTGCAGACAAAATTATAATGATTTGGTAGGACCATATAAGTAGTGTTGAAGAGATATTTTGAGCTCACTTAAGACTTCTTCAGTTTCTGTGACTCATGGAGTGGTTCTGAGATGTTTTATTTAATCATATTATAAAAGAGCATTCCAGGGGTGCCTGGGTGGCTAAGTCAGTTAAGCATCTGCCTTCAGCTTGGGTCATGATCCCAGGGTCCTGGAATCAAACCCCACACTGGGCTCTGTGCTCAGTGGGGAGCCTGCTTCTCTGTCTCCCTTTGCCTGCTGCCCCCCTTGCTTGTGCTCTTTCTCCCCAACCCCACCATCAAATAAAAAAAGAAATAAATCTTAAAAGAAAAAAGAGTTTCTATTTCAGAAAATTTTGGTATCTGATATGTACAATTATCTGTTTAATATGAGAAATTTCTGTAATTGTCTTTTAGTTATTCATCTTGAGAAGTATAGGATAATCTGTATGGTAATCTTCCCTTGAATAATGCCCTTCATTTAGTTGTTAGATCATAGCCTAGAATGAGCTGTTGTTTTGTAGAGTTAGAATTTTTCATTAGAAGCTTGGTGTCCCTTGTTATTTATCTTGATGAATAGATGTATGGAGTCAGTTTTTAAGTTTCCAGATTAAGGAGACATTTACTTAATGGAAGATATCTACTTATTAGACTAGAATTAGTCCACAAAGGATCTGTATATTCCTAAGATCTTCTAGCAAAACTTGGGAGAAGTAAGGTGGATTTTCAGCAAATTGCTAAGTATATAACTCTTCAGATGGATTATTGATTTTCCCAGGAGAAAGCAAATAAATATTGACTATTTTTAAATCCTTTTTGGCTCTAATCTAAGCTGAACATAGATATATTAATGTAAAAAATTTGGCCTCAGAGGGCACTAGAATATGGGTTAGGAATGAATGGGAAATAAGGAATTCGTGTTTTGTAAATTACTAACTGAATTTGGAAGAATTGTAGATGCTTGGCCACTGGGCCTTTTATTAGCTAAAATTGGTGCATGTATGGGTAGATAAAAAGATAGTCCATCATCCATTAATCAGGGTGTGACTGGCTCAAACTATTCTTCGACTTCTGCTTGAGAGGGTATTGAAAACTTTAGGTAAAAGTTTGAAGAAAAAATCTCACATAACAGTGTACAGGGATTCCCTTTTCTTACACATCCTCACCAATACTTGTGATCTTCTGTCTTTTTGATAGTAAATACTCTAACAGGCATGAGGTGATATCTCATTGTGGTTTTTATTTAAGAAATACTCTAAGGAAAGAATAACTTATTTAGGTGATCAGGGGGAAAAGCGGAAAGAATAGAAGTGGTATAATTTGTGGGTAAAAATCAGTAAGAGTAGAGAAATAAAAAGATGTACAGGAGGGGAAAATTCAGTTTGGAATGAGATTTATTTTTCCCCTTTAGTTTATGCTCAGGAGTTGTTGGGAGTGTCTCTCACTCTCAACCATATTTTGGTTTTAGGCCCTTAGTATGTTCATAAAAGACAGCTGACCATAGATTGTTATATTGTTTTACTTCTTTTCAAGAGTTCCTTTTAACTGTATTATTCTTGACGTGTCATAATGCCATTGTATTTCTAATTCACTCTTAGTGTAATATCCTCATTTATCAATATAGGCAAAATTATTTGGGGTATAGTAAGACAAAATATAGGAAACATAAGTTCTGCCAGAAGGAAGTCACAGCTTTAATGTAGAGATGAGCCCATGATAAGCAAGAGGACCCACCAGGATATGAATCAACTGTGTGAATGGCATCTCAACTTACTCAATTAAATCGAGGGTGTGATCAATGTCTCAACAGTTGTTGCACTCAGTATATTGACTAACCAAAGCAGGATTTTTTTCAGAATTTGCTGTCATGAAGGTTTTTTCATAATCCAGAAACAAGATTTAATCCATTACCTTTCTTACGAATTGGTCACTGGTCGAACAGACCTATAAACATTTGACATGTAAAAGTGTCTTCCCTATAGTGTTGATTCTGTGTATGGTGTGTGGCTACTAACAGAATGTGTAAAATTTTGTAGTGAAGTCATACATGTGCATTTTAATTCCCATGTATTTTTACTTCTTGCGATTATTGGTATGAAAAAATACAGTGTGTGTGTGTGTGTGTGTGTGTGTGTGTGTGTGTGTTCACATTGGTCATTTTTTTCCACCAACACTCCTTACCTCCTATGAATTCTCCATTGCTTAAATGAGTTTCTTTTAGGTATAATATATATATGAGTAATTTTAAAGATCTTCCTAGATCTCTCCAAATCCAAGACGCTTGGCTTTTTGGGAAGCTATTAACTATAGGAAGTGTTGGACCTCACCCAAGAAGCTGATCTCCATATTTACTGAAGTAAATTATTCATTTTCTGCTAGAAAAATGAGTCCATTTTTATCACATTATTTTTATTTTCCTCTTTTTCCCTGAGCATTTTTTAAAAGATTTGTTTTTTTGAGAGAGAGAGAGAGAGAGAGAGAAAGCACATGCAGAGAGGCAAAGGGAGAGGGAGAAGGAGAGAAACAGACTTCCAGCTGAGTGTGGAGCTCAACATGGGGCTCCATCCTATGACCCACGACACAATGACCTGAGACAAAAATCAAGCGTCGGACACTTAACTGACTCAGCCACCCAGGTGGCCCCCCACCACCTGCTTTTTTTCTAGCTTAGGTAGTTTTCATGGGAAAATCATCAAACAGCAACAAATTATTTTAAATTTCATTTGTGAATTTCTAGTAACAGGGGTGATTTGTAATATGTATTCAGAATTCCAAAATTTTGATTTTGCTAGGGGACTGTTTTTACTAAATTTGCTTCTTAACTAAGTCTTTTTCTAAGCCAGAATATTCTCAACATGCTTGTATATCTTCAAAGCTTCGTTTCTATTAAGGTATAGAATTTCATAACATAGAAATTCATAGCATAGTCCTTCATATCTCAGTTGGGTATTTTCCAGTGATATCTCATCAGATGATACATTGTCCCACCTGATCAGTCAGGATTCTCTTTTCTAAGAATTCTAGAATGTGAGAGTCTTTGACTCACCAATATCTATCTGTTCAATGTTTTTGCTAGCTTATTTTTAACTCCTATTTCTTGTGTGATTTATGTATGCTTACTACATTTGGATGGAGACACTTCAAAGATAGTTTATCTCTCCTTAAGGAGAAAAAAAGATGTTTTAAAGTGTCCCTCATTTTTTTTTTTTCCTAAGAACAAAATCAGCAAAATATCAAATGATGAAATACCCTCATGTCACCAGAATCCATATGTAGTAGACATACCAGTATTTTCACCTACCAAGCAAACATGGGATCAGACCATTCATTGATATTGTCTGGGAAATGAAACAAAGTTAAGGGTGCTTGAATTATGGAGTAAAATTTTGATTATTTCATGAGTTAAAGGACCAGACTTGATGCCATTTAAATATATAGTGACCTATGATAAGTGAAACCTTAGACTATCACATGGGAAAATCTTAAAATTGTTTTTTGTTTCAAGTTTGAGAACTGATTTTTCCTCCTGTCTCACTCATACCCAAACTATATTCCATGCAGCTTCTTCCTCCATCTTCCTTCGAAGCTCTTTTTTCTAGGATCTCCAATAGCCTCTTAATTGCCCAATTTAGAGATTTCAGGGCATTTGATGTCTTCTGAGTTTTCTCAGCTGCATTTCATATTTATGCCATCATACTTTTTATTGCAGTTCTTCTGTGTTTTCTGAGGTACAGTACTTGGCTTATAATCTTGTCACCACTCTGAGATTCTGTGCTTGCCTTTCTATTCGTTACATTGTCTCCCTGAGTCATTTCATCCATTCCTATGGCTTCAAACTCTGTAGAAGCACAAGTACTAATTCTGTATTTCCATCCTAGACTGTTACCAACTCTAGGCCTGGCTGGGGTTCCTATATGTCACATGCTGAACTCAGAGGCTTTGCTCCTTAAGCATTTCTTCACATAGTCTGATTTCAGTTAAGAAAACCATTATCCACTTACATCTGAAGTCTGAAACTGCATATTCAAGAGTTATCTTCACCATCAAGTTTTTTTTTTTCCTTTCTGAATCTATCTCATCTTTTTTACCCCTTATTTCTCATTTGTCATTTCTCATTGTCTATTTATTAGTTTCCCAACTAGTGGCTTTCTCTAGCTTTATGCAGTCCGTTTTCCACAATCATAGCAGAATAATCTTTCAAATATCAAATGAGTAATTCATCTTAAATTGAATCTGATATATAAAGTTAGGTCTAAGTTGGTTTCTTAAAATTGTAAGCTGGTTGTTCTAAATGTGTTTACCAAATAGCTCATATTTGATTTGTGATGTCTATATTATTGTATAATCAATTCTTAGAGACAATTTCATGTAGTTTTTCACATAGGAATGGAGATAACTCATTTTAAGTGGATGAAAATAAGAGAGAATAAAGAGAGTTCTTTTTGTTTCCCTGTTCATTTTAATAACCTTATTCTCTGAGTATTTCCCAAAATATTGTATGGATAATCTTATTCTCTTTTTGGTTACCAACAAAGACTTTACCATTGCTGACACCTGTGCTTTAGAAGATCTTTTAGATATGTGTTATATTTATCCAGAAAACAGTGTTTTACTTGTCATTTGACATTTAAAATAACTGAGAGTCAATCTCTAGTTTTAATTAGAATTGTCACATGAATGCATACTATCCTCAGCTCAGGCTGTTAGCAGTAAGTTATTTGTTTAGCTAAATGATAAATTGAAAAAAAATTGCAAAGCAGTCCAAAAAATAAATGCTGGTTGGCTGTTTCATTCATAATATAATTATTGAGATTGTAGTCATATCTTTCAGTGTCTACCTGGGAAATGTATGGAAGGTTAATTTTTTAAGACATCAACGTGTCGAAAAATGGCTTTCGTATATACCTACACTTAGCTGATAGTTTTGGGTGTCTATTCTGGTTTCAGAAATATTTTTTTCTTAGAATTGTCAAAGTATGGGGCACCTGGCTGGCTTAGTGGGTTAAGCCTCTGCCTTCGGCTCAGGTCACAATCTCAGGGTCCTGGGATCAAGCCCTGCATCAGGTCCTCTGCTTGGCAGGGAGCCTGCTTCCCCCTCTCTCTCTCCACCTGCTTCTCTGGCTACTTGTGATCTCTGTCTGTCAAATAAATAAACAAAATTTTTAAATAAATAAAGAAAATAAAAAGAAATGTTGACGTATCATTTTTTTCCAGTTGCGGTAGGCAGAATTCTAAGGTGATCTCCTAAGATTTTGAGCCAAAAACCCCCACCCTCAATATCTAATCATTCTCCTTATCCCCTACCATCTCTGAGGTGATGGCTGATCACCCTGGCCTTCCTTCAGCAAGAATCTTGTCATGTCAGTTTAGCCAGAATGCCCTTAAACCCCTGATATTTCCTATTTTCCATCCACTCACTCTCACCTGGTTCCTTGGCCACACATTCTTACTTTTCCTTGTATTTGGAATTGAGCCCAGCTTTGTCTTGTACTGCTAAATCCTACTGCAGTGGTCCCTATACCCACCGGGACAGTCCTGAATAAAGTGTGCCTTACTACTTTACCAAGTATTGTGAATAAACATTTTCTTCTAAATAACTGTCTCCCAGTTATTTAATCAAACATTAATCTAAGTATTGCTACAGAGGAATTGTGCAGAAATACTTAAGGTCTGAATCAGCCAGCTTTAAGACTGGGAGATTATTTGGTGGTCCTGACCCAGTCTAATGAGTCTTTTAAAAGCAGAGAGTTTTCTTTATATAGTCACAGAAGAGGAAGCCAAATATTTGAAGCATTAGAAGGTTTCAGTGCACTTTTACTGCTTTTAAGCAGGTGGAAGCCTTTGGGGTGAGAAATGGGAGTGGCTAAGAATTAAGAGCAGGCCCTGGATGACAACTAGTGGGGAACCAAGGACCTCAATACTACCACAAGAAACTGAATTCTGCCAACCACAGTGAGCCTGGAAGTGGATCTTTCCATTGGTCTTCAAATGAGAACTCAACTCAGATGACACCTTGATTTCAGCCTAAGCAGAGAGTCCAGACATGCCTTATTGGACTTCTGACTACAGAACTGTGCGTAATAAATAAATGAGGATTGTTTTAAGCTGCTTAGTTTTGATAATTTGTTATGCAGCAATAGAAAACGAATACACCAGTTTTTTATATTCACATGTATTTGAGAAATCTGAAACTATTCTAATCTGAAGTATGATATCTTCCACAGGGAAATTTTTAGAATTTTCTTTTTGACCCAGTGTTTTGAAATTTCTTAATTATATATTTTAACAAGAATCTATTTCCATCCTTTTTTCTGGATACATGAAGTTTTGTTTATTGTTTTTGTTTGTTTTTTGCTTTTTTTTATAATGAGGGAAATCTTTTTGGCCCAGGAAAATTTTCATGAATCATTTTTTAATTTTTCCCCTTACTATTTTCTCTGTAATGTCTTTCTAGAACTCCCACTGTTCATATGTTGGGCATACTTGATTAATGAACCAATTTTCTTATATTTTCTCCAATTTTCTATTTCCTCTTCTTAATGTTCTTTTTCCTACTTGATTTAACCAATTTCATTTTCTAACACTTTTATTGGGTTTCTCATTTCTGCTATCATATTATTCATTGCTATGATCTCTTTTCTCCCTCTGATTTTCAGTTTGTTTAGCATGCAGTTACTGTTGTGGGTATTATCTTTCTATATATCTATATCTATATTTATATCTATATGCATGTGTGCATGTGTGTGTGTTTAAGTCTTCTCCACAAGTTTGTCTTTGCACCAAACTTCGTATTTCTGTTTGTGGTGTCTGTGTGTACCTTTCGTATTAGGATATTTCTTGGAATGTCTAGTGCTTCTTGGCTCTCTGGTCATATATGAAAGGATTGCGTGTGACGGAATTGTCATCTGAGAGTTTCATTATAGGGTGAATCAGGAGGGCTCTTTTAATGGAAAACTTCCATTATCATAATTTGTAAATCTTTTCTCTGATACCACAGAGAGGAATCTTTCACAATCACTTGGTGAAGAGTATAAGCTTTACTCTTACAACTGTGGCAAACAAGTTAGCTGCCTATAACTCTAGGAATAGAACAAAGGAAGAAAGGTACAGTCTTGATACTCCATATATAACCATATATAAACTTTCATTAGTTCTTCTGTTATCCATATGGCACCTCTGGCTGTTGTCTTCTAGTTCAGAAAGAAATTCGTTCTTCAGAGAATATGTTTTCTGTTCTAGCTGAGTGTGAGATAGGAGGTATACCAGTGACCTGGTTTTTCCCATTGGGGAAAGGACTGTAGCAGGGTCCTAGGGGGAGCTGGGAGTGGGAGAAAATTTTTTTCAACGTGTTTTCCTGTTTGGAAAACTTCATACTTCAAACTTCATACTCATACTTCTTTCAGAGATATCATAGTATTGGGGAGATTCTAAAGTGCAAACCAAATTGCTTCTCATTGCATGCCTTCTGAATTGGAATTAGTTTTCCATTGTTCAAAACCAGACATCATTTATTCTGATTTTCAGATTCCAGATTTTGCTTCTATCATCTTTTCTCCTTTTCTTTGTTTTTTACAAGTTTAATGGATTTTAAAAACTTACTGTATTGTTGTTTTAGTAGAGGTTAGGGATAAATATCAGCCATATTTTTAGAGCAGTCTTTTTAAAAACATATCATACTGTGTCACATCTCTGCTCAAAACCTATCAGTGGCTTCTCTTCCACTGGAATGGAACACACAGTTCTACCTATATGGCTCCAGCTGTCTGCTTCTTTGCCATATTTTGTACTGCTCTGTCTTCATCAGTATGCTTTAGATACTGACCTCTATTCTATTCCTCTATTATGTTTGATTTTTTCCTACTTCGGAGTTTTTTATACTTTGTTTCCTGTACGTGAACTGTTTATTTTCCCCTCCTTAGCCCTTTCCCCACATTCTTCACCAGGTTAACTCTTACTTATTCTTCACTTTAAATGTCATCTTCTCTAGGAAGCCCTTTCTCACCTCCCAGTCTTAAGAATGTTGTTTAATTACTTGTGAGTCTGTTGCCTGACACAGTTAGCAATTACATCTTAGTGTGATTTGCTTCTTTTGTGTCTGTCTCCCTGCTTGTCTTTAACTTCCTGAAGAGAAGACTGCAGGTTTTATTGACCAGTGTATTGATGAGAGCCTCTTGCAGTTACAGATATGTAATTAGCCTGACTAAATTTTCTTGAGTAGGTAGATAAGTTGATGGGTAAGTAGAGTTGCCTCTTTCAGGCTGTGAGTTTCATAAGGAAAAATGGGAGAACATATGGGAAGAATGCTGAGAAGTATGTGACTGAACTTACTGTTGATGCACAAAGGGAACTCTCTGAAGGAGTTTCTGAAGAATGTAATTAAATTGAGGACTCTACTATGTCCCTTTTTTTGAGTGTTATATTTTTCTTTAGAGAATTTAAATTATCCTTTATTAGGTGTATAATTTTGAGCATGATGCATGCATCCTTTGATTCTTAATTTTCTCATTTATGAAGTTGGCATAATAGTTCCTATTTTAAGTACATTGGCTTTTTCAAGGATTGCTTAATATACACATGTATAGCCATTAGTACTCTGCTTGAATATTGAATTTAATTCTTATAGTTTCTTTACCTCTTCATTTCCTCTGGTCTTATGTTGATTCAATATAAGGAAGATACCTTTTCTAGGTAGCGAAAGATTTATAATAAGTTACCATGGGACACTGAAATGTGCTTTTCTGCTGCCTTAAAAATTAGGACAGACTTACCTGTCAGATATTGAGTGGTAAGTCAGCCTATGAATTAAATGAATTCTTGAGGTCTTTTAGGCTTGGAGAGTCTAAAGTAGAAGAGTGTAACCAGTACTAGGCATATCATTTATGATGTAGAACACTCCTGTATACCAACAGTCATAGGGCTGTGATTACTCTAAAAATTGGACCATCTTAAAAGGCTTAATGCATAGTAGGAAAAGATATATATCTGTATAGTAAAGAGGCAAAGTTATATTTATCATGTCCTTGAAGGCGGAAGATCCTGTCTTATGTGTTCTGGATTCATCAATATATGATGCATGATGTGATATCCATTATTCAGCTAATTTGAAATTAATTTGCTAAAAGGAGAGCTGTGGTGTTTTGTTGTTCTTGTTGTTGTTGCTGCTGTTAGAACAGGAAAGAATTATCTAAGCACTCAGCATTTTGACATTCTTTTATTTTTAATTTTTTAGAAGACTTTATTTATTTGACAGAGAGAAGTACAAGCAGGGGGGAGCTGCAAGCAGACGGAGAGGGAGACGCAGGGAGCCTGCTTCTGCAACTCAGAGCTCAAACCCAGGACCCTGGGATCATGACCTGAACTGAAGGGAGACGCTTAACTGACTGAGCCACACAGGCACACCTTGACATTCTTTTTTTTTTTTTTTTTTTAAAGATTTTTATTTATTTATTTGACAGAGAGAAATCACAAGTAGATGGAGAGGCAGGCAGAGAGAGAGAGGGAAGCAGGCTCTCTGCTGAGCAGAGAGCCCGATGCGGGACTCGATCCCAGGACTCTGAGATCATGACCTGAGCCGAAGGCAGCGGCTTAACCCACTGAGCCACCCAGGCGCCCATTGACATTCTTTAAATAGCAAGCTTTCTCAGGTCAATTTTGTTTTTTTCAGTCAACAAATATTAGTTGAGAACTTACTACATATAGAGAACTATTAACTGTATATTTAGTAAAATACTGTAGAAAAATAATACTCCATGATCATTGCTTGCTTTCTTTAAATCTTGACTTAATAAGTTGTAAGTTCTTATGAAAAGTCAAAATAACCAAAACTGACTAGAAAAGGAGAGGTCATATTCAAATGGGAAGATCAGCTAATGCTTCTTGGAGAAGGTGACACTAGTGCTACCTATTAAAAGGTACTCATTAATTTGATAACCGTAGTTAAAATTTGGTCCATATCATCAGTAGAGACTCAACACATTTTAAAGTGATACCAAATAAACTGGCTTGATTGGATCATTGAGTTCATGTATGGTAGTTGTTAGAGTTTAGGTTAGATAAGAATTTTGGGGGGGCAATTTCTCTCTGCCCCAACCTGCCAGAATTCCTAATTGTTCTGCCAGTATCAGTCTCCTGGAAAAATTGTACTTGGACTCCCTATACTACATTAGGTCGTCTTGTACCTTTTGCCTATAGGCTTCTTTTTAAATGTTCACCTGCCTAGGGACCAGAGTTACAGAGAGGGATTGAGCCTGATAGCTATACCAGCTGCCATAGTGTATTAGATTTGGATTGTAATTCATGATCTACATAAAAGTGTGTCTCAGTCACATGATCTAAGGTAGTCTTTTTCACACGCAGCCCTATGAATTGATAGCAGTCAAAGTGCTGCCATTGGGTTGGGGCAGTTTCTGGGTCATGCTATTGAACTGAATTGTGCAAAGAATGACTTATAGATTTTTTTTTTTTAGTTGCCGGAGTATTGAGTTCAAATGCTCAAAGTACAAGTAGGTGTTGATGCTCCAACTTTTGCAGGGGATTTTCTAAGTACTCAGTTAAATTGTCCTTTGTGTATATTAGTGGGTGGGAAGAAGAGTGGGCTGGGGGCTCTTTCTGAGCTCAATTGGATTCGTAGGCAATGGTGATGGAGTCATAGAAACAATTATCCAGGCTGGGTATTTTTGTCCTTTAGCAATTATAAAGGCTTAAACTCTGAGGGGAAAGGAAAACAAGTTCCTTTTAATTAGCTCATCTAGCCTGTAAGCAAATAAACTGAAACAGGGACTTTCGGTAAATCTCTGTTTGATAGAGAGGAGCTGGAGCTACAACTTTCCTCTAAGTCTGGTTGGCTCAGTAGGTCAGCTTTGCCAGTGGTATGAAATGGGGAAAAAAGTTATGACCACTTAGGAAGAAGAATAGTGGCTTTCAGAGAACACCATCCTCAGATTGTGTACTGGGCTTTCTTTTTCCTTCAGATTTTTAATCGTGTTCACAAATGTGTGTTGAATTTACTTGTTTAATCTTTTAATATGTCAGCAAGGAAATCTTGAACAATTTTATTCCTTGGGCAAAGGTTAAAATGAAATTGATATGGTTTAGTTTTTTCAGATGTCTTATTTATTGCACAGTCTTATCTGTAGAGGATTTTAATGTGTGTATCATCCAGGCAGAAGATGGTATGGGAGATATGTTTTGAAAATGGACCAGTTTTGTGATTTCTGTTCAACTATGGGGAATGTCCCAATTCAAGTTACAATGTTTGCTATTTTAATATTTTAAACCAGTTTTCATTTCAGTTTGTTGTTTTCCCTTCTGGTAATACTAACACATAAACAAACTGCATAGTTTTCATATAAAGTGACTTTATGACTTGTTTTAAATAAATAATTTTAATTACATTGATTGTTTCCATTGACAAAGTTTTGTTTTTAAAATAGTATCTCCCAGACTTCACCTATTTAGGAAAAGGGACTAAGACATTTTCTTCCATGGTGTTGAAAAACTGAGTTTGAGCTTGTTACCTGAGGCGTGTGGGGAATAAAGAAACAAAAACAGATACTGACAACCACTTTTTCAGAAAACGTGTATAGAGTTTGTTACTTTCTGGGGAAATTTTATCCCATAGTAGAAATGGAAATAGCTTGTTTCTGAGGCCTCAACCTTTTAGGAAACTTTGTATTGTTTCTTATCTTAGAAAAAGTTTTCACCTGGAGACTTTTTTTTTTTCTCTAATATGTTAAATGAATGAAACAAGTATTGAAGCCAGTGGGAAAAGTGTTCCCTGAGAATTTAGAAGCAGCTCTTTGAGTTAACATTTCTTTTTTCAAACAAACACACATACACCATGATAAAGATAGTTTTTTAAAAGAATTATTTTTATTAACATATAGTGCATTATTTGCCCCAGGGTTACAGGTTTGTAAATCATCAGGCTTACACACTTTACAGCACTCACCATATCACATACCCTCTCCAGTGTCCATAACCCAGCCACCATCTCCACACCCTTCCTTCCCCCAGCAACCCTCAGTTTGTTTTCTGAGATTAAGTTTCTTATGGTTTGTCTCCCTCCCAATTCCATCTTGTTTCATTTTTTCTTTCCCTACCCCCCAAACCTCCCACCCTGCCTTTCAGATTTCTCATATCAGGGAGATCATATGATAATTGTCTTTCTCTGATTTATTTTGCTCAGCATAATACCCTCTAGTTCCATCTACATCATTGCAAATGGCAAGATTTCATTTCTTTTGATGGCTGCATATAGTATTCCAGTGTGTGTGTGTGTGTGTGTGTGTGTGTGTGTGTGTGTGTGTGTGTATCTCACATCTTCTTTATCCATTTGTCTGTTGATGACCTTCTAGGTTCTTTGCATAGTTTGACTATTGTGGACTTAGCTGCTTTAAACATTTGGGTGCATACTCCCCTTTGGATCAGTACATTTGTATCCTTAGGGTAAATACCCAGTTGTGCGATTGCTGGGTCATAGGGTAACTCTATTTTCAACTTTTTTGAGGAACCTCCATACTGTTTTCCAGAGTGGCTACACCAGCTTGCATTCCCGCCAACAGTTTAGGAGGGTTCCCCTTTCTCCAGATCCTCCCCAACATCTGTTGTTTCCTGATTTTGTTAATTTTAGGCATTCTGGCTAGTGTGAGGTGGTATCTCATTGTGGTTTTGATTTGTATTTCCCTGATGCTGAGTGATGTTGAACATTTTTTCCTGTGTCTGTTGGCCATCTTCTTTGGCCAACAGATGTCTTCTTTGCAGAAATGTCTCTGCCTATTTCTTGAATGGAGAGTTGGTATCTCAAATCTATAAAGAACTTACCAAACTCAACACCAAGATAAAGATAGTTTTAAGAAAGAATTTTAAGATTTAATGCTGCCAGTGTCAGAAATTTTTCTACCTGATGATTGTAATTTGAATTAGCTATGGGTAGAAGCCCTGGTTAGAGTTCTGGTCTGCAGAAGTGAGGGCATTAAACACTCCATTTCATGAGCTGTGAAAACTATCTTGCCTTCTGACCTGTGGACCTCCAGTTGTGTGACCCAGCCAACTCTGTACTTCTCATGGATATTTTCATAACGTGGAAAGGTTCTCTATAGCAGTTTGATGAGATCAGCAGGTTAAGGGATTATTTTTGAGGGGAAAAAAAGTCATGGAAAAAAACCGGGTGATTTATATTGATTCAAAAAAGAAAGAAAGGCAATGTGCTCTTTTCGGTTACTGGAATTTCCCCCTAATTCTGTTAATAATGTAGAAGGAGTAGTGGTGTTTTCCTTTTTAAAAAGGAAGTGGATATTATCTTAATTTTACTTATATACAGCCCTGCAATTGTATTTATTTAAAAGGCATAAAGGTAGAATAATCATTTTCTTTTTATTTATTTATTTATTTATTTGACAGACAGAGATTACAAGTAGGCAGAGAAGCAGGCAGAGAGAGAGGAAGGGAAGCAGGCCCCCTGCTGAGCAGAGAGCCCAATGTGGGACTCGATCCCAGGACCCTGAGATCATGACCTGAGCCAAAGGCCGCGGCTTAACCAACTGAGCCACCCAGGTGCCCAGAATAATTATTTTCTAAAACATTAAACTTTTCTCCAATCTGAAAAAAAAGACCTATTCTTGATTAGTTTCATATAAAAAGTTCTTCTTTACCAAGGAGATATCTTTAGTTTTATATATTTTACATCACCTTTTTTTTTTTTTGCATTCTTGTACTTGAACCAGCTGACATGTAGGAGTCTCAGGAAAGGCAAACTCATTTTAGCATTAGTCTAAGAAAAAATTAATTAGAAATATGATATGCCAGTTGCAAAATAAATCATAAAATAAATTCCCGAGCTCATTGTGAAGGATTTTGAGTTATGGCTAATTTGAATAATCCAGCCCAGTTGGGAATTGCCTCTCACTGTTGTTTGTATGAGAAGAAAAGCAGCCCTGTAGCTGCTGTGTTTTTCCTGGCACTCAAAGTAATTTCTAAATAAAAAGAAAGAAAGAGTTGCTGAGTGCTTAGAATGAAAGATTTTGAGAAACATTTTTCTCTTAGAGTTTTTTTTGTAGCATATGCACTCTAGAATTAAAAATATGCTCTCCAGGCTACTCAACATTAATAATTACACATTTTTCAAGCAGACAGAAATGCAGGATGCCAGAGACCTTATTCCTGTAGATAGAGTAAAGGTGAGGACTGCAAGGAGGAAAAATGGGAGCTGAGTGAGATAGAAGCTTGAAAAACAAGCTAATGGACATTATATAGATCAAGAGTCCTAGGCTTAAATGCCTTTGGGACCCTGTGAACATCCTGGTGAGTTGAAAAGCAGATGCTTCATTTAAGTAGACTCGCCTTTAGAAATCTTGATACTATTGCAATGAACGAATCCAATCTCAGTGTTGGCAGAGTATGGGATCTGCCAGTAAACGAATTATCTCCTCAGAGCTCAACATTCTTCTATAAGAGATAGCAAAATAGACACAGTCAAAACACAATATTTAGTAGTGCATTGCAACAAATAAAAATTACCAGATAAGCAATAAAGCAGGGAAATATGATTCACAATCAGGAAAAAAATTAATCAGTATAAAAAGATTCAGAAATGATAGTTGGTGGGATAAGAAGGCTACGATTTTAAAACAGCTGTCATAAAAATGTCCAAAATAAATGCAAAGTATTATAAATACAGAGGTGGCCAAAGCAATCTAATTAGAAATAACTCCCTCAACAGTGAAGCCAAATGACTTGTTGCCTAATGATGTCACCCAAAATAAACTGCATACATTTGATGTGTGTGTGTGATTTGAAATATAAATATGAACTCTCTATAAAACAGAAAATATTATTTTGGGCCTTCCGGCTCAGCTATGAAACATGTTTACAAATTATCAGATACAATAGCTGTATTGTAAAGGAAGCACAGGGTTTTGTTTTCTTTTTTAACACTTCAGTAGTGGTTTTGTGACTTCAACACAACCATACAAACATGTACTCACAGAGGCTGACCTTTTTCTAGAGATATTGAATTAGGATATATGGAATATATTCAAGTATTTAAGTATAGTATCCCTGTAGAAATTCTATAAGTGAAGAAGTTGGTTATTAAAAAGATAGAGGAACAAAAATACTGTTTTTATGTTCATTACTTAGTTTTCCTAGTAAGAACTATTTGCAAGTCAAAACAGATCTGAAGAGGTAAGTAGAAAGGCCTTTGAGCTAAATCATAAAGCTAACCTTGACTCATAGAAACTAAGCTTTAGAATAGATAACTTCTCCAACTTGCCCAACTGACTTTAATTTAAAAGAGCTGTGTTTTGCAGATATTGGCAAGGGAGAAAAAATTAATTCTTCCCTCTAATATTGCACAGTAATTGGGATTATTTATACATTACTAATTTTCATTTTATTGGTCTTGATGCAAAAGGTTTTCAGGTTCACTTCAGATTAACCAAACCAAACCAAATTTATATATTACTGATTTTCATTTTATTGGTCTTGATGCAAAAGGTTTTCAGGTTCACTTCAGATTAACCAAACCATCATACCTTGTGAGCAGAATAAAGCCAGATTTAGTACAAACTATTGACATACTACCAAATAAGTCCATTTTAAATATTTCTTAGAGGCAAAGTCCTTCCTGTGTTTTATTTTGTGTTATAAGGATCTACAAAATTGCTTAGTGCTCACACTTAACTTTCTTATTCCTTAGGCCTATGGAAGAGCTTGACTTAAAAATTTGTTGTTTTGTTCTATATGTTTGTTTGATTTTGGTTTGCCCACAGTATTGTGTGTTTCACTTCCTCCATTAATACATTCGATAATTTTAGTCCCAGTAGACCTTATAATATAGAGCAAATAAACTATTTTTAAATTATAAGGATACCTTCTTACTAAATGTTATATAGAAAAACCTATCTGTAAAGCAGGGGGTAATTTAGCTCTCTGAAAAGCCTTCTTCTTCTTCTTCTTTTTTTTTTTTTTTTTTTTTTAAGATTTTATGTATTTATTTGTCAGGTGCAGGGAGAGTGGAAGCAGAGGCAGAAGCAGGCTCCCCACTGAGCAAGGAGCCTGATGCTGATTCAATCCAAGGACCCTGGGGTAGTGACCTGAGCTGAAGGCAAATGCTTAATTGACTGCACCACCCATGCATTCCCTGAAAAGCCTTCTTACTCCAGGTCACTGAAGCAACTCCATGGATGCTTAGATTTTTTTGAACTTTAGTTTTCTTATCAGTAAAATAGGAAAAACACCTGTTCTATCTGTATAGTGGACTTATTAGGAGGATCAAAATGAGGTATTTATGTTTATTGTAGGGTAAAATGTGTTCTGCACTTTGACAATATTTAGTGAGATTGTCATTGTGGTTCCCATAATATCCTTTACAAAGAGAAAATAAAGAGTAACAAATCTCCAGGCTTAGCTTTTCTAGATGACCAGTATATCAAGGACATAAGCATTCTAGAGACAGCTGGAAAGACCAGGTCAGTTTTTCATTGATTGGAAGTGAAATATTTTTCATGTGCGTGTATTCGTGGACAGACATCTAAATTTTTTTTAGAATAGCTTTAGATTTAAAGAATTATTGCAGAGATAATACAAAGTGCCTTTATACACCACATCAAGTTTCCTCTATTGCTAATAAATTATTTTGGTACATTTATACAATGAATTAAACAATATTGATAAACTAGTATTGACTGAAGTACATAATTTATATTCAGATTTTTTTAGTTTCTCTGCCAGATCCTATCCAGAACACCACATTACATTTTTTCCCCCCGTCATGTCTCTTTAGGCTTATCTTGATTGTAAATTTCTTAGACTTTTCTTGTTTTTGAGAACCTTAAATTGTTGGGAATTGTTAGGTAATTTGTAGGAGGTACCTCAATTGAGATTTTCCTGCTGTTTTTCTCATGATTATATCAGGATTATGTGTTTTGGGGAGAGACCACAGAGGTAGACTGCCGTTTCATTACATCATATCAAGGTCACATAATATGTGCTAACCAGTTACCACTGTTGATGTTAAGCTTGGTCACCTGCCTTGAGGTTTCCCCACCATAAAGTTGTGGTTTTTCTCCTTTCTACACTGAGTTTTCAGGAAGGAAGCCACAATGTGCAGCCCACCCTTCAGGGATAGGGAGCTGTGCTCCATCTTCTTAAGGACAAAGTATCTGCATAAATTTTTTGAAATTCTTATGCGTGTGAAATTTGTCTAGTCTCTCCCACTTATTTATTCAACTATTTATTTATATCAGTATGAGCTGTTTAATGTATACTTTGTGTTATAAATCCAATACTATTTATTTTGTTGTTTAAATTATTTCAGCTTTGTCCATTGAGCATTTGCTCCCCAAATATTCCATACTAATCGGTGTTTTCTGGCCCATTCCTAGTGTTGGCTTTTTCTCTAAGGGGCCCTGGCTCTATTGCAGAGTGATATTAGAAACCAAGATTTTGTGCTAGGTGTGTTCGTTACTGTGTAATGAATAACTGTGTGTCATTGCTTCTAGGTCCTTATAAGTCAACAGGGTTGAAAATATAAATGTGTCTATACTAATACATGAATGCTCACATATGTGGTATTTTTTACATGTAGCTGTCTGTTGACCTAAACGTGTGTTCTTACTGATGTCTCTGACCTTAGCCTATTATCACATGGGCCATTTTAGCCTTCTACTTTATTTGTCCCTCTCACTCACAGAGTAAGATACCTAGATCCCATCAGCCACCTCTGTATTAATTAATTTGCAATTCATTAATGATAAATAAAGTTGAACACATTTTCATATGCTTATTTACCATCTGTATATATATTTTTTGATTATTTGCCATCTCTCTCTCTATATTTTTTTCAGTTTCTTTTCCTTCTTAAAATTGTTTTTGAGTATAGTTGACATACAATGTTACATTAATTTCAGGTATACAACATAGCAGTTCATCTTTTCTATATGTTGCACTATGCTCACCACAAATGTAGCTGCCATCTGTCACCATACAGTGCTATTATAATATCATTGACTATATTTCCTTTGTTGTATCTTTTATTCCTGTGACTTATTCATGCCATAACTGGAAGCTAACCCTTTACCCATTTTGACCATGTCACCATCCCACTTTCCACTGGCAACCGCAGTTTGTTCTCTGTATTATAGGTCTGATTCTGATTTTTGTTTGTTTATTCTTTTTTTTTAAGATTTTATTTACTTAAGGAGAGAGAGGGAGAGAGAGTACAGAGGGAGAGTATGTGGGAGAAGCAGACTCCCCACTGAGCAGAGAGCCCAATGGATGCCTTAATCCCAGGACCCTGAGATCGTGACCTGAACTGAATGCATATGCTTAACTGACTGAGCCATGCAGGTGCCCCAGTTCTTTTGTTTTTTTATATTCCAAATATAAGTGAAATCATACGGTTTTTATCTTTCTCAGTCTGTCGCCTTTTACTTAGCATACTACCCTTAAGGTCCATCCATGTTGTCACAGATGGCAGGATGTCATCCTTTTTTTGTGGCTATGTAATGCTCTAGGTTGTGTGTGTGTGTGTGTGTGTGTGCGCACATACACCTTATTTTCCTTATCCATTTGTTGGAAAGACATGATTTTAATTTCCTTTTTTCCTGTGCTGAAGATCAGTTGGTTATATTCCTGTGGGGCTATATCTGGATTCTCTATTCTCTTTCATCGATGGCTGTGACTATAACTTTGTCATTATTACAGTCTTGATTACTGTAGTCTTGTAAGTCTTGAAATCATATAGAGGGAGTTCTCCAGCTTCCTCTCTTAATTGTTTTGTTGGGTCTTTTAGAAACTTTTCATGTAAAATTTATAATCCATTCATCAATATCTACAAAATTACTTTCTGGGAATTTGATTGGGACTGCATTGCTTCTATAAATCATGTTGGGAAGAATGGCATCTTAACAAAATTGAATCTTCAATCCATGAACATAGACTATCTCTTCATTTAGTGAGATCTTTGATTTTTTTCACTAGTGTTTTTTACTTCTCCTTTTGGGTTCTGTAGATATTTTGTTAGCTTTATGCATCTATCATTTCAAATTACTGTTTTTGTTTTCTTTGAGTAAATAGAATGATATTACTGGATCATCTCACATTTCTATTTTTAATTTTTTGAGGAACTTCCATACTCTTTCCCACAGAGGCTGTACCAGTTTACATTCCCATCAACACTGCATGGGTGTTCCTTTTTCTCCACATTCTTGCTGACATTTTTGAGTGCTATATTAAAATTTACTATTTGTTATAAATTTCAAATTTAAATTTTTTATTATTGGTATATAGGAAAGCAATTGACTTTTGTATATTAATCTTGTATCCTGCATTAGTTTTATCTTTTCCTTTCCAAAATGTGTAATTTTGATTTCCTTTTTTTTGGCTTATTACACTACAAGGATTTTTCCATATGATGTTGACTAGGACTGATAAGAGGGGTTGCTTTGTTTCCAGTCTTAGCTGGAAAGCATCCAGTTTCATCATTATATAGGATGTTAGCAGTAGATTGTTTGAAAATATTCTTTATCAAATAATGAAGTTTATCTCTATTCCTAGTTACAGGGAATTTTTATTATGGATGGGTATTAGATTTTGTCAGAGGCTTTTTCTTTGACAATTGATGGGATCATATGATTTTCCTACATTAGTCTGATGGTGGGGTGGTTTATAGTCATTAATTTTTGAATTTTGAACCAACTTTGTATACTTAGGATAAATCCTACTTGGTGATTGTATATAATTCTTTTCATATATTGTTGGATTTGACTTACTAATAATTTATTGAAGATGTTTTCAGTTATATCCATGTGAGTATTGAGTATTGATATGTAGTTTCCCATAGTAATTTTTTTCTGATTTTGATGTGAGGGTAATCCTGATCTCATAGAATGATTTATGAAGTGTTTCTTCTGATTCTGTTTTCTGGAAGAGATTTTGGAGAATTGGTGTCATCCCCCATGCCCCTCCCCACTCCCCCACTGACCACTTGATTGGAAGAATTCACTGGTGAGACTGTCTGAGTATGGTGATTACTTTTGTGCAAAGATATTAATTATTGATTTAATTTTTAAATAGTTATAAGTCTTTTCAGACTGTAAATATTCCTACTGTGAGTTTTAATAGTTTATATCTTTGAAAAAGTTCTTTAATTTTATTTATATTGTCATATTTATGAGACTAGAGATGTTTATTGTACTTCTGGTTTGTAGAATGTACATGCTAAACCTTTTACTTACTAGATTTTTTTGTTGGTTTTGATTTGGTATTTTTTTTAAGATTTTATTAATTTATTTGACAGATAGAGATCACAAGTAGGCAGAGAGGCAGGCAGAGAGAGAGGAGGAGGAAGCAGGCTCCCTGCTGAGCAAAGAGCCCGATGTGGGGCTTGATCCCAGGACCCTGGGATCATGACCTGAGCCGAAGGCAGAGGCTTTAACCCACTGAGCCACCCAGGTTCCCCTTGATTTGGTATTTTTGATGGAAGGGCATAAAGAACTGAATGATGTATCTTTAATCAATCCACTTAAGAAATCTTTTTTGATTACCAAATATCAATCAAGGACTGTGGCTAAGAGGCAGGTGATGAAAGTAATATTTGTATAAGCTAATATATCATCGATCTTTTTGAACTTCATATAACCACATGTTTACTACAATCCAAGAAATAGCAGATTTCAATAAATATTTCCAGATTTAATAATAACATAATGAATTATTTATTTTTCAATCCCTCTGCTTTTAAGAACTTAGAGTTTTGTATTGAAATCTTAGCAAATTCTAGGGTAGTTACCAACATTATTTTTCTTCGAAAATGCATCTTTCTAGGAAACTTTCCCTGTGTAAACAGACCCATTAGTGTAGGAAAAACATAAAGCTGGTTCAAAAGGAAATACATTAGTTGTTACAATAAATACTAAAGAAATCAAACAGATTTGTTATCACAAAGACTAGTGTAGTCTTTGAAATAAATATTCAGCAAATTTTGTCATTTAGAAAATCATATTGAACAGCAGAGCTTGTAGACAAATGTTTCTAATTTTGACTAATATGTTACTTATAGGTTACATATTTTTCTGACATATACTTTTCTGAATATACTTTTCACACTGAGAAAAAAAGTATGGTATCCCCGCCCCCGACAATGGGCTAGATAAATTTCAGTTCTCAAATTCTAGATACTTTGAATAAAGGAGAAAAGACATATAAATGTGAAATAATTTAAAAAAGGAAGAAAAGAAACCACAGTTAAATTTAATAAGGGGAAGTGGAGAAATAGAACTAAAATAATAAGGTACTTGGATCATTTGAGGCCTAGGAATGCTGGATTTTGAACAATTCTGAAATGTTCAAGTTTCGTCTGTAATTGTACACTTTCTAAGAAAAGGTACAACCTGTTGAGAAATAATAGCAATTAGAAATTTCTAATAACATATAATAAAATGAAAGAAACATTAAAAAAAACTACACATCTTAGTATTTACTCATTTGGGCTGTTGTTGCAGACCTTTTGTAGCATCAAGGAGGTTTTTTGCTGTAATATGAATAACAAAAGCATAATTTTTTTTTCAAATGGAGGTGACTGTAAAAATAATCCATAATGACTTGTTCTTTAAAAACTGATGACACTGAAGTCTATTTAGTTGGGGAAGTAACTTGTTCTCAGTCACACAATGTCAGAATCAAGACAAGAAGGAAGTCTCTGGGGCTCCCAGCTAAAGATGTTTTTCTCTATCATTCAGCATCTCAGGGGAGCACACTGTCATTTTTAAAACCATTTAAATCAGATGGAATTAGCTTCTTCCCCTCTGACTTAATGGACCTAAATAAATAAATTAGTTGCAAACAGTTAAAAATCTGGAGAATATTTTCCTAAGTTCTTTAGTAAAATGTATTTCCTCAAGAATGTGGTTCCCAAGTACAATTTAAGGGAATATAATCCAGTCATCAGACAGTGGACAGCAACCTAGTACAGTAGTTCAGACAACTAAATTGACCTTAATTTGAAAACTGATGAAAGTATTATAATTTTGAATAGTTATATAGAGAGTACCTTTACATATTATGCTTCCAACGGGATTCAAGAAGAGAAGAATTAAGCTAAATCACCCATACATTATCTCCTCCTGTCTTTATATACTTGAATAATTGTCCACTCAAAATTGTTAGTGACAGTGATAACTTGAGCTAAAAATGAGCTTGGAAGGTGTAAGGAAGCAAATTCTTAATATTTTAGATTAAAATTTGACAAATTAATTAGAAATATGCAATGATATAGGTGATGATACAATAACCTCAGCCCCGAGTTCCAAAGTAACTTTCAATTTAGTCACTGATATCATCATCTTCTGATTTGTACTGCTGAAAATTTCCAACTGATTCAGGGATCCCTCATTTAGTTACCCCTTGAGGCTATGCTTTTGTGCAATTTCTACATTTCAATACCTTCTAATATACCTTGCAATCTTATACTTATTTTTATTAAGACTTTTGAAAGGTATTTTGGTAACATCAAGTTATTTCTAATATTCATCCATCAAAATAGGTAGAGTATGGTTATAATCAGATATACAATATTATTCAAAAATGAGGACCACCAAGCTAAAAAAATTAGCTCTGAAGTTTGGCAGTAATTTAGATTTTAGTAAAGTCATTGGTTCTTTAGAGCTTTCTCCTATTCAAAATGCAACAAAACACAATAGTTAACTATAGGGAATGAAAACATGGTTGAATTTCTGCTTTAGTAATTAACAGTAAGAAATGAAGCCAGGGTCTTAACGTTTCTTTTACTTTTCTTATTTTTAATATCATGCAAAAAGTATGAGAACTTTTCTTCCCAACTTAAATTCCTGCTCACCAGCTCATCTATTTCACAATTTCAGCTGGCATATATTTAAGTGAGCATGTTCAATGTATTGTGCTGCTGCTGACATTTTTAAGTTTGAGTTGATTGGGAAAAGTCATAATTCAGCTTCCCCTGAAAATCACCTATCAAGATGCAAAAATCTAAAGCTTTCCCTTAGGGAACTCATCTAAATTCCATCTTTCGCCTGTGATTTTTTTCTCTCAGCTCCTGACGTTGAAATATATAGTAGTTATTGATCATTTTGACATATTTTTAGGGTGCTTTTGCAACTGGAAATCTCTGAACTTAATTTTCCAATTTGGAATATTTTGAAAGGGGGCTTCATTCAGCTCTGTGAGATAGATAGGTAGATAGATAGATAGATAGATACCTTAAACTAGAAGGCAGAACTAGCCTTTATTAGGTGAAGTTGGTGGAGTACAACACACTTAGCATGGTTTGAGGAGTTGGAAGTCCCACCTACCCCCAAAATATTGTGGTTTGCTAATACCTCAAATTTAATTCCTAGGGGCATCTGTGTGGCTCAGTGGGTTAAGTGTCTGCCTTCTGCTCAGGTCATGATCCCTGGGTCCTGGGATCCAGCCCCATGGCATGGCAGACTGTGGGCTCCCTGCTCAGTGGGGAGCCTGCTCTTCCTCTCCCTGCCCCACCCTCTCATGCTCTCTGGTTATCTCTGTTTCTCTCAAATTAATATATAAAATCTTTAAAAAATTTAATTTCTAGATTTCCAAACATTTGAGATTTATACATAAGACTTTATGGTACAGGAATTTTAGGAGAAATAACTGAATAACTAAATCTATTAACTGAATATCTAATCTGTTTTTTATAGAAATGTGAAAATTCCTTTCCAGAGAACAAATTTTCAAAGTAAAAAAGTGATGAGAAAATAAAAAGACTCAGAGATTAGAGGGAAGGATGGGGGAAGTGGTACCACCAAGGATGGAGAGAGGGAATGGTTTAAGAATATTAAAATGTTACCAAATTCGCCTCCTTCACAACATTTGCTTCACACTAAGCTCAGAAGTACACCTTTCCCCAGGAGTGGGATATTTTCCCCGAAGGGCTACATTTCTGATCTTTTTTGGAGTGGTAAAGATGTCTGTTTTGAGAGAAGAGTTGTTTCAAGATGTTATCCTCTGGTTTATGTAGCCCTCTGGAAGGGAAGCTCTCTTTTGCTAGTGCTTAAATTTTCAGGCTGAATGTTACTTTAAAAGGAGCCCAGATACCTTTAATGGTAGAGTCAAGACAAGGTTCCAGTCAGTCAATGTGAAGGAAACAAAAAACAATGTGACATTACAATGTATTTATAATAGCATTTTGCATTCCAAGAAAAGTTCTGCAAAACAATGTTACCATCTTTGAATGGCCTCTTGTTCAGGATCCTGATTAGGATCCTGGTGTTCCTGAATTGAGTTGGTGTTGCTCTATTCCTTGATTATGAAATTCAACTGAATTTTAACCAAACATTTCACAATAATATGCTGTCAATCACAAGGTGGAATGATGGAAGAGAATGGATTCGACAATACAAACTAATAACTAAAATGCTTTAATGCACATTGAATTTTACTATTAGATATAGTACTAATTGGATGTCCTTGAAAAAATCTCTTAATCTTTCTAGGTCTCAGTTGTCCTCTCAAGTAAAAGAACGACGTTACCCTCAATGATCTCTGTAATTAAGATGATATGTATCATCCAAGGGAGAGCTCTTGAAAACGAAAGGGGACAGACAGTGTTAGTGATTATACCTAAAACATAGGCATAAACTAGAATGCCACAGGAAAACAAAAATGCATGAACACCCTACCTAAAATGGGCAGATAACTCTTTTAAGTTATGGGCAGTCCCATGTGCTAGGAACTTCCTGCTTCCTCCTCACAGCAATGATGAGCCTTCAGCAACCATTTTTGTAAAATATAACTCTTGTGTCCCAGCCTTAATTGGGTGCTTGAGGGGTAAACATTTGAAAAAGCTGGGTCTGTCAGAGTTCTTCATCCAGGAATTTAGGATTGGAACTAAACTTTTATAGTTTCTTCTGCCTATTAACTTTGAAGGGGGAGATTTAACCTATGCATTATAAATAAATATTCAGGGGGCGCCTGGGTGGCTCAGTGAGTTAAGCCGCTGCCTTCGGCTCAGGTCATGATCTCAGGGTCCTGGGATCGAGCCCCGCATTGGGCTCTCTGCTTGGCAGGGAGCCTGCTTCCTCCTCTCTCTGCCTGCCTCTCTGCCTGCTTGTCATCTCTCTCTGTCAAATAAATAAATAAAATCTTTAAAAATAAATAAATAAATAAATAAATATTCAGAAACCAAAAAATAATTCTACAGAGTAAGAGTAGAGTAAGGGAGATAGACCCTTAATTTCTGTCACATTTACTCAGCACAGTGACCATCATAAAACTGACACTCAGTGAAAATCTTTTAAATGAACCTTCTGTTTATTAGTTGGTATTTAAATGGTGTTTGTCAGATTTCAAATCATATTTTCTCTTTTTGATGATTACATGTTCTCCAAAATGTGTATCATACTTCCAATAAAGATTCAGTGTGACTGACATTATTAACTTGCATATTAATTAAAAGCAAAATAAAATTAAGAGTGTTGATGAGTCTCTTGGTGATAGGAGAGAAGTAAATGCATCAGGAATTTTGTGGCTTTTGAGCATTAAATATTTTTTTGTGGTGAGGGAAGGGATGAGGGGGCATTTTATGTAACAGAAAACAATTCTGGGGGCGCCTAGGTGGCTCTGTGGGTTAAAGCCTCTGCCTTTGGCTCAGGTCATGATCCCAGCGTCCTGGGATGGAGCAAATAAATAAATAAAATATTAAAAAAAAATTCTGGGAGGGAGATTTATTGGAGTGTGTGTGTGTGTGTGTGTGTGTGTGTGTGTGTGTGTGTGTGTGTTTAGGATTTTATTTATTTATTTGACAGACAGAGATCACAAGTAGGCAAAGAGGCAGGCAGAGAGAGAGGGGGAAGCAGGCTCCCTGCTGAGCAGAGAGCCTGCTATGGGGCTCTATCCCAGGAACTGGGATCAAGAGCTGAGCGGAAGGCAGAGGCTTTAACACATTGAGCCACCCAGGCGCACCTATTGGAGTGCTTTGAGATAACATCATTGTATTAAGGAACAGTACCAACCTTTGGAAAAGAAGAAAACAGGGAGATCTTTGGGACCTCAACAAAGAAGTTGGTCATTCTTCTCTATAGTACATGTTCTCTAATATGCCTGAGCATATTTAGTCTCTCTTTAATTCCCTGGTAGAGATAGCCAGATTTTTATTCAGATTTTAATTCCCTGGTAGAGATAGTATTGACCACCGTGGGTAAGATGCTTCTGTTACTGGGCCAGTCAGCTATGATGGGGAGAGAAGAATCATGTAGCTCAGATACGGCCATTGAAATATTTGTTGTGAGTCAAGAAGCCATCTACATATAGGTGCTAAATAAACGTTATATCCCAATTTCAAAGATGTTAAGATATGGGGAATTTTAGCATTTTAAAGACAAGTATCTTAGTTTGGGTTTCCCCAGGCACAGACCCTGAGAAAAAGTATTTGAGTACAAGAAGTTTATCTGGAAGATAATCCCTGGAAAAGCCAGTAGAGAAGTGAGGAGGTATGACAACAAAGGCAAGGAGGCCAATAAAGAGGATTTCATTAAGCAAGTTACCTCTGTGAGCACATAGAGCTTAATATCACTGAAAGATGATATTAGATATCAGATATAATATCTGGAAAATGATACAGAATGTTCACCAATTCATGTGAGTTATCAGTTGAGCTACACTTCTGGGGAACCTTCCTTCCCTAGCACTTCTGTCTTGATTATGGAAAGAGAGAGCAAATATATTTTGTTCCAAAAATATCTGGAGCAAAGCATCCTGAAGAAACAGGAGATAATCAATGAGCTTGTGGTCATTCTGAGCTCTAAAAAGAAGTAAAAATTCAGTTAAGTGAGAATTGAGTAGAATACAATATTGTTATGATATTTAGTTGAAACATTTACCTGGTTAGGAAACAATAAAGTTAATGTACATTGGTCATTTTCCTTTGAGGAGTTTACAATAGATTGTTTAAAGTCTCTTGTTCATTCTTATGTGAGCAGGCAACACAGTTAAAAAACTTTTTCGGGGGGCGCCTGGATGGCTCATTGGGTTAAAGCCTCTGCCTTCGGCTCGGGTCATGATCTCAGGCTCTTGGGATCGAGCCCCATACTGGGCTCTCTGCTCAGCAGGGAGCCTGCTTCCCCCTCTCTCTCTGCCTGCCTCTCTGCCTGCTTGTGATCTCTGTCTGTCAAATAAACAAATAAAACCTTTAAAAAAAAACTTTTTCAGATTAACTATTGGTATTTAAGAAAATCCCTTTATAGCTTGTGCAAATTAGTTTATTCAGCTAGGGGAAGCACACTAAACCATTAAGTAGAAAGCCAGTATCTTTATTTTGGTTAGTTAATTAATTAATTAGAACAGGGTGGGAGGCAAAGCAAGAGAGAAAATCTTACACCCCTGATCATGCCCCGAACCAAAATCAAGTGTTGGACGCTTAACTGACTGAGCCACCTAGGCATCCCTATGTTATTCTATTTTTAAGTAGGCTCCAAGCCCAAAGTGGGACTCTAGCTTAAGACACCAAAATCAAGAGTTGCATGTTCTGCCAACTGAGCCAGCCAAACACTCCTAGAAAGACAACATTTTAAAAAACATAAGGCACCTGGGTGGCTCATTCAGGTAATTAGTTAAGTGTCTGCCTTTAGCTCAGGTCATGATCCCAGGGTCCTGGGATTAGGGATCCACCCTGTATAGGGCTCCCTTCTCAGCAGGGAATTGGCTTCTCCCTCTCTCCAGCCCCAACCCATGCTCGCTCTCTTTCACTTTCTTTCAAATACACAAACAATGAATTTTGGAACACTTAAAAATTAATTTAATTTTTAAAAAAAATTTTTTTAAAAATTAATTAAAAAAAATTTTTCCCCAAATTCTTTTGCATGGAATAAACACCTCCTTCCCTAAATATTTAGCTTCAGTCAGCGGGAAAGTACAGCAAAGCTTTGGATGATCCAGAGAAAAACGTGGTTGGGTTTTTTTTTCTCTTTATACACATGGTTTCTGCAGAACGTAGGTCTGAATCATAAGGATATGATGGCTTTTACATTCTTTCTGTGTATCAAAATACCAATATTCATATTTCTTTGACATAATTTTTACCCAAAGCTTACCTGAAAGCTGAAAATACTAAAATACTACAAGTAGAGAAATTTTACTTAGAGTATAATTTTGTACATTTTATTTATTATTAAATATGCAGTATATAATTTGTGATTTTTTAAATAATCTCTTTTCGTTTAAGGTATTAGGGATCTAAGTCTGCTGAAGTTTATTGTGAAATCATGGTTGTAATGCAATATAAGGATACATATAAATATACTTCTGCATGCTTTTAAAAATCACTGCTAATAATGAAAGTGAAAGCTTGTGAGTATAACATATTGGTATTGAAAAATGCATTTTAACATTAACTGTATAGTAACTAACTCTCTCTGTATATCCCAGAAAAAATTTCTTAATTAAGAAGTGCCAGAACTTGAGTTTATTTCTTGATGCATCAGATCATCTGTTTTTTTAAGTAGGATTCTAATTTTAGTTGTTATTACTAGCATTCCTTACCTAAAAGGCAGACATGGGAATATCAACAATCCAGGAAGGGTAGAAACAAGAAGAAAGAAGGAGTTCCAAAGATAGGAGATCAAAGATAGAACACCAAAAATGAGAACAATGTGTGTGACAAGTGTGTACATATTTTGTTTTAAAAAAACTAAGACATTAAAATAGTTCAGTGATTCATTGACATATATTTGGTTATGAAGAGTATACATGGTTTCATTCATCTCACGTATGATACAATCTGTATAATCAAGTTATTGGAACATCGACTTAAAATTTTCTACAAACCAAAGACTAGTTTCCAAACAAGGAAGGAGATTTTATCCAATGCTGTTTGTGATTAACTCACGTACATATTTTACAAACACTTTTCTTACAAACACTTTTTTCTCTGTGTTAAAATTGGTGACTTTTTTATTTTTTAAGCTGGCCCACTCACTCTCTATGAGCACAGCATGTGTGAAGCTGATCAGGAATTTATTTAGTAAGAATGGAGTTCCTTGTTTTTGGTGGTGTGTGCAAAAGGTGCATATTCTGTCTTAAGGAGTAAAATTAGAACGGTTAACCTATCTGGGATGGTTATTTTAAGGAAACTAACAAAGCATGTTGTGTGTATTTTTGTTTTGTTTTGAGGGCTTCCCTATATTGCAGACCAGGCCTTTTTCTGGTCTTTTCCGTTTGTTTGGCGCCATGATTGTTATCATTGGAAATGGTCATTTGTTCCTGAGCATTGATCTCCATTTGTCAAAGCCAGTTGAGTGCCAACCTTTATATTATATATCTAGCAGACCTCTGGGTAGGCCTTGATGAGATCCTGAAACTGCTGGTGGGTTTTCTCTGGATATCAGGATAATCCTTTGCTAGAGTAATTATTTTTAAAAAACTTCCAGTGAGGAATCTGAATGAAGTCATGCTCAGTTCAAACATGGAAAAACTAGATAGAGATAAATAAAGTAGGTAGATTAGATAGATAGATAGATAGGAGATAATAGATAGGAAGATGGATGAATGTGTTGGGAAATTTGAAATTCTAGTCTCAGCGAATATATATGGAATATTCTCATATATTCATCTAACTATTTTGGGAAGATTCTGATTTTCTCCTTAAAAATGAAGGTGATAAAATATGGGTACAGCATCTGATAAATTCATAGCTAATAGGAGAAAGAAATTACTGTTCAGCAATCTTTATAAATAATACTCCACTGAATTAGGTAATTTTTCTTATTTTCTCCCTGCTCATTTTTTTGTTTTATTTGTTCACTGCAGATTTATAATTCCTAGATGCCTCTGATTTGACCATTAACATCCTAAGAACACATTAATGAGGCAACGCATAGTATCTTCTATACTATCATTGCATTAGAATGTCATTTCTGAGAGTCAAGTATTTATATACTCACTTATATAGAAATTTTTTCAAAATTCATAAAATTATGGAATGTAATTTGCAGATTAGCTTCTTCTATTTCCAGATTACCTGGTTAAAGAAATAAGTCTGTGGTAATCGAGGTTTTCTGTAGAAGGGACTGGCTTTGAGTGGAAAAGGAAAGATTCATTACATCTCAAACACTGTGCCATCTTTGGGGTTAACGAATTTCCTTTGGGGATTACTGAAATCCGTTTGTAGGAGATTGGCTTCAGAGAATGGAAGTTGTTTGTTTGTTTACTCTTTCTTTACCTTTCTCTTTATTTTGTTAGGAAAGAGTTTTGGAAGTTTTGGTACTAGGTGCACTTTGTGAGATCGAAACTGTTGCGCTGTGATAATGGAAAGCCTTTGAGAATTAGGGAAGGAAAGGAAAGGAATCAGAGGATTTGAAGAAAGACTTGCGTAAATTAGATTAGGACCCTGATTGGGCATCTCATGTGATGGGTGAGCATTGGAAGGGTAGTTCTTCATGGTTGCTTTTCTATGTGTCTTAGAATTGAGACACATAAAAATATGTGTCATAATTATTAATTGTTGGAGTCAGGGTGTCAGGACTTGTTTCTGTGATGGCAACACTCTGTCAGCTTTGACATGTTTCTTTTATTCCCAGGTTTTTTAGTGTCTACCATTTCCGTCTAGTGTTTTCTTTTCCTCTGTCTCCTCTTCTCCCTTCCATCACCACCGACCTTCTCCATCATCTTTCTTGCTTTCCCCTCCCTCCTGCCCATGCTGAAAAGATGAGAGGGGAAGTAGAGCAAATAGCTGTTTTTTTTTTTTTTTTTTAAAGATTTTATTTATTTATTTGACAGAGAGAGATCACAAGTAGGCAGAGAGGCAGGCAGAGAGAGAGAGAGGAGGAAGCAGGCTCCCTGCTGAGCAGAGAGCCCGATGTGGGACTCGATCCCAGGACCCTGAGATCATGACCTGAGCCGAAGGCAGCGGCTTAACCCACTGAGCCACCCAGGCGCCCTTTTTTTTTTTTTTTTTTTTTTTTTAACACATAGGTTACTTCCTAATAAGAGCTGAATAAATCAAGTGTTTATGTATTTAAATTATCTCATGACTTGTTTATTTAATTCCCACCATCTGTTCCTTTATTTTCCTGGATATTTGATTTCCTTTGCTAACAGGGATATTTGTCTATAATCTTCCCTCTGTAGATGCTGATCGCCTATTGTATACATAGAATTGCAATATGTATGATCTTCCTTCTTTTGTTAGCTTAATTTTTTCTTTCTCTTTCTTTCTTCCTGCCATTTATATACCACCCAATATTCAAAACAATAACTCAAGTATAGATAACTTGACAGTATGTGTTTTCTTTCTTTCTTTCTTTTTTTGTCAGAGAGCGTGAGCACAGGCAGACAGAGTGGCAGGCAGAGGCAGAGGGAGAAGCAGGCTTCCTGCTGAGCAAGGAGCCGGATGTGGGACTTGATCCCGGGATCCTGGGATCACGACCTGAGCCGAAGGCAGCCGACCAACCAACTGAGCCACCCAGGCGTCCTGACAGTATGTGTTTTCTAACCTACCTACTTATTCAGCATTTGGCTGTTACTTAAATGACTTCAATTTGGGGATTATCTTTGGACCTATGTTCAATATGTTCAAATAATCATATTTCTTCTAGAATAGGAGCATACAGCCATCCAAGGACTTGAGACTGCAGGTAGCAGAATCACTCAGGAAGCTCGTAGATAAGATTGACTTGGAAGGAGCATGAGCAAACTGGTTTATACTTGTTGGCCAGGCTGGATCAGGGTTCTAGTTTTATTTGTATGTTTTGTAAAAATCATATTGCATATCATAAATGGCTTATAAGTGTTTGATAAGTTTGAAGTTAGTACTAGTCCATCAGGTTTCTAGGGAATATGGAAACATTTTGGTTGCTTTTACCTGTGCTTGTTTTTTTGCCCGTGTAAAGGAACTTCATAGTTATAAATAATAATGAGGTTAGAGCTACATAAATTGTGGAATTTCACAGATAACATATTTTCTGAGGGGCTTTTTGTCCTCATAAAATTTATGAGTATGTTAATATTATAATGAAAAATTGCTGAGGAGTCAAATTCATAATTATAAATGACTTAATTTAATAAAAATGTTGATTCAAGTAATTATTTACTTAAAACTTAAGTTTACTGGAAAGCCTCTAGCAAATTTTTTATTAACATCATATAATAAAGTAATTGTGATACTTTTAATTAAATTCACAGAGCAATGACAGTATACTAATGTAATTTTTCTTTCCTTTGTATCTTTGAAAATTGTGGCTTATCTAATCCCCTGATTCAGGATGTCAGAGAATCAAGCATTTAGAAATATGAGACAATCATCCACCAAGGTTGGAGTTGAGAAACTTGGTTCATGCTTTCAAGGTGCTAGAGCAATTTGGAAAAGGAAATTAAGAAATATGTTTCCAATATTGAATTGTTTTTAGAGCTGTAGTTCTCAAAACATAAAGTTTACCTCTTGATTGGGACTTCTCTGGTGAGAAACAGAATAGTTAGTGACTTCAAAATATTAGATTGAAAATAGGAGATCAATAGAAAATGTCTTTAAGGGGCACCTGGGTGGCTCAGTCAGTTAAGTGTCTGCCATTGGTCCATGTCATGATCCCAGGGTTCTGGGATCAAGCCCATGGTTCCACCCTCAGGCTTCCTGCTTGGTAGGGAGTCCGCTTCTCCCTCTCCCTCTGCCTTCTGCTCCCCCTGCTTATACTACCTCTCTCTGTTAAACAAATAAATAAATAAATAATTTTTAAAAAGAAAATGTCTTTAAAACTCTTTTAAAAAATTATTTATTTATTTATTTGACACAGAGAGAGAGATCACAAGTAGGCAGAGGAGCAGGCAGAGAGAGAGGAGGAAGCAGGTTCCCTGCTGAGCAGAGAGCCCGATGTGGGGCTTGATCCCAGGACCCTGAGATCATGACCTGAGCCGAAGGCAGAGGCTTAACCCACTGAGCCACCGAGGTGCCCCGCCCAGTCTTTAAAATTCTTGAGGATCACATTTTCATATTACCTTAATGGAGGTTTCCAGTAATTGACATACTCACCGTTTATAGAGTATTTCTGAACATCCCTTCCCTTTCACATGAGATTCTTACTCAGTCTGCTATTGAAGAATGAAATGGATTGGTTTCTACACTGCACCATCTGCGCACTTTGGAACTCTCCTTAAGCACGGCATCTTGAAACCTAAATACCTTTGGATCAACCTTGTCAATTTTCTCCTAGCCACCATCATGGAGTGAAGTTATAATATACCGTATCAGAGATGGCAGTCTAAGAAATCTGTGTTTAAACAAAATTGCAAAAAAAAGGTGAACATGAGAATTAGGATAAAGTTGAACTGCTCTCGTTAGAGTTGGCCCTCCGGCTCTGAGTTCCACTCTCTCACACACGTGTAAGGAACCCAAAGGGTACCTTTTGGCAGAAGCTTCATGAACCAATGGTTTTCAGGACTGTTTACAATTTGGCTTGAGATTTCGCCATTAGTAAACACATGGACAATTTTTCTCTTAGAAAAGCATCCATGAAGAACTACCTTCCCATTGCCTACCCTCATTTCTCTCACTGCTTACCTATTTTATTTATGATAGCATCATGTTCAGTAAAACAGATGATACCCTAGGTAATTTATTTTTTTCTCAGTTTATAGTCTATTTTAAAAATATATCTAAAATTCTCTCTTTGATTATGCATAATTCATACCTCATAAGAATATTACAAAGATTATATAGAATCATTGTAGAGTGAGTGTTTTGTAATATTCTTGAGAGGTGTATTTTTGTGATATTAATTGCACAGTTGAGCTTAGAGGCTAAGTCCTTTCCTCTAGAGCATGCTGCTGAGAATTCCACCACTTTATTTAACAGTGGGCCATGGAATATGTGGCAAGACCAACTTCAGCTCTGAGAGTAAATGCAGCAATCTCTTGAAGTCCTTAGTTAGTCCTCACCTTTTTTTTTTCTTTTAAGTAGGCTCCATGCCCAATGTGGACCCCACTGTGCATCTTGAATTCACCACCCTGAGATCAAGACCTGAGCTAAGATCAGATGCTTAAGTTAGATGCTTAAGCGACTGAGCCACCCAGGCACCCCAAGTAGTCCCCATCTTGCGTATTGGAAAGAAATAGCACTTTTTGTCTATTTACTTATATTCTTGTATATTTTATATTTGGCTGGAAGGCTTATAACACAAAAATTCAGATACAGTTTTATTTTTGTAAATTATATTGTAATGACATGCTTGGGTTTTAAATTTAAATTCTGAAGCCAAGGACCAATTTTGAAAAACTTAATTTAAAAACAGGATTTGGGCTTCTCCAATTCTGCACAGACAGCTTGTCAGTGGTTATTCTTTTACTCACCTTTCCTTGTTCACTCTGTTCTCAGCTGTGTCGCTGAACTAGGTTTGTTGATGCTTCTTACTCATTTCTGGAACCATCAGTTAGATACATCACGAAAGTGCAGGGAAAGATTTTACAGTTGTAAAAAACCATAGTGAACTAAATTGTAGGTCTTTTTTTTTTTTTTTAAAGATTTCATTTATTTATTCAACAAGGAGATCAGAAGTAGACAGAGAGGCAGGCAGAGAGAGAAGGGGAAGCAGGCTCCCTGCTGAGCGGAGAGCCCGATGCAGGGCTCCATCCCAGGACTCTGAGGAGAAGGCAGAGGCTTCACCCACTGAACCATGTAGGCGCCCTTAATTATGATTCTTAAACATAGCTCTTAATGGTTAAAGAATTAAGGTGTGTCCGTGTGATAGAATGCCATTCATAAATAAAACATGATTTTACAAATTAAACTTAGGAAATCAAAGGGAAAAGATACTCTTGTTGAGTTGCCAATTGAAAAACATTATTTTCTTTAAAATTTTTTTTCTATGTATCTATTTCATCTTTCTCTGTTTCAGAAAAAAAAAAAAAACGATAAGAACAACAAAACTAAACTAAACAAAACAAAACCCAGCACCCTTGCTGTAGGACAGTTCTTTTCTTTCTTGTTACTTTGTTTCCTTGTGTTAAGCTTGTTGACAGAGTAACGTAAGTGAAATTTGGATTAGGACCAGGCTGGCTGCTCTTGCATATTTTGTTAGTGTTTGCTACCCTCGTTAGCCTCCACGTTTCCTCTTCACTTATGAAAGGGATGGTGCTTCAGAGATTAATCAGTATTAACAGTTGTATGACAGGTTATTTACTTGCCTGACACTTTTACTAATTCTTAGGCCTGATAATAGCTTTTCTCCCTCATGACACAGAACAATTTTTAAATGATTGACACTAAATGTTATTATAGTGTTACTGGACTCAGAATTAATTTTAGTGAAATGTTGAAGCAAGGGCTTTAATTATGAATCAAGAGCATTGTTTTAATATTGAACCATATTTTTTGTAATACAACAAACTAATAATTTAAATTTTAGTGTATAACCTATTATGTTCAGTTATATATCTCTCACAGCAAGAGATAAATTGTTTATTGCATTTCAAAAAGCAGTTCATAGGAATGTTAGTATAAATATTTAAGAATATCAAATAACTCTAGATGTAATACAAATAGAAAGTATAAGAAAGTTTTAAATCCTATCATTTTCATTCTCCTCCTCTTGTTTTATAATAATCACCAGAGCAGGTATTGTCTATACTCAAGAAATATATTCTACAATTTTGAATTCTCATTTTTTTTTAAGATTTTATTTATTTATTTGACAGAGAGAGATCACAAGCAGGCAGAGAGGCAGGCAGAGAGAGAGAGGAGGAAACAGGCTCCCTGCTGAGCAGAGATCCCGATGCGGGACTCGATCCCAGGACCCTGAGATCATGACCTGAGCCGAAGGCAGCGGCCTAACCCACTGAGCCACCCAGGCGCCCCTGAATTCTCATTTTTGACATGCATTGAAACCCATGTACATATATATGTCTCCTGTTTCCTGCTTTCAAACATGGCACAATAATAATTATTTTATTTTCTTTAGATTCTACAAAAAAATATTAATGCTTTTATTTTTTTATGTAAAAGTCAGTTTCCTCTTTCTTCTATATAAAATAATCCCACTAGAATTAATAAAGATTAGAATAACATAATTTTTCCCCTGCATAAGTCGTTATAAGGTAATGCCACTTGTAAAAAAAATACTATAGGAAAGCCTGGAGCCTCTTAGAATCCTAAAAATATTAAGAGGAAGTAATAGAGGTTTTTATTTGTTTCAATTTAGCACATTTCTTAAAATGTAAAGCTCTTTTTTTCTTATGTTTAGCACATGATGCCCCATCATAAGATAAATTTAAACAGATTTTTAGTATTGAAAAGTGATTATAAATGTCAAAATTGGTTTATTGTACTTTAAAATGATTTCTATGTGGAAATCAAATGAGTCATGGAATTCAATGTTCATATTCAGTATTAATATTCAGCTTTTAATCTAGGAATATAACAGGCAGCATGTAAAATATTTTCAAACTTACCAAAAGCAAATTTGATTAAGCCAGATCTAGAGACTATTTACTTTGGATAATCATATTTTAACTAGAAAAACTACAACCAAAACTCAAATGTCTTTTGAAGTGCATACAAGAAAATTGATTTCTGTTTATAATGTTTTGACCAAAATGAGCTTATAATTAGCTTAAAGTAAGCCTGTTTTCTGTGTAGTTTTTCTGTAGTAGTTCAATTTGGGAATATTTTTATATGTTAGCTGAGCTAGAAGAGTAGATTAAACATTTGGATTATTTGCTTGGAATTCAATTCTGTGCCAAGAAGACAAACCACATTTAGGTTGTTAAGAGAGCAACAATTAAATAGGCAAAAAAGAGGGGGTGTAGGCAAAATTATTATTTGAGCCCTGCAGGTGAGTTAATTAGAAACAAAGTTGAAGTCAAAGTATGTCATAAGCCTCATATGTCAAAGTTAAAGTACAGTAGACTCTTATTGCCATGTATTCACTATTCAAAATGACATCATGAACAGGAGTCGTCCCTGCCTATTGTTTGGGTGCTAAAAAATTGCTTTTCCTTTTTCTTTTCCTTTCTTTTTTCTTTTCCTCTTTCTTTCTTTCTTCCTTTTATATTTCTGTGACTTAGATATATTTTCAGTCGGCGATAGTTTCTTTTTTCTCTTCTGGTTGGGAAATACAGAATTTGACAAATGCACTATTTTGAATGCTTTTAATAAGTTCATTTATATGGCATAAAACATATGGAGAAAATAAAATATAAAGACCAAATTAAGCTTTTCCTAAATTATCAGCATATAGTAAGTAATGTGCATGAGAATTAAAATACCTGAACAATGATAAATATATGTTACCTTCTCTCCTTTGCTTAGAGCTGAGTTGCATCATATATTTTCGTGATCCTCCAGTGCTTTCCACACGTGCACAAAGTGAGGTTTTAATACATGTTTATTTAATTAAGGTAATTAGTGTTCACTTGGAACTTTTAAAAATGAATTCTAAATGGGATGACTTCAGTGATGTACTTCAATAGAATTATTGTTTGCTGTGAGAGAGAGACACACAGAGACACAGAGAAAGACAGAGAGAGAGAAAGAAGACTAAGAGAACAGAGAAAAACAGCAGGGGCAAGCACAAGGAGTAAGAGGGAGAGAGAAAAAGAGTAGGAATAAGAAGAGGAGAAACTAAGATTTCATGTGCACAGATAATATGCCTAGGCTCTCTTTTTTCTTTTCTCTCTTGATTTTTTTTAAAGATTTTATTTATTTATTTGACAGAGATCACAAGTAGGCAGAAAGGCAGGCAGAGAGAGAGAGAGGGAGAGGAGGAAGCAGGCTCCCTGCTGAGCAGAGAGCCTGATGCGGGGCTCAATCCCAGGACCCTGGGATCATGACCTGAGCTGAAGGCAGAGGCTTTAACCCACTGAGCCATCCAGGTGCCCTCTCTCTTGATTTTAAGATTCATTCAGGCAAATAAACTTCTGTTCATAAAACTATAGAAACCATACTAAATTTATTTTCATTATTTTGCATTTATTGAATTGCTGGATTTTCTGTAAAAATTATTGATATATATTGTGGCTTTCTCTATAAACCTTGAAAAATCATGGGTTAGAGTTTATGTACATTTTTTCTGTATTGTGTCCATATTAAATGGTGCCTGATGTACTTTAGCCTTTCCCAGAGAGTGATCTTCAGTCCTTGAGTAACAAGCTTCAGCTTCATCATCTCAAAGGCACTTTTGAGTTTTCAAATTCTATTCCATGAGACCATGACAGTTCTAAAGATGACATGCTTTTTAGAAAATAACTTTTCCTCTTTTGGGGATAGGTGTCAAATACTTCATCTATGGCTGACTACTTTACCACTTCACTGATCTTATTAGCTAATTATATTACATTTCTTAAGCATATCATCTTCATAGTAGTGGTAATCATGAAAAATAATTTTTAAAAGGTATACATATAAAATATATAAAATAATAAAACAAAAATATGTACATATTGCTATAGGCATAGTTTTTTAAATGAGAACCTTTATAAACTAGTTGAGACAAATTAATTAATTGGGACAAATACTTTCCCACATTGAATTATATTTACCAATCTCATAGATAGTAAACTAAATAGATACTCTAGAGTATAGATAAAATCAAGGAACACTTAATGAGAGGATAGACTTTACTTCAGGAAATTACTTTATTCAAAAGTATGGTTTTAGATCTGTAAATTGGAGCCTGAGTGTGTAATTTGGGAGAACACAGGAAGGGGGAGCTGGAGAGAAGTGGAGACTGCCAAACTGTTCTAGGTAAGGAATTATCAGGAGATGATTGGGAGGTTGGTAATTAATAGGGAGGTCAAGAGGTAAGGAAGTAAAGTATAGAGAGTAAGGGGAATTGGGCTAACGAGAACAAGACTCCATCCTCCAAGGGGAGCAAAGGAAATACTGCAAGCAGGTTGTTTTAGCTCTCTGAATCTTCAGTCTTGTAAAAATGGAATTAATAATATCTAATCTCTAAGAAGTATTTTGAATATTAAAAGAGATTTTCATAAGACATCTAGAGTACTACTTGACATACAGTAACTGCATATCATATATTAGGCCCCCAAGATGCATGTTAATAACAATGAAACAAGCCTTATGTTTACAACTTTGGTAATCAAAAAACCCTGCAATGAAAATAAAATCATATACTTTATTTTCAATTACTATCATAAACACATAGACTCTTAGAAGCTCCTATTTCAGCCAACCTCAAACTTAGTGAATTATTTCTGTTCCATTATTAAGAATAACTCATCCCTAGAATAAGACATTTTAGGATAAGAAATATGAAACACAGACTTTATGCAGTGATAGTTCTCCAGGACATGATGCCAATATCCTACATTGTCTTGAATAGTTAATACAAATCTGACCTATATATTTTGGGGCCAGTATTATTTTGGGAGTTGAAAAATTTTGCATAAGGTGACATGGTAGAAGAAAAGGAGAGTAGGGTTGAAGTGGGAAGATGATCTGAAGGTAGACCTGAAGTAGTAGAAGTTAAAATTGAAAGAATAAATTAAAAAAAAAATTATTAACATTTGTTATGTAACTAGTTACTTATCTCTTGGTCCTGTCCTCTTCCATTATAACACTTAGAATTTTAATCTCGGTCCTGATGCAAATAGATTACATATCTGTATTTCTGTCCTTCATTCTTCGTAGTCTTTCTCAGCTGCATCACACTCCCTGTGACATTAGAGGACAGCTAGGTTTATGCAATAAACTGGTGCATTAATAGTTCTCTGCAGCCAGGATAATCTTGCTAAAGCCCTTGTAAAAGGAATACCAAAATAGATAACCTGAATTTTGCAGTTTTAGATGCTAGTATCTCTAGCTCAGTTTCCATTCTTGTATCATTCTCTATAGTTGAGCATCTTTCTCTCTCCTGTCTCATCCTATTCCCTCTGCCCCGCCAAAAAACCACCTAGCTTTCATCTTCCCTTTCTGTTTATTCTCTCACTTAACTTATCAAATCTTTAGCATAGATTCAGTGCTTTCTAATTTCTAATTCTAGCATTATTTCATGATTAATATTCTTTCTCAACATAAATAAGAATGAAAATTATTTAATGAAATTTTTAAAAATTTCATGTAGTCATGCATGATTTATACAGACAACTCTTCAGCTTTCTGAGATTTGGATTGTACTTAAACTTTATTGCATAAACCTGCAACTAGTTGTCCTTCAATTTATAAATCTCCACATTATTAGGAGTCTGGATAATCTCCATTGGGAATCTCAGTACACAAGCCTATTTTATTCATAACTTGGGAAAAAAAACAGGGTAGGGAATCCAATCTATGGGAACCAAAGATAGAATCAGAGCAATGTGACTAAATCAGAATCCCTAGAATGTACCAAGAATTAAATCAGCCATTAATTCCAAAAACCAAGAATGAGAATAAATATGGGAGACACACATCCCATAATAATGAGATGTCTATGCCTCTTGGCTAATGACCATCTGCAAAGGCTGTGAGTGAGAAAGGAACTCTGAATACTGGCCTGGTCAGCTGCAGAGAGGTTTAAATAGAGTTAGAATCCATTACACACTATCCAAAATGTCTAAGTTCCAATTGAAAATAGTTATATCATGAATCAGGAAAATCTTAACTTGAATAAGAAAGACAACCAACAGATGTCAACACAAAGTTGACATAAATATTGAGAAATAACAATTTTAAAGTAAATATCCTTAAAATGTTTTAATAAGCAATTATAAACTCTTGAAAATTTAAGAAGTTAGGAAGTCTCAGCAGAGAAACAAAGGATATAGAGAAAACCTTAATGGAAATTTTGGAACTGAAAAATATAAAATGAAAACTCACTGTAAAGACTCAATAACAGAATTGGGTTGAGAGAAGAAAGATTCAGTGAAGTTGAAGATAGATCAGCTTTAGAAACTATCAGCTAATAGAAATTATCCTATCTGAAAAAGAAGGTTAAAATGAACAGAATTTCAGGGACCTCTGGACAATAGCAAAAGATCAAACATTCATGTCATTGGAGTCCCAGAAGGGAAAAAAGGGGGAGGAAAAAAGTAATTGGAAGACATAATGGCTGAAAATTTCTCAAATATAGCAAAACACATAAATCTACATACAGTTTTAAGGAGCTCAGCAAATACCAACAAAATAAAGCTAAGGAAATAAACACCCAGGCACATCATAATAAAATGTCTCAAAACTAAGAAGAAATAAATAATCTTATAAGCAACCAGAGAGAAATAAAACATTACTTATAAGGAAACATAATCCAAATGGCAGCAGATTTCTCTCCAGAAACCATGAAACCAGATGAAGCAGCACAAAAATTTTCTATTACTGAAAGGATAAGTTACCCCACAATTTTTTATAGAGCAAAAATATCCTTCAGAAACAATGGCATTCTTAGATGAAGAGAATTAGTCACCAGCAGCCCTGCTATAAAAGAGGAACTATTACTACAGACCCTGAAGACCTTGGAAGGATAATAAGGGAATACTGCAAATAGCTCTGCACACATAAATTTGACAACTTAGACACAATGGACCAATTCCTTGGAAGTAATAAAACAAACTGCCAAAAGATTGTTAAAGTTCTTTAGCAAAAAAGGGAAATGACAAAAGAAAGAAACTTGAAATACCAGAACTAAAGAAATAACAATGATATAGGGCAAGATGTAGGTAAATATAAAGATATTTTTTAACATTTGAGTTTTCAAAATTATATTAGTTGCTTAAAAGCAGAATTATTATCTTTTTGACAGCATCATCAATGCATGTAAATGGTATCTTTATGACAATTAATCATAAAGAGGGTAACAGGAACTAAATGGTGCTAAATTTAGGCACTTGAAATGCCAAGATACCAATATAAGTTAATAGTGTTATATATTTAGAACTATCACCAAAAAAATTATACAGTTATATACTCAAAACACTATAGTGAAGCAACAGGAAACATTAAAGAGGATCAAGTAACTTACAGGAAGGCAGGAAAAGAAATACAGAACAAATAGAATATATAAATGGAAAACAAATAGTAAAGTGGCATATTTAATTCCTATCAGTAATTATAATAAATGTAAATATAAATGGTCTAAATACAGAAAAATACCAACTAGTAGATTGGATTAAAAAATATGATCTAGCTATATTTTTATAGAAAACTCATTTCAAAAATAAAGACAAAAGTAAGCTAAAGGGATGAAAAAATAAATCATGCAAATACCAATCACACAAAAGAAAGGTAGAATGAGTATACTACTATCAGAGCATATAGATTTCAGAAGAAAGAAAATTACTAGAGATAGGTAGAAATGCTCCATAATGACGTAAGGGTCAATCCGCTAAGTATAAGAGGATATAATAATTCTAAATGTGTCTGCACCAAACAACAGAACTATCAAATATATTAAGCAACAATCAATAGAACTCAAAGGAAAGATGGACAAACCTATAATTATAGTGGGGATTCTCAGGGTCTTTCAAAACAGAAATGACCAGCTGAAAAATCAGCAAGGATGTAACATCAACCAAAAGGACCTAGTTGAAATTTATAGCACTCTCCATCAAATATTTATAGAATATGTATTCTTGTCATATACATATGGAACACTCACAAATAGGCCTTATCCTTGATTATAAAATAAACATCAACATATTTAAAATAATTAATACATACATAGTATGTTCTCTTTCCCTAATGGAGTCAAACTACAAATTAATAGCATCATCTTAATTAATTAAGACATCAGATAAATCTTCAAACACAGAAATTAAATGATGTACTGGTATATAATTCCTGAATAAAAGAGTCAATCTCGTGGAAAATAAACCACCACCAACACTGAATTATATAAAAACAAAAAGACAGCATATGAAAACTTGTGGGATACACCAAAGCAGTGCTTAAAGAGAAATTTGTAGCACCAAATGCTCATTTTAAATAGTGAGATTCTCTGAAAACAATAATCTCAGCTTTAACCTCAAGAAAGTGAAAACAAAATAACTGCAAAACAAGTTAAAGGAAGGAGATAAGAGCAGAGATGAATCAAATATAAAATAAAAAAACAAATAAAATCAACGAAATTAAAAGCTAGTTCATTAAAAAAATAAAATTTATAAACTGTTAACAAAATTGACAAAGGGAAAAAGAAGATATGCATTACCAATATGAGGAATAAAAGAGGATATATTACCACAAGCCCTGAGATGCTGGAAGGATCACAAGGGAATAGTATAAACAACTCTACACACATAAATTTAACAGCTTAGATGCAATAGACCAATTCTTTGGGGGAAAAAACTACAAAAAGTAACTCAAAATGTTGTAGATAACTTGTATAGATACATAAATTTTTTAAAAAGTTCTGAAAAAGAAACTTCCAGGCCCAGATGGTGTCACTGGGTTTCACCCGAGTGGGTTTCTTATTTAAATAAGAAAGAAAACAAGATTTATACATCTCTTTTCAGAAAAATGAAGAATAGTACTTCCCGACTAACTTTTTTGAGGCCAGTGGTGCTTTGATACCAAAACCGAAGATGGGAGAAGAAAACTACAAATGGCTGTCTCATGAATGTAGATGTAAAAAATCCTCAGTAAAATAATAGAAAATCTTATCCAGCAGCATATGAAAACAGCTATATCACAACAAAATGGAGTCATTCCAGGAATACAGTGTTGTTTCAATATTCAAAAAATCCATCAATGTAATGCACCATTATTAACGGACATAAAACATAAAAAGGAGAAAAATCTCATGGTTTTACAATGCAGAAGAATCATTTGACAAAACCCAAATTGATCCCTAACAAGAACTTCCAGCAAATGTGGAATGAAAGGAAATTTCTTCAATGTCATAAAAAAAACCTCTCTAAAAAACGTTTGGTTTACGTCGTACTTAACAGTGGAACACTGAATGCTTTCCCCCCCAAATCAAGAAGAAATGAATGATGTCCACTCTTACCACTTTTATTTAACATACTAATGGAAATCCAAGGCAGGGTATTTATACAAAAGAAATAAAGAATGATTAGACAGAATTGATATTTAAACTATACTTAGAGATAAAGATTTAAATTGTGTTCTGATTTTTATTAATGTACTATCACTATATTTCATTTTACTATTTAAGCTGCTTCTGATAATTTAATTAATGAATTTGATTAGATAATACAATAATAGCTTCATATATCTTCCTTACAATTGAAGGATGATATTTAGCTTTCCAAAATTTTTGGTAATTCACATCAACTCTGACTATTCACTGTAAATATCCTGTGAAACTTGAGTATGTGTTTCTTATTTGACCTAAGCAGTTCCAACAGTCTCTGTTTTATGGTTAAATGAGGGAATAAAGTGCAATGTAAATATGAGGGTAAGGAAAAATAGTTATGCACTAGATGCTTTAATAACTCCCTAGAAAAAAGATAGACATTTAAGAGGAAGCCTCATTTATCATCATATATCCAACAGTGACACATGAGGTTAATAGAAGAAAAGAGCGTGGCTGTGTGTGGGTGAAGGTAAACATACAGATTAAGAAAACATAAGTTTTAAAATTCATTAATTATGAAGAATGATGTCAAAACTATATAAATAAAGGGTGGTTTGGGGCTTCATTTTGTATCTACTTAATTTTTTTGTTTGTTTCTATTTCTCAGGGAGACAGTAACCAGCATTATAAAGGAAGTGAGTTGATCTTTACACATAATTTCAATTTGTTATGGGCATTACTTGGCAATTAAATAGCATACTATTTTTATATTCTGAGAATGGGGGTGTTTCATTTGATTCATTTAAGATTACATTGAATAGTAATTTAGTGAAATGGACAAGAAAACCCAATAAGAACAAAATAGATAAACCAGACTGATGTAGGTGGTAAATTAGTGAACAGAATTATTTTATATTAATATGTTTTTACTTTTCACATTTTCTTTTGATGCTGAAGAGAAATAAAAGACAACAAAATTACTTTTTTTTTTAGAGTGAACTATGGTATCATTTCATTTAAGTTACCAAAGTAAATTTTGCTGTAGACCGAATTTCATTTTTTCCCTTAAGGATGCCTGTTTCTGTAAAACCAGTCTGATAGAGCTAGTAAATAATTCCCAATACTCTGGTGGGCAATATGCACTTTCTCCGGCTAGAGGAATGAATCGTTAAGGCAAATAAGAACTCATTCTTCCCACCTTTTGTTCACCACCTAGCAAACTCACCTTTTTTTCTGGACTGCAATTTTGCTCAGCATCTTTGGCATTGAATTTGCTTGGCCAATTTTCATTTCATATTGAGTTTGGGACTATTTGAGTTTCTGCCTCTGGGAAGTAACAAGGTCTGAAAATTGAAGTCATTCTCAAATAATGTTTTGAAAAATCTGGAATCACTCTTAAAAGTCTCTCGTTGAATGTAAGTATAAAGCTATGGATTAGCACAAGAATCTGAAAAAAAAATTCCATTGAGCTAAAGTAAAATTCTCCCTGATAGAAGCAATGCATTTTTTTCTTAAAAAGAAATGGAGATTATTAAAGTTGGGTTGAAAAAACAGAGACCTCTTTACTTGTAGTCATTTTTTATTATTATGTCTGTGGCTTTTTATGATTAACACAGTGGGTCTGAGTTAATGAGCAGAAAATTGGTTACCAAAATGCCTCAAAAGCTGATGTTGGCTAATACTGACTTTCCGGATGTTGGCTTATCATTCTGTGTGTGGGACAACACATAAAAGCAGTTATGTCTGATGAGCACTTGTTTTCTATTATTTTCTTTGTGAATACATGTAATTGTGAATACATACAAATTTTGTGTTCTGTTTTAAATGTAATAGCTAAGTGAATTTGAAAATGCTACTTTATTGAGGATGATGATAAGATCACATGTTTTAGTTTTCATTGCCCACATTTTAGCTCATGAAAATTAAAGAAGAAAGTATCCAGAGAGGTTTTTTATTTAAAGATTTTATTTAGTTATTTGACTGACAGAGATCACAAGTAGGCAGAGAGACAGGCAGAGAGAGAGGAAGGGCTCGACGTGGGGCTCGATCCTAGGACCTTGGGATCATGACCTGAACCGAAGGCAGAGGCCTTAACCCATTGAGCCACCTAGGTGCCCCTCCAGAGAGTTTTTAAAGCCATATTTGATTCAGTCCAGGGTAAGGGATTAGCAAATCAAAGGTACTATTATTACCATATATTGTTTTGATTTAATCCTTGTGAACCAAGTGGACTATGTAACTGTGTTTAAAACCATCCTACCTCAAAGAGGCCTTTTTCTTACAGAAAAAGGACACATTAATGAATGAGTACCTTTGAGACAATTTTAGTTTGTGTATACATACATACATACAGGTCAGTCATGAACGAAATCATTTTAAATACTTGGTTCCTCTCTTTTGTTTTGTTTTTACATTCAGTATACATCTATAAATATTCATACATGTGAAAATGAGTATCCACATTTTTTAAATGATTTTTAAAAATATTTTAATGACTATAAAAGGAATGAGGAACATATAGATGAATCACCCCTATATAATGAACTTCCAATGTCTTCATAACGACTCTGTTACTGTACACAATTGCTTTTCTTTTTAAAAAATTAAAAAAAAAGTTTTTAAAGAGTTTATTTATTCATTTGCCGGAGAGAGAGAGAGAGAAAGTACAAGCAGGGGGAGCAGCAGACTCCACACTGAACAAGGACCCCCAACACGGGACTCAATCCCAGAACCCTGAGCTGAAGGCAGACATGTAATCGACTGAGCCACTCAGGCATTCCCACAGCTGTTTTTCTTAAAGTAGGAAAAATATATAGTATAAAATAGACACAGATTTATTTTTAAACAATTTTGAGATTTAATTTCTTTATTAGGCTCTATTTTTAGCATGTCACAAATTCTAAGTAGTGCACACTTTTACATATATTAATTTTTTCCTGATTTCACCCCAAAACATGATAAATTATGTTTTCATCATTCCATAGGGAAAGTAAATCCTTATCTATCTGAACTAGTCCTTCTTGGCTTCAGGACAAAAACTTGGTTCTGTTGACTTTTACTGAACCAGAATAGTCTCCTAATAGTATAAGGCAGTCAGTGAATATGGGTATTGCTGGCAATTATGGATTCTGCTTATAAAACTTCCTTCATTCTTTTTCCCTTCGATTTAGAACTCAAGTTCTGAGCTGATCTCTTACATCTTGGATTGCCTTGGCTGCACTCCAGGCACACACTTATCACGAATGAGCTCTCTAGCCTTCTGTCTCTAAGGCTTTCTCTTTTTCTGCCTCTACTGCTCTATTTTCCTCTTGCCTTTCTAATTCCTTTTTAAAATTTTTGACTGATTATTTAAGACCCCTGCCTTGCCTCCTTTCCAAGAACCAACCAGAATGTTTGTAGATTCCATAAAGGTTTACCATCCCTTCCCTCAGGTATCTTATAATCCTCATTAATGCCATACATTCCGTTGTTTTCTCCCTAATACAATTGTACGTAACAAATACAATCTAAGCTTTACCTGCTGTGATAAGAGGAGGTCCATTTTACAGTATTATTTAAAATCTCAGTATGCCTAGTCTCTACATGCTTATGTACTCTGTAACTTAAGTCACTTTCCAAGATCATTCTGTGCAACTACTCCCTATGCTACCAAAATTGTAATACATGGATGTTCTCCTACACTTAAGATGGAAGGAGTTTGTTTGTTGTTGTTGTTGTTTTAAATTATGGAATGTTTTAAAGGTTTTTGAAGGTCTTTAAACTTCATTAGGGTAGGCATCATGACATTTTTTCCCTTAACTGCTATATCATCACTGCCTACCAGATTTCTGTTCTTTGTAATAATTTAGCAATTACTGAAGAATGTTTAAGTATTTATGTTATTGCGGTCTCACCGTGTGGGTGGTCTTCATAGCTAGAGAGCAGAACCAGTGTATATATGGGCATCCCTTGGCTCCCTGAGCTACACTGTCGTTTGCTGTCATTTGCTACTCACACTTGTGACTTCTGATGATGGCAGACAGCTGACATTCCGAGAGAGAGAGAGAGAGAGAGAGGGAGAGAAAGAGTGTGTGTGTGTGTGTGTGTGTGTGTGTGCGTCTGTGTGAAAATCTTATTGGCTCTTATCTACCTGTCTTTTCCATTTCCTCTCTACCTCTCTGCTTTTTTTTAATTTTTGCCTGAAGAGAGAGTCATTGTAACCCCACTGCCATTCCACAAATTTCTTCCCCAAGGCCTTTGATTCTTGATGATGATATTGCAAAAATACTAATTTTATTGTGTTCTTTTAAATAAGAATCTTTAAAGTCTATGGAGGGAGCTGAAGTAAAATACTGCTTAGAAAATTGTAAATCTTTTGACAAAACTGCTAATTAAAAATTAAAAGTGACTACTTTCTAATTTTTCCTAATCCATCTCTTCCTCAAATTAAGATGCTTTAAGTTTCTAACAGTTGATAACACTCTGCTATCAAAAAGAGAAAGGTAAATTACAATCATTTATGTCCGTCTTCAAAATTTTAGCTTGCTTCTGCTTTAAGTCAAGATCTAGGTGACTGTGACCTCTTTCTCTTTCCAAGCTATTAATTTACTGTCTTCAGGTCCTTGTTATATTGTATTTCCTCTTGTATTTGCCACAAGTGTGACCTTTTCAGATTCTAACAACTATTTTGTGTGATAGTTTCCACCTTTGACACTCTTGTCTTCCAGAAACGTCTTCCACTATGCTCCCATTATTTATCAGCCACCCAGGTTGAGAAAGTCACTGGAAAAGATACAGCTCTGAAAAGTGTTTTATTTGAAAAGAGTATCCAGATGACTGAATAGGTCCTTAAGTGTTAAGTTTTCAATATTGCCTGTTTAGAAGACGTAAGCGTAGGTGTGGCTCTCCTTATTTTAAAAACACAACAAAATAAAAATATATTATACACTTCAGTTTTGATGGTATATAAATACCCACTTTAGAAATAAAGTGAATAATGATAGTCTTCTTTTCTGAATTTCACTTAAAAGATGAAAGCACTTACTGTTTTACTATCCCAAATTCATGGAATTAGAAACATACCATTGTTTCATACTGATGATTCTACAATGCGTTTTTTTAATTGCAAGTGTTCTGTTCATTCACTCTTTACTGTCAAAACAGTGTTATTTGAGGAGGTGAGCAGCTGACTGAGGATTTGGAAAAAGCACAATAAATACATATGTGTGTGTGTGTGTGTGTGTGTGTGTGTGTATAAAATAAAACAATTTGAAATGTCCTTTGAGCCAATGAGACATTTTAGTTATTTTCTGTCCAGTATGTACAGTTTTAATCAATGCTAAATCTGGGTTACTGACACAAAAATTAACAACAAGCTATATTTTATTTTCAGATTGAATCATAGACTAAAGTAATCTGCCTCTAGTAAATTCTGTATTATAGTGTTAGTCTCATGTTTCCCAAGAATACCCTGAGTGGACCCTGTATTGAATGAACATATGTATGTATAGTTTAGCGTAGTATGGTATAAGATAATCAATGCGTATGTATATATAAATTATTCATATTATTTCCAACATTTTATTGATTTCTTCTAACTACATTACTTAAACCAGTCAACTCTGGCTGTATATTAGAGTAATTTAAGTTTTTCAAAATACTAAAGTTTGGGCCTCATGCAAGAATAATTGAGCTGAATCTCTTAAAGGTAGGGCCCCGGCATCAGTATTTTAAAAATTCTCCAACGTGATTCTAATATAAACTCAGAGTTGAGAACCACTAAATGAATAAGTGAGTAGAGAGCCTAGCAAGCCCTGGAATATGTCAGTTTCTAGATTTCCTTAACTGCAGCTTGGCAGTTTTCATGTGATGTGAGGAAGCTGCAGAGGAAAGGACAGTTGAGTAATTAGCAGTTCTAAAATCCATTCTTCAGCATCCACAACATATATATCCTCTATAAAATGGACTGTAAATAACTTCATTCCACGAGTGCAGTGAAAGAAGCCAATTAGAATATAACTTCTTTTTATTAAACTTCAGTATGTATGTATCTTTTAAAAAGCTTTCTATGATGCTTTCAAATGTGAGTGTCCTGTGGCCTCATTCCATGAGAAGGCGAGATTTTGCTTGATTATTTTGGAAACCAGAATCTAAATCTTAGATGGGCACAAGAGGAAAAGATCTGTCTTGAAAAGATCTATCCTGAAGGAGTTGTCGTAATTAGGAATGTTAATGAAGAATGTAGATCTAGATCTAGATCTAGATATATGTAGATACATATCTTCTTTATATAACTGCTTCTTGGTTTCTAAATAAATCTGGGAAAGAATCAGTTATATTCTTATCACTATTCCTTGAACCTCTGAAATCAAGAGAATGGCAGAGACAATTAGAATTCATGTGTCACAGTGTAGGGATGTGAGAAGAGGTGATTTGAAAGGCAAAGTAGTCTCATAGTTAACCAGATTTTCCTTCTTTAGCTTACTGTGAATATATTTTTACTCCCATTATTGGAAAAATGTATGTTGAAACATCAAAAATGAATTTTAACTAGAAAGTTTTTAAAATTTTGAGATTACTTGACTCATAGGCTGTTGAAATAAGGGACTCCATAGCCAGAGAAGCATAGAAATTCCATAATATTAGAATTTTTAAAATTAGGTATAAAATATTAATTTCCTTATATATTTCAACTACAGTGTGCTGTTTTGTCTTTGTTTTTGCATTTTTATAATACATTTAAAAAGAAAGAAGTGTTTAATTGAATGCTAATTTTGGTCAGGCATCTGTATGATTGCTGCCAGTTAAAAGCATGTCTTAAAATCCTACTTCAAGATAGAAGATATGTACTTTCAAAATTACTGATTTTCAGTTTTGACCTCGGCAAAAAAGAATGAACAAATCATCTCATTCAAAGCAGGGCCATAATATCACACAAATGTTTTCTTATGGTTTGATTTATAATTTCAGTTGAACATGAACTTGCCATCTATTTAAACTTAACTCACTTTCAAGGACAGATGGGACTACAATTGGCTTTGAATGACTATAATTTTTTCTCCAAAAATTTATTAGAAGTTTTGCATGACCTTTGTAAATCACACAAACCTACTTGTGGGTGGGATTGTTTGAAGATATGGACTGGAGCATCGCTAAAATAAAAAATAGAGGGAAAAGCTTTTGCTAATCTCCAGGAAGTTAGTTTACCTTCATCAGTATGTGATTAGTATCATAAAGCCTCCATTTGGAGAAAAGATCTCTAATCACTTTTCCTGTTGAGGTTGGCTTCCTACTTGATAATTGTTTGGGTAAAATATTTTTAAATGGTTGTAAATTGTAAAATACTATTTCTTTTAAAAAATCTTACCATCAGATCTATTTTTAATTTAAATCAGTAAGTAATAGAGTTAGGTAATTTAGGTCAGATGTGTTAGAAGGTTACAATTTTGGCCAAAGGCTGTCACAAAACTATTTGTATAGAATAGGTAGAGCACATTCTCAGAAAAACAGTTTAAGGTATAAAACAGAACAGAATGAGATGACTTCGAGAATATGTGAATATGTAACTTGGTTGCATTTGTGAAGGGGCTGGAGCTTATTTAACAGTTTATATTTAGGGCATTTTTTAAAATTTAAAGTGTTGTGGGGTATTTTTCGGTTTGTTTTTTGTTTGTCATGGGAGGGCAGCTTTTGCTTTAAGTAAAAAAAGGAAAGAAGTGGTAATGTATTTATTCTATGGTAAAGTTAAACAGCTTCCAAACAGAGAAGTTGTTGAGATTGGAAATGATAATAATTAACTTAAGCAGTATATTTAAGAATATGTTTACCATCAAAACGATCACTGAAGTTTTTATAATTTAACTTATATTTAGCTTTTGTAGGGCTTACTTTCTAAGTATCTATCTATCTATCTATGTAGTTGCAATATTTATTCTACAGCTAAATGTGTCAGTTATACTGAAGACAAACATTACAGTAATTATGAGTGGAAGAGAAGGGTGTTGCTCAGATAAGCCAGGTTAGTTTCAAATATCTTGTTGCTAAATGGTTAGTATAAAAAAACGTGCTGAATTTGCTTACGAAATTGAACATTAGTTAGGTATCCATAACTCAAAGAAGGAAATACATTTTTTAAAATAAAAATGCCTCTAGAGCTTTCTATTTCTACTTCAGCATCAGGGCTTTTCTGTAGTCATTTCCTTCATCACTTGTGTATAACATCCAGGGCTCATCACAAAACGTGCCCTCCTTAATACCCATCATCCAGTTACCCCTATCCGTTCCACTCACTTGCCCTCCAGCAACCCTCAGTTTGTTTCCTGTAGTTAAGAGTCTCTCGTTTTTCTCCCTCTCTGATGATTTCTCATTCGGTTTTCCCTTCCTTCTCCTATGATCCTCTATTCTGTTTCTTATAGTCCACATATGAGTGATACTATATGATAATTGTTTCTCTGATTGACTTATTTTGCTCAGCATAATACCCTCCAGTTCCATCCACAGTGATGTAAATGGTAAGTATTTATCCTTCTCTGATGGCTGAGTAATATTCCATTATATATACATACTATATCTTCTTTATCCATTCATCCCTTGATGGACATATGGGCTCTTTCCACAGTTTGACTAATAAGGACTAATATGGACATTGTTGCTATGAACATTGGGCTGCAGGTGCCCTTTTGGATCACTGCATGTGTATCTTTGTGGTAAATATCTCATAGTGCAATTGCTGTAGCCCTTTTCTTAAACAAATAAGGTTTTCTTTCTGGTAAAAAAGAGATAAAAAAAATATTTTGGGGGGGGTAATGCAGAATGTGATAATCAGCGAGAAACATCTCACACTGAAAGAAAATTCCCTTCAGTAAGCACTAATCTTTTACCAAAGGAAATGCTATTGATCCATCTTTAAATTCTAGTGTCTTAGTCATTTATAAAACACATAATTACTTTTGGCCCACTGTGATTTCCTGTTAGAGAAAAAAATCTATATATTTTTTTCTCAATTTTAATTCATGGATCTGTTTCACTTATTATAAAAAGAAATACTTAAGATTTCCCATTTTACCAAAGAGAGAGGTGGACATCAAATGCCATATGATTGAAATATAATTTATTATAATTATTCTGAGCTGTTCCTAAGAATAAATAGCTCTTGCTATTTGAGGTCTAGGCAGTTAAGGCTCATCTTTGAATTTCATTGTGGAAGGATTTTCAGGTGCCAAGATAAGAAGTAACAGCATAGATGATGGCTGTAATAAGAAGTGCCCTGGGGCTCTATTGTAGAAAAATCACATTAAAGATTTGTATCTTGTTTTATGTCTTTTATTGTCCATATATCACATCAAAAATTGCCTAATTCTTGTTTTTAATCCATAGATTATAACTCTAATACATTCATAGGTATTATATTTCAAATTGAAATCTTGTAACAAAGTCTTAAATATATGCCATTTATTTATATCCTGATCTTAATTTTAAAATAAATGTTAATGCCATTCTCATAAAGAAAAACCTAGTATGTTACTGGAATAATATTTATAATTTATAAATAATGTTATATATAACAAATAATCTTATAAGTAAGTATAGGTATAAAATAAGTAAGATTATATTATTTTAAAATAATTTACACATAAACTATATTATTTAGATCTTCTAGTGATAATTCTTATTCAGTTTTTTTATTTGTTTTTACATTTCTAAAATTTTTTTAAAATTTTATTTTTTATAAACATATAATGTATTTTTATCCCCAGGGGTACAGGTCTGTGAATCACCAGGTTTACACACTTCACAGCACTCACCATAGCACATACCCTTCCCAGTGTCCATAACCCCACCACCCTCTTCCAAACCCCCTCCCCCCAGCAACCCTCAGTTTGGTTTATGAGATTAAGAGTCACTTATGGTTTGTCTCCCTCCCAATCCCATCTTGTTTCATTCTTCTTCTCTTACCCCCTTAACCCCCATATTGCATCTCCACTTCCTCATATCAGGAAGATCATATGATAGTTGTCTTTCTCCGACTGACTTATTTCACTAAGCATGATACCCTCTAGTTCCATCCATGTTGTCGCAAATGGCAAGATTTCATTTCTTTTGATGGCTGCATAGTATTCCATTGTGTGTATATACCACCTCTTCTTGATCCATTCATCTGTTGATGAACATCTAGGTTCTTTCCATAGTTTGGCGATTGTGGACATTGCTGCTATAAACATTCAGGTGCACGTGCCCCTTCGGATCACTACGTTTGTATCTTTAGGGTAAATACCCAGTAGTGCAATTGCTGGGTCGTAGGGTAGTTCTATTTTCAACATTTTGAGGAACCTCCATGCTGTTTTCCAGAGTGGCTGCACCAGCTTGCATTCCCACCAACAGTGTAGGAGGGTTCCCCTTTCTCCGTATCCTCACCAGCATCTGTCATTTCCTGACTTGTTACTTTTAGCCATTCTGACTGGTGTGTGGTGATATCTCATTGTGGTTTTGATTTGTATTTCCCTGATGCCGAGTGATGTGGAGCACTTTTTCATGTGTCTGTTGGCCATCTGGATGTCTTCTTTGCAGAAATGTATGTTCATGTCTTCTGCCCATTTCTTGATTGGATTATTCTTTGGGTGTTGAGTTTGCTGAGTTCTTTATAGATTTTGGACACTAGCCCTTTATCTGATATGTCGTTTGCAAATATCTTCTCCCATTCTGTAAGTTGTCTTTGGTTTTGTTAACTGTTTCCTTTGCTGTGCAAAAGCTTTTGATCTTGATGAAATCCCAATAGTTCATTTTTGTTCTTGCTTCCCTTGCCTTTGGCAATGTTCCTAGGAAGATGTTGCTGTGGCTGAGGTCGAAGAGGTTGCTGCCTGTGTTCTCCTCAAGGATTTTGATGGATTCCTTTCGCACATTGAGGTTCTTCATCCATTTTGAGTCTATTTTTGTGTGTGGTATAAGGAAATGGTCCAATTTCATTTTTCTGCATGTGGCTGTCCAATTTTCCCAGCACCATTTATTGAAGAGGCTGTCTTTTTTCCATTGGACATTCTTTCCTGCTTTGTCGAAGATTAGTTGACCGTAGAGTTGAGGGTCTATTTCTGGGCTCTCTATTCTGTTCCATTGATCTATGTGTCTGTTTTTGTGCCAGTACCATGCTGTTTTGATGATGACAGCTTTGTAATAGAGCTTGAAGTCCGGAATTGTGATGCCACCAACTCTGGCTTTCTTTTTCAAAATTCCTTTGGCTATTCGAGGTCTTTTCTGGTTCCATATAAATTTTAGGGTTATTTGTTCCATTTCTTTTTTTTTTTTTTTAAAGATTTTATTTATTTATTTGACAGAGAGAAATCACAAGTAGATGGAGAGGCAGGCAGAGAGAGAGAGGGAAGCAGGCTCCCTGCTGAGCAGAGAGCCCGATGCGGGACTCGATCCCAGGACCCTGAGATCATGACCTGAGCCGAAGGCAGCGGCTTAACCCACTGAGCCACCCAGGCGCCCTGTTCCATTTCTTTTAAAAAAAAAATGGATAGTATTTTGATAGGAATTGCATTAAATGTGTAGATTGCTTTAGGTAGCATAGACATTTTCACAATATTTGTTCTTCTAATCCAGGAGCATGGAACATTTTTCCATTTCTTTGTGTCTTCCTCAATTTCTTTCATGAGTACTTTATAGTTTTCTGAGTATAGATTCTGAGCCTCTTTGGTTAGGTTTATTCCTAGGTATCTTATAGTTTTGGGTGCACTTGTAATGGGATTGACTCCTTAATTTCTCTTTTTCTGTCTTGTTGGTGTAGAGAAATGCAACTGATTTCTGTGCATTGATTGTATATCCTGACACTTCACTGAATTCCTGTATAAGTTCTAGCAGTTTTGGAGTGGAGTCATTTGGGTTTCCCACATATAGTATCATATCATCTGCGAAGAATGATAGTTTGACTTCTTCTTTGCCGATTTGCATGCCTTTAATTTCCTTTTGTTGTCTGATTGCTGAGGCTAGGACTTCTAGTACTATGTTGAATGGCAGTGGTGATAATGGACATCCCTGCCATGTTCCTGACTTTAGCAGAAAAGCTTTCAGTTTTTCTCCATTGAGAATGATATTTGCGGTGGGTTTTTCATAGATGGCTTTGATGACATTGAGGTATGTGCCCTCTATCCCTACACTTTGAAGCGTTTTGATCAGGAAGGGATGCTGTACTTTGTCAAATGCTTTTTCAGCATCTGTTGAGAGTATCATATGGTTCTTGTTCTTTCTTTTATTAATGTATTATATCACACTGATTGATTTGCGGATGTTGAACCAACCTTGCAGCCCTGGAATAAATCCCACTTGGTCGTGGTAAATAATCCTTTTAATGTACGGTTGAATCCTATTGGCTAGTATTTTGATGAAAATTTTTGCATCTGTGTTCATCAAGGATATTGGTCTGTAGTTCTCTTTTTTGATGGGATCCTTGTCTGGTTTTGAGATCAAGGTGATGCTGGCCTCATAAAATGAGTTTGGAAGTTTTCCTTCCATTTCTATTTTTTGGAACAGTTTCAGGAGAATAGGAATTAGTTCTTCTTTAAACGTTTTGTAGAATTCCCCTGGGAAGCCACCTGGCCCTGGGTTTTTGTTTGTTTGGAGGTTTTTAATGACTGTTTCAATCTTCTTACTGGTTATGGGTCTGTTCAGGTTTCCTATTTCTTCCTGGTTCAGTTGTGGTAGTTTATATGTCTCTAGAAATGCCTCCATTTCTTCCAGATTGTCAAATTTGTTTGCGTAGAGTTGCTCATAGTATGTTCTTATAATTGTTTGTATTTCTGTGGTGTTAGTTGTGATCTCTCCTCTTTCATTCATGATTTTATTTGGTTCCTTTCTCTTTTCTTTTTGATGAGTCGGCCAGGGGTTTATCAATCTTATTAATTCTTTTAAAGAACCAGCTCCTAGTTTCATTGATTTGTTCTATTGGTTTTTTTGGTTTCTATTTCATTGATTTCTGCTTTGATCTTTATGATTTCCCTTCTCCTGCTGGGTTTAGGGTTTCTTTCTTGTTCTTTCTCCAGCTCCTTTAGGTGTAGGGTTAGGTTGTGTACCTGAGACCTTTCTTGTTTCTTGAGAAAGGCTTGTACCGCTATATATTTTCCTCTCAGGACTGCCTTTGTTGTGTCCCATAGATTTTGAATCGTTGTGTTTTCATTATCATTTGTTTCCATGATTTTTTTCAATTCTTCTTTAATTTCCTAGTTGACCCATTCATTCTTTAGAAGAATGCTGTTTAGCCTCCATGTATTTGGGTTCTTTCCAAACTGCCTCTTGTGGTTGAGTTCTAGCTTCAGAGCATTGTGGTCTGAAAATATGCAGGGAATGATCCCAATCTTTTGATACCGGTTGAGTCCTGTTTTAGGACTGAGGATGTGATCTATTCTGGAGAATGTTCTATGTGCAGTAGAGAAGAATGTGTATTCAGTTGCTTTGGGATGAAATGTTCTTAATATATCTGTGATGTCCATCTGGTCCAGTGTGTCATTTAAGGCCTTTATTTCCTTGCTGATCTTTTCTTGGATGATCTGTCCATTTCAGTGAGGGGAGTGTTAAAGTCCCCTAGTATTATTGTACTATTGTTGATGTGTTTCTTTGATTTTGTTATTAATTGGTTTATATAGTTGGCTGCTCCCACATTAGGGGCATAGATATTTAAAATTGTTAGACAGATCTTGTTGGGCAGATCCTTCTTGTTGGACAGATCCTTTGAGTATCTTATAGTGTCCTTCCTCATCTCTTATTATAGTCTTTGGCTTAAAATCTAATTGATCTGATATAAGGATTGCCACCCCTGCTTTCTTCTGATGTCCATTAGCATGGTAAATTGTTTTCCACCCCCTCACTTTAAATCTGGAAGTGTCTTTGGTTCTGAAATGAGTTTCTTGTAGTAAACATATAGATGGCTTTTGTTTTTTTATCCATTCTGATACCCTGTGTCTTCTGATTGGGGCATTTAGCCCATTAACCTTCAGGGTAACTATTGAGAGATATGAATTTAGTGCCATTGTAATGCCTGTAAAGTGACTGTTACTGTATATTGTCTCTGTTCCTTTCTGATCTACTACTTTTAGGCTCTCTCTTTGCTTAGAGGACCCCTTTCAGTATTTCCTATAGAGCTGGTTTGGTGTTTGCAAATTCTTTCAGTTTTTGTTTGTCCTGGAAGCTTTTAATCTCTCCTTCTATTTTCAATGATAGCCTAGCTGGATATAGTATTCTTGGCTGCATGTTTTTTTAGTTTAGTGCTCTGAATATATCATGCCAGTTCTTTCTGGCCTGCCAGGTCTCTGTGGATAAGTCAGCTGCCAATCTAATATTTTTGCCATTGTATGTTACAGACTTCTTTTCCCGGGCTGCTTTCAGGATTTTCTCTTTGTCACTAAGACTTGTAAATTTTACTATTAGGTGACGGGGTGTGGGCCTATTCTTATTGATTTTGAGGGGCGTTCTCTGAACCTCCTGAATTTTGATGCTCGTTCCCTTTGCCATATTGGGGAAATTCTCCCCAATAATTCTCTCCAGTATACCTTCTGCTCCCCTCTCTCTTTCTTCTTCTTCTGGAATCCCAATTATTCTAATGTTGTTTCGTCTTATGGTGTCACTTATCTCTCGAATTCTCCCCTCGTGGTCCAGTAGCTGTTTGTCCCTCTTTTGCTCAGCTTCTTTATTCTCTGTCATTTGGTCTTCTATATCACTAATTCTTTCTTCTGCCTCATTTATCCTAGCAGTGAGAGCCTCCATTTTTGATTGCACCTCATTAATAGCTTTTTTGATTTCAACTTGGTTAGATTTTAGTTCTTTTATTTCTCCAGAAAGGGCTTTTATATCCCCCGAGAGGATTTCTCTAATATCTTCTATACCTTTTTCGAGCTCGGCTAGAACCTTGAGAATTGTCATTCTGAACTCTTTATCTGACATATTACCAATGTCTGTACTGATTAGGTCCCTAGCCTTTGGTACTGCCTCCTGTTCTTTTTTTTGTGGTGAATTTTTCCACCTTGTCATTTTGTCCAGATAAGAGTATATGAAGGAGCAAATAAAATACTAAAAGGGTTGCAAAGACCTCAGGAAAATACGCGTTAACCAAATCAGAAGAGACTCCAAATCATTGTGGGGAGAAAGGGGATGAAAGTAGGTTCAGAAAAGAAACAGTAACAATTAAAAAAAGAAAACAATTAAAGAAAAAATATAAAAAAGAACAATATATATATATTAGATAAACTAGTTAAAAACATTAAAAAAGAAAAGGGTAAAAGTTAAAAAAAATTTAGCAGAAAAAGAAAAAAAATTGAAAAAAAAATTAAATTAACTGCAAGACTAATGAATCGTAAGGAGAAAGCCATGAGTTCAGTGATTTGCTTTCTCCTCCTCTGGGATTCTGCTGCTCTCCTTGGTATTGAACCTGCACTCCTTGGTAGATCAACTTGGTCCTGGCTGGATTTTTGTTGATCTTCTGGGGGAGGGGCCAGTTGTAGTGATTCTCTCTCAAATGTCTTTGCCCCAGGCGGAGTTGCACTACCCTTACCAGGGGCTGGGTTGGGTTCTGCTCGGGTTCACTTTCGGGAGCTTTTGTTCCCTGAGCGCTTCCATAGAGTTCCGGAGGATGGGAATGAAAATGGCGGCCTCCCAGTCTCCGGCCCAGAGGAGCCGAGAGCTCGGTTCCCCACTCCTCAGTGCGCCCTCAGAGAATAGTGCCCAATAACTCCCGTCTCCCTGTCCTCCAGCTGGGCTCTGAGCTCACCGACCCTGCGATCAGTTCAAGGTACCCCGGAGCCGAAAGCTCACTCCTCGGCTCTGTCTCTGTAGCCGGCTTCCCCGTTCTAATACCTGTAAGCTCTGCGACACTCAGACACCCCCGATCCTTCTGTGACCCTGCAGGACCTGAGGCCACGCTGACCCTGCGTGGGCTTGATCCCGGTTTAGCTTCTGGAGTGATGTCCCTCAGAGGAACATACTTTGAAAAGCCCTGATTTTGTGTTCCGTTGCTCTGCCGCTTGCCGGGAGCCGGCACCTTCCCCCAGGGTCTATCTTCCTGTCGCTTTGGATTCACTTCTCTGCCACTCCTACCTTACAGAAAGTGGTTGAGTTTCTGTTTCTAGAATTGCTTTTCTTCTTCTCTTCAATCTCCCATTGGATTTGTAGGTGTTTGCAATGTTCAGATAAGCTATCTAGCTGATCTCCTGCTAGCTGAAGTAGTTTCAGCCTGCTACTTCTCCGCCATCTTGACTCCTCCTCTCTTATTCAGTTTTTATTGAGTATTTACTTAATTAATAATAGAAGTTATTTACTAAACAGTAGTAAATACTTATAGGAATATTATTGCAATTAAATCTTACAAGAAACAAACTCCTTTGAGTTTTAATCCCTATCTTTTGGGTGAAGAAACTGAATTTTGAAATTAATTAAATAAATAAGTTATTAATTATATGTTATATGTCTAATAAGGGGCAAAAGTTGAATTTAAACCCATTTGTTTGACTTTAAAATCTATAATTTTAATTATTATAGTGTAATGGGCCAGTACCATGTTCTATGTAGGATACAAAGAAATATAATAATTGCTGTAGCCTTTCAAGCAATATTTAGTATTGTTAAGAATTTAATTATTGGAAAAAATTTTTAACATTTTAAAAATTGTTGATTTTCTTAATTACTGTTTGGTCTTCTTGCTTGCTTGTATAAAATCTTGGGTTTCATTTCAGTGTATCAGATGAAGGAATCGTACTAGATATTTATAGTTGATTACACTTCTAAAAGTTTATGATTATTGTTAATTGAAAGCAAATTAAATAATTCACTTAAAAATAACAACATATTATTAGGATCTCATTCAGGTCTCTGTTCAGATGCAACCCTCTCAGAGAAACCTCTCCAGTCCACCTCTCCTAAAATGGCCACAGCCCAGATTTGAAAGAGTGTTTAGAAAAGTTTGAGAAAGGAATGCATGAGTAAGTAAAAAAGTCACTAATATAATTTTATACTTATGTGTCAATAAAAGTATAATAAGTCAGGACAAAAATAACCAAATTACCTGCTGTGAGGAGTATATATAGTTACATATATTTTTGACAAAATTTTAATTTCCTGATTTCCCTTAAAAGGACTATATTTAGAATGGGTAGCATTTTATTTTCAATAATGTTTTCTGATTATTCTGATCATTTAATAATGATTTCTGATTATCGTAGATTATGATTATGAAATCAAATTGAAATTAAAGCAGTACTCTTCATCAGCCTTAATAGAGCAAACTTCTGGATGGCACAAGAAAGTAAAACACTAACCCTAGTTTTTGGATAATATTTAATGTTGATTTACCCTGAGACATGAAGTGGTTTAGACTTCATTTTAAAATTTATTACATTCACGGGACGCCTGGGTGGCTCAGTTGGTTAAAATTTATTACATTCATGTTCTTTGGTTTCTTTTATTGTGCACATGTTCTATAAAACCTGCCTTCTCTGTAGACCTTACATGATAACAGAGAACTGGAAAGTATTCCACCTAAGGAAAATCGGTATATTAATTGAAAACAAAAGCTGAAGTATAATGATTTCAAATATTTCATATATCCTTTAATTTTTCATATTATAAACAGTTTATAAATCTCATGGGAAATTTTAAAAATAGAAAACAGAAGGAATGTCACATTTTTTAAATTAAATTTAAATTACTTAATGAATAAGAATATTATTAGCATGTTAACATTGGTAATAAGAATGTTGTGACATTTTTCCTTTCAGCTGTTTTATCTATTCAATTTTTCATTTTTAAATTTTTTGTATAGTAATACTTAAATATTTCCTATAAATATTCTGGATTATTAATTAATTAATTAATTAAAATTATTTCTGGATATTTTGTGATTATCATTTTAATTAACATAATATCCCATGGATTTTTTGATATATTATGGTTTACATATCTATTACTTATCTATTGAAATTCTTCAGGTATTAATTGAGCACTTTTATGTGCCGCAGGTATTTTTGGGGTCTCAGGAATTCATCATTAAAGGCCATAAACTTTGTAGGCCTTCATTTTGTAGAGCTTATTATCTATAAAGCAAAATAACCAGTAAACTAATAACGATACATCATACATCAGGTAATTATAAAGGCTATAAAGAAAACAATAATATAGGATGAGTGTTGGAAGGGGAGAGAACAAAATCCACCTACTTATGGCCTCGAGGTTTCTATTTATTTTAAGTTTTGTTTGTTTGTGTATGCTTTGCTTTGTTTTTGCTGTTACAAATAGAATTGAGAAGTAGAATCAGAGAGATAAATGAAGGGCCAGGCACATAATAGATACTCAAATATTTGATGCATAAATTTAGAGTGAATTTATTAATTCTAAAAGGTATAGATTTGATTCTGAATGGAAATAGAAAGAAACTTCAATATCTTCTCTTTGTTGAATAGTGTCAGTAATAAATGTAGAGAGAATGAAGGTGGAAAAGTAATTAAATTTTTTTATAAAGATTTTATTTATTTATCTGACAGGCAGAGATCACAAGTAGGCAGAGAGGGAAGCAGAGGGGGCGGGCAAAGCAGGCTTCCTGCTGAGCAGAGAGCCCAACGCAGGACTCGATTCCAGGACCCTGGGATCATGACCTGAGCCAAAGGCAGAGAGTTTAACCCACTGAGCCACCCAGGTACCCCTAATGCAAAAATTTTTTCAGAGAAGAAATAAATATAAGTAGCACTATAACAATGAAGACAAAGAATATGATAGAAAACCAACAACCGTAAAGGAAACAAAATCTAGTTGTTAATTTGAAATAGAAAAAATTATCTTTTCAGGGCTTAGTTCTCCTTTTCTAGTTTTTAAAAGAGTGTCTTACAAGAAGCTCCTTATTCCTTTATGGCTTTTACTGATATGTTAATGTAAGATATTAGTAAACTTCCTAAAATACATCTAGACATTCATGCTTGGTATACATTAGATGTGATTATGGATCATTTGTTTCAGAAATATTAATAAGGTTCCCTTGTTTCAAATGTATTAATATGCAATTAAAATTTTTTTTCTTATAACTTTTACTTGCTGTATTTATTTTCACTATGTTTTCTTCTCATTCTAATTATTATTTCTATTTTTTTTTACTTTTATTAAACTTCTCTCAAGGGTCTAATTATTTGTTGTTGGTTTTTTTCCTTGAATGTAGTTATTGATTATTTTGTCTTTGTGTAACCTAATTCAGGTGTTTTTGCTATACCTTCACTAGGTATTTTTTTTCTGTTCTCCTTTGGATGCTATTTTTTTTTCTATTATCCTTTGAATACTATTTTTTTTTCTCATTTTACTTCTGAAAATGAATGAGTAAACTCATGTATTTTCTCTCTGTTATATAAGAAAATCATACTAGGGTATAAATTTATGACTTCACCCTGGCTTAAGTCCTATTCTTTTAAATTATTTTTCTAAATTGTCAAATTGTCTATTTTTGTTTCTCTCCTAATTGAAGCTGCTCAGAGGAGAGAAAAAAAATGCAAAATGGTTCTAATCCTTTTTTCTTCTCTACTATTATGGCAAAGGCCAATGATACACATAAGGAGACAAAATAGTATAATATCTTCATGTCCTCAGCTTCAAATATTACCTATTCATGGTCAGTCTTATTTTGTTGATACTCTCAGCTCCTACTTCCCCAAAATCACTTTGAGGCAAATTTTGGACACTACACAATTTCATTCATAAATTGAGAGTGGTTGATATGTTTCTTAAGTTTCTTTAAAAGGTGTTCTTCTGCTGTACCTGTTTTTCTTTTGCATTTATTTTTTGTTTTTTTAAAGACTTTTAAAAAGATTTTATTTATTTATTTGACAGAGAGTGTGCGAGCGCACAAGCTGGGGTGTGGGAGAGGGAGAAGCAGGCTCCCCGCTGAGCAGGGAGCCCAATGTGGAACTCCATTCCAGGACTCTGGGATCACGACCTGAGTTGAAGGCAGATGCTTAGCCGACTGAGCCGCCCAGGCACCCCTGCATTTGTTTTTTACTGAAGAAACCAATGGCATATCCTTAGGAAGTTTTAATCTGGATGTTGCTGATTACATTCCCACATGTCTATTAACATGTTTCTGTCTGTTATCTACTCTTTCCTTTTGAATTGGGAGGTAGACTTAGAAGTTTGATCAAAACCAGGTGTAAAGTTCTAGCAAAACGACTTCATAGATAGTGTTTCATACTTACATCTAGAAGTAAATAATTTCTCTATCTCTATGATTTAGAGCAATTGATGAGTATTGGCAGAATCTTTCATTGTAGTTAGGGTTTACAAAGAGATGATAGTGTAATAATTTTTGTGAGCTGTGATGTGTTTGTGTTTGTGATTTCATTTAAGACTAGTCCATTGTATTATGGAGAACAAGAAAAATGAACAATAGAAGATTGTAAAATAAAATACAGATGTTAAGCAAGAAGCTTCTGAAACATGTTAGATACAGATATGTGTGCTGACATAGATAGAAGGAGATAGAATGAACAAGTATTACATACTCAAGAAGCATCAAATTTTATGAGTTATATCACCTTTAAGTGAAGTACCCATTGTGTCATCCAGGGGTCTCACGCAGCCTTTTTCAGAGACATGTAGAAACAAGCCATAGCTGCATTGCAAGGTATATGAGCTATAGCTGCTGGTCTGGAGTCTGGCCCCTGTATCGTTTTCATAAAATAAACATGTGTGTTCCTCCAGACACCTTAGTTGTCTTCAACTAAGCCACTTTGACTACATTCGACTTTGGGCCTTATAGCCACATTATAGTGGGGAAGGCTGATGCAAGAGAGCTAATAGTAGAAAAGGAAGGAGGCACAGGGAGGGATTGAGTAGTATGATCAGTCCCACTGGTCCACTGTCATAACTGTGTTAACCTACATTGTTTGCTGTATATTTGAAATTCTTTCAATAAACCATGTTACCAGAGCATCTTAACTTATCTGGAGTCATATATAGAAAGTATATATGATAGTATATATGACAGGTAACAGCATCACAGCATTTTCCAGAGTAAAAAGAGCAAAAGAGGGGAGGTGGCTTTATAAGGTGTGAAAATTGTCCAGAGGTTATAGTTGGTAGTAGGTTAAAAATATCACCCGTGTGTTGCAATCTCCTTAAACAAAAAGCAAACAAGCAAACGGATTGCCTTTGTGTTCACAGTGGGAATCTTAGACCATACATAACGTATGGCAATCGCCTAACTCCAGGCACTGGGCAGTTTTTTGTATGTTAAAGCAAATCTCAATTCCATCCCAGGAAGAATTGATCAGAACTTCTGTGGCTGAGAGCTAGTAGTTTGTTTCTTTTGTTTTGTTTTATTTAAAAAAAGATCCCAGCTGGCAGCAGCTCTCTTCTGCCAAGGGTCCTGTCCCCATGCTTTAATAAAACACCATTTTGCACCCCCTCCCAAAATCCCACCCATTGTAATGTGTATCTAGGGCTGAAACCCCCAGTTGAATACATGCATTTTATTACTAGGCAAATGAGTCCTAGAGAGTATTTAAGAACTGGATATGTAGTCTTTGAAGTCACCTTTGAATCTTAAACCTTATGTAATTGTGATGCTGACTTTGTGCTGTGAAATTATAGTTTACCTGACTCATTAGCAGTGGTTAACCCAATGCATGAAACACTTCTTTCTACCTGTGTTTCACTTCACTGTTCTCTTGATACTCTTTCCCATCACTTTTCCATTTTCCATTATTTCAATTTTTCCATTATTTCTAACTGGAAATCTAGTTAGATCCTGAAAAAAATAAAACTTGTTTTTGTAATCTGATTGGTCAGTAAAATTCCCTGATGGTGGTCTTAGGAAATGTGTGTCTCTTCAAGAATGGGGAAAATAAACTCTACAGTTTATTTTTAAAGCCCAAACCCAAGGAGGTATTGTTCTTCTCCAGGATTTCCATATAATCCTTAATAACTGCTGCAACTAACCTTTGAGTACCACTTACAGAAGATACTTTCTTTTTTGCAGTGAACTTAAAAAGTAAGTCATTTTTACCTCAGAAGGAATGATAACTGTTTTGAAGATAAGACTAATCACATTAGGTCTTCAACAAACTCCTTTTTATTCCACAGTTTTATTTATCTTCAAAAGGTCTAATCCAGTTCAAGGAAAAGATGTATGAAATCAGTTTGATTCCCTAAGGCAAACCCAGAAAGACTCTTATATTTATTTCTTTTAGTAAACTTATGGCTGCTGTCTAAGCCAAAATTAAAAGCATAAATAACAAATAGGAATGGACCATGAAGCTAGATAAATTGACTTCACAACTAGATTTACATTTGGATCATCAAAACTTTACGTGGCCCAACCATTAATTTATAAATGCTGTCTTCAGTTTGAACTCTCCCATCCTTTCCTA